>NC_067126.1:28233314-28837481 GCF_021347895.1 Acanthochromis polyacanthus
CAGATAATTAAAAAAAGAGTCCACAGTACTAGAAAGACAAAACAAAACAATAAAAACACATTACAGGACTCAATGAAAGCAGAAATCACATTAATAAACAACCTCACTGCTTCCTATTTGAATCTGTGAACGCCGCCTTGCAGAGTGTGAAATAAAAGAGGTTCAAAGCAAAGTGGACATGTTTGTTGCGATTAGTGACACATCAAGCTTTACCGTGCTTGTGTGTTTTATTCTCGAGCCAAACTGTTTTGATGTACTGTTTGCTTGAGATTGAGTCCTTACGATCGTAAAGGTTCCTCTTGTATTTAGAGATCGGCATTTATCAGAGAGGCTGACTGATTTGAGGGACTGACCTTTTGTTTCGACACACATTTATTCATCACCAGGCCAAGGTGTAATTGTTTCTGTTCTGACTCAGAGACGCCTCCTTAATATAACAAACATATAATCTGTTCCTATGGGGGAGTTGTGAGGCAGAGTGTGAAATTAATACCTCTCTGCTCTCTGCAGTGCAATAAATAAAGCCCTCAGTTTATCAAGAGGGAGAGAGCCCTCCTACTGGCATATCATCACACTTTACCCACACAGTCAGAAAGGCCATGCGTATTGTTTCATACTCAACTGGTAATGTGAAAATAAATAACCACAATTTCACTGCAGCCCTTGAAATGGAAACAAAATACACAAACACAAGGTTTATACTTTGAAGACGAACTCAGTTCTAAGCACGTAGGTTGCTACTGATTCATATGTGAACCATCTGTTCATAATTTATAATCAAGTTTAATGGCTTGGTGAGATATGTTGACCCTAAAGTCAGAGTTTTCAGCATCACAAAAGTGGCGCTCCAACATGATCACCATGGTAACTTAAGCTGTGCAGCTGACCTGGTCGGGATCAGGTTATGTTCATTGTTTCTGATTTAAATAGGCAAGAAGAAACACTTCCTTTTAAGCAAGTCATTTCCTGATGTTTCTCTGTTAGCGAAACAGATTTTCAGATGAGTGAAACTGTTATCTGCCCACCTGTTGAGCTGCACGAATGAATGAAGCCGTGCAGCTACAGTGTCACAAACTGTATGCATCACGTTGCCACGTAACTCAACATGTATTCAGCTGGTGATGCAGAAATCGCATGAATATAATTTAATGTTTGACCTCGATTTGTTGTCAAGTCGTGTACACAGCTGGTGCTGCAGCTAATGGAACACAGATTAGAAAATGGGATATTCTATAGGATTTACTACACAGAATATTCAATCAGTAACATCAATTTCACTGCGATTTGGCCAAAAATTAAAGTGATATCCTGCATTATGGGACAGTAATAGATTAGAAACACCTCACTGCTTAAAGATATAAAGTTAAAAATTAAACCGCTGTAATGTGCAGCTGTCTGCTAGAAAAAAAAGCGGCTGCCTTGTTCGGATAAAAGAAACATATTAACACACATTTAACATTTTTGCACCAGCATACCTGTCTTTTGCTTTTTACAGTCAGAAATGTGTATATTCATTTTAGCTCTTTGTTTAAACAACCTGTTGACTGACGTAGTTGGGACATAATTAGTTCATTTTGTGCAGAAAAACAATCATGTCGCACGACGTCTGAGGTAACAAAGAAAGTTGAATTTAGTTTTTGTTGAGCCGACAACACAAAGAAAACCCGACTATGTCAAACTTGTTTCATAGTATAGCCCGATGATGAGCATAAAAGCATGTCTGGGAATTTAAACAAAATCACAGTATGTGTTGATTAGAAGGTTAAGGTCTGTGTAATTGGTATTTGTAAAATGGTAAACTGCAAAAATGCAAGATTTTAGCCAAAAGAGCTAATCTTGACAAATTTGTGTATTCATAAAAAAGCAAATAAAGTATTTATTTTAGTTCTATGAATGTTTTTCAGTGTTCAAGTGTTTCATTATACATGCGATGAGAACATGTAAGACTGAAAACAAGCTTGTTTTCTTGGAAAAATTATGGTTGTTGTTTATGAATAAGGCTCTGACAACATTGTTATTAATAATATTGTTAACACAGGATGGTTCTGGTTTTGCTATAGGTGGCATTCATTCATTTATTTAACTGTATGGTTAGCATGTTAGCTAGGTATCATCTTGATTGAGACTGACAAATAACTGGACGTTATTTCTACCAAATGTAGCTCCGTTTGAATCACACTTTGGTTCTTTTGGGGATCAGCCCCATTTGCTCACATTGGATACAATGTTTGGCGTAGAAATACCAGCTGATAAAGACAGAAATGCAAAAATAAAGCAGGGCAGTGATGGAGTGTTAGCTGAGACAAAGAGCTTACAGTTGCAACCTAATGAGCAGGTGAGTGAACAGTCCAGCTTTTTAAATACTAATAAGAATGAAACTAAATCGTGATCTAGTGCAACTCACTGTGTTTTCTCCACTATCTAGCACATGTTAGCTTTCGTTGGAGATAAATGTTGAAAGAAAATAATTTTACAGAGAAGTAAGTCGGTCTATATTGCACTACAGGTTTGCTGCTACAGACATGGGATATGTTGGTTTGCTTTACAATTAAAAATGTGTGATATCTCTGTGGTTGGTCACCTTCGACTTGAAACATCTGCTTCTCTCTAGTGAAAGACTCAGGAAATAGTGTTTTCAGGCAGTCTCTGTGCAGCCTGAAAAATGCCTTTTTCACAGCGGGTCATTTTGCCCGGTCACAGCAGCAACAGCATCGATGTAACTGATAAGAGTAATAATGCCCGTGATACATTTAGGTGAGCCCTTTCCAGGCTTCTGACTGACATGGCTTAATGGTACTTTTAATGGAAGTCACACATTGTTAGGGCTATTAGTCATACCTGTGCTTTTCCTGATATGGCAAGTCCAAATGTCCACTGTGGAAAAAAGGTCTATTAGCTCTCAAATTTGGACAAGTGAAGGCATTTCCTGGAATTGTACATGGGGAGGGTCTCACAATGGAACATCCTTGTGTTCCTGTCAGACATGTTTAGCTTTGACATATAGGGACTTTGAGGGCACCCATATTTAGGTCCATTTCTCTGTTTTTTGTTAGGTTCCTTATTTAACAAAGATTTTGAATCTCTTAGAATAAAAATAGTTAAATAACTCAAAAATTTGCCTTACCCGTGTGTGTCAACAGTCCAACTGAATCTAAAAACACCACAGGGTGCTTTAGTTTTTTGTTTTATGTCACAGAACCGTGATCTTTAGGTCAATCAGGTCACCAGCTTTATGTCTTACAATGAAATTCTTGAATAAAAACATATGAACAGGTGCGACATTCTCTCTTGGAAAAGTATGAACTCAAAAAAGCAAAGCCTCATAAGCCAGTGTTTCCTCCTTCAGCAGAAATGACTTGTGGGTGTTTTGCATAATAGTCCACTAGTCTCCGACATTTTCTTGCTGAAGGAGACCACTCTATCTTGCAAATTTTATTCACTTTCAAGATGTTTGAGGATTTTCTTACATGCACTGCTCATTCCAAATCCCCACATAGCATTTCAATGGGATTTCAAATCTGGGCTTTTTGTCTTAACTAGGCCATTCACTGTGTTTCGTCATTTGGAATCTACACCACTTGCAGATGAAATGATTCATTTCAAAACAATTCAAAGATCTTTTATTAAGTCCATGTCTAGATTCATAGGCAACTACAAACAAAGAGCTCTTTAGATCTTGGGATGGTGCTGGATCTGAAGACATGATAAACATAGGGGTATACTGGATGAAATGTTTGCAGATATGTTGAAAAGGTCCATTTCCATAGGTTGCACTTACTTTTTTTTTAAAGGACTGCATAGTAGCAGAAAATATTACTTTGTAATTTCTTCTATGATAAAAAAAAATGGATTAGAGACAGCCGCTACTAAATCAAAAAATACCATCACCACAGTGCCTTTCATCATCTACATCCTTTCTACAGAATAAGTGAGTTGGATGTTCAGAAATACATAACTAGATACAAATCCAGCAGCAGAAGGATAAACCCTGTATGGTTCGTGTTAAATCAGTGTGAGGGATTGCTGTTTTTGGTGGTGTTTGAATTTGTATTTCTGCCTGACCGAAGAAGCACTGCTCCCTGATAGCCCAGTATCATGTTTTGACACATTCTGTTATTCCAAGCAGAACCAAAAAGTGAGGCGATAAGCTGACCTTGGAGGACAATTTGTTGCATCAGTGATGCACTCTGTGAAACCAAACCGCTATCAATACTGCGCCCCAGTCTCTGCTGGATTGATTTGATTACACTCCATAAATATTTCATTTTGTAAAATGTTAATGTCAGATTTATATTTCATTTCTCTAATTTGTCTTTAAATAGGGTAAATCAGTGCTGCGTGTTCTGTGCTCTGTGGCTAAGATTTATACTTTCTGTTGTTTACATGTATGAAAGCACGGTCATAAAAGCCTCAGCTTAGGATCTTTTGCAATAATATATAGCCAGACCTGTAAGCATACTTAGTTTGACTTGTACTGTTAAGCTCTTTTCCTCTTAAGAAGCTTTTTAAAAAAGAAATCTATCTCAACAGTATCTCATCTTTAAGACAAAATTCAAGCAAAAATCAATCCTGGGCTCTGCTGCTCCTCATGTTATATCTATGACCTATATATCTACATATCTCTAGCCTCTCCAACAGGCTCCTATATACTGTCTCTTGCAGCACCCCACCCCAGCCCCTGGAAGCCGACTCAAAGCCAGCCAGCATCAATGGTTTCATCTCAACGTCTTGGTCATAAAAAAGCTGCCTCATTGTCCATGAAACAATTTCAGCCTCTGAAATTCCAACTGCCTGTTCCTCGCTTGCTTCCCACTGTGCCGCACATAAAACATCTTCCCCATGCAGCATGTGTTGTCAATGCAAGGCATCACACTGCTCATTGTAAAGTTGATTTCTCACCACCAGCTGTCTCAAAATGAGACTGAAACCAGCGAAATATCACCGGGTTGCACTTAAGTCATGACAGTCAAATTACACGTATAGTATCATTCCGTGCTCAACCTCTCAGTCAGGTGAAAACTCCTGATTAAGTGCTTTGACAGTTTAGATATTTAAATTTCAAATTCGCAATTATATACTCAGTCAGGCCTCTAGAAGTTCGCAGTACCAATAGTGTCAAACCAATACATTACAGGTAGCCCACTAAAGCTCCTCGAATAATTTTCTTCTTTTCTTTTTTTCTGTTGTCTTATTTTGATCAAATTTACACTAATTTCATGTCAGGATCTTTCAGTTATTCAAAATAGCATTAGTCTCTTAGAACCCAATCTAATTTAGGCTTAAGAAAATGTACCGAAATGCAATTTGACAATCTCGCGCTGGTTTCCCCCACCATGTCTAATGATCCATTGCCTTTTGCAAAACAGAAAAGCAGCTGCAGGGAGAGAGTGAGAGAGCAGGCCTCATCTCATCAGCCCATCTTCAACCCTCTATCAGCGGTGCTCTTCTGTGGTTTATTAGATGAATCTCTTTTAATCAGACAAAACTATTCTGCACAGGAGCAGCAGTGACACAAGCCCGACTCTTTTCCCCCGTCGACTGCTGATGCATTCGATGCGCTTCCCTCAGTGCCTTGGGAAAACCACCTCCCTCAACACATTATCTGGGAATTAACCGCCAAACTGTGCAATATTCCATATTATGTGGGCATAACCTCTCAATATCCTGACTTCTTCACTGTAAATATAAATCACAAAGTAATAGAATATTCTTCAGGAACCTTGTTTTTCTGTGAAACCTGTTACTTGCATTCAGGAGGACCTGAATCTGATCTTTCGTTCAGCGCTTTTTTACAAACAGTACGTTGCAAATGCAAATCTTACACAGTGGGATAATAATTTAATGTTTACTTGAATTTTTTGATGTTTGTGTATCGGCAATAAATCTGTGCAAGTAAGTTAAAGATGACTGTTACCACTGATCATTGTCAGTTTATCAGACTTTGCAAATGTACATGGATGGGCTTTTTTTGTCTTTGCTTTAAATTTGGAAGTCAGTCATTTTGTACCAGGTCTACAAGCAATTTGGCAATTGAGGCACTTCTAAATATAGTCAGGGAGAATGCCACATGGAATTGCACTTTGCTGTTAAGAAAAAAAAGGCAAAGTGCATCTTGCAAATACTATTTAAAGGGCCTCCTTGCATTGTCTGCTTGTTGCTCTCTCAAGTGGAAAGAGAGTAACATCAAGATACCAATAAAAACAAAGAGGCAGCGAAGCTTAAAGGAACTTAAAACAGATGAATCTGCCCCAAGGTTTAATTCCTGAGTGTGAGCCATCTCTCTCTCTCTCTCTCTCCCCCGCCCTCCCTCTCTCTGCTCCGGCTAATCACCAGAGACCTGAGGGCCATTTGATTCCTCCCGCTGCCCCGGCCTCCCAGGACGCCCCAGATGGATCCCATTCTGGGTGTTCATTCAAATCTTCCCAGCTGCCCACTTTCTCTGCCCACAGAAAAGGTCTGGTTGGTCTTTGCTCTTACACCCCTGGGATCAGCGTATTGAAGGGACATTTTTCACAGATACACTGGTCATTGGCAAATGAAAGTCCCTGTTTCTTTTCTTCAGTGGATGATATGCTACACAGATCGGTCAAACCTTTTTCTCCCCTAAAACTTAAACCAGCCACAAGCAGAAAAGGATTTCAACTGAATTTGTATTACATTAATTTATTAAATATCTGTGATGCACAAGAAACTTTGTTAAATTTGTTGACAGCTCTGTGCGATGAGCAGTCAGATAAAATAAATATCAGCTGATATTTATATGACAGTATTAACATGTGCGCATAGACCATGTAATAGTCTCATCTTGCACAAAACAAACAGTCGTGATTGGATGCAACCAAAATTGGCATGGCTCCAACAATGTGCAACAAGAGATAAAGTGGCAAACAAGAAGAGTGCAGCAATATTAACAGAAGCACCAGAAAACTCAATATTGCCTGCGCCTTAGCTTGTATACCCATCTAAAAAAAAAGCTGTCAGTGAAGTTTTAATGATACAAAATATAGCATGACAAAGGATTCTTCATTCCCTATGATGGCCATCTCTTCTAAACTGACAATCCTCTGAAAAGCAACAAATGAATGTCCATCTCTTCTCATTACAACATGCGCTAATCTTTAGCAGTGTTACAAGACTGTAGTGTTACAAGCAAGCTTGGGGTTTTCTGAAGTTGGTCAAATCAATGATGATAAATGTATATGACTGCATGTTACAATATACTAAGATATTTGTTAAGATATTTTAGAATGAGTCAAAGATGTGGAGCAACCATCTGCAGGCCATCACCTGACCCATGTCACTTTCAATTAAAACAGCGATTGAATTAGTCAAAAACGTTCTTGCAAAACTGTGAATGAACAGTTCTAAAAACAAAGCTGAGCTAAATCGCAGAGCCATTTAAACTCAACTAGATGGCTTATTTTGCTTTTCACTGTCGCCATTGATACCAAATGCAATACTTTAGGAAGAATTTGTGCTGATAGAAATGCGGAGGTGGAGCCAATTGACAACTACAGTGATCATCATAGAAACGAGGTCAGTGGAACTTCATATGATATGGAAACTTCATCATATTGAAAGGGAAAAAAAAATGTGAAATAGCGTTCCTCAGAAACACCCCCAGTATCACTCTGTCTTATGCTCACTAGTTTCTTCCCTGATGACTAATTGTATCTCTTTGTATGACTGTTTGTTATGAAGTCCTTGCTGAGTTTTTGTTGATGCTGTGGAGGACATATTATGTATTATGTTTGCTGACACACTGACACTTCTGTTACAGTTTGCTGCCAACATACACACAGAGCTTCTGAATGTTTGGCAAATGTTCCAGTTTTTCAGTTGCTCAGTCACACACTGAATGTGTGTTATTTGTGAAAAAGCCTGTGGAGAAAATCTGGAAGTTGTTTGTGTGATTTTTTGTTTTTTTAAAACTCATATTTTTATTCATATTTCAAGCCGTGCTATATGAGTAATCCACAGAGAAATCTTGAATCTAGAATATTGTAGGCAACATATTGTATGCCATATATTAGTAGATTCTAATCGAGAAGCATTAATCTCTGCCTAAAGATCAGCAGTGATCTTCCTTCTCTCTCCAGCACTTAAAAACGTGAGCTGCCTGACATCTGCTTCAGTTAGCTTTTTGGCCTCTTCCTTGGCACGCTTTGTAAGTACCAGTCTCTGCAGTCGAGTCCAATGCATACTTGACCGCACTGTGAGGACACTTTGTGTCTTTCCCTATTTGTTTCAAAATTCATCCAGCATCACGCTTCACCATTTTGAACAGGAGGAATTTCAAACTGAAGTCATGCTTTTATACCTAAATTTGAGCCAGAACACTGGAATTCTCTGAGAAATCAGAAAGTAAACAAGAATTACATAAAATCATTAATATATATATATTTTTTTTTCCAAATCAGGAATGCAAGCAAATAACTGTAATTTGGCATCTCAGTGAAAAAAATAATAATATGCTTTATAGGTTTTTTTTCTGCTTTTTTTGTAAAACAGTCAATTTGAAAATTCATGGACAACAATAATTGCATTTTAGCCTTAAAGATATCTTTATGGTGAAACAACGGGCACGTACTGACAGATTAATCATTATAGAAACACTAAAAAAATGTTTTGCTAATCAGTAACACTGGAAATTTAGGGAGCAAGGTAACAAAACTTGCATAGACAGACATGTGCAATGAATGTAATGGAAAATTGTCACATGCCTAAAAACAATGACCTTGACTCCATTTTTGTAAGTCTGAGTTTTCTAAGATGGCCTGACTAATGGGATTTTGTTAGGATTTTAATATGAAAACAATTTTCTGCCCATTATACCATGGCAGCAGCTGTGACGTTGCCTTCTTGACATTATATGTGCTGGTATACTGATACTATATGTGGCACTGTTTCACATTCGCACACACCTTTTTCAATAAAACAGTTTGCACATCCTAGAGTTGGTTTCAAATGCTGCCCGTATCCCCAGTGACATCAAAATCGTCCTCCAGTTTCAGTCCAAATATCATTATGCAACTATTTTTCAACAACTCAGCATATTATTCACCTCACTCAACCGCAATTTTGTCATTTAAGTTTGGGGAATGCTCTCTATTGAGCCCTTTTTGATTACTCCGTTGTCTCTCCGATTTTCCTGAGTGTGTGGAGCCGCCTTCAAATATTTCATATGAAGGTCTCCGAGTCTCAAGGTCTGATTTAATCTTGTGACCACAGTCCACATTATAGCTTTTCTCATCTTTATCCAGCTCTGGTTCCATATTTAGATGTGAGAGTGATATCAATTTTCTGATCTAAATCTCAGAAAGACAGCGAGTAAGACTATTTTCCAAAAGTGATTAACTATTTGCATAAACGTCTTATCTAATCTAAGGACACATACAGTATTTGAAGTAAATAAACTAAATCCAACCTTTCTGCATTGCTGTCTTCTCAGCAAAATCATCATAAAATATGACCTTCATGCTTTCAGGGGAAAGAAATCAGAATTCAAAGGTTTATCTCTTCCTTATCGACAAAAACAATCAGGAGTGATGGCAAGTGTTGCTTGAAGCATGGATGCCAAATGTGACATTTTTCTCTCAATACCTGGGAGAAACAAGATCGTCATGGACAGCGCTGATCTCCCTCTCAAACTGTAAGCACAGCACATAGGTTGCTAGGGGGGCCCACTGGGAATGACATCATGTCAAGCCTCTTTTCGATTGGAGTTGTCAGTGAGAATGAGCGATGTAAAATGCTGATGTCAAAAAGCCCTGTGTTTAGCTTGTCCGTGCTGACAGGTTAGGAAATGGAGCATGCTACCTGACCAGCATAAGAGAATGGCTGCCCTCCGGTGCTGCAGCAGCCACATCTACAGGCCGGCGATAAACAAGTTTTCATGCTGTCAATCACTTACAGTGCTCCCTCGTTTTCTCTCCTTTATTCTCTCTCTTCCTCCCTCTGATTCACTGTGTCTGCCCTGTCCGTCACATTAACAAAGAATTATGGTAAAAATTCTGCGATAAAGTGGCTTGACCGAACTCTTTAGTGAATTGATGAACTCCCCAGTTAATTGTTTGCAATGAGAACTTCTTAAAGTGCTTCCTGGTCATTTGTATTGAGTGCTGATTATTAAGAGGCAGTAATAGTTGCAGTTTCAGTGCCGAGCGTGCTTCAGAATGAATGGAATTTTTTCATGTGATTATGTGTGTGCCTTTCTTCATTATTATGATGGCAGTAATTTGCAAAACAAAAAAGCAAATTAAGCCATCACAGCGGAGAAAGGCACAGTTTATTCGTTTCTTGGAGTCATTTTAATGTCCCTTGATTTGACTGGTGATAGGAGAAATTTACTACCTCTAGGAGCCTCTGTATGAAGTGTCCAGTTTTGATCAGGTTGTTAAAATGCCTTAGCCTCCTAATCCTAATCAAACTGAAGCCTTGAAATTCTTTAGGGGTTGCACAGTGTCTCGTAGTTAGAACTGTTGCTTTGCAGCTAGAAGATCCACAGTTTACATGCAGACCTTGTGTCTCCATGAATTTGGGACATCTGGAGGTGTCCTGCAGTGTGTCACATTTGGACATTGTCAATGGCTTTTCTGGGCCAGGGCTGCTCAGCGGCGTAGTGGTTAGCACTTTCGCCTTGCAACAAGAAGATCCCCGGTTCAAGTCCCAGCCTCGGCCTGGGATCTTTCTGCATGGAGTTTGCATGTTCTCCCTGAGCATGCGTGGGTTTTCTCCGGGCACTCCGGCTTCCTCCCACGGTCCAAAAACATGCTGAGGTTAATTGACTACTCTAAATTGCCCGTAGGTGTGAATGCGAGTGTGATTGTTTGTCTGTGTATGTAGCCCTGCGACAGACTGGCGACCTGTCTGGGTGTCCCCTGCCTTCGCCTGAGTCAGCTGGGATAGGCTCCAGCACCCCCCGCCACCCTAGTGAGGATAAAGCGGTGTATAGAGGATGGATGGATGTTCTGGGCCCTGTGGGTTGTTTGATTTGACAAACAACCAATAGGATCTGGGGAGTTTGGAGGCTGGGTCAAAAGGAGCAGATTAGGTCACGGTCTCCATCTGACGTCGGGGAGTGGCAGCCTCTATGCCTCCTTCTCTCTCTCTCTCTCCTAGGTGGGCGTGTGGAGGTGGCTGGTTCACTGGACAGGTGTTGCCGATTTGTAATCAGCTGAGCTGGAGCAGAGCAAGTGGGAGTGATTGCCTCATCATCCTCATTCCTCCATGAAGACCAGATGCTGCCGCTACTTTACCCCAGATCGTAATCAAATCACAGTTAGTATTGTTACTAGCCAGTCTTGCTCTCAGTTTTTGGATTTGTACTTACCTTCTGCTCTCGTCCTTTCAGCACCGGACTCCTGCCTGCTCTTCTGGACCCTGGACTTTTCGTCCAGCTGGAGCTCTGGAATTCCTCCCTTACTCACTCCAGCTGCACCAACAAGTTCCCTGGCTTCAATCCATTCCACTACGGCATCTGTCCAGCTGTGCCAGTCACCTCTCTGCTACACGCCACCTCTGCCCGCCTCACATCCGTGGTCCAGTCACTACCAGTTGCTTAGCAAAATCCCTGCTAGCTTCTGAGCCTGTTCAGTTAGTAACTTTACTGTGTATTCTAGTCTTGCCCTGTTCTTGGCCTAGTCTGTAGTGTTAATCCTGGCCGGTTGTCTTTCCTGACTTGGTAGTACTGTGTTCGGGTTAGTAAATTCATTCCTCTGTTTGCTAAGTTCAGTGCTATTGTTACGCTGCTCAGCTAGGGAGCTCTGTTGTTTCTGAGCCTCGTTGACCCTATTTGATTCTTGTGTAGAAGAACAGTATTTCCTGTTTCAGTTTTTTTATTATTGTAAATAAAACACATTATTGCATTCTTACGCCTGTCTATGTAGGTCTCCAAACCAATTTGTAATAAATTGTCAGGGTGGCGGGGCTCATTGTCCTACTAATGGATCATCATTGTGTACCGACGCCATGGAGGTGGATGTTTGGTCTACACTGGTGTTTAGGTAGGTGGTAATTGTCATATTAACAGTCATGTATGCTATTGCACAAGGTTTCACAGAACATTGCATTGAAACAAAATGATCAATGCTATTCAATTCACCTGTCGGTTATAATGTTGTGGCAGTAGCTCATTGTTACAACACCAGAGTGATACATGCTATAATGTAACCCCTGTTTAAGGATCTGCCTGTATGCAGAAAATGCAAACCGTTTTCCTGCATTAATGAAGCATTACCAGTATTCCAGTGACAATTAGAAGTTGTAATCCTAGTGAGCTGCGTCATGCTTTCATTTTAAAGGATTTGGGAGCTTTCTGGTCTGACATACTATGTAACATTCAAATTTCTTTGTGGCAGATTTTCCACAACCATCAGAGAGCAGAGACGAAAAGATCAGTTGAGACTATTGCAGCACTGATAGTCAAATTCATCCCCGCATACTGGAATCTTGATGAGATCAGAGTCTAAAACGGCTAAGCTAGAATGCAGCCATAATAATAAGGTGGCCTGGGGAGAACCATTAAAGGATTTTTTTCTTCTTTCCTAGCCTTTGCCTGTAACTTTCTTTGTGGGTTCTGATGTCAAAAAAAGGAGAAAACTTAACCATTTCTGTAATGGATCACCGTCCATAGCAGCTATTGTTTAAAATGAGGTCTGAAGTCGAGGTTAGAAGGAAGATTAGAGGATATCTATAGATAACTTTTAGATCTCTTCTAGTAAAGCTAGAGTATGGAAGTCCTGCATTTCGTGTCATTTGAGAGAAATATAGAGTTTAGCCCATTCTATTGTGCCACACTTTTAAATGAACAAAAACCCTCACTGACCTTGTTCCACAGCTTATGAAGAATTGCAGTTATGCCCCATAAATTTCACGGCCCAATGCCTCCAAAATGTGCATAAAACTCATAAATGCATTCACTGGATATTAAGAAAGTGCCATCAAGCAGACATAGACAAATGGTTGTTATTAACAGCACACAGGCTTCCATATGTTCAGCTGCAAGGCTTGAATTCACATATTCTGAAAACACTTTATCTGACAAATTCAGGTCCAGTTCTGACAGTAATTATGCGCAATGACACCATACAAGACACTCTCAGCTTCATATCCGTCAAATGTATGGTTCATGACAAAAATGGTGATGGCCAGGAAACTAAGACCGATGACACCGATTAATCATTCAGCACAAAGGTTTAGTAATGGAATACATTTCATGAGGGGGTAAAGGTCTGTCTGAGACCTTCAGTGTACTGTATGTACTTGAATTCAATTTGTCTAAAACAGTTTTTTAAATTTCTGGAATATTCTAGTAACATAAGTGAGTGCAGCCAGATTGTAAGAAAGGAGTTGAATATTGCCAGTCATTAAGTCGGTAACAAAAAGAGGCCAATGAATGGAGGGACGTAATTATTAAAAGAAAAACTATTTGAAACATTTTTTTTCTTGGAAATTGGCTGTGTACACCACCTGCTTCCAAAGTACCTGTTGTAGTGTTTTCCTTGCAGGCTAAATGCATGTTTCAGTGGAGCTTTATTGGGATGAATGGCAGGTGCTGAACTGTGACCACGGGGTGTCAGAAAATTACTTTGAGACTAATAATTGTGACTTCAGCTTGACTATGTGGCATATGACTCTTGCTAAACCACGCTGTATTTGCAGGGAATGTAAACATGCTGCAGGTCATTTTCTGGAATTCTGCAGCTTACAGTTCATATATCTGAGAAACTGACACTTTCATATGGTTGCTGTTTGAGCAATATCCTTTTTTTTTTTTTTTTAGCATTCTTTTGCTTGCAACCCACTGCCCCTCCCACCTTTGCCATCCTTGCTACACATTCACAAAAGAGTATTAGTCTTCTGGTAAGATATGATTTTAGCACTATATCCATTTATATTTCTTGACAGCGCCTACCGTAATATCTCCCAAACCAAATAAATGTCATCATTCATCACACAAGCAAGTCTCTTTTGACTTGAGAGGTACAGGAAAATTCAATTCACTTGGACTTGACATCCATCTATCAACATCATATTCTCTAATTGAACTTTAAGGCTAATATTTTTGGTTTATACCCTGTGCCGTTGTATTTCATTCTTTGCTAAAACCTGTAAAGCTCTCGTGCCATTTCAGGCCTGGCTCAATACGATAACATCAGCAACGGAAGAGAAAATCGAGATTTCTCCAGACAAGCAGGACACACATCCAAGAAAAAAACTTCTGTTGGAGCTGCATCAAAACACTGAATTTAATTCAGCAGAGCAGTGTCTCAGTCAGGCACGTGAGGCATTGTCAACTAGACACCACAAAGCAAAAGAAGCTTTATACTGTAC
This sequence comes from Acanthochromis polyacanthus, assembly GCF_021347895.1. Lineage (NCBI taxonomy): Eukaryota > Metazoa > Chordata > Actinopteri > Pomacentridae > Acanthochromis > Acanthochromis polyacanthus. The sequence goes on from NC_067126.1 coordinate 28,247,649, forward strand.
AGAGACAAATACATGCTCCCAGACTGGACCAATCACAGCAGAGGTTGATAACAATGCAGCAATACTGGGGACAAGGAGCATGCATCTATAGAAGGCGCAAAAGTAGAAAAATGCATTTGAACATCTTCTTTAAGGTGACAATCCCTGTACTTTCCTATCAATTGTTCTTTTGTCTGCCTGTATATTGGGTGCCTGCTGAGTAGTGCAGTGATTGTTTGTGCCAGCTGGAAACACCTGAGCTCGGTGTTCCCGGTCTATAAACCTTTGGCTGCTGCTTGAAACTCCCTCCCTCACTGTCCTACCTGTGCAGGCAGCAGTACAGTGTGCTGTTTTAGTTCCTTTTTTGTTTTTCTTTCTTTAAAATCTGCCTTTTTCGCATCTTACAAAGTTCACGCACTGTCTCCATCCTCAAATCCATTCTACACCGCAATCCTGATTCCAAAGACTGTCATATTCCATTATTTTTGTATCTAACTATCCTATTTGTTTAGGAAATCAGTTTGCTCGACTGCTGAAAAGAACTAAGAACATAACAAATGAGAGCATATTAAAAACATCTAAATTTCAGACAAATTCAAAGGGTCACTCACATAAATCAACAACAAAAAAAGAATAATCAAAATTGCTTGCTCAAATAGTCAGGGGTTGACAATGAAGGGTCCAAATGCAGATGTACAAAAGAAGTGTTCATCAAAAAAAAGTTGACAGGAGAGAAAGTAATCAGGAAAGCTCCCAACTAAAAAGTCCATGTGAATCAAAAAAGGCAACTGATCCAAACACCAAAAAGCACAAAACTGACGAGAGAACAAAAAAATAAAATAAATCCAAAACACCAAAGGCAAACCTGGTCAACACAAGGAGCACATGGAGCGTACAGAGATAGGAACAGGCAGGAGAACAGGAGATTAAACAGGTGACAAAACGGGTGGATGGCAGACAAGAGGACAAAACAGGCGATGGAACAAGTAGATATCCATCAGGGTGGCAGAAGGAGGACAAAACAGGCTGGGTCACAAACACCCACGGGTAACACTGGGAAGATTACACAGAGGAAAAGCCTGGCTCAGGGGCACAAGACAAACTGAGCAAAAGGGGTGAGTATCAATACACTCTGAGGCAGGGGATACAACCACACACAGGTGGAGACATTAGGACGGTATGGGTGATCACACAGACGGGAGGAAGACAAAGACCGGGGATGGTCAAGACACCAGAAACAAGACAGAGGCTGAGGACAGGCACATGACAGGAAGTGGCAAAAGGAGTTCAAACTTAAAACCACCTCTCCAGAAAAATAAAGATATAATCATATATTGTATATATTATTAATATCCCCTCGTGTTGAACAGATTTATGCTTTAGGTTTATTTCATGTAAAACCATCAGTGTCTGTATTTTTGAGGCTGTCATTGAAGCATCAAAGCTGAAATTTCCAGCCGTTCCATTCACAGCTTGCATCACTCAAGATGCGTCCTCAAGTGTTTAGACAGAATAAACACCATATGGATATGCCAACAAGGTTAAAAACTTGATTTTCACTGGAGGAGAGCTTTAATGTACCATGTGTTACATTTTCTATGGATTTTAAAGAATGTTTGGTTTTTGAAAATCAAACAGCATTTTCATATTGGATTATCTAGCGGGAGCATAGTGTTGGAAGAAACAGGAGAAAGTGTTGATGGTTTATGAGAAAGCTGAACCTAATTTACAGAGATATTGAACGAGCAAAATCATAAAAGGCTTTTCACACTGTGAAGAGCACAGAGAAGCAGATCAGAAACAACAATCCCCCAGGAAATGCAGTCATTCTCAGCAGAGGTCACCCCGACTATTTGTTTTCACTGCTGCACTGTTCCTGAGTATTCCACCATTCTATAAATTCTCATCCCCCCCCCCCCCCTTTTTGACATCTGTTGTTTATTAAGAAACAAAATCACACAGTCAGAGTTTACAGTTGATTGAAGTAATAGAACTATTAAAACAGGATCTGTATGGTAAACGTAGAATGGAGGTTCTTTTGGTAAGGACATGTGTCACTTCTAATTATATCACAGACAAGCTTAACTGTGTATTCTACAGGAAACTGCTATTATCATTTTTGCAAAAGGGAAAAGAAAGGAGGCCTTCCATAGATAGAAAAAATACCAATTTGTACTTAAATACATGTAATTATATACACATTTAGTATATTCATTATACACCTATTTGGTCAAAACAGTAGGTTCAAGCAGAGAAATATTTGGTTTTGACTTCATATTAGTGCTACATCATAACGTATATCTTCAAATGTGTCCACGAACATTTGCTTACTACAGGGCCTGAATGGGACTCATTTTCAGCCCTGGACTTTCATGCCTCAGACCAGCCCACTTTAGATCATGACCTATTACTATTAAAATCATGTAATTCTAGCCCTGTCTTGTAATTCAGTGTGTTTTTCCTATTTAGCGTAAGTAAGGGTTGCTTCACAATGTGGATTTATTCCAACATGAGTGCACATCTCCAACATTATTCTTTACAACAACAGAATCTATATTCTGTTCAAATAAGTGTTCAAGGATATCCAAACCTTAAAATGAAATAAAAGAAGATCATAATGAACTTTGTTAAAACTGGACAACATCAGGAATAAAAGTAAATGTTTTATCTCATCCTATTCCCTTTCAGTTGTGGGCTTTGTGTATTTACTATCTTTAAATGATAAAAAAATAAAATGGTGCCTCTGCAAAGAAAAATAAAACAAACAATAAACAGCTGCCAGTGGAGGCGGCCCAGGAAGAGCGGCAGCAGCATAAGGATCAACCCAGTGCCATGACTGAACACCGGCCCTCGCGGCCCAAACATCAGACCAGCCCACCGGGAATTGTCCCGGTCCTCCCGATTAGCCACCCTGGGCCTGGCTTACTACTATCCTGCCATCTCTTCAGACATTTGAGGGATGTACATTAGCTCTGCAAGTGGCGTAACAAAGCAGCAAAAGCTGTGGAGCCATTTGGACCAGTGAGCTTGAGAAGGCAGTCTGCACAAAGTGACATCTCTTTACTGCGTATGAACAATGTGCCACTCATCCCTCAACTTTCACTATAGCCAAATACATTGATTTCAAGGAATGTTCCAGTGGATAATCAGGCTTTTTAATCATCAAAATCTACATAACATAATACATATACCATAGATCTGGAACTATACGGATTTCTGTACTGATTGGTTTGTTGAATCACCGTTAAATACATTACAGGAAATGAATTTCAGAGTAATATGTCACTATCACTGTGTTTAACATTTTGACATATTTTGCTTGTGTCTGACTACACTCATGCCTGCCTCACCCGTCTTCAGTGATTCTAATGCGATTATTGCCACCTCGTTGGTGATGTGAGTTGCCAGGGGAATTGCTGAGTGATGCACACCTCTCCAGTCACTACATGGATGAATTTATAATTAAATACGCTTCCAAAGCGGACTGTCACTGAACGATACAGCTGGTGGTTTTACTGGTAGACTTTACTGCTGTAGTGTGCGCAAATAAATACAGATGACAGATGAAATGTTAGATACCTTTGTGCTGTTTGTATTTGTCTTCCCCAATGCTGTTAAAGTTTGACACACCTACGCCTTTATTTATGATTTTTTCTTGTTTCCTCTACCACAGATGCCTTAACAAGCACAGCGGGGACAGGTGGAGATCAGGGACAACCCTCAAGACTGACAGGAAGTCGGCCGAAAATGTCAATATCACCAACACAGAAGCAAATGTCGGGACCAAAGCCGTTTTCAGATGGCTTAGTAGTTCGCAGCCCTGCACTCTGTTAGGGTCCTCCGTGGTCCAGTGGGTTTACATGAATTCTACAGTATGTACCCTTGTGGAGAGTTCATTTTGGGTTCTTCACCTACTGTGTGCAAATCAATGGTGCAGAAAGAACAGCATAAATAGCACTTCTAAAAATAAAGTGGAGTAGTGGATTGAGGCGCAGCAAGTCATCTCTAAAGCCCTCAGATAAAAACACGAGTGATATTTTGTTTCACTACAGTGACATTAACTGAGGTGAATATGGAGCAGCCAAACTATCTTTGTTTTATCATTTTCATCGGTATTGGACTCGGATTACTGACTATCGTTGGCATTTAAAATTGTTGCAGTATCCACTCAGTCAGCTGGACAGTATAGAACTTTCTATGGGAGGCCTTTTCCTGGCCATTATGTCGCCTGAAATAACAGTATTTCGCTGCTATAGGGCTGATGCTGCAATCAGTGTACCGCAGTTCCCTCTGGTGTCACAGGCTCAGACAGAGAAGCCAATGGTGCAGAAAGGTTCTGGGTTGATGAACAGGCACACAGCCCTCTGATTACAGCAGCGCTCTCTCTCTATTCAAGCCTTTGTGTCACTCGGAGACACAATTAGTCTTGACGAGCAAAGAGCCCTCTTGTGTCTGCCTTTTACCTGCTCCCATCCCTGTCCTCTAATTCAATTTACAAGCAGCAAATATGATTGCCATGCGGGTTCCAGACAAAACTGATCATACTTGCTCCTTTGTTGTCTCCCTGTAATTGAGTCACAGATGAGTGACTGTCCTCCTCCCCACATGCAATGAAGATACACATGAGATACTTTGGTGCTGTCAACCGATCACAGCGCAGCCACACATCTGTGAGGGCGAAGGCATGTTGAGTCGAGTTAATTTTTCATCAGCTCTTTCGGCTGCTCACATGGCAGGATGGCACTTTAGCACCAACATCCGTCAATACTGCAGTATTTGTGCGCACTGTGAGCACAGAGCAGAATTGTACACAGAAATGGCCGTGCAAATCGTGAAACAATGCAGATGAAAACAGATTCTGATAAATTCATCGCCACAAGCAGCATGTGGAAATTAACAAATGAGTTTCTAAGTCTGTCTTCAGCCAACCACATTACTTTTGTTTCCATGATATCACACCCAAAAAATCTAGCTTGGAGTACATGATTGCATCTTCATCTGAATTAGTACTTCATAGAATCGTTCCCCTCGATTGTGACGATTGGATTGCGTACAAGACTTATTTTAGTAGCACATTGTGGCTAAAAAAATGCCCCCACAGTGTCTGTGGAATTTGGGCTGAGGAAGTGTAATTAGAAAGTTCAAGAAAACTTTTTCATAGTAAATAATGTGGGATGACAGATACCTGTACACACACATATAAACTCATCAGCACCAATACGTACACTGACACTGAATGGAACTAAAGTCATGTCCAAAATCTTACCCAGACTTGAAGTCAGTCGATGTTTTGTTCAAGTTAAACAGTATTCTATTCACTGTATTGAAAAGTCAGAGGGGAAAAAAGGTGCAAACACTGTCCTGATTACATATGAGAAAGGTGTAAACCAAATTCTAATTTAACTGTCAAGACTTCGAATAAAGTCTTACTCTGCTTCTCCCTCTATGTCTGATGCTCTGTGTCAAATAAACTGTGGCAATTACAGGCATCATAGAAAATGACACCGTACGACTCACTGCAATAACTCTTGATCAGACTGTGCAACATATTACTTTTGTGTTTTGTGTTGATACAAGTGTGAAAACTGCAGGTGAGAACAGGTGAGCATGATAAAAAAAAAGACACCCACATGCATACAGCGCCCCATAAAATTCTTATTTATTTCCGAGCCCAGCTGACAGGTTCCTGATCCTTTATTCCAGAGGCGAGGACACATTCCAAAGACCCCAATGTTCTGCTGCCTTTGTGAGGAGGAATCAGTAGGAGGATGATGGTGCTCTGACTGCCCAACAGCAGAATCACCAATTGCAGTAACTGAAGTAACTGTGGGTTTCTCCTGCTCTAGCTATATCTGTAAATATGCACGAATGCGTTGTTACATATCCCTGAACAGTTTTCATCCTTTTAGATCAAAGGTAGCAACAACAAGCAGAAGCGCTGTGAGCTGCCTGAACCCAAGAAAGACAGAAAGACACGGTAAAGGTGTGTCGAGGGCAAAAAAAATACAGTAACACTGTGCCTCATGTTTGTAGGTGTGTAAAGCGGCATATCTTTCACTTTTTGTCAGTTCTCATCAATAAATTATAATGAAAACTTGATTAATATGATCTAGTAGAGTTAAAAAAAAAAGCAAATTAATCATAAATACTGTCCATTTGGTTTGACATAAAGTTAAAATCTGTTCAAGATCTTAATTTTTTTCACGATCCAGTTGTGTTGCTGGTTCAGCACACCTGAACAGAAACAAGTGAACAACACAGGCAGTAAAGCATGAGTTGTCTGTTTCATGCTTTTTTGTTGGTGTCCAGTGATTATTTGGTTGTAAAGATTTGCAATGAGAGCTCACAACACTGTAGAATGCTGTGCAAAAAAAGCAAAAAGCTTGATTACATTCATAAAAACTACATTTTAGAGGAAACGTGCCTTATGTAAAAGCAATTTGGACTCAGCACCTGAACAAGAAAAAGGTACATTTTGCTTCACATTTACATTTTGCCTGTAGCACCCCACCTTGCACAGGGAATAGGACTACTTGTTGTGAAAATGAAACTGTCACTATGTCATTTAACAATACATTCAATGTTACACGCAGTAAAAAGCACTGGCTGAGTCAGTTGCTTGACGGTTTTACTACCATCAATTACCACTATAAATACCTATACAATTACTACATTACCTGTAACATCATAGTATCCAATAAAGTTTAAGCATATTTGAGTTTCTAACTCTATTCTAGATGTTTAATTGCATCCTCATCTTTAAAGAGCTGACCTCATTTTCCCCTCAGTGATAATACGTGTGGTTATAAAGACCTTACCCACACTCATGTTACACCCTCAGAGATTCATCCATCCATCCATCCATCCATCCATCCATCCATCCATCCATCCATCCATTATCTATTACATCGCTTAATCGTCATTAGGGTCACGGTGGGGCTGGAGCCTATCCCAGCTGACTTAAGTTCGAAGCCAGGGGACACCCGGAGCATCGAGGCAAACAAGCACACTCACACTCACACCTACAGACAGTTTAGAATCACCAGTTAACCTCAGCATGTTTTTAAGCTGTGGGAGGAAGTCCAAGCACCCGGTGAAAACCCACGCATGCACAGGGAGAACAAGCAAACTTCAAACAGAAAGATCCCAGGCCCAGGCCGAGACATGAACCGAGGATCTTCCAGGTCACCAAGTCACTGAGATGCTTTCTCTTATTTTTCTCGTTGTTGAGATGCAATCAGATCAAAATTTCGCCCCCCGTTTATTTCACTGATGGACATACCGGTATTCCAGATCGAGCTGAATTCTGCTTTGCTTGCCTCACGTGGAGTTCAAAAATTTGTGAGGCTCTTTAATGTCTAACCAACCTGAGCGAGGGGGTGGAAGTGACCTCTCATGCAGGAAATATTGACTTCTTTCATTGTTTATAAAACTGAAGTATTAAAAGCAACAGAAAAGGCAGGGTGCTGTTTTTCTGCATCACTGATGGCTATACTGACAGAAGTGTACAATTTATGACTCTATCAGTTTATCCTTTCAGCTCTGTTCTTGCTCTTTTTTGTGCCACTCGTTTGACACAACACACAAGTAAATTCTACTGTGAGAAATCCAGAATCTGTGCGAGAGCGTAACAGACTGAGCTTGACCGATATCCCTCTCATTCTTTTTCGTTTTGTTACAGGGCGGGACAGCTTTCCCATTTGTCACACTTATGCTGGACATGGATTTTGGCACAAGAGGTAAATCTCAGCAAAACTTTACCTGGCATCAACCGGTGGAGAGGTTTTCAACAGCCACTGTAACAAAAAACATCAGTGTGAGTGTGCAAGGCCTTTAAGCAGCTAATTAAAGAGGCATCAACAAGAGCAAAAATAGTGATGAGGATGAATGACGTGGAAATTCAAAGTTGTTATAATTTGCTCTTGTTGTTAAATGATTAATAGTTACGACTCTTTACAGCAAATAGTTCAATTTTGTTGTAGCAATGACAAAGCACTGTTGTACTATTAACATGCATACTTACATAGAAAAAGGCTAATTAGTGTCTACTGTTTGACATTAAAAGGCAACTTTATGGTGAAATGCTGTGGTTTCTTACACAAAGGATCTAAGACCCTTTTTCTAATTACGGTCAATTATGTAGAGTTAATAAACCATTATGCATAGCCTCCAGGAAATGGAGGATTTGAGCGTTATCGGTGTTTTAGGGTAATTAGTCTGCTTTTGAGGACTCAGATTTCAGCTTCTTCCTCTCATTTTATTCATCTCACAGTCTCAGAATTTGACAGGTTCCCTAGGTCACATTCGTTTACCTAAAATGTCCTTCTTGATCACAATAATTGCAGTTTTTAATTGTTTTTTCAGCAGTGCAGGAGGAGCGTTCACGGGATGATAAGTCAAACGCCCTATTCCCTTCACGTTCAGAGGAAGCCCGCGCACAGGCTCTGAAACCAAGCCAAGGTCACACCTAAAAAACAACAGGGAGCTGTGGATTTGCTGGTATGTCAAGCAAGATTTAGAAGATTGCAAGAGGCAATTACTGCGGGGTTGTGGAGCTCCGTGCACACAGTAAGCCGACACAACCTGATCAGGATTATGATGCCCTAATTTCCATAAATCTGCCATCACCACGGCAGGAGGCACGAATGACTGATTGTAATCGCAAAGAATTTATGACGATTAACAAACCTGCCAGGTCAAACTGCCAATCAAAAAATGCACTAACGCCGTGGTTTCTCATTACTCCAACTCCCAGTATCTATCAACTTAGTTAAGATGCAGATGACATTGCCATGGCAAGTATTATTTTTCTTGATAGTTGCTTTCCTGGCAGTAAGTGCACCTTGTGATATCTCTCCAAGGACTGTTGTTGCTCCAAAGTGGAACACAACAGTCCTGAAACAAATGCCTACTTGTCACACAATGGCTGCTTGACAAAAACCTGATCAATCATAATCAAGAGGGCTGTCTTTGTGATGCCGGCAGGCAGTACTAACCTTGCATTGCATGGGTGATACTTGTTACAGTGTTACATATGCAACAGTAGCAGAGGCTTTGCTACTTCTGTCCTTCACAGATACATGACAGGAAACAAAACAAAAAAAGAAAAGAAAAGAATGATTCTTGATTGGCACTTGGCAAAGATAAGAGAGTCATTCCACGAAACCGGCGCCTTTTCAACTTTGAAAATTTAAAATTTAAACTATATTTAATTTTTATTTTTTAAGTAGCCAGGAATCACAGAAGGTCTAAAATGACAGGAAACTATATTGTGCCATCTCAGGCTGTGTTATTTAATATTTGTTAATTATGTCAAATCCTGTTACTGTGGAAAGGTAACAGGGTTGACAGTAACAGGGTTGACCATTTTAAACTAATTTGCTTGTAGCTAGCTAAAATAAATGCTAGTTAAAGTGCAAGCTATGTACTTTGAAAGATAATTACTTGTAGATATTGATTATATTTTGAAAAATAGAAAATTGATTATGTTTATATGTTAAAAACTGGTAACAGGATTGACGTTGTATGCTTGTCCTCCCTGGTTAAACCTTGAAAAAACTTCAAAATACCAAATCAGAGATGAGAGAAACTTACTTGTCAATGAGCTGTTAGCATCCTGGTTCCGAGATGATGCAACCTCCTTTAAATCCTGTCAAATCTGGAATGTACCATTATTTTTATAGGGTTTTTTAGTTAGGGTAACAGGGTTGACACGAAATCAGGGGACGCCGATAAATTGGTAATTTATAATGGTTAATATATATTATTATTACCAAAAACACTGTTTTACAATAAGATCATACTTTAAACTACATGTAAATGTAAAAATTTTAACATTTTGCCTACATTTTACAAATGAAAAGTCCTGTACACATACAACAATAACAGTGAGGGACAGGCTAAAAACCTCACCCTCTTCAGCATGAAAGTAATTTAAATTAATTAAAATAACATTTCACTGACTTTAATTTGATGTTATATTAAGGAGAGAAGACAGGGTAATGTTATATTTTTAAATGAAATATTAATTTGTTGTTATCATAATTGTATGACTGATTATTTCTTGGGGACGCAAAAGGCACCAATTTCATGGAATGACCCAAATGTAACATATCCCAGCACAGTGTCTCTGAACGAGTACACTTCTGGCAGTCAGATTCATACAAAAAACCCTTTTGCAGATGCCAGTTGCAGTACAATAAAGTCAGCCTTTTTGCCACTACTATTTTCCTACATTGAAAAGGTTAGTTCAAAAGATGAATGTGGTACAGTTATAATGCATTGGACAAATAGTGACCTGGGTGTGTTAATGTGTGCCATCCATTTCGTTGCCAAACCAAGCGTTCAAGTCCATCCATTTGTCAACAGAGGAGTAATGTGTGCGCAGTTTGGAGGGGGCGACATAAAAGATTACAAGTACACTACTGGAATAATTAATTGTTGTTAACTGTTTCTGCTCCGTTGAGAAATTCAGTTCCTTGATGCCAAAACTGTGACGACCTTTTTAATCGATTCTAGTTTTTTTGTCCAAATTAGTGAGATGTGTAGCGTATCCCAGTTTTTGCTGGGCCCTGCATGGAATCACAAGTCACATCCTGTGTGGTGCTGAAACCGTTTGGATACACAAGCTGCCAGTGTTGGTTATCAACACTGGGGTCTGGTCCTGTGCACCTGTCTAAAGGGATATCCCCTGGAGCTGAGTCTCTGATCCTCACCCGGCAGAGATAATGGGATTGCATAGACGGCCATGTATCAAAGGAAAATGCTTGGTCTGCTTTGTTCTCATGGCTCAGTCATATATTATAAAATTTGCCTAGTACGTTATTTTTAAAGTTGCTTCCCGCTGCGTTCTTTTAGCTCCTCAGTGATATAATGATGATTGTTTTGTTTTTTTATGCTTGTAATGTGTATTGCACTCTGTATATATGGAAGAACGCAATTCTTCTGCAACAGTCTGCCCAATAACGCATCTTGAATGATGACAGAGGAAGAAAATCAAGGTTGGGACATACAACGTATACTGACAAGGCAACGCTTTGCACACACACTTGGAAAAATGCACATCTCTTCATCAGACAAACGCTCAGTACTTGCATTTTTCACCCAGCCGGCAGCATAAAAGACGGAGTTGTGACACGGAATAAGACTTATGGGTGCAGATCAGACTAATAAATACTGTCCAGCAGCAGAAAGGAGATGGGTGCATTCATTTAATTCACTAACAGTACATAATGCAGGAGAGGCTGTCATTGCCAAAAGCTGTGTCAGTCTACGGCTTCTGAGACAGTAGCTGCTCGAGATATTGGAATGCCTTGTCTGCATTTGGGTAAAGCTCAAGCTGTGTTTCAGAGAAATGAATATGGCACATGAGGTAAATCTTTCAGGCTTTACAGTATTTTCAGTTAAGATGCATTATTTCAGGAACAAATTTAACCACAATAAATTATAATTTTATAGAGAAATACCTTTAACCTTCCTTTCCTAACCACGAAACATATGCACCACCTACTGACTGCCTATAGAGAGAAAAGAAGACAAAACTGGGGGAAAAAAAGGAAAAATCAACACTTGTTTTTTTATGTTCTGACTGGCTTGTCTCCACACCATGACTCGGTGGATCATTTATCTTCAGAAAGTCCTTTGTGTCTGATACAAAGGTTCTAAGCCAAATGTGAAAATTCACAGTTGGTTCTACTTTGCAGGTGACATAAAACGCAGTGAATAGAAAGACGCTTCTAAGTTATGATTGATGTCAACTTCAGAAAATATTGAATATGAATTTCATGAGATATACAATAAGGATTCTGGTCTGGTGAGTGTGAAAAGAAAAATCAGGTTGATGTTTTATACAGCCAGTCATGCGCTATGAGTAATGCTGTCCTACTATAGGAAAGATGCACGGCAAGACATCTAAGAGCACACAGTGAAGCAAACAAAATATCCACACACTTATTTTCCACTTCCCTTCAGGGCTCAATTTACCATATCACTGTGTTATAAAAAGCATGTTGTTTGCCTTTGGGCTTGTTCCAAACTGACAAACTGGTTAAAAGAGCAACAGAGTGAACGCTTACATCATCCGCACTTAAGGCGAACAAAAATCAAAAAAGAAAAACCACTGTAACCTTTATATGACAATCTATAGTTATTTTAACCCCTAAAATCATAAGTGCGTCAAAAATGACCCAGTGAGGTCGTTTTCTTGCAATATCTTTGTAATGAAAAGTTGTTCGTTTCATTTTCCAGGGTTTCCTCAAAAAAAAATTTTTTTTGATAATCCATTAAAACTTAAGTTCATTTTTATACTTTTAAAGAAATTATAATATTTGTATTACTACTCCAAGCTTCCATAAGTGAGCCAAAAATGACCCGCATGCATTTCCCATAGAATCTTATGGAAAGCTGTGATTTTTGTCAGTTGTGGCTGTCAGAAATATATTTACTGTGGACCATGCACACAATTTTAGAAGATCAAGACGGCTATTTTAGACAGCAAGACCTGATGCATGTAAGTATTATCTACATTTTTTTTTTTACCTTGGAACAAAATATATGCAATCAAATTGAGATTTTTCAACATACTTGCATATTCATTACTCTTGTGTGAGTGTGTTATTATTTATCATCAAACTGGTCCCACACAGTGGATCATTTTTGACCCACTTATGGAAGAGTGTAGGGTCCAGTCACTCGTGCATCTAAGGGTTAAATAGTGTCTGTGAAATTTTAGCTTGATACATCAGATGCTTTTTTTGCACTGTGAATATGAAGCTGTGTTTGTTTTGTTGATGTTTTGAATGTTGTATTTGGTTTTGTGGCTTTTTTATTTGTCGCATGTCAGAAATAAAAACATTCATTCATTCATTCATTCATTCATTCCAGAATCACTGGAACTATTTGAAAATCAATGCCTATATTTTAAAAAAGCATATCTTAAAAGAACCATTTTGAAACTTAGAACTCTATTTGGATTAAACTATCTAGCAATATTTTTATTGTTGTGATCCGTGTCATACCTGTTGAGTCTGTTTTGAAAGTTCAACAAAAATAATCATCTTTTCCAATGTGTGATCAAGTATTTCATATTCAAACAATTCCAAATGCATATGGGTCAGAAAATACAACTAGCTGACTTCTGCATTGTCAAAGTTTTCGTTAATGTGTGCTTAAAGATGGGAATTATCCTGTCAGCTTCAATTTTTTTCACATCTCTACTCACCCATAATCAGAGACTACTTGAAGTACTTGTCCAGTATTGCAGGTTGTGAAAGTGTGTGAAATAAGAAGTGAAAATGTCAGGGTTTTATCTTAATGGTTCCTGAGATATTGTCATTCAAAGTTAGCCTCAAATTCAATGCGCAAAAAAAACCAAGTGTAGAAAGTGGGTCGACGTGCATTTAAAAAAAAACATTTTATATCAGTAAGTATTTGATGTTTCAAGCTTAAATTTCACAAATACATTTCTAAATATCCATATTTAATGGCAATTCAGAGACTGCTGAGTAGAAATTGTTCTAAAAATTTGAGGACTGGAGATGGAATGACCCTAATACTTCACTTACTACCCCCTCATGGAGGTTATTCCTACTGAGTATTGTGTGAGTTGCCCAGCCGTTCCAGTAAGTTTCTACTCCCTTGTCAGCAGGCTTCCCTTACCAATTACTGTCACTGCAGAGGCAGCACTCTGATTCAGCGATTAATACTCTGCACCATTTCTCTGGACAGGAACCTACTGTCTGCCCTGCTGCCTCTCCACTGTCTCCTCCAGCTTCAGGGCCTGTCTGGGGAGGGACTTCAGATGCACTTGGAGGTGGACCAGGGCTAAACTGAATGTTTTCCAGGGTCATGCAATGCTCACCATGAAGTATTATTCTCTCAAAATGGTGCCAAGTGTTGTGATCGGTATCTCGTTTTAGTTTCTCCTGTCTGCCTCCTTCTTTTTTCGTATTTTCTTTTTTTTTTTTTTTTTTGTAGTCAGCAGATTCTGGCTGAAGGTGCATTGTTCAGCAGTTGTGCGCTAAAATTTGATGAATGCCAACATAAAGTGGATATGATTGTTATGGATGAAAAGACATCTTGTCACATCTTATCATGCGCAGTGGGAATGTAAAGGAGGGATAGGGGGGCAGTGGTATTTTCACTAATATCTCTTTGCAATCACCGCATTTCAAGTTTATTGACCCCAAAAGAGTCACATGCTGTCAATTACTCAGTCCCACATTGCAAATCCATCATCATTTGAAAAGGCGGCCGCAAGTGACAGTTGTGATGGCTGAGGAAATAACCATTGTCTTTGTGTAGCTATTTAAAGGTGGTGATAGAAAGTTGTTTATCTGGAATTGGCAATCATACATAGAACAAAAGATATGTTTAAAAATTCATGTTGCTGCCCATTAAGCGGGCGAGAACAATTTGTTTGCTGCTATTTTTGAACACAAAATCAGTGCAAAGTATGGTCAATACATGTACATCTGCTCTCAACATGTGTATTAATATTTGATTCAGCCTGTTCAGAGAGAGACTTCATGTAATCTACAGAACACACAGCAAACGGTTCACAGTAGGGTTGCATTTATAGCAATTATGATGTTTCACATGTTAAACAACATCACATCTACTGAACTTCCTTTACCGTGTTTTGTCCCTCTGTTACCTGATGCATGATGTAACACTTGCGCAGTGCATGTATGCATGGGGAATTTCAATTGAAACACACTGTCAAAGTCAGAGTCCATGTGTTAGAGTGAATATATGCCTTAATGATACTTAATGGGATATGAAAGAATCGAGAAAAAAAAAGAATAATTCAAAGGTCCTTGACATGACTTATGACGCATATAATTATGTACATATCTTTATGTTCTATTATGTATATTTGTTTTGTCTGATCACACAGCTTTGTGTGTCTTTGATGATGAGTTATTCACATTCAGAGATAGGCATTGGTGCACTTGAAATTGCTGTATCTAACTGAATAGAAAATTGTAAATACAGATATAATCTCAGATAACGACTTCTGGCCATATTACAAGCAAAGAATATCTTTATTGTTAAATTTACATGATTTAAGATTAATCAAGCTCCAATACAAATAATGGGACACAGAAAAAAACAATATCTGTGTCTCAGGATTATCCATAAAGAAGTGTCGATGAACATCTGCCTCTAACAAAAAGCTCATCAAACAATGATTTTAGCGCAAGATTTAAACCTGATGTCTTTTAAAACATGCATCAGTACTCCACCTGTGAAGATGGAGCGTCGCTATGCTTTATCTCCTGCTAATTTGTTTGCTTCTTTGCTAAAAGGAATCCAAAATTATTTTTCCAAAGAGTAAGACCCATTCGTCTCTCGATGTTTAGTCTAGTTTAGTTGAGATCCACTGTAATATTGTACAATTGTAGTAAGCTGTGCTCAAACTTGTGGCAAAGGTTGAAAGTAAAGATGATAAAGTGCATCATATTCAAGCAACTTTTTGGCAGGAAAACAAACATCGAATATAAAGGGTTATGGATGCTGTGGTTACTCTTCAGCTTCTCTAGATAGCTCTAGTATCATCGGAGTAACTCATGCACTGGTTGCTAGAATCAACAAAGATTGCTGAAGCACAGAAGAAACTTAAAAATGTTGTTGGGGGCAGAGTTGATGTGTGTTGTTCTTGTTAATCCATAAAATAGAAAGAGACTCAACCACCTTAAAATCATTCAATCCTGCCAGAAACCTTCTCTCCTTTGCTTGACATGAGTAGTGGAAATAAAACGATGCCCTTCATATGATGTTACACAAAAACCTTTGTGGCTTTGTGTGGAAGATCTTCGGTTTAAGCAGCTGACTTTCCCATGGTGGATATATCCAAATTCAAGAAATTCACTTTGCTTCGCTCGCTGCATAACAATTTCAAGTTCCGGCAACTGAAAAGATCCATCTGTTAGAGTGGGTCTAATCTTTGCTGTTCTCATAACAAGCAATATAAATATGCAAATTGTTAGCAGCATTCTGGAGCTCTCAAAAAGCTTTTCATTTCAAGCTCCTTGTGGCTTGAGGGGGGGAAAAATAACCACGTTAACCCTTTCTATGCTTCTCTGTGCTGTCACGGAGATTATTCAAACCACATGAAAACGGCAGAATCTAAGTTTTATGCTAAAAAGATGTCCGTTGTTTCTATGACTTGTAATGTTTTACTGAAAGCCACGATGTTTCCTAATGTTCCTTCCAAACGAGCTCCACCAGACAAAACCACTTTAAAGAAAAAAATACCTCTTTTACAACCATTTTTTTAAATCACTTTTTGTGCCCTGTTGCTGTAATTTAGGGCTCTGGTAAACCGGAATAGCAGGCAACATTACTAAGCTTACCTGATAGCAAAATACAGAATGGAGTGGCATTGATAATTCATTTGCGTTCTTTTTCCTGGCACGCACATCACATGAGATCGTGTGGAAAAATGCACTGTGCGCACTGAGAGGATGGTGACAGGCAGTGTGAGTATTCTTCAAATAAAGTGAGGTCTCTTAGGAATAGAGCCTGAAGCCATGGCATCCATCAGACCATAGATGAATTACTCAAGCATATACTCTTCAAAGCATGTGCAGTGTAAACAGATGGGAATCTAAAACAGTTGCCTTATGAAAGAAAATTATATAGGGTCCAGTGTTTGCATGCTTAAAATGATTCCTCATTCCACACGACTATGTATAAGTGCCTCGATGCACTTTGCTCATTTGATGGAAAAGGCTGGTTAACGACGCTGTGTTCTGTTAGTCTAAACATTGATTTGATAGTAGTAATATGCCAACCTCTGCTGTACCTGAGTGATCAAATTAACCTGTCACTCTACTGCTTGCTTGGCAGGAACAGCGTTTGCTAACTGGGAGAGACGGTACGAAGGCGAACTGAGATTGCTTCCTCTCAGCCAGGCCCACATAAAGAAATGTAGGTTCTGGACCATCAGGCTGCATTGATGCATGTAGGAGCCTCCTCTGACAGTTAGTCCCTCCGGCTGTGATGCTCAGTCTCGTTCCTTTGTGGTGCAGCACTGAGGGCGAGCCGATGTGTGCATGTTTGTATGCAGAATAGTGCTATTTATGGGACAGTGCGCTTTGGAAATGCAAGCCCTAACTGGAGCACAAAAAAACATACACCTTCCAGTAAAAAGAAACTGTGTTGAATTCTTTATCGAGGTTAAAAAAAATAAAAAAATCCTGAGCTTGTGTGATGCAACAATGAGTGCACTCTTTCAGATGTACTGTGTTTTTATAATATAGAAACTCAGGCATCTGCAGAATGAAATGCACTGACAAAAGACAGTGCTTTTTATCATCAAGAGGTGAACTGTGCTCCTCAGTTCCAGGGTCTAAATGGCTGGTAGCACCAAGATTTAAAAGTGCATTTTAATTCAATAGGCTTACTGACGAGACTCCTGCTTGAAAAAGTTAAATGAATCAATTGAAGCATTTTGAATAAAGTTCAGATGTCAGTTCATCGCCATAAAGTAGCAAAGGCCAACAACCTTACCTGTTTGCTGAGCTACAGTCCCTGAATCTGTAAGAAAAGAAGCAACTCAGACAAATATTACCGTTTTATTTAACATGTGATCTAAACGTTACAAAGCTTCGAATATAAATATGATCTGAATGCATTTTTACTAAAAATGGCTATTATAGCATTGTACAGTAGTCAAGATGTCTTTTCTTTTTCAATGTGAGAAAAACCACACTTTGCATGCCATTCACAGCAATGAATTGGCTCATTTTTCTTCAGTTTGAATAAAATCGACCTGAATGCTTTGACAATATTGTTTAACCATATGTTCAGGGCACAGAAAAAAGCATATTGATATGAGGAGATTGAGGGAGTGGTGAAAAGAAGAATAACACCTTAAATATGTGTGCGTGTGTGTATAATCAGCTTTGCCAATAACTGTCATTCAATTATGTAGTCCTCAGCTTGTGACATAGAAGTCACATATTCCCAATTAGAGTCTCTTTGCACCTTTCGCCTTTCTTCTTTTGGTAGCCAATACTTCTTATTATCTTTCCTCCATGGCTGGAATGTGTGTCACTGAGTCCATATTTGGTTAAAAGTAAAAATTAATGTGCATTGGGCCTTGGATTTTTAAAGGCTTGTAGTAATGTTTTAAACCGAGTATTAAAAAGGGCAGAAAATGGCATATTCTTTGCCTCTGGCTTCTGCTATTATCGCATGGAAATGAAATGCCATGTAGCATACGGCTGAGATGGATTTTGTGCTACAACTTTGATATATAACATGAACATCATTTCAGGGGAAGTGTAAGCAGTAGAACAATGGTTAATGTCACACAGAGCTCTCCCTTTGTGTCAGTCTGCCACTGCTCTCCTTCTGCTTTAAGCTTTCTGTTGTTTGTGATGACATTATCTCCTCACGCTGCACCTTTGTCTTCAAATCCCTGCTTGTGGTTGTGGGCTTTCATGCAGCGTACCGCAAAGTGCAATGCAATTCTGCTTAAATGCCTAACCCGCAAATTAACCTCCAAGCACACACAAAACGTATGTCAACTGATGTAAACTCTGCCTTGTTAGCGCAGTCAGTGAGTTAAACTGCACCTGCACCAAATGCGAGTGTTCTAAAGGGCTCATTTGCAGTGAAAACATCTCGGATTGAGAAAAGGAGCCTTTGTAAACAATTGTTTTGGTGCCAGAAAACAGCACTGAGACATTTAATTTCCAAACCTGCACTTTGCTTAAATGTCAGCATCAAATGGGTACTTAAGGCTTATTCAGCGGAACAGGCACGAGCGCTGTGACATCACTCCTGCCTTCCTCGTGCTCGGCTTTCATACAACCTTTAACAGCTGAGAGCGCAACAATAGCTGTAAGCCGCTTTCCATGGTGTCTGACTCAGTCAGACTGTGTGGGACAGACGAACACTTATAAGGACATCAGTTTCTGAGGCTTAAGCTTCACACAGAGATTTTCTTCAGCCTCTTTTATCTTACCTCTCTTTGTCCCTTTGGAGACTTACAAGGGCTAAGCTATTCGCTCTTGTGGTTGTCTGTGCTGTGACATCTAAATCTAACAGCACCGTGTCACACATTGTGAACTGCACGTGTTAAGCTACCGTCCATAAATTTACACATGCTTCGTTTGTTAGCGATGCGGACACGTAAGCGTGGCTTATCTGAGCAGGTGTGACACAAATATTAGAAAAGAGCAGAAAATGTCTTTGACCATTGCAAATGTGCAGTTTTTATGATTTTGTTACACTCAACATGTGCATCTATGTATGATGTAACAAAGGCGTACTGATTTTTAAAGCAAAAAGTACTTACACTAATGAAATAAAATGAAAACATAAAGTTTAGCTTTGGCAGTCCACAGGAATGTTGAGAGCAGAACTATTTTGATTTGGACACTGAAGATTTTGTATTTTCAAAATGAGAAGAACCTAATATCTCTTACTTATGTGCAGAATCGAAGGACTGCTGTGCAGGATTTAAGGGCATCTATTATAGAAAAAATATAGAAATAGAATACAGTAATTATAATTATGTTTTCATCACTGTATAATCAACTTTAATGACCAATCATTATGTTTTTATTAGCTCAGAAAAAACTGCAACCTCACAACTACATCCATCCAGGACACAGATTTTGAATTTCTGGTGGAAAAAAAAAATCTATAGATGAACTAGGGGGAAAAAAATGCCATACCAAATGTCATGGAAGATGTAGTATTGCCACTGATAAAATCATTGCTATTTTTGTATGAAGGAATTTCATTACCATTCAGCCTTATGGTCATATCAGCTACGACCAGGCTGAAAGACGCACAGAATTCCTCAATACTTAACAACGAAAAACTTTACCTCCTTAGCCTCACGTGAACGCTAGTGATTGTGGTTTTGGTTAAATATTGGTTACTGTGCTGTGTCTTGGTCATGGCATATCCTACTGATGGGCCTATTTGATATCTTTGCTGCATCTCCATACTAGACTGAATGGCCTGATAGATTTATTTCACAAGAACTCCAAGTAGTACACAAATTAGGAAATGCAAATGTTGGTGTTTACACCTTCGATGTGACAATGAAGCAAAAATGTCCCTCTGGCCACAAAAATATGAAAAAAAAGAAGAAAAAAGATAACCCTAAGAGTGAATGGCAGGAACAGCAATCAGGTGAACTTGTGTTCTCTCCTCTCCAAGCTTTATGTCAGGGAATAACAGTACTGTTATGTCCGTGTCCTGCCTCCAGTCTAGCTCTGTCCGGTCTGTCCTTCTCACTAAACTTTGCAGGGCTGAGCCTCTCTTGGTCTGTCTGTGTCTTGCTTGCATGTCAGCCACAAAGTTGTGTTCTGTGGTTTTGGGCCTGATAAAAATGGAAGTGAAATAGCTATTTATTATGTTTGATAATCGCTATCAGCGTTTACAAACTGAGGCATGGAAAAGATAACCGCATCACGCACTATAACGCATTCTTGGGCTTGTGCACAAAATAAACTCATGCTTTCCAGCTGTAAACTCTGTTGAGACCAGAATAGACAACATACGGGTGTGATGGGTTGACATTTCACTATTTTATAAATATTCAATTTAAAATGCTGATTAGACAGGCATATTGAGCATAATAGATGCACATCTGTTAAAGTTAAAGTAATTAAACCAAACTATATAGATGTGAAATATAAAAATAGATCAAAAATATATAAGGAAATCTGCAGGGGAGGCATTTTGATGCAGCTGATGAAATAAAGAATAGTACCGTTATCTATAATTTACAGATGATTTGCATAAGTAGCAAGCATGTATCTTTACATTGTAGCTGAAGTTAATCCCACAGATGGAAAGTTTCCTTAATTTTCAATTTCTAGGTGCAATGTCCAGTTGTCATGTCACCGGCTGAGCTTACTTTGAGTACATATCTATTGGCCCTTTCATTAAAAACAGAATAGAAACTGTAAACTGTGTGTGCAATACCCAAGGCATGAAAGTTATCATGCATTGCCCGTTAGAATATCAGTGCAAGTTACTCGTTTTACTTGCTTTCATTTCTCTATTTCCCCTCTCAGCATGTTGTCTCTCTTCAGACATATTACCAGCCAATCAAAAATGCCAAATCGCACCTTGTTACAAGATGCAAATGAGTCCACTGAATATGTACTGGAAAACATTATTAAAACTGCATGAAGCGATAAGCAGGGACCATAAATATTGAACATGCTAGCAGACAATACCTACCTACACGCAGGGTCGGCCGCTGGCATAAACACTCTATGCCATTGTTTATAGCCACATCCACTAGAGGGGGGCCACACCACAATAAGTGTGTGATTCGCATTTTGTCCCTGTCTTTATTCCAATAAAACATAAATCTGTTAATGCTGTTAATCATGTGCATGTGTGTTTTAACCCAATTACAAGCTGTGCACGTGATTTGGTAGTTGCCCTGTGCATGTTTTGGGGCCACAAAAAAATCTTGCTTAGGGCCACCAAAGTCCTAGGGCCGGCCCTGCCTACACGACCAGTCAAACGTTTGGACACATCTTCTCATTCAATGCTTTTTATTTATTTGTGTTATTTTCTACACTGTAGATTGATACTGAAGATCAACACTTTTTTGTTTACAACATAATTCCATATGTATTCTTTTATAGTTTGGATGCCTTCAGTTTTAATCTACAATGTATTAAATAATTAAATAGAAACCAATGAATGAGACGGTGTGTCCAAACTTTTGACTGGTAGTGTAGCTGTAGTAGAGAGCAGAGCAGCATTCAATCTACCGAAGCTGTGTTTACATAGATGCCATTTTGCAGGTAGTGTCTGTTCAACTTGTTTGAGCTAGTTTGCAGGATATGATTAAGTGTGCACAAAGAGACACAGAGAAGGTCATGAGAGCTCCTCGAAGGCCTCACTGGAGTGCCACAACAACACGATAACAGCGGCTAAATGCTCAAGAGCAGGGCTTCAATCTGAAGTTAAACACTCCCTGTCCATTTCCCCCCCCCAAAACCACTGAAGGAGAATCTGAATTGTGTGTTTTAGTGGCAAGCTGTTCAATGCATAGTAACAGATAAATGATGTTTTTTTCTGTCAGCATGTGAAACCTCACACATCTTGTGTCGTGTAAAAGCACACGCTTCAAGTTTCCTCTGTGGAGCCACCTTCAAATGAATGGTGTTAAAGCAACGTAATCCAGTTGACTGTTTCAATGACATGCTGAAGACCGTAGAAGAAAATATAAACAGCTTTTGCAAGAGGGATTATTTTACAGTTGTTGATCAAACAACATGACATGGACACATTTTCTGACATGCTTTGTACAATCAACAGACAAAAGCTGAATGGATTTGGTTTGATGCCCATAGTTGTTTCCCTGTGCAGCAGATTCAGGAGTTCTAAAAAGGATGGATAATATTTTTATTTGCATTTTTGTATGAATAATAACTGTGGAAAAGTAAAAAATGTACAGTTTTAGAAATTCCTTCACAGTCAACTATCTTTTCTGTTTTTATTTAACGTATAGGATTTGGTCAAGTAATTCTTCATTCCAATATGGGATTGTGCAGTTTCCACCTTCTGTAAGCATAACACATTAAAACAAAATTTATTTTTCAATAGCCATGCATGTGAGTGGTGATGCTGTGGGCAGGTCTATCCCTGCAGGATTTTGGTGGGTAGAATCGGGCCATCACTGATATTCGTCTCCTCTGGTCTGGCTCCACTGCAGACGATGCCTCAAGTCAACCAATCCGTCTTCATCCTCTGACTTCTACCTTCTCTACTTTTGTTTTGTCTGTACTAGTGCTGTTTTCCCTTTTGGTTCTGTGGAATAAACTTGTTTTCGGTTGCAGCTCATGTGCGTTGTCTGCTCATTTGTCCAGCCTTGAGGAAGTGACACCGTGGTGTAACTACAAATAACAGAGAATCTGACTTTACCTGCCTTAGTTTTCTGTGATATGGTTTGCTTCTTCTCCTTCTTCTTCTTCTTCTTCTTTTTTTTTTTTACAATATTCTATTTATTCTATTTGTCCAGCAGTCCACAATTTTGTTGTGGTTGAAATATATATTTAATATCATCATCATCAATAATAGTAACACCATAAATAATGACATAGCTAAGTATTTTTGACTTTCTCTGTATATTTTTCAACATCAACAGGCAAAGCAGTCTAATAGGTGATGCTGCTTTTTATTGTGAACAATGTCCCTAAAGCATTTTTGGTTTTGCCTTTTCTAATAATGTCCCTCAGTGAACAAGTAAATAAATATATCTTACTCACCACCTAGCCTCCACAGCTCCTTCTTCTCCCTAAGATTTATGCCCACTTAAATCGCACACAAACCATCTACAATCTCTAAATCAGCGATAAGCCAGAGTAAACATTATATCAGTATCATTGTCATGAATTTTCTTTCTCCCTTTTTTTTTAAACTGTTACTTGTGTATTCTGCTCCACACGGCTTTCATCTCTACCCTGTCATCATGCCTGATTAAAACTCTCACGGTGGCTGCCGGAGCCGTCATTCATGTCATCGCCGAGGACAATCCTGTGATTTCCCAATGGTGTCTGCAAGCGGGGACAATGCTCTACTTAACAATTTCTCAGATGGATCAATTTATCTGTGCAAAACCTGAAATGGTGCCACAAAGCCGAGAAACTGATTTGGTGCCTGAGAGAAATGACACACCTGCCAGATAAGATATCATAACTGCATGAAATTAGAATTTAACCCTTTCCAGATCCCTGTGTGCCCCCTGTCCCATCAAACAGACCGGCTTTTATATATGTGATGCATGGTTACTTCAGGCGAAATCAATACTGAGGTCGCATCCACTCACATACACAATACGCTGCTGTGTGGGCTTGTGTACTGATGGTTACTCTAAAAGAAGATGCCAAATTCCATGAAATATAAATATACTGTGATCTGTTGATGCAGTTTTTTGCTGGTTTGATGTGTAATCAGATTACCTCTCAGCTGAAAGCGCTTCTTTCAGTACAAACAGTAGAAATGAGAAACCTTTTCCAATCAATTGTGGGTCCCGGTGGAGCAGCGATTCAACCCCTTCCAGGATAAACAAAAACTCAGTAAGGATCGCAGAGAAAAAGTGAGGGATGGTGGCCACTGCAGAGGGTTACGGCAACAGAATGCCAAACAAGCGCCAACTTAACTAAAGACAGATAAGAAAACATTTGTGTTGATGTTCTAGCACATGAGTGGTTAATTATGTTGTTACCACAAACCCAACATCCATTCTAGAAAGGACTCATTCAAAGTTGTATTATTAGTTTTTATAAAATATAACTTTCATGTCAAATTACAACAATCTGCACCTCCATGTACGTCTTTTTTAGCCCCTTGTTTTGTTCATTTGGCAGTTTGTCTTATAAATTTACTTTTTCCAATGGCAGAAAATGGTCTTTTTATACCTGCTTACCTAATAAAAGACATTTGCCTTTGCCAAAACAGAGCAGAATATTGTGCATGAACAAGCAAACTAGTTTTTCCCTCCTGGAATTAATAAGCTTCTAATGCCATTAATAAACTCTGCAACATGAGAGTCCCTCCTGGAAATTGGCTACACAAAAGTGAATTCATTGTCTTAATTTAATTGTATAGAACCAAAACTAGATTTAACAGCTCAAGTTCATCTAATGGACAAATGGTGCCCATGTTGTCAAAGACTTCCCTATGACAACAGTGAGAAATTTTTAGTGTCAGAGCTCTTATACAAATACGATAGGCGAAAACAAGCAGGCGAGGCCTACCCCTCTACTTATTTCTCAGTTTGTACATCCTCGATTCCTTTTCGTGACTTTTCCATTTGTAACTCAGTCCCTCGAAACTGAGATACAAGCAGAGGAGACAAGGTAAACAGAGAGGGGAAGCACCGAAACAGGCACTCCCTCTCTCGCTCTCTCTGCCCGTTCTAACTCCAACTGGTGAATTTCGGCTTCAGTATATTCGGGTTCATAAAGCTATCCCCTTGACTGAATGCTGAAGTCAATATATTCATCGTCGCTGTCGTAGTCAGACATATTGTTGTTAACTTTACGAGCAGTAAACAAAGTGAAACCTGCGCGGCTTCTAGCTGGAGGCAGCGCGGAGTGATATGAAGGGAGAGAAAATAGTGCCAAGCATTTACGAGGTCTGACTTTTTTGTGGACAACGGTTTTGTAATGCAAATATATCACTCTTTCGAACACATATTGATTCGAGAAGAAAACACTTTATTTTCGTGACCCCAGCAAACTGGCCGGACTACTTTCATCTGGACCAAAACCGGACCGGATCTCTGCTCACCGGACGCTGTCGGGGGTAAGTCTGCGTGAATGCACAACACTGCTGACGGGGATGCCATACAGATTCATGTTAAAAATCCCGAACTATCCCTTTAACAAAATGAGACATCTCAGTTTTGGAGCTATCATTTTAAATGATGTCAGTTAGATATGACATGTGGCACAGTTGTATCATTCGGCATTTTAGTGATATTGCACAGGGGAGTACTTACTTGCATAGTATACTCTAAATAAGAGCTGACTGGTGAATTGGGAAAAGGTGAGGTGGGCAGGGTGGATAGGTGACAGGGTGCAAACTGAAAGATTGAAGAACTAAAGTGGGTGGAGAGACTGGGAGACAAAAAATGGGCCCAGAGCAGAGCTGTGACAATGGTCCAGTGTGTGACTATGGGAGTAAATCCATGTGGAGTCACAGACCAGAAGCTTTGGGAAGTCCTCGCTTTTCTCTGACAGAAGCAAAAACTTCTAAATAGATGAATGTCATGCACCATCATGCGTTATTCCTTTTTATTTGTGTTCAGGTGTATAAAACATAAAAATTATATCTATTTTAAAATGTAATACTAATACTAACACTACAACAACTACTACTAATGATAATGATAATAATAATGAACCTTATTTATTCAAGTAGATTGAAGCATTTCAGCACAATTATATATATATATATATATATATATATATATATATATATATATACTATAAACCAGCTTGTAAGTTGCTTTGTTTACATTCAATAATTCATTTTGAGAGCATTTTGGAACACTGATTGCAACAAGACTTTATTCCATAAAACACAAATCACCGCTAAGACTTTTGATTCATTGTTTTCATTTGCTGCCCGTCTGAAATAACTATATGAAACTCTTATTCATGTGTGTGGTCTTCCCAAACAGGCGCTAGAAATGTGAGGAGTGCGGTTAGTAGCCTGGATTCCTGCTGACATCATGTTGGAGGGCATTATAACCCACTCCCACTTCATGTCAGTTGGTTTGGAATGGCAGGCCTGCAAACGGAGTGAGAGGCCAGACTGGAGTTGAGCCAGTGTCTCATAGAAAAGCCTCTGATTCTCTTTAGTGTACTCACTGAAGATTTTGCTCAACCAACAGATCTTCCAAAACTAAGCTTTCTTTGACATTTGACTCCTCTTTTAGCATTATCTGTTGCCCCATGCTCTTTTATATTCACAGTACACACAGAATCAATATGTGTGACCATATACGTTACATATAGTTAGCCTTTGTATATCATAAAGACCACGATGAATGTATTATCAGATCTAAACAGCATGTTACTGAAAGTGACATGGGAAAGATTTGAGTTGTATAATTTGACTCCACATATCATTCAAAACACAGAACGGTTAGGTGATCTGTACATGCTGGAAATTCAGACCATTTAAACAATTTTATTTCTATGCGCCGCTAAGATCATCTTACAGGGCACATTATGATGACTTATTTATGTAAGCTAAATCAACAAGACTGTACATCCCTCTGATTTTTCTGACTCAGCAATTTGAGCCTTATTTGATATTCTGCATGTTTATACAACCCTGTCTGTGATTAATCATGTTCTTATGCAACTAATCTGCATCAGCAATTTAGTGCTGCAGAAGGTGGTGTGAGATTCAAATGCAGCGACGGTGAAGAGGGCAGTTTGGTGGATGTCCGTAAAAAGTTTCCATTTCCTGTTTTATATTGGAAGTCAGCAATTACGTTTCTAAAAGATTTAATGTTTGCCCCGCGCTAACTGTAATTAAACGCATTCGTTTTTCAATCTGATTTATATTTTTCAACGTTTGAACATTTGTGTGAAAAGTAACGACATTTGGCTTTGAGGTATTAACACACCTGTGGCATTTTCATATTCCAAGTGTCTGCAAAGCCTTTATTACCATCATTCCTCCTTCACTTCCTGTTATCAGAGAAATGTTTGAGCTGTCAGTCAGGGCAGTTCATTAGGTGTCCTGTCTCCTAGAAATTATGCTTAAATGGTACTCAGATATTTAGCCTCTAACACTGAGGTAAGACAAGTGTTCATTATGTTTGTTGCATGAACGCCAGAAGAGTAGCTGTGGTTTTTGTGGATTTTGGGCATTCAATGTGCAAATACCACACTGGAGACAATGTCTGCATGTGGTCCTCTGTCTGTGCTTAGGTTTAGGGAATTAAAGCTCTTTGGTTAGAGGAGAAATCTAAATAAACACTTTGAATTTCAACTTACTGTAAATTTATTCGGTATTACATCAAATCATGGTCTTGCCCTACCCAAAGTGCTGTGAGCGCCGACACACAGCCTTAACAATTTATACTAGTGCTGCACTCCAAGATCAGCAGAAAACAAAGACACTGTCTGTGAACATCTTACTGATATGTTCAGCATCAACATGACCAGAACTAGAGAGTGAAATCTGAAAATTCACATGACATTACAATCAAAATATATTGTCTAAGAAACAGGGTTGAACTCATTTTCAGCCGCAAAAATGCTCCCTTATTCCATTTTACAAAATCTGAGTAATTGTTATCATTATAATTTTTACAATCATTATTTTTCTGTGCTACTACAGACAGGCAACTAAATATTGATCAAGTCACAAATATTTAACTCTGACTACCAAAGGACTGGAACCTGTGTTGAAGGCAAATTACTATCCTCCTCTTGACCTCTGAACCTTCACATTTCTGCTATGTCAGCATCATCTGGGCCCACAATGAAAATGAAGACGTGCCACATGAGTTTGCTTCATGTTTGGTATAAACATCACCTTTTTAGTTACCTGGGCTAGACCAGATTTGATCTTAAACTACTTTCTCTGACATTTAACTACAGTTTAAAACTATGGTAATATTGGACACAGAGCCTCTGACGATGCCCACTCCAGGGCTCAGAGATCGACTGTCAGTGTTACATCAGTCACACTGGATGTTAATTGGCTCTGGAAATCCATATTTCAAATCTTAATTTAGTTAAGCTGAACTGTGAATGCCTGAGGCATGGCTGCCTAAATACAGAATTTTACTTAACTTGAAGTATGGGATGGTAGAATTACTTAAGAAAGACATTGTGTTTCCATGCACTGCTGATTCACAGGTCGACAACAACTAACCACAGTTTGCTAATATTAGTTATGCATTTACATATGAATGGCAAAAGCTAAAGCAAGACAAAAACTATGATCAATATCCACCCTGGAAAGAGAAGGAAAGCCACACCATGTCTGATAATTGTGTACATATCTTCTCTGTGTTTGTGGAAATCTACTCCTCTGCAAATGAGCAAGGGGAACAGACGCCAGACACTCATTTGCATGTTTCAAAGTTTCTGTGCTTTGTTGCATTGATCAATAATGAAAAATTGTGAGGTGCAGTGTTTTGTGAGAGAAATTGCAATTGCATGTGTTGGTTTAAGATTTGAAGTTGTAGGTTTTGAGATTTAGTTTGTTTTTATTTGTGTCTCTTGTAGCAAATGAAGGCATCAGTAGTCTTTCAGAGCAGACTGCCTTACAGTCAAAATAAATTACAGTGGAATGTATTATCTGTGTGTGCTGGGACATTAGGTGATGTTTATCAAATTCTTGTCTCGGTGGACAATACACCTGTGGCTAAGTCTTTCTGTGATGTTAATCAGTCTGATTAAGAGCAGTGTGCTTGAAATGTCTCTTAGCTGTAGGAAAATAGATGCATTTCATTGGGAGCTGTCAGTATGCAGACTTTGTTGTTCTTGCTCAAACAGAACTCAATCCAGCACCTGATTTCTTGAGGGAAGACGCATCTTTTATGGTTGCCAGGGGCTTTGGTTAGGCTACAGATAATTTGTCTGGAATGAGACCTGAAGTTGGTGCTTGATGTAACCTGCAAGTGACAGCTGATCTCCAGTGTGAGATAAATTATTTGACCAGTTTGAGAAATTCTACTGTACTCTGTTACTGAAATAAATGGACTCAGTCACACAATACTGAATGTATGACAGAGAGTGAACTTTGTATTTTTTGTATTGGCTATAAATGAGGTTACAAAAACCTCCATTGCCACCGCTGACATCCATGAAATAAACTGCGAAAATAAAGTCACAGAATGATCCGTCTTCAATTATGAAACATAACTGAATTATTTATAAGGACCCGCATTGAGATTTAAACTTCAAGACGATATCAACATTGTAAAGACGCGTCTTATACTTCGACACTATTGCAACAGTTGCGTGGAATCGTACAATGATATTACAGATGAGTTTCGCATTGGTGTTTTCACTGCTTTCAGTGGGAAATGTTGTGTGTGCTGTGCCTTTTACATGGCTAGAATGCTCTGTGCTATTCCATATTCTGTGAAAGAACAACTCATTTGCAAAGTCGTGCACACAGTGTAAAAATCTTTGAGCACACATTGCAAATCCAAGCGTAAAGATTTACACATGGCTCTTTTCAACTGACTGTTTTGGGGGGAGGGGGTTCTGTAGAATCTTATCCTCGTCAAGTCAGAACTTCACTCATCAACCCATTCATATTGACTGTTGTCTTGTCACTTCTTTCCTTGCAGTCCAATCATTGTCCTCACAATCATCTCATGTGGAATCTATTGTTCTGGACAGCAATTCTTATCACTGGAAGTATTTTCCGTCAGTCAGCATATTTAACCTCACTGGTAACACCTCAACAGCCTTGGATCCATGTTGATCAGTGTCATTAGTTACTGCTACGATGACCCGAAATAAGGCCCAACAGAACCAACCGAGCTTTTCAGAATATGCAAAAAGGGTGTGGGGTTTGCTAAAGGTTGCTAGTTTACAGTTTAAGTGATTATTACGTTGCTTGTGGCTCCATATCAGATCAAACATATGCAAACATCTGCATTTTGTTCTTCTGTTCTCTGTAAATATCAATCATATATGCATTAAATAAAATAATATGTAAGAAAATAAATATTGCTGTGAGCTACTTGTCACAAGAAATCAACATCAAAATGGGTTCAGTCCTTTAAAATCTCACCAAAACAAAGAAACTCCTATGAACATAAACACTACAGCTGCAAGAAATGTATCAAATTAAACAAATAAGGAAACCTTACAACATTTCATGCTGCAATAACCACCACAGAAATGCACCACTTTGGAATAACTTTTCTTCCTTTGGGTGAACTTTAAAGTTCAGGAAGTAATGTG
The DNA here is from genome assembly GCF_021347895.1 of Acanthochromis polyacanthus. Lineage (NCBI taxonomy): Eukaryota > Metazoa > Chordata > Actinopteri > Pomacentridae > Acanthochromis > Acanthochromis polyacanthus. The sequence continues at coordinate 28,278,077 of NC_067126.1, forward strand.
TCGCTCTGTGTGCCACATGTGGCCTGTCAAACCACAACTGAGTGGCCCATGTAGGTCCCACATATTCAAAAAATGGGGATCATTGCACATATGCTATATATACATTCACTATACACAGCTTTATGACACCTGACCTGAATTTCCATGTTGCAGTGAGACAGGTAAGTCAGCATTTGACAGCTGCCGTTCCCTTGTGAAGTGTCTTAGTGAGGAAAATTGCCCTGGATTGCCAGTCAGGGCCTGCTGCTGCTAACTGGTTCATCGCTGCTGCTACACATTAATGCAGAACCAGCTTGATGTCTCCTCCTAAATATGGTGAGCGTCCAGGCTGCTGTCTCCTTTGACTAAAACACATCCTCATGTGTGTTCCGCACTGTGCTACTCTGCTGAGTAGAGATTTCCCTTATTCGCAGGAGTCCCCATGACATAAAGGCCATGTCACAGGCAAAGGGCAGGAGGATAAGTGAAGTTGCCTTGTAGTATAATGGAGCTTGTAAAATGTGAAAGCGCTCTGTAATGCATTTACTGCTCTCCATAAAATAATACTCCTGGTGGCCACAGCGAATGGCTCTTCACAAGCGTACTGTATCTTTATCCAGTTATCATGTCAGCATGCACACTGTGCTACAGCAAGGACTGGACAGTGGCAGTGCTGTAAGCAAAGAAACACACTCTGCATAATATAGTCTTTTGACCTCACACACTCACTGGATATCTACCAGCCTTTTCTCCAATCTTTCACCCACATTTTCTTGTGTCTATATGATTTAATATATAATCTAAGACAATCTGGTGTGGTGCTAATGACAAGACACCAGGTTCAACTACTGGTTGTTTATCATAATTAGATTTGGAAGTCTGAGCATCTCTCTAAGTATAATGAATGAGCTGTGCAAAGGGTGGGATGTTGGTCAGCAAATGAACATTCAGCTTCCTTCCCCATAATGTCTGCCATTAATCTTAGTCGGCTCTCAACTCAGTCTGTAATGAAGGGGTCATTTTCAAGGCCACATTAGTACAGACACATCTCATCTTCATCATTTACTGTTGTTGTTGCTTTTAAAAAATGTATTTATGGTCTAAAAAGTTAAGTGTCAGTAACAGCTACAAAGAAAAGTTACAGTTAAGTAACAGTGTTTCACCGAATCAAAGTTCACTGAATCAAGAGGGAGAGAGGAGGGGTGAGCAGAATATAGCAGGAAAATTGATCAATTTGAAAGAACATGATCAATTTTACCAAGTTGGAGACGCCAGTGCATCTTTTCAGACTGTCAGCTTCTCACTGAGATCTAATGAAGTCCCAGTTTCTACAAATGAATTATTCGTGTTTTGTGATTCCTTTGTCAAAACCCAGAAGTCCTTCATCAAGTTCACATTCTTATGTTTCCGGTTCGTTATTATCATCTGCTTAGCTAGTAAATGTTTACTATAAATGTTTATTTATAGATGTGCTAATATAGGTTTCAAACTCTTTGTTCCATATTTGGTGTAAAGTAAGTCCTGTGCATTGTCTTTATAGGAAATCTTGTGTTGTAAGCCAAGAGTCAGAGCCTGGACCCAAATGCGGCACTCAGCAGAGGATTTAAAGAAGTAATTTACTGTCACAGTTTTTGTTGGTGGTGTAGGGAGGGAGGCTTGGTGGAAATCCAAGGAGGGGGTGTAGTGTCTGGCTGCGATGAGGGAGGACTGCAGGAGGGGATCCAGGAAGGGCGGTAGGTTGTTTGGCAGAGGAAGGCTGACAGAGGCACTGGGCGTCACGTGGACCAGGTGAGGTGGCTATACTGACCACGTCGAGAGACCGCAGGAGGTGAACACAGGAATCTGGAGCTGAATATCGGGCTGAACAAGTGAAGTAGAGTAAGCCTGAACCTTCGGCACAATGAGGAGGAGGATTACTAGAAGCACAAGAGCTACACTTGAAGCACAGACTAGAGCTGAGGCTCGCCACGGTGATACTACCAACATAGGCAGAACAACTTGGTGAAGAGTGGAGAGCTGAGCTGTAGTTTTATGCAGCAGGAGGTTGATTGGGAATGGAGCTCAGGTATGTCCAGTGATTACTGCTAGCAAGAAGTAGGTCAGCCACACCCAGACTCACACAAACCAGAACAGACAGAGAACAGACAAAAACACAAGCGAAAGGAGGCACGATCAGGATCATGATACTATTATATATGAAACAGTTTGCCGGCTTTGCCATAGCATTACCTGCCACGACCTCCTGTGTAGAGCATATATGTGTTTGAAAGATGCAGTCAGCAAAAACAATGCACACCTTCCTATATACCACTGAGGCTCCTGATAGCCTTGTGCTTTTTGAGTTTTCTTAAAGATTGCCGCAAAATCCAATCTTTTCATAATTCATTCGGTCATGCAGGTGCAGTCACAAAACAGGACTAGCTTTGCTGTGGTCTGAGTGTCATAAGTCCACTGGTCACGGCGTGTTCCTGATAACAGTTCTGCATCTAAAGATAGATATATTTCTCAAGAACTAATTTTCTGATCTAATGTGGTACTAAACTTAATTTGTTCTGTCTGGAGGTATGTGACCAAAAACCTGAGTTTTCACTTTCCAGTAATGACCAGATAGTCAGTTTGGTTTAGAAATATGTCCCTGCTGGAAATGCACGTTGACGCTGTTTTGAAGTGTGCTTTTGTTTTTTGCTTTTTTCTCCCAATGGTGTGATGCTGGTTACAATTTGTATGTTACTGTGTCATCAAAAACACAATTTTTGAACAAAAAATAAATAAACAGATGTCACATCCTACATGCAGTGGATGCCAATAAAGATCTGTTACAGCTTGCTGTCTGGTTGGGTTTACAATGACAACTGGATTATGACGCAAATGCCACAGGAATTTTAGGCCAGTGTGTTGCTTTCAAACTGTAAAAAGATGATGACTAACGGGATGGTTGAGCCTCAAGCAACATGACTGTCTCACTGAAATTGACTCAATATCATTTTTGTAGGTCACTGCAAGGAAAAAAAAACATGTTCACTCATATCTCACATTTATGCCTTCCTTTCCTATAAAGCAATGGAACCGATGACACCTATTTGTGTTTTTCCGCCTCCTTTGTTGATGCCAGAATTGAAGGACAAGGATATTTTAGCTTTACTATGGTGATTTGTAAGTAACAACTTGGTGGCTGTGTAAGACAGAAGGAAATAGACTGTAATAGTGTGTCTAGTATTCCAGACATGTATTTTCTTCAGCCATTAGTCTCATGTAGCTCCAGCGGAACAGACAGACCTACAATTTTTGTTGGCACTATAGCTTCTCTTTTACTTACACTGGTAAATGTACTCTAAAGCATCTTTTTCCAGAGCTTCATGAGTGTAACTGCTGTGATAGCGACTTTAAATCATTTTAGATCTTGTTTCAGTTCTTATTTATTGGATTCAAACATTTAATCCATTGTTACCTACTTCAATTCGTTTTTCTTAGCTAGCGTCCTCATTTTGAATTCTACTGTAATCTATTGCACAACTTATAATAATATGAAAATAAAAAAAGGAGACACTGAAAAGAGGGAATGGTGTCTATTTAACTTATAAATGATTTAATATTTCCATAGTTATAGCAGTAATCAATTTCCTGTTGACTGGAAAATCAGTTGAGCACTATTATCGGATCATTTACATACACACAACAGCAAGCGCTGAGCTGCTGCCAGGGTTCTGTGCATTTCAGTTACATTTACTTTTGGCAGCCCTTGTTTACTTTATTTTGCAGAGTGGATAGATGGCAAAATTGCCCAACCATGAATACAAGTGAAATTATTCCTACAGCAGGGGTTATAAAGTAGACCTACTTGTAATTTTTAAAATGATGGAACTGTCAGATGTGGATGCCAAACACTGCAGAAAGAACAGACATGTCTTCCATTCTATGCAATATAGTATAACAAGCTCTCCTAAGTCTGTTTAATCAGTTGTGCCTGTTGATTGATTGATTGATTGATTGATATATTTCATTTAATGAGGGAAAAGTGCAAATTCAGAGCAAAGCTCCTAGCTACAGTGGTGCCCTAGGAATAAATATATACGCAACTATAACCGAGTTAATATTTTGAATGAATGAATAATACCACTGGTTGAAGATAAAATTGGTTTCACAGAGCACATACAGGCGGATGACAAATTAAACAAAGAACATGAACATTTCACCCCTACAGTTGTGGCTTTGTTCAACTGTCAGTGACATTCTGCTACAGTGGTTTGAGTCCAGTTGTTTCTTAGAGCTAAGGGTCACTTCAAATCAATACAAAGTTGTCCTGAATGATTATCTTTATCGTGTGACAAAACATTTCTATCCTGATGGCAGTGATCTCTCCCAGGATGACAGCGTTCCCAGACATAGGGGTCACTGAATGGTTTGATGAGTATGAAAATGATGTGAATCACAAGCCAAGACCTCAGCTCAACTGAACACCTATGTGAGATTTTGGACCAGAGTGCGAAGAGCATCCTGTACTACCTTTTTCAAAACACAAAATGTGCAAAATGCTTATGAGAAATTTGTGTTCCTTCGCTTCAGTAGAGTTCCAAACAGGAAGAATCAATGTCAAAGTGTACTGAAGGTATTCTGGTGTCAACAGCACCTTACTAAGACACACTGTCAGTTGTTCTATCAAAACTTATGTTTAACCCTCAATCTAACCATTGAGATAAAAACAATTACACGAAAAAAATTCAGTATTCTGCAAAAATGAAAGAAGTAAGAACGACCAGATTTCACTAATGCACATTCAAATACATTTCATCCATCCATCAGCTATTCCTGCCTCTTCCTCTCACTACATGAGAGGCAAAGTCCCACTTCATCATATACAATCAAAATGAACATCTAACATATTCAGTCCATGTTCACATTTTGCGCTTTTGACTGACCAGTATTGTACCTTCTCAGAGTAATTGCATGGTTTCAATAGAGCGAAATCTTTGCAATTTCCCACCAATTCTTGATAATTAAACTGAAATTTCATAAGTGGACTCAAATGACCAGCAATTCACCAAACGGCACATTTGGCAAAATTATGCTGAGCTGTTCCAATTTTGTCTTTGTCTCGATGTTTTAAAATTGTCTCTAAAATGGCATCATTTTTTCCCTCAAACACCCTCTCAAATTGTGTAAAAGGGACATACTATATGCTACAATTTTATGAAAGTGGCTATAACTGCAGTGTTAATGCACACTGTACTTTCAGGAGTACAGTCTATGTTGTGCAAATGGTTCAGATTGATTCAAGTCCAACAAGCAGTTCACGAGCCCTCTAGTTATTTAACCTTAGGTGTATGCTTGATTTGCATTCAAAAAGTATCCCTCCTTACTTTGGGTAACTACAACTGTTTCCAAAAGTGTGGGTACCCTGGGGCAAATGATATACAGTATGCTGTTGATTTTTGAATTAAAAGGAAATAAAAACAACCCCTGCAGCAAACCCAGATTTAAAACGTAGCCTTTCAAATGTTGACCTGCTGCTTCTTACTTCACAAAATGTAGAAACTAAACAGTGATTGTGGCATATGCAAAAGTCCTATGAAAATCAGTAGGTAGATCTAAAAGAGGCTGTCCCTGCAAGATAGACTAGAAATATCACAAAACTTTAAGTGACCTGAAGGAAACAAGCTTTTTTTTTTTAGTAAGGGTGCGTTAACAATTGAAGGAAGGTTTCATTTCATAATGCCTGTCCAATTTATTTATTTTTCTCTTCACATCTCACATCTCTTCAACATCAACAGTATAGAATTTGCCTTTGTGCTTCCTCAACATTTGCATAAAATTGCAACTTTCACTTTTAAAACTCATGCAGCCATCCACCATCCACGCATCAATACTGTATATAGAAAAGAATGAATAACTGCTGGGTATGTACACACAGCACACTCAACTGGATTAGAAATCATAGGATCAGTATATAAAGTGGAAAAGATTACAGGGTGTTATTTTCATGTCAGAGACAAAACTCAACTGCAGTCAGCTCATGTTATTATTTCACTTTGATTTCAGCTGCATTTTGTAAAATCACCGCCGTAACTCCAACTGTTCAGGATGGAGAACTGAAAAAAACGTGCAAGTTACATGCCTGAGCTGTTTGTGAAAGGAAGCCCCATTTGTGTGTCTCTCATTAGAAGACTGAGCTGTCTAATGGGTGGCCATTTGTCTAGAGATGCTAGATGGGACCTAATGGGCAACAGGATGTGAATTAATAAACAACGCCCCATGGAACATGTGTGGACAATTAATGGTGCCTAACGAGAGGGAAGATAGATGACAGGGGCGCCGGTGATGGACCTGAGTTTAGCAAAGTTGGGTGTTCGGGGCAACTCCTCTATCACCCTGTTAAGAGAGACACATAACTTAAAGGGGGGTGAGAAGTAGGGGACAGAAAGCCTTTAATCATAGGAGGCAGGCGTTGGAGAAGCAAGCTGAAAGCAAAATAAAACTCATTACTCTTGTATAGTATTTTGCCTCAAAGTGCATTGCTTGCATTTTCCTGCTCATTTTCTCTCCACAGAGAGTGAGCGCATCAAGATTATGTTGAAATCTGCCTCCTGACTGCACTGTCCAGTCGACCTTTTGACACTGCACAGCCAGCATCAAGGTTTTAAATGTTGGTGTAGGCCGGTGTAATGGCAAGCTAAATGTCTAATATAAGTTCAGTAAAGATACAAATCCTGGGAGTGCTGCCTCTTAGAAATCTAATTCCGAAACAAATACACAAGTACATTGTCAGTTCTGTTTTAACGGAAACACATTTTCTGCCCCATGCTTTTTATTTCAAATCCTAATCTTTGCCATTTATTGTATTGCTTTCCAGCTGTTGCTCCTTTTCACTCCAATCATACTGTATTACATGGAACAGGAATCATCACCTTAGTGACTCAGAAAACTGAGGAGAAACTTAATATATGTTTTAAAGAGGTCATAGCCACGTTATTTTCACAAACCAAACCAAGTAGTTGTAATGCTAAACCTAACAAAACATGAAAATGAAGTGAAAATGAAAGTAAACAGCAACTGAAAATGAAACAAGCCTAGAAAAAGTGGTCCAACATAGGAGGAATTACTTTTGTGTCTGTATTACACAATCAACTAGAAATAGGCCTGCATTAAAAAAAAAAAACCTCTATTGGAGAGCAAAACTACAGACACTGCACTCAGAAAATGTTTTACTAAAAGTAAAATAAACGTGACTAAAATGTGAAACCAAAAGTTTTGTTTGCAAATCCAATAGCTCCTCTTGCTGAGTGGGACCAGCTCTGAAAGAAAACACGTTTCTATTGGAGACAGGGTTTTCATTAGAGAGGGAATTCATAGAGAAGACGGAGCTGGGGTCTGTTCTAGAAGGAATGTGTAACAAATTGTGACTCTTAAGGGTAGATAACATAATAAAAATAAAAAAAACAACAACTGCAGCTTCAATCCACACTGTACATGAACCCTCATCTCCAGGGTGAAGGTCCTGTGTTGGACTTGTGCCACCACCAGCCCTGCTAACAGGTTCTTTGTGGTTATTTGAAAGTGGAAACATTCCTTCTGTGTCATGTTACCCTACTGGAAAATATGTTTCTTACTAAACATAATTGAGAATGCTGTTCATTTGTGTAGGGACCCGATTTTGAAGGTTAAAGTGTTACCAATCACTTATTGTTTGGTACAATATTTAAATTTCATGTGAAATATTTTCTTGTCATTTATGATATTACTTCCTACTTTCTGTTTTAAAGGGGCATTTTAGCTTACTTCTATTATTTTAAGTCATGTGTTGTACATATATCTTATTAAATTTCTACTAGGCACTGCATTTCTTAATATTATGTAATTTTGTTTTCTGAGCAATATCAGGGAATAGAATTTCCATCAAGATAAATAAAATTGTATCTTATCTTATCCTGGTCTGCTGTATCATATCTGTGTTTTATTGTAAACTATTCACTTAATTATAGTTTTTACATCCTTTTCCCTGTCACTAACTTTTAGTTCACATATTTGGTTTTGTTTGCTGTAACCAGCACAACTTTTACATTCTGCAAAGTGGGAGGAAAGTTTGAAAAGTTGGGGCCTGTAGAGGCCATTCATATTCATAAAGCAGTGTGAAGAGAAGTGCATTACAAAACATAGGCCCCGCTCTGAGATTGGTGATTCAGCACTGTGCTTGTCTCTATCAGATAAGATGACAGACTAATATTGATGGGCCTTGTCCTTGCTCAGGCTGATACTGTAGATTTTACACAGGTGTGGGGACACAGCATTCCCCAGGGCTTCCCCTTGGCTTTGCTGTGCAGCCAGAGTGACAGCCAACTGCTCCAGGTGGATAATCCTCTAAGGAGAAGAACGGTATTGGTAATGAGAATCTGAGCAAGAAATGCGGCCACTGTATCTGAACCGATGAACCGCAAGCACATGTTTTTTCTGTTGAAAAAATGCCCCCTCAGCTGATGAGGCTCAGGAACAGCCCCTGGACCTGCGATGTGCTTGTTTCTGTTTGATGCAAAATGAAAAATTCTTTAGAAAGCTTGCAGTGAGCATGTTTACAGGAATTATGATAGACTAGATACATTTTGGATTCATATCTCTGGGTAAACTTTGTATTCATAAACAGAACAAACAGAACGGTTTACATGTTATTCTGCACTTCTATTTAGACTCAAATCATGTCTGCATTGTCTCTGTAATAGATTGCCAAGGTGCGTAAGGCGCCCCTGTCTTTTGTCCACTGAGACCTGGGTTAAGCTTCAGAAGCCCTGCAGGAGTAAACAGGGACATGCAGATACAGAGGACACACAGACTGATGCGTGGATTTAACTCGATTGCTGAAAATCCGATCTATATTTCTCAACAATTCACCAATTAGGCCCTTGAACCTGTAATGTCTCGAAAAATTTGCTGACTTAGAACTCCCCCCCCCCCCCCCTCCCCCACCCCAGCATTTAAAACTGTATGTTTTGCTCCAACAGTGACCATCTTAAAGGTAGTGGCTATGTGTAGCACAGAATCCAATATGTCTTCCAATAAGACCCACTGAAAAGCCATTAGAGCCACTGTGCTCCCTCTATCGAAAACCTTAATGGCCTTCTGCTTGGGACAGGTGCTCCACAAATTGCTTCCTCTAAATGATTAATGAGTGAAGATTTATAAGAGGGTCAGTCCAAGTGTGTGGGCTAGAAGTGTGAGGGGTGTGTGTGCACATAAAAATGGTGGTAGCTGACAGGAAAGTGTGTGTGTTAGCTAGTCAGATTAGTTAGACACTTTTGGGGCAAGATCTAGTCTTGCTGAGCCATACCCAAATGATGCTACCTGTTGCTTTTTTTGCTCACATTTATTGCTGCAGTATATACATAAAACAATGAGCTACCAGCCTCATTTTGATAAATAAGACCCAAAGTGTTTAATCAGAAGGTAACAGAAGGCTTTCACAAGAGAGTGCAAAGTGCAAAACTTTACTATCTGGATTAAGGTAGTGATCAGCAGAACAACAACACAATGGCAAAAGGGCAAAACCTGGGACAGACAAGAGATACAAATGAGGCAGATTTACTGGGGAACAGGCTGAGGAAAAAAGCTGGAACAGGTAAAGGTCATACATGACAAAACAACTAGGAACAAAAATAAGTGGAAAGCTTAACTACAAGAAGTACAAGGACAATTTGACAACTGATTGGTGAAGAGCTAGAGGTGCATACACTTAGAGGCCTGATGTGATGGTGGACGCAGGTGACATCAAAACACAGGAAGGGAAACAACAAAGACAGGAAGTGAAGCTAATGTGGACAGAAGATGTAAGAAATGACGAAACTACAGGAAGCAAGGGCAGGAATCCGAGCACACTAATATTGTGTCGGTTCCTCTCATGCCACCAAAACAGATTTGACCAGGATGGACTCCACAAGACCGCAAAAGGTCTTGTGTCACACCCCCTCCAGCTCCTGTGCTCTGGCTCGTCAGGCTAAGGATGAGCGGCGCAAATCCTCAGTCAGCGCAGCATAAAAGCCTGGATCTCCTCAGCTCCCATTGCTGGGTCATTGTGTCGTGCTCCATGTCTCATGCCACACGCCGTACTCGCCGCACTCTAACGCAAGCACACCGCTGTATGGATTTATGGATTACCTCGCCTGCTCTTCGCCCTGCTACTCTCTGTACCCCCCCCTCGCCTGCCCCCCTCCATTCTGCCCTCCACCTTGTCTCCTGCTTCCCCGGACAGTGTGAGTCACCTCTCCCCATTTTAATTTCAGTTAAACCCCCACCATGTTTGTAGAGCTGTCACTATTAGTTTAGTTTAGTTTCCCTGTTCTGTCTTATTCCCTGTGCTTCCCGTTGGGAGTGATTTTGCGTTTATTAAAGCTCATTATTAACTCACCTGCCTATCTGTCCGCTGCCTGCTGCTTAGGTTCACCCACCTAGTTTCATGACACCTTGTGCAATATCAGGCAACAAGGTGTTAGCAGTCGGACATCACACAGATGCGCAGATGCAAAAATAGAAACAAAGTTAACACTTCAGTTTCTGCCAGGTACCTCAACCCATTCCCAAACAATTTTTTTCAATGTAGCATGGTGTATTATCCTGATGAAAGACGACACTGCCATCTGGGAATATGCGGTTTGCAGCAACGTATAGGTAGATTGTTTGTGTAACATCAACATAAATGAACAAGGTTTCCTAGAAGAATGTTGCACAGCATCACAATGGCTTCACTGGCTTCCTTCCTATAGTGTATCTTGCACATGCACCCAGCAGCCCGCATGACGTAAAAGTAAACATGATTCATCAGATCAGACCACCTTTTTCCATTGCACTCCATATTTCAATTCTGATGCACATGGTGGTCATTGCAGATGCTTTCAGCCGTGGATAGTGGTCAGCACGGGCACTGATTGGTCTGTACCTACACAGCGACACACTGTTCTGATATTTTTCCATCACAGCTCGCATTAGGGTTTTCAGTCATTTCTGCCACTGTAGCTCTTCTGTGGGATTGGTCTGTATGGGCCAGGCTTTGCTCTGTAAACACATCAGTGAGTTGCTAACTCAGTGCCGCAACAATGTCAGCGGGTTCACCACACGGTCTCGGCTTCAAACAGATCCACAAATGCATGCTGCAAATCAGTACAGGTGGAATACTGGGCTTTTGGTGGATTCATGTGTAATTTTAAGGTGGGAAAAATTAAATGGGTACGACAGCTTGCTACAGTTTGATTAGAAAACAATACATTTGTCTACTATGAATTCTATACAATAGCCAACAAATGTATATATTTGATTTTAAAAAGCCACTGCTAGATGGTGGAATTAAACATGAATTGTTGTATGCAATTGTAAATCTTATTTGTCAATTTGTCAATACGCATTTATCACCATTTTTGTCACCGTGACTGTTTCACAAGAAGCATAGAACAAGAATCATAACCAAAGAAATTCAAACTTTCTGTATTTAATTTATATGGACAGGGGGACGTTGAGGAACCTTTAGGACCCACAATCAGCACGGTAATGGTGAATACCATAGAAGATTTTAAACATAGATTAAGTGACAGAGCACCAGGGCCCTCCAGACCCACGAATGCACAATGCTATGACTTGTGCACCATCATTGCAGTGTAGCATTTGGAAGAATGATCAAGATGTGATTTTCTTGCCCTATTTCAAGTAATTTGAATAAATTAAAAATATCCAAGCTGACAAATTACACGTTTCTCAAAGAGGATTATTTTTCTGACCCTAAGATCTAAAAAACACGAAGAGTAGTAAATTCTTTCTTTTTAACCTTGATGCACTCAGTTCCACTGGTGAATTTTACATCAGTCACATAAGTACTGAGCTATTAAATTTAAGACATCACTGAACCAATAATGGTATCATTTTGTCCTGTAAAAATGTCACACACAGCCTTTAAGTGCCATTACTTTGCTGCTGAGAAGACACTTTCAATTTGGAAGCAAATCTATTAAAAAAATAAAATAAAATGAAATGAGACACTATAGAATTCTGTCTCGGATTGCAGGGTTTGATTAGTATGATGTTTTTATTCATTGGGAGAGTCAATTAATCAAGACAACATGATAAAATTTAGGAAAACATGGCTCTAAATTGATCTCCTGGACTCCATTTATCAAATATCTATCAACTACACTAAATAAAGCTTTACCTCTCCTGGTCGGAGCCAAAATTGAGAATATTAAGTTGTGTAAAGTCTGTTAATTACTGTAATGGTTGTTATTTGAGCAGTTAGCAAGGTTAAACAAGAAAAAAAACTTGATTTTCCTCTGAGGGAGTCTTTACGGTGATTGTTAAGTGCTTCAAAAGTGTTAAAGAACCTTGATAAATGTATGTAAAAACTTTAGTTTATTGATGTTTAAGAATTCCTGTCAGTAATCTATTTTAATTATAATGTACAAAAATAGAGCAAAATTTGGCAAAAGTACACCCCACAACATTCTTAAAGGTTCTTTTAGAAAATGTACTGGCCGGTGGAAGGGCCTTCACAAGGTTTTGGAATTTGTGTGCAGCTAATGTGCAGCATTTCCACCCACAGTTTTGGCTGTGACCAGTTATTCTGTACTGCACACAAAGAAATGTTGAAAATTAATTGTAATATCAGCTCTGTGTGACGGATTTATTTTAACCCTGACCAAATTAATTTGCAATTTCAGTTTGAAGTTTTCAACATGTGTTCAGTTAATGCTTCCCCCTATCGCAAGCTCACAATATACTCACTCTGTTAAATGAAGTCAGGTTTAGTCAGGTACATTTGAGTCTTTGTTCAACTAGTTCAAAAGGGCAGATTTTGCCCTTTTCAGATCACTCTGAAAGAGTAAAAATGCCATTGGTAACTAAAGGCTGAATCCAGATTACAAAAACAAGAGGGCAAGAGAAACGCAGTGAACAGGCTCAGGTAAAAAATCCAAAGAAGGACATGAAGGAGAACCAGGACAAACAATTCAGTCAAGGAACTCAGAGCACAGAGAATCTGACAACTGAAAAAGGAAGACACACAGGAATAAATGACTAATGAAACACCGGGGAAACAGAAAACTGGAAAGAAAAACACAAAGGCACGAAGTACATCAAGCGTGATCACATAAGGAAAGTCGTTTTTTAAAATCAAACAGAGAAGCACCTACAAAAAGAAGAACCAAACTGAATGAATAACAATCCATGATAAAATCCCAACAGCATCACAGCAGGTCTGCACACAGTCAATAATAGAGAAACAGGAAAACAAATCTGATGCAAGAAATGATTTATTCACTTTCTGGGACATTTTGGGACATCTTACTGATGTAGTTGGAGTACAGCTGCCGTTGTTTATGTAAGAAGCATAGTGATGCAGAGTTTGTGCACAGAAGAATTAGGATATAAATGGACATGTGACAGAAAAAAGAAGGTGAAAGAAGATTGTCCACAAGTGTATAAGTTAAAGAACAAATCCTAAAAAGAGCTCCAAGATTCCTCACAGTAGTACTGGAGGTAACTAAATAAGGTAACTATATAATTAGATAGTGTCAGATGTATGTCTGAGTTACTTCAATATTACAACTTTGCTTTAGGGAAAAAAAGAGCAAGATAATACAACAGCCACACACTCACTCTCCCTCTCTTTTTACTAAGGACTTGACAATATCTGTTAAAATGGAAAATTTAATAACAAAAGGTGAAAAGTAAAGACGATCAGGGGATTTGTTTCTCATGTAAAAGACTAGGGGCAGTCAGATCTTATTAAAATGCAAATCTTTTATTCAGAGCATACCTTATTTTTTTTACGATGATGTTAAGTATGCTCAAACATGTTCTTCCCCACATGTCTACTTATACATTGCCCGTCCAAAAAATATATATATCGCACACTCTAATATTTTGTTTGACTGCGTTTAGCTTTGAGTATGGCACCCATTCACTGTGGCATTATTTTGATAAGCGTCTGCAGTGTCACAGCATTTATTTCTGTCCAGAGTTGGATTTATTTTTCACCAAGATCTTATTTTGATGATGGGACAGTCGAATTGCTGCGCAAAGTCTTCTCCAGCACATCCCAAAGATTCTCAGTGGGGCTGAGGTCTGGACTCTGGAGGCCAATCCACATGTGAAAATGATGGCTCGTGCTCCCTGATCCACTCATTCACAATATGAGCCCCATGAATCCTGCCATTGTCATCTTGGTATATGCCTGTATGGTTGCTTAACCCTTGGATGCATGGCCAACCAATACCTACACTCTTCCATGGGTGGGGTCAAAAATGACCCCAATTGAAATCAATGCATTTTTGCAATAAACTTGAGACATTTCTTTCATGTTGGTTAGACATTATATATATTTGCTCAACAAAAGAGTATTTTCAGTTTTGATATGTTCTTTCTTCACTTTTAATTCAAATTTTATCACATAACAATCACTGAAACGGTATCAAAACATGTTTAATCTTCCTCCGTATTTTAAAACAGACAGATGGACACATAAATTAACATTCAGTAACAATAATCAATAACATTCATAACAATCATAACATTCGATAACATTCATTCAACATTCATGTTCAGACAAAAACATGTCTCTTCTCACTCTTCACAGCTTTCACAGACTATTTTCTTGTGGCTGTGACCATTGCAGACAGGGCTTTTGCATTTCCAACAGAAGTTGGTGGCTTTGCGGTCTTCGCACACACACACACACACACACACACACACACACACACACACACACACACACACACACACACACACACACACACACACACACACACACACACACACACACACACACACACACTAACCCATTAGGTAGCCTATTATATGATCATCGATTATTCAATGGTGTATGTGTGTGTTTGTGTTAGCTGACAATACTTTAGCTATCAATCCTGTTAGCTAAGATACTGTGTAATAACAGTGCAACAACAGTGTATGAGTGTATGTGTATACGTGCGTGCGTGTGTGTGTGTGTGTGTGATTGTGTTAGCTAACAATACTGTTTGCTAATAATAATGTTAGCTAACCACAAACTAGGCAAATTTCACAGATATTCACATAAAATTCACATATTCTGTCAATGAAAAATAAGTTCATAAATGAAGATAATACTTGCATGTATAATGCTGTGCAAAAATGACCTCCTAGGTGGTGGGACTGCTGACATCAGTTGTATGAGGGACAGTAAATGTTTATTTACACTCACAGTTGCCAAGAACCAATGTTAAGTGAAATATCCCATTGGAAATACTTGGGGTCATTTTTGACCCCGCCCATGGAAGAGTGGGGTACTGATACAAAAACTGAATTTTTTTTAAATTAATGAAAAAATGAATAAAAATGCAAATAGCATCACGTCACAAACATGTTTTATGAGGAATACCTGGAATATGAAAATATCATAACTTTTAATCTTAAAGATACAACCTCTGGGGTCAATTTTGACCCCACCTATGCATCCTAGGGTTAAGAAATGAGAAGCTACTACTGCATCATATAGGGTTAAATAAGTTGTTGCCAGCTGAAACATATGCATCACTGCAGTAATTATGCAATGGAAGGCTCTAAAGTATTTGCTTAGTGAAATCCAGGTGCTGACTTTTTTTGGACAGGCAGTGTACATTGGTGTATGTGTATATTGCAGAAATAAATAATCAACTTACATATAGGAGAGTAAAACAGACACATATGGTTTATATCATGTCTGATTTATTTATTTATTTATTTCAGTCATCTCTGAAGAATTATTATGTAACAATATCGTTTTCACTCAAGGCTCTGGAAACAGGTCTCAAAACTCTTTTCCCCTTTGAAAATTGGGCCTCCCTGCTGTGAAAGTGAATCAGAGAAGTCTCCCCAAAGCTGAAGACTCACTCTGTAGATAGTCATGGCCCAGGCAAAGACTGCAAGGCAGCAATGATTAAATTTAGAAATTGGTGGGCTTACACTGCCAGAAGTGTTCACATTACCATGCTGCTCATTGAGGAAAAAAAATGTAGCTTTGAAAGATGAAATGCGAAATAGTGCTTTTCCCCTTTCCTCAGCAGCCATATGTTCACAGTCCAGAGACAGAAACGGTGGATTGCTGACGGGTGTCAGATAAAAAAAGCATTATCTCTGTGCAGTATGGCTGTAATTATCTTGACCTAATGTCCTCCTGCTCAGTCGGTTCTTTGGCACAGCATCATGGGGCCACAGTAATGGCTCTCGAATCATTTTCACCTTCACCACTGCCATGCTGAGAATTCAAATCACAAAAAGACAGCCAAGGCACAGATTGGCTCCCAGATTAGCTGCTTATCCTGAATATCTTCCCTGCAACCTCCACAGGCACCAATCAGAGAGAAACATTATTTCCTTGCCTTTTTCTCAACCCTGCACTATAAGTGCCCTCAATTTTTATTATCAATCCTGGATAAAATACAGTATTGAAAGATGCAGCTGTTCTTGAGGTCCTTTTTGCTAAAATGCATCAATCATTGATTTGGACAGAAAGCGGTTTAGCTGCATTTCCGAACACAGAATCGTATTTCAATCCATGCATGAACCTACAAAGCTTTGGAAATGTTGTGAAACATTAACAGGTTTTAAATTTTAAAATTTCTCATGGAATCACTGAGCCACTTAATTTTCAGAAATGCTGTATTGAGCAGTTTGTGGATATTCCTCAGAAAACTCAACAAAAAAAATTGTAGCTTGATTTTCTAACCTGCACATAGAAAAGTAAAAAGTCAAAATTCAACAAATTGTTTATTTTTTTTCTTTGTTTTTTAAATTGGGGGTGGGGGGTGGGGGGTGTCCTTGAGAGAAAGTTTGGAGTTAATTACACATCTCAGTGGTTTTGCTTTGCAGCTTGTGGTTTCTTATTAGAAAATCCAGCACGTGTGCACTGCTTTCTTATAAACTTATTTGTTTACAGGACTTAATTTACTTTATACAAAATTCAATCTAACCAGAGGCTAATCGGGTAACTGCCTGTCCTGGTTGGACTACTGTTTCACCTAATGGCTCCAGTCTATTTTGAGTGAACAAATGAAGAGTTCATTTGCAAAAAAACGGGTAACTCCATTTTCAGAAAACTCATTTTTTAATTGTTTACTTGAGATAATAATAATAACACTAATAATTTATTTTTTCTTTATTTTGTCATGTACTTTCTACTGAGTCAAATCCACTCAACTTCAGTTTGACTGATATTATCTCAAGTAAACAATAAAAAAAAAAATCTGTTTTTGCAAATGAACTCTTCATGTATTGATAGTCAATTGCTTGGCAGCAAACCAGGAAATGATCAGATAGGAAAATGAGCCAGTTCGACCTAAAGCCGGTCCCTCATCTCTCCTGCAGGTTGCCAGGTCATTAATCAAGCTTTAATCACCACAGTGTCCATTTCTACTCCTCTTCTGGCTGTCAAAAAGCCATTAGACACTTTTAGATTGAGGAAAGTGTCTGACTAGTCACTTGTACACTCGGCCACACTATTACATCAGCAGCCCATTTGAAAATCTTGTGAATCTTCACTGGCAGCCAGTGAAGTAAAAAACACCTGCAGCTGAAACTTGAAACATTGTCGGTACAAAAGGCCATTTGGAGGCATGGCATTCAAAAAGCGGGAGAGTTCTTGAAATGCTGTAGTTTTTACAACTCATTACTCTTAAATGTGACAAAACCATGCACCAGTTTCAGTCAAATCTTAGCTGCACAGTGTATTTTTTTTTTGTTAATTTCAGTGTAGATTTATTAAACAAAATTAAATGCATTTGAGGCAAGCTTTCATCAGTCTCATCCTACTCTCATCTTTCTTCTGAGCATTTTCAGGGGACAGCTGTCAGCATCCTTGTTGTGTACAGTTTCCATGGTTACAAGGAACATTCTTGTCTATGTTGAGGTGAGTGGAAAATGCAATTTCACAGACAAATTACTGCTATGCAGTAATACAACAGACTGACCCCACTGTCTGGGGTTAGCTAATTGAATAGCAGTAAAGAAACTGACAGACCTCAACAACAGCACGACTGTGCTTTGAAATCCATTACTTACAATAATTCACGTCGCACCACGATGGTTTGTTGCCATGTTGCAAAGCGCATAAACCACCTCCGATTAGCTGAACTTCGACCCTTGTGCACTATAACGAGATGGAGGAAGGAATGCCCATCTTGGAAGAAGGTTTGCTTCCAGGTGTGGTGTGTTTTAATAGTTCAGCAGCGTGTTGGATTGTTCAATATGTGTGAACACAGCTTGGGTTTGTTTTCCCTCAGTAGTTTTACAGACCCACGTATTAAAGCTCCGTAAATGAGGTAATGAGGTAAAGAGATAGAATTTTCAGACAGTATGTTTTATTCATTAGTAGCGAGTGCAGGACATATCATGTTGCTTCTCAAAGCCCAAAATAAAGAGACATTTCTATCACGAAAAGTATGGGCGATTTGGATAGACTGTCCTCTTTAACAGTTAATTATTCATTCATAGTACTGTTAGCAAAGAGTTTGGCAAATAGGTCATTTGTCATTTGTCTTTACCATCAGAAACAAGTCATCTGCGGTCATGCATGCACCAGTGAGTATTTCAGATGTGTAAGTGCACAACGAATTCTAGAAAGAACCTCTGAAATCGAGATTGTAAAACACCATTATCTATTTTTTAACAATTACCACATAACAGTCATTATTAAAACACTCTTCCAGTAGAATCTTCTAACAATATAGTCCACTGTTTGTGGAAGGAGACAGATGGAGAAAGAAAAAGTATCAGCTTTAGTGAGAGAGCAGGGGAAAAAAAGAAAAAAAAAATCCTAACAGCCTTATAGGCTGCAAAGATCTATTCATACCATGCACAAGGTTATCGTGACATCTGCTATTGTAGAGAGATAATTCAGATCAATAACCTTAACAGGCAACAAAAGATCATGAATACAGACCATGTAGGGCATCACATAACACCCAATTAGCAAGACAACTACAAGAACAAAAGTCTGCTAAACTGAGATTTCGGCAACAGCAATGGAAACATTTGCAGGGCTTCAAGGGACATTTTCTGTGCTCTTGTGTGTGTAAGATTGAGCAACAGAGAGTGTTTAGGCTTGATAACTTTTTTGAAGATGAAGTCCATGTGAGTAACCTTCGAACAAAGATGCTGATGACAGCATTGCAGCACTCCTGCGTCTTGGCCTTCATTTTTATGAGTCTCTCAATTGATATGTGAGCCAGAACTGAAAGTCTTCTTTGTTACATCCTGTTGTGGTTGTAAGTCTTTATATGCTTTAAGGCGGAAAAAAGATCTTTTCACTGATGCCATGCTGACAGGAATGTGCATCACCACTTTCAGTGCTTTTATTTTCTCAGGAACGCCCTTGTCCTCTACCGTGTGCAAACCATATAAACCAATGAGATCAGCCTTCAGCCTAAAGAAATTGAATTAACTGCCATATTTAGCCAGGCTGTTGTGTCATCAAAGTGGGCTGACAGCTCATTAAAGTTTTTACAGACAACGAGAGCTGCCGACAACTGGTGCTGCCTGATTCAAGGCTTTGTGTCACTAACACAAAAAGACCAGAATCCTATGTCCGTTATCTTTGGTCCAGAGAACACTGAACAATGCATCTGTCTCTATAAAAAAATCACATTTCATACCATAAGAACAAAGCATGTAGAAGCCTTTGAAAGTCCGTCTTTCAATCCAGAGGCCATAGTTAGTGCCTCTCCATCCCAGCCATCAGGATTTTCATGAATAAAGTTGAAGGAGCCCAGAGAGGCCTGTGGAATGCGTCATTTCACCACGTCATCAAGAAGACTGGTGCATTTTGTAGACTTCTTAAAATAAGCTTCTGTGAAGATGTGACAGTATGAGGTTTAGTTTGTGGTTAAGTTTGGCAGTAAGTATTGCTTTTGGGACATTTTCTTTTTTCTGTTAAACCTAGTACATGTAACATATAGTTAGTAGTTGCTGTCACTTGCCTGTCATTACTGACATCTTCTAAGTTTACAAATAAGATAATTTTTCTCTACTTTCAATACCATATAATTTCACATGGAGACATGACTTAAGTAATGCTTTGGCAGATGCTTTTATCTGTATTACATAATGCTTATATTTGTCCAGTCATATCAAATATGATGCTCCCAAACTATTGCCGGCAAAAGTTGCAAATCCTTCTCAGGAAGTCGTGTGTTATTTATTCTAAAACTACCTGTATGTTTGGATTTCAAACTGCGGATACTTTTCAAGCAATCCTGCTGCTGATGGTAACAAGTACTTAGCCGAAGCAGAACTCTATAGATGCCACCAACAGGTGCGAGTGACATCTTTACTACAATTTTTCTGGGGTCTGAGTGCGAGCCTCAGCCCGAAAAGCGAGAAAATTGCTTGTTAGGTGGTGTAAGATGGTAATGCAGGGAAGCATAATCTCCTGATAACACAGATGCCACTTTTGCTTCCCAATTTGCATGAATCATTGTGTTGTTTTCCTTCCCTTCCTGTTTCAGCATTCTGAAGCCCTAGTTTCTCTACTATTTGCCAATGGCAGGAGGCAGCTCTGGGCAGTGATTTCATGAAAGTTAAAGGTACCTTGTGGAGTTTAGAACTTATGCTGTGCTGTGGAGACATGTTTTTTATGCGTTGGTTGCCTTTTTGTTTGTCTCATACACACAAACAACTACACATGAGTGATGTGATACACCCCCACCAATGTTTTCACAGATCTTCAGGTGGTAGTAACCTGCCACGAGCGGTAGCAATGCACAAGGAAGGCAGTCAAGGAGACTGCAACTGAACAAGGATGGAACTTGATTTAAAATACTCAAAAATTCTATTTTTCAAGTTTGATAGTAGGAAGAAAATGTGTTCACCATGTTTGTTAGACTTCAAGAGTACACACAATGGCGAGTACCAATGAATGTTAAACAGATACTTTTCTTACGAGAAAACTCCACAGGACATTTTTAGAGCAATGAAGAATCTCTAAGTTTTCTTCATTGCATATATATGTTTTTAAAACTAACACCAGTTTGTCTACAGTCAAACACTGTGACTTTGGTTTTGTCATTACTAACCTTTAATTTCCATTTCTTGCAGAGGTTATGATCTATTGTTTTCTGCAGCCCATCTTCCATTGTAGACATGAAATGTTGCTATCCATGGACATCAGTAACAAAAGCTGAATATAACTTTTAATTATGGTGTCATCAAAATAGCCCTTCTGTTGTAGATAGTCCTCTAAGTCTTTGATAAATAACGCAAACAACAGTGAGGATAAATATTCCTATTCCTGCAAAATTACAAAATACACCACCTTGTTTGATGTTTTTCTACATATTCATTGCTGCATCCCAAACTGTAACATTAATACATGTTTTTAGCTGTTTGTGCCAGAATGCATCCTTCCAAGGTGCATCAATTGTCTTATTGTAACCAATAAAGGAACTAAATAGCTTTTTCTATCCAAGCAATACAAATCAGCAATGCATTTCACTAAAAATGTCAACTTTGGAATAGTTCTCTCTCAATTCTGCCTATTGTGGAAGAAAATATCCTCAAACTCCTTACAGTAGCAGAATTACTGACATTAACTGTAACATATTTCAGTCATGTCTTTTAATTATCTAAAAATGATGAGCCAGCTTTTATCATATGCTGCTGGTTTCTGTTTGTTTATTCCTGTTTTCAATCCTTTATATACCATATACAAAAAATGATGCAATATTAATGTGATTAATAGTATTAAACAGTTGATGCATGTATGTCTAATGGTTAGGGAAAGCTTGTGCATTCACAGCAGGTTAATGCTGAAATATGGCTGCCCTCAGTGGCACAAAACCCTGATTGAAGGCATTTGATAGCCCCTATTGATTCTACCATAGCGTGGCATTTTATCAGAAGACAAATTGCTTGTGCAGACAAGCTCCAGGACGTGGCTGCAGTTAAAGTGCATCCGTGGAACTACCTGCAGCAAGTCCACCGGCTTCCAACATACAGTACAGTGTGCTCTTCATTACCAATTGTAAATATGTACGTATTTAAACTGTGGTGTTTCAGCATTATTCTTCTATCAGGTTATCTTCGTTTATAATGTCAGCTGCAGATTTTCTCAGCTAATAAAGAACACTTAACCCTTAATTTTTTCTGAAAATTTCAAAATATCACAGAAGAAGCCCTTCATCAGTGAAAGGCAGAGGCAAGTCGGATGCTGGGGATCACAAGGATTGGATTGTTGATGACTGGGATAAGGTTCTCTTCAGTGACGAATCTGATTTTCAGTTGATGATGAAGCCTGGAGAAGCCTACAAACCAGATTGTCTGGTGATGAAGTGCAAACTAAGTTATAAATCAAAGCCAGAGTCTATGACTTGACCATGTTAGAACATCCGAAAGTTACTTCAAAGGTCTTCAAAAAATCATCAAGAAAAGTCAGCATTTGGAGGGCAGGAGGATTTTTTTGTAGACAAAATCCAGGAGTAATTCTCAGCAGTTAATAACACCTTAAGAAAAACTGAACATACTGGGCTGTGCACCAAGTTTTTATACTTTGAGCGTTGGTAATTTTTCCACGACTATAGGGTGTATGATAGGAGTGGCAGTTTTGACACCATTCTACTTTTCTCAATCTATCATGACATCAGGTTAATGTATTTCACCCCTAGATCTCACTTTACAGAAGACATGCTATTATTAGGTCATCTTTTACAGAGAGCATGCCTAGACATGTTCAAACTTTTGCTCCACATCTTAGACCTCATTATTTTGTTAGATTTCATGCATATTATACCATTATGTATTTTATACATATGTTTAACTTCCGATCTTCAGTCTAATAGCATTTGCCAAAATTAGATCATCTTTTACTTTTACCACATACCCAAAAAAATAATACACTACACTTGTCCCGATAGTAAAACATGGGGGTGGATCAGTGATGATCTGGGGTTGTTTCAGTATGGGTGGAACACGGCAAATGGAATTGTGTGAAGGGCCAATAAACCAGGTCATGTACAGGGCTACTCTTGACAACAGTCTTCTTTCAGCTGAAACCTCTTTCCTGCCTCCAGTGACTTGATTTTCAAACAAGACAATGCACCTTGCCACATGGCAAGGTCAGTTAAAGCCTGGATCGAGAACCAGAACACTGGAACCATGCCTTGGTCTGCTCTATCACCAGATCATCAAATGCAAATTGAGAACCACAAGCCCCAAAACAAAGCAAATTTGTTTGAATTTTTTTCATGACTTTATATTATATCTTCATTAGCCTGCACAAATGACAAATAGTTCTGTCGAATATGTTCTTTCCACTGCACTGGGGGCGTGCCAGGCATATTTTGGCATCTCTTGCACCTTTGACGGATTTGAAAATGAGGTGAAACCCAGAAAGAACATTGTCATACATTAGACTTGTCAGAAGCTGTGACCAAAGTCAGTCGCATTGACTTCATTCTTACCACTCATACCCTTTAAGCACACAGGTTATCGTGACACACTGACAGTTTATGAACCCTCTGGAGATTTTTCCTCCGAGATGTGCAGAGATTGAAAATATGAACACAGCAGCTTAAATATGCTGCCAAGATGATGTCTCTTAAATTCACTTTCATCCACATTTACATTCATCTTCTCTACACGCAGTAATAAACAATTCTTTGTCACCATGATCAATAATGTCTGCTGTTCATAAATTGCTGTGGTACTGCCATATTTCTGAAATTATTCAAAGTTAAATTCAAACTGGATTTGAATTTTTTACATGGAAAAATGATTGCTATCAATACCGTAAGGAAACAGGTTGCTTAATCTACATGTGACATAAATGTGACTCCAGACATTATTAGGACTCGTTGAAATAGACTATTTTGATTCTGTGTATAAACCTTTAACCTGAATGAGCACATCGTGTTGTTCATCACTGCTACCTGTAAAATATAAAGTTAAACTGCAGAAGTCTGCGTGCTACTTTGTCCAGACTTGCAAAAGAGAGGATGTAGGTGTTGTCCCTATTTTAACAGTATTTTGGGTGGATGCCGAACGGTTCTGACTAACAAGAATACTCAGCCAAATTTGCTCCAAGTGGAAGAATGAAACTTTTGGCAGCAGAGCAAGATTTGTTCCATCTGCTTGCATGACTCTCCATCCTATCATTTCACCTAAAATATATGTGGAATATATATGTTTCTGAGTTTTAATGGGAAATATTGTAAGCTAATGCATCCATTGTGTTTTGGTTTTGTGCATCGTGTATGACCATTATTCTTACACTTATTTTTGCTTTCACTTGCTGTTTGCTTTCAGACGAAGTTTAAATGTTTGGCTAGATTCAGGAGAATAGCACGCATGCAACGATAGTAAAGACATGTTGATTATAAACTAATTTGTGTCTCGTTGCAAAGAGATGTGGTCCAGGAGAAAACACAATTCCCTCCGAACATTGAAAATGCAGCTGTACCAGAATGTAATTTTGAGGAGACAGTGCTCTCGGTGGATGAGGTTTCGTCTGTGATGTCTAAAAATAATAGAATCTCTTATTCACTATGTATATTTATGTGCAGAGTTGCATGTTTAAAGAAATACTGCATATCATAAATTCTGCTCATCCGTGTCTTTCCCGGGCAATCTACAGCGCTTCTCTCCATCTCACCAGCTGAAATTTACACACTGCCGCAGTCCTCCTTCCATCTGCAGCAACTACAAAGGTAAACAAAGCAGTGGGAGCTGTAGGCTGGTTGCCTGACAATGAGAAAAATAAATGAACAACATGTTTGCCCACCATCTTCACAGCTGCCACCCTCCCACACTGTGAATTAACATGGCATACAAATATTTAGGAGAGATATCAAATACTATTGGAACACGAGTTGATTATCTGTATTTGTACATCCATAAAATTGTAGTATGAGAAGGGTTTAGAGTCGATCAGTCATTCAGGCTATTCAACATTTGAATTCCATATAATGTATTTATTCCATTTTTTCTATAGGATCGTGCGTTTTGATGATCAGACCAACAGCTGGTCTGCTCAGAGTACAGAGGTGGCTGGGAAAATGTGGGTCCAGAGTGTGGATGATTCATGTACCCACACAAATGAGTGGCACATGATTCATTTACAGCCACTACAACCCAAGGCTATTCTGGTGTCCTGTCTCCAAAGCAAGGGGCAGACTTACATTTATACTGACACATCGGTGACATTGAACGAGTTATCATTTGAATTGCTGCGCACGTCTCGGTAAGTTAAACAGAAATTTGTTGCAGTCATCCTCCGTTGCCTTTTCTCCTGCCTGCTCATGCAAAGTGCTGTTCATGACTATGTATGCTGAAAGTGGCATAGCACCGCCTAAATGTGCATTAGAGCGGACTGGAAAAACATCTGCAATATTGAACATCAGTTAAATTTTGATCTGGTTATGGTGAAATAAGAGCACAAATGAAACACTTGCATTGATTTGGTGTAATGGTCTGTCTGTTTAGTATTGACAAAGACGTTTGTAGGACACATAGAACACAATTATGCCACTTAAGACCTAAAGAATATACATTTTTGTATGAATCTGCATAACACACATATATTACTGCATATGTTCCAAAACCCCATCATGCCTGATTGTGATGCAATAAAGAGTTGAATTGATTCACTTGTTCGTGCAGCAGAGGCAGCACAAAGTGAAATAAAGTGAGTCACTCTCACACGGTTGTAGGTGTACATTTTTGTGACTGACCTGAGTGGGTAAAATAGAATTAAGGACCAGAACAAGCATACCTTGCTGTTAACATGCCGGAGACAATCTTTGTTTGCACGTGAGTTACAGTTACACTAAGCAGGCAAACAGCACATTTCATCCTTGCGCAGGTCTTGTTCTTGTAAACATGGTAAAAATGTGTTTATTATAAGTATTACAATAAACACCATTATAGGTGGCATGCAAAGTTACATTACAACCACTTTTCTTTCCATTCTATTAAAATCAATAGTCTTTCATTTGAGTCAGGTTTGCAGCTGTTTGGTTTTTATGCATGTCAGAAATGACCGATTTAGTAAAAAAACTGCACTTAATCAAACAGAAATGCTTAACATTAAGATGTAAGCTGCATAAGTTCAATGAATTGTGAAATCAACATTGTTCATCATTACTCAAATTCACTATGATGATTGTATATATGAGTCTCTCAAAAGTCGACAGGCAGCAGGAATCAGCAGCAGACTAAGCGAGCAGGCTAACAAGCACAGAGTCTGCCATGTTTCTGCTACATGGACAAGTCTGATCGACTACATTCTTTGGAACATGGCCTGCGGTTCAGCATGCACGGGAGGTGTTGAGGGCTTCGAGTCTGTACAAGAGCAGGTGTCAACAAGAGCCAGGGTGAGTGGAGCGCTGGACGGTATGGGTTTGTACTACTGAATAGTCTTAGTGGCTTTCTTACTGAACCATCCAGTAACATCATTCTTACATACAGTCCTCAAGAAGTCCCAACCTCAGCCGTGCCCTTCACAAAGCCTTTAAATAAAACCAGGTGACTCCTCTAAGCACCCATATATGTACTTCACTCTTCACTGTGCCAAGTCAACAAGTACCGGACCAGTCTGTCACCTGAATGGTCCTTTACAGTCAGCCAATTTCTGTGTTTGCTTTTGGTCAAACAAATGTTGAAATGATTCATGTAAAATTGTGTTATTTGGAAAGCAGCTGGAGCTCATGCTTGTTATTCTGACATGCTGTTCAGACAGTCAAGCCATAGTTATAATAGTACAAATTCTGTGAATTATCTTTTAAGAGTCAGTGGATTATTGTGCATGACAAAGAACGAGCAAAATCCAGTTTAAAGACAGTTTCAGTTTGACTTTTATTGACTTGCAGATATCCTCCAAACTCACATAAATATTCCACTCTTCACTTCAAAAACTGGAATACAGAACATGCAAAACACGGTGTTCCTTTGCATGTCTGGTGACGTGAACTGACATTTTTTTTCGGCGCTTTCATTTTCCGCTGACAAATATGTCTTTTCTTGTCTGACAGATGGATCATCGCGAGCCAGAAGATGGAGCGAACTGGAGGTTGTGAGGAGAGTGATGACTTTTAAAGGATCATAAAGAACCTCTGGGGGACAGCTCTGTCGAGGATTATTCAAAAGCGTTTTAATTTATTGGGTAATTCTAAAAGAAAGGCTGTCCTTATCAATAAAATGGCTTCAGTCTGAATGTGAGTCTTCTGACATTTAATTTGGTTCCCCCAGAGCTTCTGGTTTTAAATAACAGCAGTAGCAAAACTCTCAGCTGTGATACCGCCATTATGAGCAACATCTTCAGTGGATACCGACACACAGAGGAAAACACAGCCCTGATTTTGAAAAGATGCATCAAATAGCATATATTGGCTCATTGAAAACCTGTCCTGTTTGTGGTCATATTTACTTCAGGGTAGTGCTTTGATCTCACACTGCCAGCCCCATTAGGGGATAAATGTATAAAAGGTCATTGATGTGGCTAAATAACACCTGGAGGGAGTTAGTAACTTAAATCAGATACTTTGATTATAAAATGGAGTTATCAACTTTGGCTAATCAAGTTAGCATATGGTGAGATATTGAAGCTTAATATGCATTTGATTTGATTTGATTCTTCATTTAGCCCTCACAAAACCACAACACAAACCAGAAGATCAAAGATGCAACAATGTGATTATTTGTCAAATGAAAACTTTACTCTTTTCTGACCCTCAAATTCTCTTGTGGCTTCTTTCAGCTTGTGATGAGGGGTCAAGCTTACGTCTTGATACCACACACTGTGGTATCACAGCTGGTATGATGGTGCCCCCATTCTGCCGTAATTACATAATACTTCTTTGTTCAATAATGAGGAGATTTGATGTGTTTTCTGAAATTGTTTGTCCAAAGCTTTGTGTTTCTGGTTGAGAGCGCACAACGAAAGAAGTGAAAGTCTCACCTGAAATTTGAATAATGCAAAGAGAGAGTGCATTAGAGGGTGAAATTAACAACTTTCCAAAGTTTCTGGGATTTGTTTTCTCAACGCACATACTTATTTTGAGAGTATTGGGAAGCAAGCTATAAAATGTAATATTTATTTTTTCTTATTGGCCCCAGTGGATGCTTTTCTACTGGCCTCTCTCTCTCACTTTGCACAACAAAGTGGGTTAATTTTTCTAAAGCATGCAACTTCTGCCCTCTCATATAAATATTTTGTGTCAAGCATGTGGTCTATCTATATACACCAATTTTGTTGCATTTCATACAGTTGGAGAGATAATATTAGCACATGAAGCTCAGTGATTGAATTTGTATATTATATTTGGGTGAAGATTCTGTTGGATGTATGCAGTAAAATGACCATGAAGTCAACAATGAAAAGGATAACAAAACAATGAAAAGTCACACATTCAGCCGCATACTCCATCAAACAGGCATTCTGTTCAACTTTGCTGGTGTTACTACGGCAACGATATAACAGGTATGCTTGAATATGTTACCAAAATTCAAAATAATACAGACAGAAATTCAAAAACATCAAATTGGCAAAATTAACATTTGATAGTGAGAAGGACAAAACAAAAAACAGCACGACCATGGCTGTCTGCTTTGCAAGTTCTGGGTCTGGCCTTGTGCACTGACAACACAACAGAACAGGACAGACTGGAGTCACACATTGTGACTTTCGCTGATTGAAAATGAAATGCATTTCAAACTGAGACGAGCAACAACACAAGTGGCAATAACGGCAGCAAGTTCACAACCCACATCAACCCTGCGGCTGTAGAGAAAGTGATTTGCACCAGTGGCGTATCCAGGACTTTTTTGCCGGGGTGGCCTTGATGGGACACAAAGCTAGTGTGGGGTGGCTATGGCATAGCGGAGTTTAATGTCATGTACGCAGCCGACCACAGTTCAAATCCCAGTACTTTGCTGCATGTGACATCCCCTCTTTCTCCCATGATTTCCTGTCTCATAAGTGTTGAATAAAGGTGTCTATTCTGGTTTATTTTTAAATTCCATTTCCCATTATTACAGTCCTCAATTATATCTGGTTATTTTAACTACTCTAAATCAGTAAAATATGTTCAGGATAGGGTACAAATTTTCTAAGAGCCATTTCCTTGGATTAAAGTCCTCATCTCTTCACAAATTAGATTAGATTAGCAAAATTCAACTGCTCTCAACTCATCCTGTAGAATAACATTATCAGTCATCAGCTCATCAACTGTGTCACCTGTATTGTTGCTTTACTAACTGAAGCGCCATCTTGTACCAATTACTGCAGTAAGTTGCTAGGAACGCTAGATTCATAACATTGAATTTTAAACAAAAAATTGTCTCAGATTAGTTATTTCACCAGTAAGCAGCTGTGTAATACACAGGATGATGTAGAGAGCTGGTTAGATCATGGGTAGAAGCCAGATACGGAGCTGAGGGGTTCTATCCGTCTTCTCGGCATTTATTTCACTCTAGCTATGACAACCTGCTAACAATATATTATTCCTTACATACATCTTACATGTGAAAAGTAATCCCATGAGCTCTTGTTTCCTTACAGCGCTCATTAGAGCATCCATAGGCTGAACAGAAGTCTGGCATCTAAGTGTTGAGTGGCAAAACCAGCATTGTAAAAAAATATCCAAGCACCTTGTATAGTAGCTACACGTGTGACGTTTCTATCATTGATTGACAGAATTTCTCTTGTTTCTCGTGTTGACGAACTTGACCAACCATGGGCGTAACCACCATCTCAGAAGTGACGGGGACAAATTTTTCAGAGTGATTTATCATTCTCTTACATTTAATTGCATCGTCCTTAGTGGCTAAAGAACCACGCAATCCCTAACAGCCTCAGTGCAATACCAGTGGACCAACTAGGCTAGTTCTTTAAACTATAAAGTATAAAATTTTAAACTATAAAATCTAAAGTTTTAGTGGCCAAACTCTAGTTGAGTTGACAACAATGTCCCTTGAACATCTACTGGATAAGTAGCCAAAGGTGCCAAACACTGAACATGAAATGAGCAGTACTGCCTGGTTTCTCCCTGCAATAGATATCTTATTTTCAGGAAGTTATAATCTCTCCTTACCTGTAAATACCCTACATCCTTGTCCCTGCTGCTGGCCTCTGATCCATCTCCTCCCTGACTCTGCTCTTTCTGTTATGGCAATAAACATAAAAAATGTGGTAAGAAAAATTCTGAAATAGCATTAGGAAGAGTAAAACTTGCAGTGGAATTTAACTTCAAAATCACTTTAACCCATAGATACATATTTTTTCCAGCCACTTATATATTTTTTTCATCTCTGCAGACCCTGCATGGTCAACATTACTGCTGGCCGCCGCCTCTGGTCCATCTCCTGCCTGACTCTGCTCTTTGTTATGGAAATAATCATTAAAAAATCTGAAAATCAAAATTCTGAGATAGAATTTGAAAGAGAAGCAGTAAAAATAGTTGTAAATTTATACCATAGATAGCCTATTCTTTTTTCTCCTCCCTGACTCTCCTCTTTTGGGACCAAAAGACTTAAATACATGGAGAGCAATTGTGAGCACATCTTCTGCCCAGAAATGAAAGAGGACTGGGTTTATTCCAAGAATAAACTAATTAGCAGTAATGTAACAGAGGCAACCACATTTGAATTATTAACTAGCTTAACATATTGATATATTGCCACGTTTTACCTTGTCATCATTTAGCTAACAAGTCTAACATTGTTTGCATCCAACAAGGTCACACAACTTACACGGTTTGTTTGGAAAGAACTGTGTAAAGTTTTTTGCTTCTTGCTGGCTCTGGCTGGTTTGCTAAACATTACTCCAGACGCACGTTCAGCACTGCTCAGCACAGCAGCACGTCTCCTGTGGAACACCTGCGTTAGCATGCGCTCATGGTGCATTCAAAGACGGCTCGGGAATACACGTTACTGGATGCTAATAACGGGTTTAGCTGTTGTAACGGCTGAAAAAAGTGCGGGGGGACAGAGGGGACAGATGTGGAAAGTGCGGGGGACATGTCCCATGCGTACCCCGCGTCCGTTACGCCCGTGTGACCAACTACCTATCAGATCTGGGGTGGCCGCAGGGGTGGCCAATGAGATTTCAGGGGTGGCCCCGACCACCCCAGGCCACCCCCTAAAATCGCCATTGATTTGCACTCCAAACTATCTAAAAAGTATTGTTTGGAAATAATTTAATTAGAGAAACTTTGAGAAAAAGTTGTCTGCAAATTATTTCAACTGAAGGCAGCCTGCTATTCTGGCATTAGCAACTGGAAGGTACAGCTCCAAAATATACACCCAAATGAACATTAGTTATGTTTTTCATTGTGTTGGTTTGCCATCTCATGGACATAATGTGCAAAAATACTATTTAGTTGGTTTGAACGCAATGTTTTTTTCAGGAATAATGACTGACCTTCATTTTTGGTCAGTTTTGATTACGTATATTACTGAATGCCAAACTGAGAGATGAGAGAAGAGATGGTCAGTTCTACTTCTATGTCAGAATTATTTTGCAAATAATATAGCATATTGGTATTGTTTTACAATAAAATGCACTTTTCCCTATCCAGTGGTACTTTTGATCCTTGCACAGCACACATGGTGCAAAACTGGATGCCAGAATACTGTTTGAGGTAGAGTTGAATGAGGCTTTTTATAGCTAAAAAAAAGATGTCTTTGATTCGAAAAGAACATAGTGAGACTCATTCCTCTCTAACTCTGTGTCAAAGAACTGTATCACTCCTATGTCATTAATATTTTACATTCTACCTGTCAATCAGATATTAAATGGAAGGAGGAAGTACTTTTCCTGTGATGTAATACCAAATGTGTCTTTAGTGTCATAAATGCTTTCATAGTCTGCGGGTGAGTGACAGTGACCTTGGCATGGCAGAGACAAGTGAAACACCACTCAGAATGAAAATGCCCATCACAGGCCTAATTAGTGAAGGACAGATGACAACTCTGAAGGAGAGGTCACTTCAGTTCACTTTGGTGGATAGATGCAGTGAATACTTGGTAATGTGGCTCGGCGCCCTGGGCAGAGATGAAGATCACATTACTTTCCACTAATCACGGTGACTTCGAATTCAGCCTTTGACCTGCCATTTATGTCTGTATTTACAGTCAGGTAATTGGTAGTTTTCTGTCACCACTGAGTGAGAAAAAGAAAATCTCATTGCAGCTGACGAAATCAGTGTCTTTTTACATTGCTGATTAGGTCAGAACACACCATAGTCATGAATAGATACAGCAATTTATTAAACAATTTCTTTGGCAAATTAAAACAATTCTTAATTAAAATAGTACTTTAAAGATTTTTTTTCACTGAGATTTCCCTAGTTCAGTCTGTCTCTGCCCTTTTCTCCGCACAGGTTCGATCCTTCGAGATGTCAAAGAGATAAGTGGAGTCTCTCACTCCAAAGAAACATCAGCATCAGCTCAGCAGGTAGGGACTGCCAGGGGGCAGAGGCCGACAAGAGAAGCAAGCCCCAGAGCTTGTAGGATGAAAGAGAATGGGAGTTAATGAGCAGCTACCTGGATTTACTGAGCTTATACAAGTTTTGTGTTTTGTTTGTGCCCCCACAAAGCCTCGCTGCCTGACTAAAAGAATTCTGGGAATGACTGAAAAGGCTTGGTAGTTGACAAAGTTGTAAACAAAGGCAAATCTAGTGCTTCAAGACCCATGCTGACAACTACCGGTAGATGTTGCAAGAAAAATAATTCAAAGGCAACGCAAAGCAAGCACTTAAAATGAACTTACTGTTCTGGGGCGAAATGATATCTATCACGTGTTATTTATTACAGTTAATAGTTTTGCTACACTGTGTCTGTCCTTTTGTATGTTCATCCATGAACTGTTGACTTATTCTGTTTCCTTGGGGCTCTGTTTAACCTCACTTGGTGTCTTTCCAAAAATTAAACATTATCCAATTCCAGCCATATGTCATCCTATCTTTTGGAAAACAAGCAAACTACAAATGCCTGGAAACGATGGCAGAGAGACAAATGAATGGACTTTGCAATTAAGCCTGGAGATTCCAGTACACTTTAAAATAATTACATAATTAATCCTCCATCGGTCTCCGGTGAGCTCCACTTGCCCCTTTCTGTCATTGCCTTACACTTCTAAGGCTGTGTTCAAAAAGACATTAGCACTGCATGAAGAAGAAACCCAGACTTTTGATTCATTTTACTGTTTGAAGCCACTGTTGTCGGCACAGCAGAGCCCTGCAAAGCTCTGGCCAGAAATAATGTCATTTCTGTCTGACAAAAAAGTCAAACTTCTCTCAGTTTTGTTGCAGCATAGGACAATATAATGCAGTGGCCGATCAAATGCTTACAACTGCACGTGCCCAGTAGATTGATTTCTAATGCGAATGATATTCTATTATTCCCGGAAGCACCTTTATTGTGTGTCTTGAAGGTTACAGTTTGTTGTTGGTGTTAGAAATGCAGCAGAGCAATGCATTCAGGCATCTGTACTGCTGAGCATCTGCTAATGACATGCAAGCCTGTGATTTATTTAGCAAATGAAATAAAAAAATCTTTGTTTGCATCTCCTGTAAATAAACCCACTGTTTCCAAACAACGTTTTCAGCATTCCTCAAATTTGGTGGCAGAGTTTCTAAATTATTTTCTACAGTTTTTTTTATCCCATTCATCCATCCATTATCTATACACTGCTTAATCCTCATTCGGATCGTGGGGGGCTGGAGCCTATCACAGCTGACTTAGGGTGAAGGCAGGGGACATCTGGACAAGACGCCAGTCTATCACAGGGCTACATATAGAGGCAAACAAGTACACTCACATTCACGCCTACGGATAATTTAGAGTTGTACAGTTCCTTTGTATATGGAAAGTAGAGATGGTCAAGGTTAAGCAGCTACAAGATGATATTGTTAAATGGTGAAAACTGTCATGGAATACGTTTAAGAATTGCAATGCAAGCTTTACATGCCTATCCGCACTTTTAACAGTCTGCTCAATACACATAGATGTCACACTGCTTCCTGGAAAGCCACTTATTGGTGTGCTGTTGCCATTGAAAGTGAACAGTGAATGGATTTTACCTTTTTCCCTTCGTGATTTACTAAGAACTTCAACTTTTATTCCCAAGGACTCCTCAGTATGTTGAAAGAACTGGAAAATCAACAAAGTGATCAGCACACAACTGGCTCGACCACGTGAGCAACAACCGCCTACTGTGAGTATGAATAAAGCATGAGTAACTCAGTATGAACTGTATATGGAGTAATGGAGGCAAACGAGCGAAAGGTTTAAAGCACAGTTTTGGTTTTTAAGGTTTCATCAGGTTGTTCCACTGTCCAGTGTCAACTCAGTAGAAACTGGTGTGATGCCATGAGACCTAGCTCCATGTAGGCAGACTGCTACACACACTAAATGAGTATTTCATTTATGTCTCTGGGAAGTGCAGTACAGTGCATGCCAAGAGAAATTCAAGGACCTAAAGCATTATTACCAAACTTATTACAATCACTTCACAATATTTGTCACTTCTGTATGCTCCCAACACGTCATAACTGCACCTGATTGTTTTTTGTGACTGAGACAAATCAGCAGAGAAAGAGAAAGGCTGTGATGGTACGGCGAGTAAGAGAGGGCAGAGTCAAAAATGAGAGCAGCAACTTCACAGCAAATTGCCGTCTAACCCAGTTCACAAAAGGCTAAACAGTTCCACATTTTCATAAAGTGGAACATCATTTTTCCCGTAAATAAGGCCAACCACACAGTGATCCTGACATCAGCAATTCTGAACTAGCAATTAGCAAGAAACTAACAAGCCAAACTTGAAACACTGAGATCAAATGTTATGTTTTATAATGAATGCTGCTGTCCTTTCATCAATAAGCTACCAAAAAAGTACAGTTAGTTTTTGTCAGCACATCAGTGATACCCAATAAAGTTAAACAAGTATGATGCAAACTGCACTCACAAAGCTATTATACTTTTTTTTTTAAAAAAATATGTGACAATCTAGGCAATTTAGACTCAACTACTGTATTCTATTTGAAGTCCATCTGCTTATCTTTCTTTAAAAGGTTGATGACTGTCTTGTATCTCAAACGATATAAGAACCAGAGATGAAAGCCTTCCCTGCTCTGTCCTGCTGTGACTGAGAGGAATGCCTTGTTTGTGATGTCAGTGGTTTCATCCACCTTCACTGCAACAAACTGTGCCACACTCAGCCCCTGTTTTAGACCTTCCCTCAGAGCACCAGCCAGCGTTTAGATCTTTTTAGATTGGTTTGATGTGCTGAACAGCGCTGCGGATGATGCCATTTTGGGAAGCTAAATTCACCTCCTTGTTGTTCATCAGGTGCATCAGTTCAATGTATTTGCCTCCGTTTGAGGAGTGCTGTCATTGTTTCTATGGAAAACGGGCTCCTGTTGACTAGGAAACACACAACATCAATGAGGCTTTTTGTAGATCATTTGGTATATCGTTGGGTAATATAAAACATTATGAATAAAAGACAATTGGCATGCTTAGGAAGGGATGACTTATGTCTAGTTTAGGAATCACAGAAAGGTAACTCTAAATTCACATTTGTTTAAACAAAATGCATGCTTTCTAACACTTAAACCATACAGTTCTTGACATTTCTGCATTTTTGAATTCATGTCCTTTTTCATATTTTTTTTTTTTTTTTTTTTAGCTAAGAACAGTCATTCCACATCTTTTGTTTCTGTGTTTAGCATTAACTCTGTGTTTCTGCTGGTGCTCTATATTCTACTCACTTATACACACTAACAGCATTGTGGGATGCTATTGGAGTCAGGCAGTTCCAAACACACAAGAAAACATCGCTGATGTTAAATGTCAGTTCGCGAGTCATGGCAGGTATTACTGTGGCACGCAGATAAGGTTATCTCAGGTTGGGTTTGGAGATTATACTTTCATTACAAACTGGGGCTGTCAATTTTGAAATACATCAACAGATACGAGACATGAGGAATCTAACAAAAAAATATGCTATTGACTGCACTGTGAGGAATGTGGGATTGATCGTTTTTGGAGTTGACAAATACTAAGGTGTCAGCATATGCAACTTTCGTTGATGCTGCTGTATCGTTTTTCAGAACTTTTCTCCAAACGTAAGCTAGTGTCTCTATACATTTTGTTGATTATACATGTGCACATATAGATATGCAGTATCTTGTTTGTAGCAAGTCTGCAAAGGCCCTGGAATTCCTGAGCTGATCAAAACTCAGATAAGCTCTCCCTCTCTCCAGCACTGACCAACACCCATCTCTATAGGAGGATTGAGACATTTGTATTTCTGTAGGTTTTCATTCACAGAAGGATGGAGCTCCTGTGAACACTTAAACCCCTGGAATAACTTCTTCTTTTTAAAAGACAATGACTTTCAATTATATGCTATGGATGTTTGTTTAATGAACTTTCATGCTAAAATCCCTTTTCAGCTTTAGGAGACCCTCAGCCGGAGACGTCTCTGCATTCCACAGATCAGATAACAAGTCGTAAAACTTTATGGCTGAAGGCTGGAGTCACCCTCTCACTCTCTTTGACTGAAACAAAGAGACTGGAACTGAACTTAAGGACCTTGCCAAATTAATATTTCTGGAATGTATTTTGTGTTTACAGAATTACCAACGTCAATGGAAATCATTCATCATTAACATATCCGAAAATCAAGATTCTATCTTTCACAGAAGTCTAGATACTAATTTGTGATGTTAATCATTTCTTCCCCAGGATACTATGATTTTGGAATGAATTCCAGAATTAACCTCTGAATTTCCTCTCCATTTAGGTTGAATGATGACCATTGTATTTACCTGTTACCAAATCTCTGACTTGTTGTTATATTCTCACTGTGATACATATTTTTAATGTCATAAACATAAACATATAGTTATGAATGAAATGATTCACATCATATGAGCATATGTATTAATCTACACATTTCACTTTCACACAACTGAATATGGTGGGATAGACAGATCGTGTTTTGCGCGTTTAATATCATATTTTAATCCATTCTGGATTCCTCTTTCTTCTCTACTTTGTGAGAACAAAGAGATTCCAAATTCCACCAGACTCGCGCCTAAAAGTTCTCTCTCTCCGCCCAGGTCCTCCCCTTAGCT
The DNA here is from genome assembly GCF_021347895.1 of Acanthochromis polyacanthus. Classification (NCBI taxonomy): domain Eukaryota; kingdom Metazoa; phylum Chordata; class Actinopteri; family Pomacentridae; genus Acanthochromis; species Acanthochromis polyacanthus. Next base: position 28,315,159 of record NC_067126.1, read on the forward strand.
GGACCCACAGATAAAGTCAGCCGTAGCCCACACCGACCCTCTCTCTTACGACCCTCTCTCTTACCCCTCTCTTCCTGAGAGGCCAACCAAAGTCTCTCTCATTATTTTCTTACCTAAAGCGCGTTTTTTCTATCTTTGAAATTCCCTCACCATCTAAGTTTGTTAACTATTTATCTCTTAATATTTTTGTAACTTAAGGAGACATTTTGCTCAATTTTAAACCAACGTTATTCGTTTTAATCTGAAGAACCGATTCAGAACCAGCATTTATTTTTCTTAATTTTGACAATTTTTCATCAACACCCATTTTTCTTGGCTAAAGCCTGAGAACCATCATTTTTAAGCACTCAGCTGAGAACTCCGGAGATCTGCTGGATCAGGTCTTTGCATAGAACCGATCAACCCGCGGCAGGACATCTAGGCGTGGCCACAACAACGACGACGCACCGTTCCGAACCCGCAGGTCCAGACCGTGTGCTGCGAATCTGAAGGCCCCGCAAGTCCCAGCCCCATGACGGTTCACTTCAATAACTCCAGCTGAGTTTGCTCTGATTCCATTCTATGGGTGATGTACTAACCGCTTGGTCATTTAATTCATTTAATCAATTTATTCTTTTACAAATCATTAGAATTCTTAATCCAAATTACCGGTTACCTCGTCAGGTTAGCTCTGGCTAATCCTCACCATATTTCCTTCTCTCACACACCTACTTCCACATCCCTCACACATGCACACACACCACACACACACTCCCACATTCCACGCACACATGTAGTCCTGCACGCACACACACACACCATATCTACATTGTACATAGTTCACTTGTCATTATTTTCATAGAATAGTTAATAAATACCTCATTTTAGACCAAGTTACAGTCTTGTGTTTCTTTGTGTAGAATGTGGTCAATTTAAACGAGGATTCAAGACTTTTGATATGAGATTGATCAAAATTTTTATGAATATTAATAATTTTATTAATGTTAATTAATAAATGTCCTAGCCATTAGAATGCTAGGTGGTGCCCCAATTATTGATAACGAGAGCTATAGATCATAACGTAGTACCGCTACATGTTCATCATGCTTGCTGATGAACTGCTGCAGGAGGTAGTATGAAACTGCATTAGAAGGCACAAATGTTCAGTTCAATTCAGTTTTATTTATATAGTGCAGATTCACAACATGTTCTCACAGCACTTAGCATAGATTTGTTGTGTTTTGGTATTGTTAGGTCCTTTTGTCTTGTCCTTTTGTATAAATGTAGATGATTAGTGTTTATTTACTCTAAATCATGTTTTTTATTATTATTGCTTATAAATGGTCGCATTTTGAAGAAGCTGGAAGAACAGATTTAGTAGTAAGGAGTAGGGGTGGGTTCAGATGAGTTTCCATTTTTTCAGTTCACCTTTTTGAGCAAGTTATTCATTGTCTTTTGTTGTTGTTCTATTTTATTTTTTGTTGAAATTTTCAAAATGAACTTTTAAAAATCCAAAAAATCAAATAGAAATTAAAAGGTACAGACCTTATGAATTATAAACAGAGAACAGAAAACCCAACAATCCAAAGTTGCCTTTGGATTCCCCCAGGAGTGGCACTGAGAAGGACTGAAAACACCCAGGAATAAGAAGGATGGGGTGGGGATAGCAGAAGGTGCTGGGGTGGGGATGGCAGGATGGCAGGTGGTGAGGCCAGTTGCTGCGGATCAGAAATGTGTCGCTCCAGAAACTCAAAATGCAACAGAAGCATTGCATTTTGAGTTTATGTTGGTGATGACTATGGAGGCCCTTCTGTGTGCAGTCTGTATGTTCTGCTTTTTCACGATACAGCAGGTATAGCGGAAGCATAGATGGATAGTGGTGACTTTTTGAGTTATATGATGTACAATATTGATAAAGGTAAATATATTGATATGGCGACCTAAGACAAATTTTTGATTTTTCTTGTTTTGTTGCATTTTTTTTTGCATACTGTTTCTCTGTGTCTCTGCTTTACACACCACAAAGTCTGGAAAACACAAACAGGTACTTGATAGTTTACTTCTACATTTAGATTAATTGTAAAACTGTGTCGCATGAAAGGTTAAAGAGAGGACTGTTGTTTCTCAAGTGGCACACGAGGAACACACAAGAGAACATGACGCATCATGGATAAAGCAGTGCTCCGCTGCGCAAATGTGATCTGGACATGGCTCGAGAATGCTTGTTGCATCCTGCTGACACGATGAATATACATCAGCAGGATGAAGGCACACTTCAACGGAGCCTTGGTCGTCACTTGGGTAGCCTTTATCTTGACAACACAGAATCCTGAGAGCGAAATAATCACGATATTGTTTGAGCTCAGCTCCTCGGTCAGCATATATTAAAACTGCACAGTCTGCGGAGGCCGGCTGAATGTCACATTGTGATTCAGTATCATCTAAAGGCATGTGATTACTCAGTGATTAGCAAAACAATCATCTTTGACTGAGAAACTGAAAGGCACCAGTGAGTGTGAGAGAGGAAGAAAAATTGCTGGGATACAGTAATTATAAGGGAATTTAAGCATGTGTCAATGAAAATTATTATTTCTATCATATTAATAATTTCCTACCAAATTAGTCATAATCAGTGTGGTATTTTTATATTAGTATCAATGCCTATGAAGCATCTGAGACTAAAAAAAAGTCTACAATTCAAGCTCAGTAACACATTATGGCATTAAGTCTAAGCTAAAAAAATGTTTCTGTGATGTCCAAATGAGGATCTGTCATACTACATATCACAAAGAATGTTTTGTTTGTAATAGTAATACAGTATCACCAAGCAATGCCAGGGTCATTTTAATAATGTCAGTCATGTCAGGTACTAGAGTCTGTTTTAGAAGCAGCTGACAGTTCAATGAACTTTGGAGAGGAGTCCTGGGCAACTTATCTGATAAAGAAAAGGGTGCTGCAGAGTCACAGTTCACCAAAATGTAAACTTCCATTTGTTAACATGCAGCACTATTTGCATTAATTGCATCTAAGTCCAAATTAAATGCATTAAAACTAACACAACCGGCCCAACTTTGTGTTGGTGCATTGTCATACGAAGATGAGTTTTGTAATTGCATCACACCACACTACTGATATGCAACAAAACCCAACCTCTGCATACCACCTCGCTGTCTGATACTCTGATAGAGCTCACAATAAGCATGTTATTCTGATGGATTTACTATTTCGGACCTTTAGCAAAGACCTTCCTAAGTTAATGTAATGGTTTGGCCACCGTTGTGTACATCAGCCCACACGACTACTCCACTGTCTTTAAGAAAGGAAACAGTTCAGGTTATGACCTCAGTAATCTCATGAGCACTACTAGCCCATACCAACTTGAAATGTCAACATTATCTTGATCCTTTTTTTTCCCCATATACACACAAATATTTGAGCTAGTAGCTGTTTTGCATACTGAACTTGCCCAAACCATTAGCAATGCCCATGTCTTGCTGTGCACTGGGATTTGTTTAGCTGTAGAAAAAGAATTGTGTACATCTGCACAAGTCAAGCCGGCATATGGTATTTGTTGAAAAACACCACTCCCACCAGCAAGGTGAGTAGACACTCCAGTGTTTATGAATGAAACTATTTCCTGTCATGTTAAAACAAACAAAAAAAAGTCAAAAATCAATAACTTCAACAATATAGTCATAACCCCAAGCAAGGGCGTAGGTTTGCATAGGGACGGTAGGGACATAACACTACCACTTTTCAAGAGGGTCAAATTGTCCCCACCAACTTTTAAGCAACCTTATTTGCATTATATAATGAGTTCAGTTATATAGGTAATTTTGATTGTCTTTCCATATGTTGTAAGGACAGAATTGACCCTACCATTATTAAGTGAATTATTTTCATTATGTTCAGACCAGGTTCAGACTTACATTTACCCCTTTTCACTTGCTGAATGTGCCGCTCCAATCAAACGTATGTTTGATTGGCTGATGACTTGACTACTGTTTAAGTTTAACATTGCAGCCCTCGCCCTAATTTACACTGCGCTGCCCTGTGCCCCTTACATGGTGCATACTTAAAACTCATAGATGTCTTTAATCAAATTACCACAAACTAACTGATACACAGTAAGCCTATTGCAATATACAGTATGTTCTGGTGCCTGTGATCTTCTGGCAAATACAATAAAGTATACAGTAAAAGCTCAACTACATGAAGACTCCCAACAGTTTTTAATAATTAAAGTACAGTGGAAAAAAGTATTGATATAGCAGGACCATTAAATATAATAATACATAACAGCAAATGCAAGCTACAAACCATTAGTGTAACTAAAAATGACTTAACTCTCAAACAAAAGTCACTGATCGATGTCATGTTACATGACATATCTGTGTCAGTGTACACATTCTCACTTATTTTAATGATGTTTTTCTGCGTTAATGGTTGATTTCCAGGGCGAAATTGGCAGTGCCTTTGTGTTTTACTTAGTTTTTGCTTGTCTGTTTGTCTGGAACCACACACAACAAGTTGTCCTCCTCTAAACATCCATACACAAACTTTCTTTAATTATTCTGAAAGATGCCACAATTTGTGGCCATGCTGAAGCCCCTTGAGACTGTAACTGAAGTGTCTCGATTCTTCTGCTCCACTGGTAATGTAAGGGAAAGGGGTAATATGTATTGACATAAGGACATAATGCTAACTGAGTGCAGCGCTCGCAGTGGACTAATGATTGGCACATCTATGAGTCCCAGTGAAGCCGTTAGTTCAGCTTCTCTTCATGGCCAGCTGCACGGATAGATGTCCAGCGGGCATTTAGAGATTCTGCCCTTGTTTGTGTATTCATGTCAAAGTCATTTAGGCCTTCTGATGACAAATAGATGGATTTTTACACTTCACCGAGTCAGGAGAATACAGAAATGAGGAGACTATCAAAAACACAAATTTTCAAAGAATGCATATTTAACGTCATACTGAAACCTCCAATTTGGGCTCATTCCTACAAGATCCGTATACACAGTGCAGTATTAAAGCATAGTGGATTTTATATCAGTAAGGCAGAACATATTTTAGCATTTCGGAATTCTGAATTAATCATTTCTTTTTCTACATTCTCAATCGATGAACCATTCACTAATATGCAAAGGTTGTGTAAGGTAGAATGTTGTACTTTGACACATGTCAAATGTAGAATGTTTTTTAAAATGATGTCAACGCGTTTTCATATTTTCAGTTCAAGGTCTGATGAAAATACTGTGGACATGGCTGTTGTGTCATCAATATCTGTGATTTAAAATCCCCTTCAGTGAAAATCAGTTTTTTTTTTATCTTATTAACATAAAAGACACAAAATAAGCAGTCCAAACGTTGCATTCCCACCTTGAAACTGCAGTCTAACAGTTTCTCGTAATATACCTAAAGAATCAATCATGTGTATTAGCAGAGTGTGACTTTCTGTGTCATTTTTCTTTCTCATTGGTTTCAAGTTCAAACGTGTGACTGACTTTGTCTTATATTACAACTTGCCATTGTAAAATATTTTACAGTGTTGGAGGAGTCATTGGTGAGCTGGCTGGGCTTCACTGGTCACGTATGGGGAGAGCTGGGTGGAAACACAGGTGGGGACTTTATAGACCGACATATTTTAAATTAAGCAACAGCTACAGAGTAATATCTAAGCAATTTTTAAGCAGGCAGGGATCAAATTTTGAAATGTGCCACTTTGAGAGATGCATGGAGATGAGTTTTTAGGGGTTAAATCAACAACCAGAGAAGCAGTTGATGTGAACAAGTTGGCATTCATGATTCAGAGAATCTACCATAATTCAAACAAGAAGTCCTACCCTCATTTTATTTTCTTTTGCATAACTCATGCAGAGTAGAAATATCTTAAAGGCTCTCATTCCAAACTCTGCAATGAGGGCAATCCCTTAGTGACCACCTCTTTAAGCACTTTGCGACAGTCCCTAAAGGCTACAGTCCAGCTTCCACTGAACATTTTACAGCACCGAGTAGAGTTGATTTCAGCTAAAGCTGCTGACCTCAGCTCTCTAACCTTCCCCATTAGCAGCCTAGATATCTCTTTGCATTTACCATTCAGGAGCTAGCTCCAGGGTTGGTGCATAAATTTAGCGATGGTGGATGTTTGTTCTAATTAGATTTATGGGTAGGAAATGTTTGGAGAAGCAAGACAGCACTGTTTTATTATTAAGCTCGGAATCAGGTCAGATGAAATGAGCAGCAATGAAATGCACTTTGATATTTATGAGCACTGAAAGCGACACAAGGTACCCCGCTGTAAAAACTGGGGTGTATAGTCATTTTTCGGGATGAATAAAAGCCAGTTTGCAAAACTCCCAGGACAAAGCATATGGAGATGATTTACCACTCCGAATCCATCAAACAAACTTCACAAAGAAAAAATCCTGGAAAAACCTGTTAACCACCCCACAGTTTTATTACTGATTATTTAACATCACAGGATATTATTCCTTGCATTTTAATTGCATTTCTTCACACCATGCCATGAGAATGTTTTACAGATTTCTACATCTTAACTGCAGGGTAAAAAAAAAAAAAAAATAGAGAGAATATGCTGCTATACAAGCTTCCAAAGATTTTCTATGTGTCTATTTCTTATCTACTGTACCTTCTGTCCAGTAATAAATTCTCAGTATGATCAGACCTCCTGATAGCAAATAAAATCACTAGGAAAGCCTGTCACGCTCCGCTGCTTTTTGTGATAACTGCAAGTGAAAATAAAAGATCTTTGGGAAGAGGGCTTAAGCATAATTATTTTGAGCAGTCGTCTCGCTGCTTCTTCTCGTCCACAATCCCATCGAATTCAGCGCAAAAATAAAGTTTATAGTTAATTGACCTTGTGATTGAATTCAGAATGAAGAAATAAGATTAGGAGCTGGAACGCATTCAACCAGCATAAGCTTATCAATTATAACACTCCTAATGAAATATGTGTATTTTAGGCAGGGTCACTGCAGCAATCAGTCACCAGCCTCAGTGAAGCTTTCTTTTTCTTATTGGCAAAGATATGTTCTGTTTGATTACCCTGAGCATGAAGAGCATTACTAAGCTATATAACACCTAATTTCTAATAACACGCGGGCAGTTTTGTCACAGTAACTGCGTGCAGTGGGGTTTGCTGTGGTGGACTGAAATAGAATTACAAGAGTCCCACCTGACTGTTGTGGGACTCAGAGGAGTCAGCTAATTGAATAAGCCAAACACTCCAATTGAGTCTTTCAATGTGACCTCGTACAGTCCACGGCGCATCCATTTAGATTCCATCTGCTCTGAATTAAGGATGCGCACATTCTCATTTCTCTTCCGGCTGCTCCAAGCAAAACATCCACTGTTGATCAGAATCACGTAAGTGCTGCCAACTGCCTGCATACGACGAGAACAGCTGCCAGGGAGTTGCAGGTGGAATCCGACTAGATTACGGAGTTTTAGATATCAGTGCAATTTTAACTGTAATCATTAACATCTGCCATATTATCCAGTGCAGTGGGCTACTCATTAAATGCGCATTTATATAAAATCAAGCAATGAAAACAGATATAGTTACTCATATTTTAACAGAGCAGCTGCATGAAGAGAAAATCACAAGAAAGCCTCTATGACAGTTAAAGCCTGGGTTTGATTGTTTACTACATGTAGAAAGAAGCAAAACTGACAACAAAAAGCTAGTCGAAAATCATCTTCTACATCACTCTATGATGCAAGTGTAACTTTTGAATATACAGTTATTCATGAATAGTCCATTTTAGGACAAGCTCATACCACTTGCCTGTTCTGTTTCTCTACATCGTCCACATCTTTAATTCTCTGACATTTTAGTGACTCTTTAAACTCACTGGGTGTCAGATTTTTGAAATGTTATCATAAAAGACAAAAGACACCATGCTATGGTATAATATAGATATTTATAGCAGGATGAAATATTCATATGACTAACACTGTATTTTCTTTATTTATGTCAGCTACCATCACATATGCAGGGTCAACACAGCATCAATTTGATGCAAGTGATCACATCTCCCTCCAGCTGAGAGGAGTGTCACGCTCTTGACTTTGGTACTAGAATTTAGTTTCTTCTTCTTGCGGCTGAGTGCACAAAGCCTAATTACCATTACACCATGAATTATGAATGACCACAGAGTTCTATATAAAGGCTTATGTTATTCGTGAACTGTATTATTAAACAGAAAACTGTTTTGCATGCCAGGCTGAGGCAAGAAGGTTGCTGATTGCTTGAAGTCTCGCCATTATCTATACTACCTCTGCTATATGAATATAGTGTACAGAATATACACTCACAGAGCATTAGTAGGAGCACCTGTACACCTGCTTATTCATGCAATTATCCAATTAGATACTGATGTAGCTGCAGTGCATAAAAAATCCCGCAGTTTTAAGAGATTCGGTTAATGTTCAGAGCAACCATTAGAATGAGAAAAAGATGTGATCTAGTGACTTTGGCCATGTCATGATGCCAGAAGGGCTGCTTTGAATATTTCTCAAACTGCTGATCTACTGGGGTTTTCACCACAACTATCTCCTAAATTTACTCGGAATGGTGTCAAAAGCAATAAATAACAACTTCCAGGGAGCAGCAGTTCTGCAGATGCAATGTTCTGCTGATGAGAGAAGTCAGAGGAGAATGGCCTGACTGGTTGTAGGTGACAGAAATGCTAATCCTAACTCAGACAACTACTCCTCAACTGTGAAAATTATCTGTGAATGCGCAACCCATCCAACCTCGAGGCAGATGGGCTACAACAGCAGAAGACCACATCAGCTTCCACTCCTGCCAAGAACAAAAATGTGGGAACAGCAGAAGGAACAGGATCACAAACCTGGACAGTTCAAGACTGTAAAAACACAGCCCAGTCTGATGAGTCTTGATTTCTGCTGAGGACCGCACATTGTAAGCTCGGAACTTGGCTTCCACAGTATGAAACCATAGACCCAACCTGAATTGTGTCAACAGTCTAGGCAGGTGGTGGTAGTTTAATGCTGTCAGGAATGCTTACTTGGCACCATTTGGGCCCTTTAAAGCCAGTTAAACATCATTTTAATCCCATAGTCTCTCTGATTAGTGCTGCTGACCATGCGTATCCCTTTCCGGGCACAGTTTAATCATCCTTTAATGGCTACTTTCAGCATGATAATGTATCATATCACAAAGTTAAAGTCATTTTAAACCAGTCTCATGAACATGGATGTGCAACATGAACTAGAAGCTTAAAGGAATGTGTCCATCAACTCATGAAATTCATATCACTATGAACTGAGGCTGTTTTCAGTGCAAACGGAGGCAGTAATCACTATTAACATAATGTTCCTAATGAAGTGTCTAGTGTGTGTACATCCACTACATGAGGAGGAATTTGTATTGATTCCTGCTCATGCAAAGAAATCGAGCTGACATCCACATCATACAGCTCATTTCATTTTTCAATGATATTAGACATGGTTAAAAATGCATATTATACAAGCAACAGGTTTGGAAACAGGTTTGTAACATGCTTACATGACTTCCACCTGATTACAAGATTTTTAAAAAAAATATATTATAAACATCTGATACCGAGGTGATCCCTTCGAGTCAAAAGCTGAGGTTTAAATGGCCTTGAATACAAGGTTTCCAGCATTTTTTATTTTTGATGTATCTATTTGTTTGTCTATTTGCTTGCTTGCTTTTTATTAATTTCTCCATACAGTCAAGGCAAAATGCACCCTTGAAGATCAGGAAATACAGCTCACAGTCAGTGGCTGCTGCCCCTCAGCAGGCTTCCAGGAGTTGGCCAATCAGGAGAAAGTGGACTAGAAGAGAGGCCTTAAAGAGACAGGTTCTAAAGTAGCTGTTTTTATGTTATTTTTTGGAAAAAGGATGAACTGCATACAGGGTCCAATATAAGATAAATGAGGTTTTATTTGAACTGTGAATCATACAAAGCTACTCCACTGGATTCCCAGAATAAAAAAAAAACATATACCGCTAGGAATGAAAATAATAAGCTCCCTTTAAGGCTACTAGCCCAATTAAAGCACTTTGCTACCTTCCCAGTGTCCCTTCTGGATCACTGGAGTCATTTGTCACGCCTGTGCAAACAAAAAGGACAGGTTAATTCTTAAACTGTACTCAAAATCTACAAATTACTTAACATTTAATTAGAGGAACAGGGATTCCCTAAAGGTAGTATCACTTTATGAAGCCCAAGCCAACAGCTACACATACTGGCTTATTTTAGGAGCTCTGAAAATCATTTAGTTTCAGAGAAAATGGAGAGATTTTTAGGTGTGTGTGCCTGGTATAAGCAGTCCCTCTCAATAGCTTTTCACAGCAAGTAGGATAAAACTTGATAAATTTTAACCTGCTGCATCTCGAAAATTTTCAGGTGTGTTTTTTTTATATATACCAGATATTTTAAATATATTTGAGAACCCTTGGGAAAGTCCCGACGGTGTGCAGGGCATTTGCACAACAAATGAAGTTGTCTTCACACAGAGGCAGAGTGTGAGATGGTGTGGCAGAGAGAGAGAGAGAGAGAGAAAATGGAGACAGCGAGTGGGCTGGTGTTGTCATTTTAATGTGTGGTGAAATAGTTCAAAAGTCCAAACTCATATGCGCACACTAAGTTTGAAAGAATGCTTACACATTTGGGAGAACACCTCTTTGACACATGGCCAAAGTGACCGCACGAGTTAGTTGTTATCTCAACGCAGCTGTTAAGCTACATGCAGACAGTCGTGGAAATGCATGAGGGACCACATGCCAAAATAGCTGACAACAAACTGGACTTACACTTTTGGTTTCTCTGGATTCCACAATGAGAACACAGAGAAAGAAACCACTCAGCTGCACTGCTCAACTTTAAGGCTCGAGCACAAATGCAACACAAACTGACAGAGCGTTCCCGACTATCTTGTTTAAAAATATACAGGATAGACAGTGACAGTTTACACTTGTCTTGCCCTGATACACTTGACTTGTGTGTATATCAGCATGACACATCAGCGAGTGTTTGAACACAACCTCATTACAGAGCTGCTTCTTTCACATGCGCTGAATGCACCTCATGGATCCAAAGACTAACTGAATTAACACATTTGTTTACTAGTTCGTACTTAGCTCACAGCGGTCAGACTAAACCGTGGTCACTGAATCTTCACTTCTTCTGAGGCACTGTGTTGAGCTCTGTTGTCTGTGTTAATGCATTACTATTAGAAACTGCAGAATTGCGTACGCATGATGCTCTATCAACTCTTACCCTACATATATATATGACATACTTCACTGAATACACGGCCCAGTAATGGGTGAAACTAAGACAAAAGCAAAGGAGATCCCAATTAGTTAAGGGGGATTGCAAGATAAAAACATTTAATAAGAGGTAGAAATATATAAATAGATGCTCTCATACTGTGTGGTGCATCACATTATGATTCCCTGTTGTGTCATATTCTGAAAATGTCATGAGGTTAGGAAGGTAGCAGCTGCACAAAATCAGCCCAAACCCCCAAAAGCATGCTGGCTATGAAATAGCATATTCTAATAGCGCTCCATTTTTGAGAAGGAAGGCTTCAGATGACAGCACAGTCTGAGCAATGACAGATGGATTCGGCAGGAGTGAGTGCAAGTCGAGATTGTCTCGAGTAAAACATATCTCCTGCGCTGGGAGGTGACTGGAGTCTGCCGTGCTGCAGAACTGTCTGCGGTTCACATACTTAGAGATGCTACATGTAGCAGCCCACTTTCAATATGCCCAGTGGCTCAGTGAGTATCAGTCCATTTGTTTTGATGAGAATGATAGATACGTCCACATGCATTTCACAGGCTGTGTAATATGGGACTGAAATTTAAGTCACTGCCTAATGTTGCACCAGAATTTCATGCTACAGGTGTTTAAAAGATAAACTCTTAGAACTGACCTGAATGTTGAAGTGAAAAAAATATTTGCAATACACTTTTTTACAACAGCTCCAGTCCTGTGAGTAATAGTGCCGAGAGTGTGCAGATACAGAACAACTAAAAAGACCCTGAATTGGCCTTTGAGCTACTGCAGCTCGTATTTTAGTGATTGAAAGAGCATAGTTTTTTGTGAAAGCACAGACCTGTCTATAATTTACAAGACCACTTCAGAATGATGAAAAAAACATCTCCAAAAAGTTACACCAGTCCTCTGAAAACACTGAATGAATATATCTCATACAGACACATAAAAGACTTCGAAGACTCTCAATAGAGCTGTAGAAATGACAGACAACTAGTTAAAGAAGAACTGATAATCAAAAACAGCCAAGGAGCAACCAGAGAATGCCAGAGATATAAAGTGGTTGGAGAAAACTATCAAGCACATCCAGCTAAGGGTTGCTGATGGCAGCTGAACTGTTGGTGAAGAAAACAATCAAACTTCCTGCAGTCACAATTACTGGAAGCAGAAATACCCAAGGAGGTTAGAGGTTCACTGATCCACCAGCAGTTTAAAAAAAGGAAAAGAAAAAAATCAAGTTGACTGACAACAGCGAGCTAAGAAAAGAATTACAGCCCAGAATATAAACAATGACTGCATACAGCGCTAACAGGGTAGCACAAAGACTTGTCACTTATATACTGTCGATCAGAGGGTTTGCACATTTCTCACTGTGCTGGCAGGTTGGGAAGAATGACATGGACGCTTGGACTTTGACTTTTGGATCACCTGGCTGCAGATTCCTTCTCTGAGGCTGCGTGTTGCACAACAGGACAGACAGATCAGGGTGGACTCAGTAGTGTATTATAGTGGGAAAGCGGCACATAAAGTTGCTAGACTTGCTGGATTTTTCACACTAGAGATCTTCAGGTGCCAGGACTCACAAGCTTTGGAAGGGATTCATCTTTAATCTTGCCTTCTCAGCAGTTCGCCTATATCCATCACATTGCACCGCACTTACAGTGGCATCCTTTAAGCAGAGCCAAGCACGAGAAAGACCAGTCACTGGGCAGATTTATACTTTTAGGAATGCTGTTTATGTGCAAATGAAAAAATTCAATTAGTTAATGTTAGTCTGCATGCTTTGTATTTGTAGGAATAACATAGTGAAGCGTGGGTTTCTCATGTGTTTGGGTTATTTGTCATTTTTGCAGCATAATCGCACCCACTTTTTCTCCTCTGCTCGATTTGGGTGTTTTGTGTATTGCTTCTCTTCTCTACAGTGACAGTTCTGTGTGATTTCGTTATTGCCCGCTGTGGTTTGTATGCAGTCCTCAGTAGTTCTGATCACCAGACTTTAAGGCAAACACTTCTTTTGATGCATCCAGAAACGAGCAGAACAAACAGCGGAATCAGATGACTGGTGCCTCTGTGGATCTGAGGCAGCTGAGGAAATGTCATTGCTGTTTAAATTACGCATGATCTGATAAATGGAGCTGCTTTGTTGACATTTATGCCTTCTCTCATTTGGATTGGAAAAAAGAAAAAAGAAAAAAGGGAACCACTATTTTTGGAGGAGTAAATATGGCACACCCAAACTGATGTTTACCAAGATTTCAGAGATTTTTTTCTGTTTGTCAAAGCTCCGTATCTTACATCTCTTAGCAACCAGTTGGAATTTATCTTCGATCAAATATAATCTGTTCCAACACAACTCTCATCCCATAAAATAGCCTGTGAAAGACTCATTTTACAAATGAAACTGCACAGTGACAGTGTTTCCAAATTTGGGGTGATTGTAGAGATTTTTCTGACTCGAAGTCAAAGTTAAAGTAGTCCAGAAAAAAAAATAACATTAAATTAGTGTTCATGTCTTCTGAGCTCTGTTGCAAGTTTGAAATGCAGAAGCACCATTATACACTTTGGCTGTTGATTAACATGATTGGCTGGCCGCGTCTAATTCACATCATCCACCATTACGCACAGTACCTACATGAGGCACTGTCGTAGATCATTACCGCATAAAAAGACTCTTTGACTTTCATGTGTGAACGCCTCCGCTGAGAGCACAGCACAAAATGTTCACAGAAGAAAAGCCTTCTTAGTCCTGAAAGCAACTTAAAACATGACACACTTGATGGAATGTAATGCAATCAATCCATTCTTTGGAAGCATTTTAGCGTGTTAAAATATACCTTGCTAGTAAATGATTAACAACTTAAACCGCACTAAGTGAAGTATCTGCAGAAGCATCCCGATGAGCAGGAAAAAAAATCATCTCGCACACTCGCGTTGATCAATAAGCCGATGAATCCCCCTTTATGTTCAACAAGACTAAATTTCCTTTTAACACTGTCTTTAAATAGAAAGGGATTTACTCATTTAATTCAAATGAAGCGAAATGTGATAAGATGCTTAACAATTTCCTTACACTTTAAAGAGCTTCCCATCATTTTGAAATGAAAAAAACAAAAACAAAAAAAATGCAATTGGACTTTCATCCTCTGACTCACCTAATAGCAACTTCTAACACGGGGTTGATCGCTGTCTTTGTGTAAGGCAAACCATGTCTCTAAATCTCCTATCACTTATTATTGTTCAGCGGTGAGTCACCACAGCTTCCTCGAGCAGAAAAGCAGGGCTGATGGAGCCAGTCACTAATTATCCAGTGACTACCAGCCCAAAGAAGAAGAAGAAAAGAGATAAAGAACACCACCCCGAAAAACACCCAGACACACACGTACACACACTGCGATAATTACCAGTCATGTGGAAGACATCGCATGCACTGAAACATATCCATGCCTGACATCCGCAGCAACACTTCTCCCTACCCTTGAGCATTGTCTATTTCTGAGTTCCGCTAACAAGCTATCCGAGCGGGTGAGGTGAGGGTGTTGTTTAGATTATAAATTGGTGATAAGTCAGTACACAGTGATGACTGGCCTCTTCAGGCCTCTGCGCCCAGTAGTGAGTCTAGCTCTTTGCTGTATTCTGATATTCACAGGAAATGCTAATGATACGATGGCAATGTTGTGGTTTTCCCAGCAATTCTAGCTGCCATTTGAAAGTGATTACATGATGCACAGCTGGAATATGGTGTACAGCGGTTTTCCTGCTTGGCTTAGTTGACTTAATGTGACTGCTACCCAGCACAGATTCGTCCGACCACACACCAGGTGCTTAACAATATTTGCATGGAAAGGACATTTATTGTCAAAAAAGAAAAAAAAAATAGTGGTCACCTTGGAGACAACATTTCTTGCGGACGGAAGAGAATCTGTTCATGAAAAGTGAGCTGCTGTCTGTCCAAGATCTTTCCTTGTGTTGTTTCACTTAACAGCTAAGGTATATGTCCGAGATTGCTATTTTGGAGCTTTGTCAAAAGAAACATCTTATAACCTAGTCTCATCTCAAGAGACAGAATATGTCTGGAGAATGACATTGCTAATATATGTGAGGGTCATTGTTCAATGGAGCCTCATTGTAAGTAGGTTGTTTGAGACCTTGAGGATAATGAAGATGATTTACCAGGTTTGACAAGTCATTTTTGAGGGGTATTTCTGTTAAAAACTACTTTTGCTCATGTTTTTGACAGCTTAGTTGAGGACAATATTTCCCTAAGGACCACAAAGGTCTTCATGACATTCTGAAGATTTTCTTTGTCCTTTTAGGGAGGAATATTTCTTTTGTTGCACCAAAGAAGCTGCATTCAGCTCAAAATTTATATATGCAATAACAAATTATTATAAACTACAGAATCACCTTTATTCTGTTTTCATGGCATGCGTGATAGGCTTTAGAGAAACCGAATATGGGGTTTTCAAGAACCAACTGCCTTCATAAAAACGTCAATATATCAGTAATTTGAGGAAATAAATACAGCTGGCCACTGCTGTGCTGGGAGAACACTGGTGTGACCAGAGCACACTGTGCCAACAGTGTGTGTCTGTGAGATAAAACCTCTGCCAAGGAGGAATGGCAGAATTTATAAAACCCTCACATTTGAGAAAAGACACTCATAAAGAGGGGTAATGGTCAAAGTCTGCCCTCTTGTTACTGCAGAAATAGAGGTGTTGAGGACAGCAGGGGGTGACAGCTACTTGATGGGAAACATCACCTCAACTCTTGAAACAGAGAATACAAAAGAATACAAATGCGACATAGTCTTGGATCTACATTGCGTAGGAGTATAAAGGGAAGTTCTACTGTTACATAATGTTGAAGGAGGAATCGTGATGTTTCTGGGTTTGGGGGTCTGTATTGCTGGTGGGTTTGAATTACAAGAAAAATAATAGACAAAATGACACTGTATTCTAACAGAATGTTCTCTCTACTTACCTTCAATCTGACATTAAGTTGGTTTTGGGACATCACGACTTTAGAAGTCAATCATGGTCCATTGTGCAGATTACCCAAGAGTGAAGTGGAACTCTAAAACCCCCAAAGCAATACGTAATAGCAAGGTTGTTCTTATTATAATTCATGGACAAAAACACATCTGACACAAATGAATATTTAAAGCTGGATTTTTGTTCATGAAGTTTCTAGTGACTTCCATTCCCATTAAATGCCAAAGCACAAAGTTAAGCACAGTAAAAAAATAAAAAAAAAAGTCATAAATGGTTTATTCTTTCCACAAGGCAAAGTTACAGATAAATTTTACAGCAGTGTTGCATAAAGCCCTACATCCTACTCAAGTGAGGACGGAGAGATAGACAACTGTGGATATCCACAGACAGGTAGTTGTTGTGACTGTAATGCTTTTCTAGGCTTTAGTCCACTTGGAAAGACTCCATTGCATACATGCAGTAGGCTGCAATGTATCCGCTGCATCCTCACTACAGCCAAACGTGCACACTATTATCTTTGTAGCCTAGTCACTGTGCAAAAACAAATTCTAGGCTGCGTACACATTGGGAGTTGATGAAATTTACATCATATGGACCCTTGTATATTTGTGGATGCAGAAGTATAAGGGTCAATTCAGGCTCTCCACATCCATGTGCACAGGCCAGTTGTGACTTTATAAACGGACAGCAGACACGTACAAGGTTCTGTTCACATTGCAATTAGATCTACGCAGATGGGCAGATTGCTCCTCATATCAAACATTTACAAACAAAAAAACACTCCCAGCTAGTTGTTTGTAACTGTGATTCTTTCCTGGGTGTGTCGGGCATAGTGTGTAGACATAACATGGGATTTCTGGAGAAACTAAGACTTCCTGCTGTGTTTGGAAACCTGTACAAATTAAAGCACCTCCTAAGTCCTGGGTAGGTTTTCTGTGAAGATGAGGAAGAATGTGGGGTGCCAATGAAATCACATTGTGAGGGATAACCTACTTAAACAGTATTCATTTTTGACAGTTAGGTCAATATTTGTGCAATTCTTCTGACAATGAAATGGGAAATGCTCTTTTCTTTTAAGATACAGTTTTTACACAGAATTTTGTAATATTGAATGCAATCTTTTAATGATCACTTATCAAGGTAAAGGTGTCTTTGTCTCCTGTCGTAACAAACAATTGTCTAATCACTCTTTGATTTCTTGGTGCATGTGCAGTCACTGTGCTTGCAGTGCAGACAGTCTGTACTGTCACAAAGCATGCACAACATCGTAATTGTAGCATCGTTGCCTCACCAACAAAAATTTTAGGCTGCTGGTCACCCTTTGGGCTGTTGTAAAGAGCTATACAAACAGACTTTGATTGACTGATTGATTGACTGATGTTACAGAGTGGTTTGGGGAGATGACAAAATATATTATGTTTATCCCTCCAGACACATGGACATGCAAAGCATATGTGAGGTGTACAGTGATACATTTTCCATATCTACGAGTACCTGAAAGTCCACGTCATCTTTCCAAGTCTGTAAGAATCAAAGTAGAATTTCTGCGGATGCTCCGACTGCATTACATGACACAGCGGTAGTGTGCAAGTCCATCCATTTAGTGGTATCCTTCAAGCAGTCAGTGCAGACTAAAAAATAGTATAATTGCACAAAAGTACAATGCGACATTCGCAGCCATTTATGCGATCGTCCACACAGAAGTACAAGGCTTAACGCCGTTGTTAATCAAGTGATGAAAAACAATGTGTTGGCTTATTGTTTTTCTGGACCCAAATGGATAGGGAATCCAGAGATAAGGAAGCCTTTGCAGGTGAGTGGCTGGTGTGAGATTTCTGAAGTGCATTTTGATGGCTGGTGGCTCTTAGCATAGTGTGTGGCTCAGTGGGTGGCTAACTGTTCTGAGGTAGAGGAGGTGAACATGGCCTTTGACATGTTAAGTTGATTAACTTAATTGTGGGCTCAAGCTGGCAAAGAGACAACTAAAGGAGGCTGAGGTCTGAGGAGCAAGGACATTGCTGGTTAGGCTGGCAATAAAACCCTAGAAAAAAAGACTACAAGCAGAGATTGGCCGATAATACCATGGGAGCAAGCAGAACAATGTGATGAGAAGTGGAGTAACAAGTCAGGCTTTAAGTACTGCCGTGGATGACTAGTGGATGACTCTCAGGTGTGTCAGGTGATTGTCCGTGAAGAGGAACAGATGGCCATGTCCAAGAACACATGCACAGAGAAGACAAAGAGAGACAAACATTAGACAAAAGGGAAAGAAAGAAAACAGTAGAAAGACATGAACCGGGGAACAGAATAGCAGCAGGGACACAACGAATTAGGCAGCACTGGATTTCTGTCTTTCAAAACCCTGGATCAGTTGGAACAGCGCCATGAAGAGTGATGACATTCTAGAAATTATAGGCAGAGAAAAAAAATATGTTGACATGTTTTATTTCTAATAAGCTATTTCCATCTTTAAGACTGTCAGCTCAACATTATGTTCCTGTACAACCAAACTGAGATTCCATTTACATTTCGAAAAAAACATGTTTTCTCACCGAAGAGTAAATCTGTTGTTCTGCAAGTTAGAGTTCCAGTTTAAAGTAGCCACAAAGTCCACAAACATGCAGGAGGATGGCGGCACAACTCAGCAATAGGCCTGTCACTCACGAGACCAGGGTTCACATACTGTATGGTATTATTATTTGTGGGTTTTGTGTTCACTTGTTTACTTTTGTTTTTTACAGACAGTTTGAAATGGTCGAGGCACCAACACTACAAGATCAGGTTTGGGAAATAACATTTGGTTGACATTTTCCCAGTCATGTACATGTTGCAATCAACTATATGTTAGAAACTTGATTAAGTTTTAAAATTATTTAGTTAGTTTTAGGAAATTAGCAAAGATTGGGTAAAAAAGTATGACCGCCTCACAACATGTTTGATGCTTATTCTCATATTATAGGTTACCAGGGTGATATGTTCACTCCATTTAATATATGGTTGGTATTCTGAGGAGATGCAAGAGTAAAGCAATTAGAAAAGGCAAAGGAATGTTGATAAGAAAGTATTGGTGATACATCACAAACAAATGTAATGTGGCAGAAATTGGCAGTTCTGCTCACAACATAAGAAGGTAATTTTAGGAGACAGGGCTGGTCAATATAAATCTGTCCATATAAGCTGCAGGCTACACTAGGGAGCTGTCAGTTGAGTCAATTACCAGACCTGAGGTTAATTAGTCAGAGGTTGCTTTGTGCGCATTTGATGATGCTTCAAGTCAAAAAAGTAGTTTTCCTCTTCCGGATCTTATTACACAGGGCTCAGTCTGAGTCTCAATAAACTGAGCTTCCCTCATTAATCATTTAGGTGCAGCAATTTGCACGGCACCTGTCCAAAGCAGGAGGCTATTAAGGTCCTTGGTGGAAGAGGAACCACAGACTTAATGGTTGAGGAGTAAAGCTCAATTACAGGGAGGTTTTCTTACCAGGGAATGCATTTGCATTAATTCAGCCTTTTATCTGACAAAGTTTTTGCTTAGTCGAGGCACGATGATTGTGGTGGTTTGTTTCACATTTGAATTGTCTCAAATTGCATCAGAAAGTCAATGTTGTAGTTGCCTAAATGAAGATCTAATATTAGCAAAGCTAAATTTTGATAGTGAAAGGTAGTATTTCAGTCTTTTATACTTGCCATAAGGCTTACAAGAAAAAGTGTGGTATCGAATCTGTATTTGCCCAATCATCTCACTGCAATTGCATCATCTATTTTTTGCAGGATGCCGAGTTCGAGGATCGAAGTAATGCATTCAGGATTATGGTACTCTGATGCCAACTCTCTGAGGGCAGAGTGTGTTTCCACTGGTCAGAGTAAGTACGCTATATATAGAATACACACAGGCCTGTGTTCACTACAGTCCCGCAATGCCAAACTCTTCTTAAAATGAATTTTGAGTCTTTCAGCTGTGATCTTAATGGCATGATGTCAGACATCCTCCTTTGCAACCATTTCTTTCCACAGTGGAAATTAGACTAAAACTAAATAAATGGTAAAATGGTAAATGGTTGTATTTATATAATAAAAAGGAACATTTAAAAAATCACAATAAAAAGGACAAATCACATCTACTACTACTACAAATGTTTTAGTGCCAAGTGTTACTTAACAACCTGCATGCATCTGCATAATTACACACTTTAGCCCAACTACTCTCTCTTATTAAGAAGACTTGATTCAGTTGCTCAGCCTATTACATCTTGTTATCAGTAATATTTTGTTCCTGTCAGTAATGTTATCTGGTGCTATTGGCCTCCGGAAGAAATCAATTTCAGGACTGAATTCATTCACAATCCACCGAGAATTGCTCGAAAAGTGGCAACTAAACAGCTGAGATAGACTATGGAATTACAGGCACCACATTAGCTGACATAATAGTCAAATGCTGTGGATGTAATGGTGAGATTACAATCAGTCCTCTCTCTGCTCTGTTGCTATTAAAAGGGACTAATCAAAGTTCTACAAGCCATGTGGCAATCAACCATCTAAATTGTCCGCTCCGTGTCTGCAAAAAAATATCCTCACATTAAAGTTGTCCAACGGTGTTGCGTCCCCTCTAACCTAAGCACAGACAGTGAGCAGTATTTTAGTGAACAAGTGAGCGAGTCAGGTTCCTAATTACCAACCCTGCTGCAGTGGAGAGAACCAGGAGCTGCAGAGAAAAACTAGGTGAGCTGTAGCAACAGAGAGATTTGTTTCTCTTCTTTTCTCACCCAGAGTTCAGAAAATGCTAACCTTGAAAATCAGATCATATGAAACAACATTATTATAAAGGAATCGACCTTGGATAACAGTTCAGAAACAGTGGCTCAGGCAGAATGGAAAGTCCAAACATAAGCCGGGTCTGAAAATCGCTGCAACTGAAAGGACCCACAAGAAAATAGCAAACCACATATCAGAAAAAAGAAAACCAAGGACCTTTAAGCTGCTCCAGTTTATTGTAACTAATTGTATCACAAGCAACACTCTGAATCCAACCACAACAATGAGGGCTGTTCTGAAAAGTTTTGCAGGGAAGCAGTTGACCAGGTTCAGGCCAGGAAAGCTGCAAGAGTTCACTGAGACTGCACTGTATTCAGTTATGATAGAAAAGAAGTGTCGCAAAACAGTGGCGAAATGTTTTCCAAATGCTATTCAAGAACTTTTAACAATTTATGCTCAAGTTCAGGAAACTGCTCAGAAAATTTTAAGGTGATGATGAAGAAGGCTTGACGACAAATACAGGCAACGGGCGAAGTGGTACGTACAGGAGTCCACAGCATTAATAGCAATAAAAACACTAACAGCCTGCTGAAGGTGGAAATGGGCTTCGATAAATACAGAGGAAACTGATGGGGAAATGGGGAATCGATGAGTAAATGGGCGTTGTGAATCAGGTGAAGTAGGACGGGTGGGTAAAACTGATGGTATGCAGTGAATCAAAAGGATAGACAAGTGGAAAATGTCTCAAAAATGCATCAAATGGAATGACGAGGCAGAAGAAACACAACCAAGGAAGGAGTTATGAGAAATACTCTGCATGCGGAATCACTGAAGCATCATAGCTACACATAGAAGATAACTATGTAATAATAATTATAATAATAACAACATACTACTATGCATACCACTTAAATCCTCACTTGTGTTCATACTTGTAGGAAAAACAAAGAAGGATCTGTTTCATTTTCTTCCTGTGCAGATATTATCTTATAAATTGTCATATGCAATTTAGAGAATCAATTGATCCTATCTTCAAATAGATTCTTCAAGACCGGAGACGCTTCAGATTATTGTAGGTGTACAAACCTTCTGGTGATACAATAAATTATTTTTCTCAAACAGTTTGCAGTGTTCTCACATCTAAAGAGGTTGCATATGATTATACTAAGGTCATGAAAACAAGAAGTCCTTCTTAAACACAATCGTTCCTGTAATATCAAGTCCCGCTACAATAACTGATCATTCTACAGTTTGAACAGAAAAGAAATTAATGAATGCTTTTAAGAACAGCTGCACATCTGGCATTTTGAAAATTGAAAATCATCATCCAGTTCACATTTTATCAAAAAAAATTAATGCAAATCCAGAAATATAAACAATTCTTTCATTTAGAAACTCAGTTTTAAATTAGACTTGGCAGAATGTAGCAATTAATTGGGGTCACCAAATTGCTTATAGCATTTTCCACAAATTTGTTCAGCGCCATGATTAAGTTTTCTTTCTGAAGTTTAATTTTCGGCAAACCTTTGTTAACTCAAAACACATTTATTCAAAAATAGACTCTGTAAGAAACATTAGTGAGACACCACTCTCCAAAACAGAACTTTTCAGTCGATGTTTTGACTTTGAACGCTAGAAAAAGAACAGGTAGAATGATGGCACAGATCCATTAATCATCACAGAAAACCGCGACATTGAACGAGTATGTATAAAAGCAGGACACCTGTGCTTTTCCTGCTTTGACATGTCAAAATGAAAGGTGAGCAATATCAAAAGACAGAGTGAAAAATATATTTTATGATTCTGAGATTTACAGCTGCAAAGCCAGTCCGTGTTCTAAAGTAAACCAAAACCTCAAGGTAACTCAAATACATTTCTGATGGATTCAATTTACAGAAAAATGTTTTTTAAAAATGTAAAAATCTCAAAGTTTAAAACATATTTCTGTCTATAAAATCTGCTCTCCACAATGGATTGCTGTAAATGTCAAACTGGTAATGAAATGTTTTCTCTTTAACAGCAATAATCCTCACAATTTTGCGCTTTTATTTTCTTTATTTTTTCTTTTTAACCAGAGGCACTTAAGATGTCAATTGCGAGCTTTAAAGACTGCAGTTTTCAAAGCTGAGAACCTTGAAGCTGATCTTTACCGATGAAAAACACATACAAAAACTATACCGCTAATTCCAAAAGTATTCTCCTTTTTTCTGAAATGTAACAATAATTGGTTGACAATTTGCTCCAGTGATATATTTGAATCTGGACTAGTTGAGCCACACAATAAGTTGCTATTTGGCTTTCCCTGCACATCTCTTGTGATTGCATGAATACTATCTTGTGTGTTATATTTTTCATGTGACTTTGTTTCATCACATAAAAAACAGGCCACCGTTCCCAGGAGACTGGGTTCACTTTGAAAATGCAGCACTGAAATGGCCAAGAGACAATCAGCGGAGAGCTGTTTGTATGGAGAATGTTCACATGCTACACTACATTGTTTGCCATGCACAATAGACAAAATAGAAGGGATGTAAAAAGGGGAAAAAAAAAATCCTTTTTATTTATTTCTTACAGCTCATCCCCAAGGCTGGTGTCACTTACTTGTTATTACATGGCTTTTCAGTCTTCTCACAAATCTCATCAATGGCACTTTTCAGCGACACTCAGGGACAACACGTTTCTTTTTTTATGCAGAAAAATAAATGAATTATCCCCACTTTTCAGCTGAGACAGAATACATTGTGAATCGCTGTTTTCAAGGGCCCCTGAACACATAGCCATTAATATAAATCTAATGAATTTCAAAACAAGTAGAAAGAGGAAATCAGCTCAAAATCCAACAAGGAGGGAAAGATTAGAGAAGTATAACCAGCGTGACACACTCCCTCATTGTAATTGTCTCTGATTTACTTTATATTATATGGCCACTATCATGTTTGTGAAACCAATTCTTTTGTTAAGAATGTAATTGGCTTTTTAATAAAGAATCCAGGATTGGAGATTTCACTGACTGGGTAATTAAGGGGCAGACAGTGATTTCAGAAAGTCTCATACAGCTGGAAACAAAAGACAGAGGAAATTAGCAGCTAATAGACTACCACAAATTCTATTGCGCTGTCAGCTCTGAGTGAGGCCAGTTGGAGAAACTGTATAATATCGATGCAGCCATGTAATATAATAATCCAGTGAGGTCTGCAAACACAAAGGAGGGACTCTAAAGTCTCCTTTTTTCCCCACTTCATTTTCCACGGATTGTGGCAAGACGCTCGGAATGTTGGCGTAAATATGAAACTGAACAGGGTAAAGCTTTAGTTTATGGCCACACATTGCTGTAAATACTGTGTACATACAGAATAGCAATTAAATATGTATAGGATGGATATAGGTGCAATGGAGGGGTAGCACAGGGGATGTAGGAGTGACACGTCTGGTCTAACATGGCAATGCAAGTGAATTTTAAATTACACAGTACATTCGAGATAATTACAGACAGGTAACGAGCAGGCTCATGAGGATTGGTTAGACTGGAGCTAGAGAGTTCTCCCAAACATTTTCCATATTTTGTCCTGTTCGTAATGTGCGTTCACAAAAAAAAACAAAACAACTAAAACACAAAGGGGGGAAAAAAAACAACAACAGGTAATCACACTAGTCTGTAAACTGCATAATATGTTGTTCAATGAGCCTCAATAAAGTCTGTTTTCTAGTGAATTTATTTGGCTCCTCAGCTGTATCTGACATCATGACAGGAGAAGAGTTTATATCATTCATTCTGATCAACAGCTAGATCAGACATTGGAACCCAGAACTGCGTTTCTGTTCTCCAATATTTTATCTCCATTTTTAAAACACAAACAGAATTGCTTTCTAGTTATGTATAATGCATTTGTATCTGTATTATGCTCCATAAAAACTATATTGTAAAAATACTGCATTTAAATGTATTGTCATATTTGTTATTAGAATTTTCATTGCACTATCAAATGTTAACCTATTAAAAAAATATATATATATATATATGTGTAGTGTTTTTACTCTGTAATAATATCATTGTACCCTGACAATAAAATGACGCAATACCTGATTGAAAACTATGTCTTTACTAATTAATAAGGAGGTAATGAAAACACTTTTATTAATCAGTTTTTACATATGGTAATTTAGACGTTGTACATGATAACTCTCTGGGCACTAATGTAATAATGTCTCAGGTACGATTAATCACAAGGACATTTTCTCCTGACTTGCCTCTATAGACCCCCGGTCAGTACAGGTAATATAAACAGGTGTTACTAATCCACAGAATCCCTTGTTTGCAATAGCAAGATTTGCACAGCAGGATTAATTGTAAATGCACAGTAAATAAGGATTAAAGCCTAAAAGGACTGAAAACAGACGCTGTAAGACTTCTAACAGCTGCTACTACTTGCAAAGTGTGGGTGTTTTCTTTCTAAAACTTTTATTGCGCTTTACAAGACGAAAATCTCACACAGGAGTTGGGTTTACCGGAGATGTACAGCACTCAATATAACGTTGCCTTCAAAATCCGGCTTTACAAAACCCAGATTCCGCAGGGGACTTTGTGACAAGGCCATCTTAATGCAGTTTGGTTGTTGTTTAACAGTAATGTCACTAATGCACTCACTCGGTGGCACCAGACCCCCCTTTTTGGCATCTGCATATGCTGCTGAGTGCTCCATTGACATTAATATACAATGCAGACGTTGAGTCCAAACTGAGGTTTTGTTGGGCATTAACAGTTAATGCAGATACTCCAGTGTCACATTTTCAGGGATGTCCCTGTCTGCACAGCCAGACCTATCATCTCTTCTGGCAGACAGGAGCCGGACAGAGCCCAGAGGAAGGAGAATATTAATTCACCAGCCAGTGCGCTGCCAAGCTGTCATTAATCTCCATGCTGCTCCAATGCTTTGGTATCAGACATTTCTCCCATTTGCATACAAATCAGAATCCCAGAGAAATCTAATGTCAAACCCAAGGCTGCGGTAAAAAAACTTTTCTTTAAGCATCGCGGAGGATGAGGCTGATGTCATCATTCAACGCAGCCAGTGATTTGGAAATGAGGTCATTGGTGTCTCTTGTTCTGTTGAGCCCCCTGCCTCCCACCCCCACCTTCATCCATCACCTAATGGCCCGGCGGAACATAAAAACAACACACCGAAAGCAAGAATTTTGTTTATCAAATTATAAATGGGATTCAGGGTGTTTTGTACAAGTCCACCATCGTCTTTGTTGGCGTCCATTAGCACCACTTAGCATTTAAAGGTTGATGTATGCGTCTGCAGAGTTCAAAGCGGCTCAGACTTACTTCAGTGCGTTTCATTGTCTTGGATTCTCTTCCACCCATCACATTTCAACTTATTATTTAGCATATTGTATACTCACATTTGTAGTGACATCCTCTATTACAGATGCACTCAGCTCCCTGATCAGCCCGATCTCACGAGGATTCGTGAAACTGTCACGTAAGTTTTAGTTTCGGTTTCGTGCGCACCAACACGATTTCGTCATGTTTTTCGTGCCGCTCACCACGAAATGCGCACCAATGTATTTTAAACGGCGGACTTTTCGTGCCACCCAGAACGTATTTCAAACGAATGTGTGTATTATATTTTTAATGTAAAACCATGGCGAATCCAACGCTATATTTTGCATGACATCGTCCCTAACCATAACCCTAACCATAACCATAACCCGGTGGTACACTTACCTTTTTTTTTTTTTTTTTCCCAATTTGCATAGGAATTTCAAGAATGTCCGGCGGCCGGCGGCCGCAAACGCGATCACACAAGCAGTATACGCCGATGGACAGCTTAGATCGTCATGAATCCGCTGGTATAAACCACTTTCAGCTGTGATTACCACAGCGGGTTTCGTTGTGAGCAACACGAAAAACATTTCGTGGTGAGCGGCACGAAAAACATGACGAAATCGTGTTGGTGCGCACGAAAAAGAAACAAAAAATTTACGTAACAGTTTCACGAATCCCCGTGAGACCGTGTTGCCCTGATGGATGACGAGTAAAAGGCAGCCTGTCACAAATCAACAGGTGGGCTGTGGGCTTGGGGTCTCCCTGGTGTGTCCACGTTTGCGATCTGCAATCTCCCCTAGAGGTTGGCTTGTAAGCAGCGGCCTGGTCACGGGAGATAGGGGTGGCAAACATGTGGGCTACCATGGCAGGAAAATTGCACAAACACAGCAGGGCAAACAGAGGCAAAAAGGCTGTGATATTCCAGGACTCTGCTGAAATGCTTGGCCAGTGACCCTTATTAATTGAACATGCTGCTCTCTAAAGCTTTTAAAAAAGTTCTTTTGACTTGATGAACAGGTAAAAGGATCAACATGTTTGCTGTATGTCATTTAAGTGCAAATCTGCATACGTTCAAACTGTTGTAACTTTTTTGGATAAAACATTGAATTCGTCTTTTTACCATGAGACAGTTAATTTTGTTTTCCCCATATCCTGCCCTGTGAACACCCTCATGTTTATGTGAATTTAGAAACAGATCTTTCATGTAGCCAAGCAGCGTTTAAAACACGAAAAATATCTGAGATTGTGAAGACATCTTGACACAAACCTGTGCCCTCAGTCTTCAAGGCTTGTCAGTTCATCCACTATTAATTGCTGCAAAACAACTTCATGTGAACATAATTGGGGGGGGAAAAAGTAAACGAGGGCTTCAGGGTTGTTTTTTTATTTTTTTTATTTTACCTTGAAGTAGAGCATTACCTCTTAAGTAAATCCTCCTGGAAAAATTTACCTTCAGCAGATGTGTGAAGGTCTAGCTGAACAGCACAAGCACACACAGAAAAGACGAAACAAAAGCCGAATGCATCACTCAGTACTTCTAAGAAATTTCGAACTTTGCATTCATGTCCCTGTTTGTGTTGCTTTTGCCCAGTTCACGTGGCTGCTGTAGTGGATTTTGGGGGGGATTTTAGAACTGAGGAAAATAAAGTTCTACAGTGTCTTCACAGCCCATGGCTAAATCATCAGCGGGCTTAGCGCGCTTTGATAGCTGAGGTGAGGCTGAATACACAAGCAGAGCCCTGAAAGGTGCACGCTGATCTCTTAAAGTCATACTGACGTGGGTTTTTTTTGTTGTTGTTGCAGAAGTTCAGCAGCAGTCATTACCAGCAGCAATCCATTTGACTTTATACACCGCTGGTTTCCCTTGGATTTGTTTCCACTTTAACAGGCCCAGTTGATTGGTAGAGAGTGCAATGTTATCTGTTTACATGGTTTTGATGGTGTTTTTGAACTGCCAGCCTAGAATCCCTTTGAGTATACTGCCCACTAGATATCTCATTTATTCCAAGTTTGCATTGAGAACAATGATTAATTAACAGTAAACAGAAAAATTAAATTACTGGGCTAAATTGGAAAGTTTCACACAAAGTGATGCTGTATGTTAAATTTTTAGCATAGGATGTACATTATTGCTTAAATTATTTATAGAATTGATGATCCGACAGAAGATTTCTCATATCAATATCAAACAATATCATCATGTCAAAACAATAAGTGAGTTCCTCTGCACTGACTGACAGTTTGTAATAGTTTACTCCATAATAGCAGTGGGATGGATGGCAAATAATCCTGCAGGGCGACAGATGAACTTTGAACTAATCATGCCTCACAAATAAACACATATTGTGGGGCCACAGAATCCACAATCAGTAATAAAACCTATTTTCTATTTACATAAGTATGCATATTTATTCAGTTTACAGATAATGTCTGTACAAAGGTTGTCTAAGCCTAAAGGAACTGCATTTTCATTCCGCATTCATCGCTTCATACATATTCGCAAACCCATGAAATGAATCCCATGTGTAAACACTGCCCCTAAATAAAATGAAACATAGATAACTGATTCTTAGAGGTATCAGAATTTCCTTTGTCCTCTTGTTTACTGTCAATTTACTAATATTGCTCATTAATCTTTTGTTTGTTTATTTATGTACTTGACTCTCAGATTAGCGCTGCAGCTAGCCAATCCACATCAAAAGGGAATATTAAAATGGTTCCCTATCATTGCATAATTAGCTGCAATTCCAACATTTTGCTTATTTTCATGCGTTGTACCTTTATAACCTTCTCTGCATTATTTAAGCCACCGATTTGTTTCTGTATAAATCTGTGTAATTTCGCCGACACAGAAGTAGTCACATAATAGCATTAGACTTTTTAATCCTCTCCAAAAAAAAAGAGGACATGAATGGCAGCAATTTCATCCTCAGCTCCCTCTCATTAGTGTTTTAATCACAATGTGATAATGAAGGGAGAAGAGAAAAGAGAAGACAGGGTGCAGCAAGTCAGGAAGATAATTTAGTCAACCTCCAAACAGCGTTATTACCCCGTGCTGTCTCAGACTAATTTTTGGGACCAAAAGTTAATAGGCTTAGATGAACAGACGAACATGTTTCATGTTTGTGACAGCGACCCATTCAGTGGTTCTATTCAGCAAACAGCACTGCCAAGCAAAAGCCGTTCTCATGTCTTAAAACAAATGTTTGAAGCAACTCAGTAAATTTCACTTTTACATGTGAAGTGAATCATTTTTTGGTGATAACTGCTGCAGGAATAAAGATCTGGGGATTCTAAATTAAGAATTAACACTATTAATACTCATTTATGTTGATTATTTTAAATGCAAAGTTATGACCCATTAAGACAAAATCTCTCTAAAGACATATTTTATGGCTTGGAAATATCTGTATTTGTTAGTACCTTTTCTGATTTTGTTTTAGGGTAATCCACATTCATGTATAGCATTATGAATTCATAAATCTACAGCACTTAGAAGCTCCCAATGATGCTTGTAATTTATAAAATTAGAAGCCCGAACAGAGAATTTTGAATAACCTTAGGCTCGCTATTTTATTCATCCAAATGTGTGTGCCTGCAATTGTCTGGGCATAATATATGCATGAGGTTCCTTGGTAGGACCAGAATACAAAATATTGGAGTACTTGGAACACAAAGGTCTTCGGTGAAAATCACAGTGGGATGGAGCACTTGCAGACACACAGTGATGAGACTTCTAATAAGAGCTGCATGAAGTCAGCTCCTCACTCGGTGCGGAGATGGTGCATGATAAGACAAAGTGGCTTTGACACAAAATAAACAAGGTGATTTTCTCTGTCAGTGTGTTCTTCTTTGTATGAGTTAAATCAGGCCTGACTTTGCTGAAACAAGTTGACTTTAAAGACCTAATATATTTATGGAGGCTCAATTTCAAAGATGAAGGATTAATCATGATGAATGCAGAGTGTGTGGGTCAAACGCCCAACTCCTGGCTCTGAGAAAACACCCTCAAAATAGAATTACATACTGTCAATCTGTTCTCTTAGCAACTTTTTTTAATATATAATGTCTATTCTGGAACTACATGTCCATGGCTGCTTGCATTGCTTTGTGTAACCAGCTGTAGATTTGACAGATGCTTACTTTGACCTTCATGATGATTCAGAGACACTGAATCTTCTCTGATCTTTCAGACTTTGGAATACAATAGGTTATCATTCAGCAAACTCTCAAGCTGGTCCCCTTGGCAAATGCTCCAGGGCCTCCTGTGACGAGAATCTTCTTTTATCTAGAGAACCTTGTCTTTATGACTCATACTCTGTAGTGGGGCGTTCTCCACACAGTCCATTTGGTGCTGCCCCAAACTCAGCTGGGGTCTTCAATTAACAGCCCAGCTCAAAGGCATTGTACCTATCTGGAGCTGAGTGCTGTGGAGTCCTGTCGCTGTTTGCTCTTGAGTTTCAGAGCTTTGATACATTAGAAGCCAATTATTTCACAAAAAGCAAAGCATCAGCTCGTCCATTGGTTTCACTGGCAGTCCGAGACACCAGAAGGATTCAGAGAGCTACTTAAGCACACATTTGATCCAAATATTAAGACCACATCATGCAGCTTCCAACGAAGTTTATGCTTCACAAGACTTCCTAAAATATGATGGCTTTCACAGACGCATCTGAGAAGAAGACCAACGCAAAATAAAGGCACTCTGCTGGAGGAGGATGCAGCCGTGCCTGTCCGTCAACGCTTCAAGTCACATCAGAGTGGAACGCATGTGTTGTGAGGACGCACAGCCAGGTAAATGGCATGCCTACATCAAGGGGAGATCTCGAGCTGTCAGTCCATTCTCTCAAATTGAGAGCAGAGCCATGAGTTGTCTCAGCAGCTGCTCGTGACATGAAAGTGCAATGGTACGCTTTAGTACAACGCTTAATGCTGTTCCCACACTGGCTGGTCACCATGTTATTGTGCCAAGTCCTGTCTCCTTGAAGAGCCATTCACTAGATGTTGAATGGCCTTGACTTAAAACTTTAATATACTCTAGAAGAAGAAGAGACGCTCAATCCTGAGGGCTTGCCTCCAGGAATGGATGTTGAGCAGGACAGAGCAGAACGCCTTCACTCGGGTGTTCTGGTAAACAAAAACTCCAAAATGCTGTGTGAGCTTAATGTTGCTCTGACAGAATCACTGAAAACAGACTACTGATTTCATACAGCTTTATTCAACAGAAAGCATTTATGTGTGTGTAGACAAAATGCCTCTTTAAATATCCACTTTATGAATGATTTCACATCATATCATATATTACAGCAGATGTATATGGTCTGTGTCCTGCGATGGCATGTAGCATGTAATTAGAACTGGTATAAAGAAGCCATCATGCAACATCTGTGCATAGCTCGGCAGTCCTGCTGACAGAACCACAGGAGTCTGATTGGCATCTATTCATTTCCTCTGAACTGGGAACAGACTAAATCAGAGTCAATCATTGACCCTTTCAGACTGATGCACAGGACTGAATGATACAGAGGATTAGCAATCGCTGCCATTGCCTTGTTTATCTCACGTAAGCCAGAAAACAGTTCCATAAACTGCATAAAGTCATTAATAATGGCGTGCAAAGGCATTCATTTCCTGTTCGGTCTTTTAGCAGAAATCCAATCAACAGTGGATCATAATTTATTCACACGAGCTGAAAATCCACTTTGAGTGTATG
This sequence comes from Acanthochromis polyacanthus, assembly GCF_021347895.1. Taxonomy (NCBI): domain Eukaryota; kingdom Metazoa; phylum Chordata; class Actinopteri; family Pomacentridae; genus Acanthochromis; species Acanthochromis polyacanthus. The sequence goes on from NC_067126.1 coordinate 28,347,226, forward strand.
AAGATGTCTCATTATTTGCGCACACACACACACACACACACACACACACACACACACAGCCAAAGCCCACAATATTGTCCTAGTAGGTGACAGAAAGGAATTGCCTTTTCAATTTGATTGACAGAGAAACTAGATAGGAGATTAACCATCAAATTAATGTTCATTGGTCTTCTTCTTTTGTTCTCCAACAAAAGGATGAGGATGCTTGTGTTGACCACGGTTAACGAGGTGACAATGATAACCCACTGAGTCCTACATCATAGGTTTTCAAGGCAGCAACTTGTAACATGAATGGAATTAAATGTAGGATATATACTGTTTAAGATGTGGGATAATCGCTGGAGTGTTTGTTACCTTGCATGTCAACCACAATAGCGCTTAGTACTGCTTTTGTAACAGTTAGAGGCATGTTTTGTTCATTAGTTTGTTTGTTTTTGGTTGTGCAACAACAAATATTTTGGTATATTCTCTATGATCATATAATAACTTTCACATTTTTCACTTGACGTCAAATAATTGACTGCTGTTTATTTCTTTAGCTCTCATTTAATACGACAGCAGTACTATTCAAAGGGGGTTTTAAGTTAACTCTTCTAAAGAGTTCACCGACTCTTTGCTCTTTTGTGTTGTTTTTGCTTTAAAGAAGAAAAGGTTTGGGAACAGAGGGCTGTGTGTTTAGCAGCAAGAGCCTCAAACACAGCAATGAATGGATAGTCTACAAAGGTGACCTGCCAGTTATAGTACATGGCCTCCTTTGCTGTTTAATGATACCATCTGCCTGATTTTTTTTTTTAAAAAGCTACATTTTTTAGTGATTGGTACATTTATTTCTATCCATTTTACTGAATTCTTTAAAGGTTTCACATTAGACTATAACCAAAAATGCATGAACTGCATATCAGATGCATTAGAGCTTATGTTTGATCTTTTTGTTTATGGTTTTGTATTTTTCCATGTTATATTTCATGAAAAAATGATAAGGAGAATAAACTTTAGAGACAACTATGCAAACCATATGTTCACATATGTTAAAAATACATGTAGAAATAAGTAATTACACATGCTAAATGTAGCTACATGCTTCATTTAAACATTGCGCTATGACCCAGGTCACACATGAGGAGAGAATCCCTACCTTTTTTTAATCGCCAGAGGGGAAATTCTGTTTTTGGCATATCCCCCAGTAGTCGGGGTCGGCGTGCAGGGTCAGCCATGGTACGGCCCCTGGACCAGAAAGGGTTAAAGCATTCCTCAAGGGCTTCAGTGGCCGCATCGGGGTTTGAACCTCTGACCTTCGGATCAGTAGTCCAGAACTCAATCGTTACACCACCACATACACCGGTGAATATATATGGCATGTTGGGAAGGGTAAAGAATTATATTTAAGTTCATGCACTTCATGGCCATAACTGGTTGACCTTGAAACCAACACGGTTTTGATTTAAACCGAACAGTGGACTCAGAGGGTTGCTGCTCATTTTGATTCCCTCCTCAAATGTGTTCAAATATTTCAACAGTGGAATAATCTGGGAAATGCGGTAGTCAGACAAATACTCCACAGCAGTACTTGCTATGTACTGTGTCAGTGCATGTTGTGGTCCTGGATTCAACTCTCCTCCTTTTATGTCATGTATTCACATTTGTGTTCTTGTAATACTGTACGCTTTCTTCAGTAAAGACTTCAAGGACCAGAGTTTCTTTCTAAAGCAGCAAAGAAATGATGAGATGTACATCCTTTGCTGAAAATGTGTTCATCACAAAGCAGAGATTTGAAATATCGACAAGATTTTCACGACATAAAGGTCTTAAAAGTGGAGATATGTTTTGTAATGTATTAACCTGTGCCCCATTAAACAAAATACACGCTTGGTGCATTCTGCAAAACAAAGCAATCATTGTTAATAACTTGAGTGTGGGCTGAGAAAGTTATTTGCTTCTTTTTCTTTCATCTCTCTCTCTCTCTCTCTCTCTCTTTTGTCCGAGTTGCTCTTCAGCATGAGTAATGATGGTGTATGTGTTTGATAAGTGCATTTAGTGCACCTCTGGTATTAAAAAATCAACTGATGCATGAAATAAACAAAAGAGAGACTATGATATGGCTTCTCTTTCCCAGCAATTACCAAGCAATGAAATGCAGCATCCATAATCAGAACGATGCTAACATACATCACTAGCCTTCCGTGGAGTAAACTCTAACAATCTGTGAGAGATGTGAGGACACCGATCAGGTGGATCAGATGGACATCACTGATTAGCTCTGCAGCTCTAATAACTTTACGGGCCTATAAACTTTCCTACCCTGAAACATAAATACATGCAAACTACATTTATGTTCCCTGGATATTCAAAACTTGTCACAATTTTATAACTATGCCCTATAACCATGTTTCTAATAAGGAAAAAGATACATGCAGTGGAAAAAGTAGAATGGTCCGATTTTCTTTTACTGAAAGGGTGACACTTGCAGATCAAACAGTTTGTGATTTAACTGATCCAGTTAGTCTAATAATCAACCCTTTTCCAATCATATCCTGAGATTCTCAAGTTTTACGCCACCAGCTTATAGACAAATGCGATACGTCTCATTGCACCAGCAACAATATGAGTATATAGTGAAATGCACAGCAGCGCCTCCACAATTGAATTGTGTTTCTCCTTTGAGCTATGACACACAGAGAAAGGAAACTGAAAACAGTTTAAACTCACACCTCTATTGATTTATCCTTTATTGCTTGAGATTTATGAATTATTGTAAATCTGATGGTGTCTCTCATAATACTGCCACAGGCTTTTTAAATCAAGCTGACAGGCTTATTATTGAGCTCTGGCAGAGAAGGCAGCGTAGCATGGAGGAATGTACCATCCCTGATCCAAGAGGAGAAAATATTACCCCACACTCCCTGGTGGAGAGAAGTTGTTGCATCAGAACCACATCCTCACACAATTGCCATGGCACTCTCCATCACTCATATCAATGAAATAGCATGGGCCTAACAATAATGGCATCTCGAGCCACTCTCTATAGATCAGTCCCACCAGCTTAGCTGACACTAATACACTAATAAATATTATAACAGTACTCTCACACTTTAACATAGAGCATGAATACTCTCGAATGCGCTTGATGATAATCGATATGGAGTCAAGTCAGACATTAATAATAAATGAAAACTATGAGGGAAACAAAGTAAAAGGCATTATGTGAAGCTATGGTCACTTTCCTGCCCACAGTAGCAGTAGCATCAATATGAAATAGTGTCTCCTAAGTAGCAGAATTTTACAGGAGAAAAGTGATTCACCACGTCACGTAAAAAAATAAAAAAAATAAATTATGTAACATTTGACAAAAACCCTCAGCAGGCAAGGAAGAGAATGGATGTTATCAGAAATACATCCAATTATCATCAATGTTTGAACAAGAAAAGAATCTGAAAAGTGACTCTGTTACACAGCCCATTGCTGTGTGCTTGAAAATTCCCCATGCAATGTAAGTGCTCATCTTAACTCAGAAGAACAGCCTAAGCTGCATGCTTCATGAATAAAACTGTGGACTTTAAAATGTCCTTCCCTCACTACTCTCTGTCCTTCCACTCTGCAATTTATGAAGTATTTTTAAAACCGCCATTATACCGCGGTAGAGGGAATATGCCTTGGTTTCTAATGCACCAAATCTACCTTTTATGCTGTATCTCAGTTTTATCTCTGGCAGTACCAAAAACGAAAATGTGTCTGTATTTTTGTGAGCTGCCACTCAGTTTTTATCAGAACCACTCAGCTGCCCTGACAACACTCCACCATCCAGACGGTTTGATAATAAAATGTTATTCCCCCCCCCGCCCCGATTCTAATTCATGAGCTCGGGCTGAGATTAAACAGATTGAAATTGTCCAAGATGCATATTCCAATTTAGGGAAACACTACAGATAAGATAAGGCTCCATAGAGAGAATAACGATGAATTATTTGGACACAGCTGAGACCCCTCTTCTTCCAACGTGAGCCACCGAACATGGCATATTGATGAATCTAGTCCTAAGAATATAAAATGATCAATTGACTTTGGTTTAAACAGGACCAGAAAAAAATATGAATTCATGCAGTTGGAAACATTTATCTGGTTTAAGACAAGTGTGGCATTTCTGATTAATGCTGAGGTGTTGGTGGTGTCAGTGGTTTGTACTGTGGTTGCAGATTAGGTTACAACTGTGTATCTATACAGCGATGACGGGCTACAAAGCTGTCAGGAAAAGATACTCGAGAGGCCTGCGCTGCTTCCTGTAAATGGATAAACAAGCATGCAAATCAATCATTTGTCACGCTGATAATATCACTGATGAGATTTCTCTCCTGGGTTTGTCATTTAATTTTACTGAAACATTGTCTGATTTGACTCTTGAGGTCCTACCAATGTCAGCCGGCTGTACAGCTAAAATTATTAATTGTTACAGTCATGTCTTGAGATTTTGTAATGTTTAACTTCATGCTTGATTCTGAGCTCTTTTTGGGTCATCCCAGAATTGGAGGACATTCTGCATCCCATCCATCAAATTTCAAATAATCCAAGTACAAAATAATAAAACATGCAGTTGTTGTGTAAAGTTACTTTTTGTAGACCAAATCTAAAAAAAAAAAGATAGGAGAAAAAATATTTGAATTTTTAAAAAAAGGAATTCCCTGAAAATGCAGTTTTTCTTTTGTGTTTCTGTCCTGTTAGCACAACCTTTATAGCTGGTAGAAGAAGAGAACAGTGAATCATACGATATGCTGGAATTAACATCAGCAAACAGTTTTCATAAAGAATGGGTAGAGCAAAGCTATGTCCTCTCTTCTATTTTTCATATTTTCAGAACATTATCAGTCACTCTACCTCATGCAAAACTGTCATACATATGATCAGGAAAAGACAATTTTTACTTTTATCTTTGCTTTTTTTTTTGCAGAAGTTTGTCCTCTTGATCAGCAGTAACAGCTAGCTAAATATCTAGCTTCTACTCCTGACGAAAATCTTACATTAGCATGGATTTGCAACCCTGCTACTGTGATTAGAGTAAAAATGGAGTAAAAATGGTACCATTGATGTGTAAGATGAGCCAATCAAGCCTTTGATAACTTATTACCTATTACTGATGAATATGTAGCAGAAAATTGTAAAAGAGAAGGGTTTATTTTTCAAAAAGTTTGAAGCCGAATTGTCCTTCAGTTCTTGAATGACCCTTTTACTGTTGCCAGGCCACCATTTTATTTCACTGCTCTCCCCACTGCAACCTCGGTCTATTAGTTTGCTCCACACTGAGCGATCTTAATAAAGATTGGCTGGACTGCCATATAAAGGATTGCTTTGGTGATCCCCTTGACATTACCATAAATTTGACCTTTTCTGTTTTAAGTGAAAAACACTATTGAATGGATTGCCATGACATTTGATGCACACATAAATATAGTTCCAAAAAAAAGTCACATAGTTCTGGTACCACCAGCAGCTATATTTTCACCTATCCTGTGTAATGTCACAACATTTTGCAGTGACATTCATGGTCCCCACAGAATAAAGCAAATACTTTTAGGAAAGGATGTCATTTTTCTCTCTTGGCCAACATGATGGATTACAATGCAACATACATTAATGTCCCAGAGTGGATGAATTATAACTAACAGTGACACTCTTTGGTGGATTTTCACGTATTACTGTCATCAGGTCGAAATGTTAAAACGTGTTACACTTCGAGGCATTTTTTCAGTCATTTTAAAGGAGATGGATACAGATTTTCCCCTTGCACTCTGTCAGTAACCCTAAAATAAAAGGATGGTCAAACTTGGAAATGCAGTAATAATTTTTTTTTTCGTGACACAATGTTGTATCACTATTAGATTCAACGTTTATGTTCTGTTACACAAGGCAAAACTACAATAGTGTGTCATGCATGGGACTGATGTGCAGTCAAAGTGTGATCAGGACACGGTGTGGAGAAAAGAGTACAAAGATAACCATTTTTGTGGCTGCAGAGAAGCGGCGAGAGAGAGAGGAAGGGAACGCAAAGAACAAGATTTCAGGAGATTGCAGAAGAAGCGTTCGACTGTATTAAATCTAGAATACATCTGTATAATATAGTTTTAGATGACACCAGTGTTGTATTTTGAAGGCAGCAATAGCAAGCAGGGCAAGATGTGGCATTTCTACATCTTTAGCCAAATAAATACAACACAAATCTTTCTGCTTGAAATCCCTGTAAATGCAATGACACCACAATCAAAGGTAAATGTTTGTTTTCCACAATGTGCAAATTAACCGGAACTTTAACAAAATAAGAAGTTCACATTTTGCTACGATGGTTGTTTCTTGTTGGTAGGATGAGGGTTAAAGTGTGTAAAGGCTGAAAGTTACACATAACTGAATGACGTGTGTTCTTTCCCTGGTCACTGAGCTTCAAAACCGCTGCTGGGTAAAGCTGTGGGCGACGGTTTGTCCGTCTTTATTTACAGTCAGTGTTTATGGCCAGTTAGCCTCAGCAGTTTTTTGTGTTAGTGCTGATTATACTCGTCGTAAACATGGCGATACACTGTGATAAAGTACAGCTTCACAGATCTGTTAGTACGGTTGTAGTCTTCCAGTTTTGTTGTCTTTACTGGCAGGTTAAGTAACTAGTCCCAAGGATCACGATAATTCAACCTGCCATACAGCCGCTCCAGATAGCATTTGACCTCTGTGATAAGTGCAGTGTAGTCGTGTTGATTTACAGATGGAGTGACACACATGCAGCGATAGAGCAGTTTGAAATTTACATCTTAAACGGAACAGTCCATATATGCAGGGAGCTCTACACGCTACACTGAAACACAACCTGTCACAGCTGTATTTTTTAATGAGGTATAATTGGTGTTGACCTTTGAAAGAAGATTGAATGTACTGCCTTTATTTATACTTGCAGAGAAATTGTGTAAAAAAAAAAAAAGAAAAAAGAAAGACTACACAGTTATTGAAAGGCCTTCTGTGTGCATCAGTAATCACTCTGTCCTCTTTTTTCACTGGGTCAGCCACGATGCTGGGGGTAGAGCAGCTAAATGCTGATGGGACCAAGCCATGGCCGCAATCCCATTTGAGCAGCCACTGGTACTTTGCCTTAAATGCTTTTCAATCTGCTGGAGATCACATTAGGTGGCTGCTTCTTATCGACTCATCTAAAGAGTTTATGTCTTCATCTAATTAAGGACAGTGCTTCCTTAATAGCTCCATGCTTAGGTTGAGTTATTTCATAAGTGTGTATCTTGGCGTACAGTCTACTATCGTCTACTACACTGTCAGCTCAGAATCATATTTTAACACTACCTGAGTCCGTCTTGTGTCACGGTTACAAACATAGTTATTGTCATGACAGGCAGAGAGCTGCGAAGGATATTCATTGAAATTCTCGTCATTACAAGCTGTAACAGAGAGAATATTTAGCTGCTGTGCTCGTATGAGTTTTCAGCCATTCTAATCTGGACATATGCAATATAGGTTTACAGCCACGAGAGTCGGTTTCTTGATATATTGTATCTCGCACCTGGGAGGCTTAGTGAAGCTGACAGGATCACAGTTCAGGCATATATTAGATAGATGCAAGGTGTCCACTGCCAAGGCCTGCCATCTCAGTCTGTTTCCCTGCTGCTTTGTGTGTCACGAGGGCAAGCCTCCTATTTAGACAAGGGAATGAAAGATGGGCCGGAGATGTATAATGCATGTGAATGCAGGGGAGGCAGGCATCTGCTCTAACAAGCCAAGTCACTTTCACAGGCCAGCACATTGGCCTGTCTCCCCACCTCACAAATATAAACTAAACCACTGTATGTAACAGAGTTGATTCAGTCAAAGCACTGCAGGGAACACTTAACACATTTGTTATAGTAATTGTTAAATTCTCAGATGTGGTTAATTTAATAAGGATCTGCCACCAGTAAATATGACAAGGGGATTCCACTTATTGCAGTTATATTGACTTTTCCCACTTAGCTGTATGTGCTGGTATGACATCACATGGTGTAGAGAGGCAGAAACGTGAGAGAAGAGGGGTGTAAGTGGTGTCGATTTCTTTTGTTCCCAGGTTGCATGTTAAATTCTCATTTTACTTCTGTTCGTAGAGGTGAAATATCATCATTTGAAGCTGTTAAGTTCAAGAGGGGCTTAGAGAAAACATATGAACCTGAAGCCAGGGTGCATATCGACAAACGGTAAAACAAACATTACACACATATTTCACTGGTAGCTACCATTTCATTATCAGCAACTGAATTTCCTCCTCACACCAGGTCTTAGTTATTTAGTGGAATGCTTCTGTCAACCACTGACTAGATTTAAACCACATATCTGTTAGCCCCATTTTGCTGCATTGCACTGGTTTGCTCTTCTCACACTCTACTGGCACAAGCATCAAAGCCCCAGCTACCTCCCAGGAATATCTGGATTTCATGAAGCTTATTCAAAAAAATGAATTAATGGATAAGATTATTACCAAAGAGCTTTAACATGTTAGCATAAAACATCTGCAATTTTTTTTTTTTATCCCTCACACGTCAGATCTTGCTTTTGGTTGGCTTCCATCAATAAATAATTTCTGAAAACCTTCCAATTGGGCACCTTTGCAGTGTGTGAAGTCAAAAGCCTCTGCTCAGCAGGATTCCTTCAAACGAATTCGAGGAGCGTCTACTGTCAGCCAGTTGGGTCCACTATTGTGACTGTTCTGCCTGCGAGGGCTTGGTTGGTCATCACATTTATATAATTAATAGCCCTTCAACCGAGCTGAATTCACTTGCAGAGTGGGCTGTGTCCCAACAAAGGCAGAGAATAAAAGCAGCAATAAACCATCCAAAGTGTCTGTCATTAAGAGATTGTTCAGAAGAGGAGCCAATCTTCCCCCTCTCTCTGTTTGTTGCTTTGATGAGCCTGTTGCTTGTGCTGTTGTGGCCTCAGTCAGCTGACTGCAGATCAGCCTCTTTCAAGCCACACTTTCATTTTGGTGCACCTCATCTGTTTGATCTTTATGTTTTATCTGTACCAATAAAAAAAAGCGGGAGAGCTATGCCAATGGAATGTAAGATTGTTTACAGTGAAATCCATTTTTAAAAAAAGCTGCTGCTGATGACAAATCACTCTCTTTCAGTGGCGTGATCATGCAGTTAATACGCACATCATCAAGTTTCCATTGATAGAATAATTCCTAATTGTTATTATCCGCATTTACAACTATTTTTATATGTCTACAACGGAGAAATGGTGCGAAAAACAACCCAACACAAAAGCTAAGGAGTTTATTATGAGCTATTTACATTTTAACAAGCTGTATAAACATTATTGGATGATGTGAAAATATGGACATAAATCCTCAATCAACATGAAAAACACCATGATATAGCCAGATACATGTGTTGGGAGTGTGAAGAAATGTAGCTTCATCCCTGTTTTAAAATTTTAAGGCCCTGTATATTCTTTAGACAGACATTTAATTGCAAAATGATGATTTATTGTATTCGACTTAATGCAGGCTGTGTATTGTGTATTTATTTGTGTGTGTGTGTTTTCTTTTTATATCTCATGCAGCCTGTTGTTTCAGTTGTACTCTTCCTAAAATGTTTCTAAGGGGAACAATTGATTCATTTCTTTTTATTATTACCATATAGAAAGAGCACCGAGCGCTTTATTTCATTCGGATGATAAAGTTGTGAATAATTAAGCAGGCAGTCTGGCTTTTATAACATGCATTCTCATTTCAACCAACTTCAAAACATTAGACTGGCTCTATTCACAGGCAGGCTTCATATTAGAACCCTGTTAATGCTTCTGCATCCATTTATGCAGTGCAAACACAAGACCTGTGGAATGCCAAAATAGGAATTAGGAATTAATTTGCAGGATCATTGTGATGCAAATTAAGGCAGATGTCTCCCCCAAAATGAAATTCGCTTTTGCTCTTCTTGTGATCTTTGGGCAGCATTCCAAGTGTCAAGAGTGATACGGATTATTACTGAAAGAAAAACACCATGTTCTCTAGCATTTTTACCGGTGATTATTAGGGACATTTAGGAACAATTTGTGGAGCGGACCAGTTTTAGATTAGAGTCTAAAATGCTGAAAATTGTAGTCTTACCTGAGAAACTGTCTCAGAGATGCCTCAGATTCAGAATAGCTGAATTATATTTTGGAACGGGCTTCCAAATTATCATTCTCAATTGAAGAGAAAGACATTTTTGTGTGGTATTAGCATTCAAGTCATGCATAAAAGATACACCCCAGGAGACAGCATTAGGAGCACATTGTACAGCCAAGTGAAAAATTAAACTCCATGTCCACTCTGTTAGTGGTTATGTTAATGACTGCACACATTTATTTAAGAAAACATCAGTTAATTCTGTGTTGTGTGGTATGATGATTAGAATATGTGTTTAGTAAAATATGAGTAATAATTAGGAACAGTGGCTGCTGAATGAACAATATCAGCATAAATACATTCAATAGCAATACTCGCTTTGTTCTGCAGAGGATTGTGCGGGGCTGGGGCATCTTTTAGCTGACATTAGGTGGCCAGTCAATCCCAGGGCCAACAGAAAGTGACAAACTACATTCACACTTATAATTAGACAAACAGGCAATTTAGAAACACCAGTTAACCTAACACATGCTTCTCTTTGGTGGGAGAAACCCCATGCGGGCACAGTGAGAATATGCAACCTCTACACAGAAAGTCTGCATCTGACCAGCAGGTTCAAACCCAGAACCTTCCTCCTGTCAGGCAACAGTGCTAACCACTTCAGCACCGTACCATTTCATATCTGAAATCCGGTATCCTTGCCTAACTGAGGCTTCTGTTTATGTGGCAACCAAAAGACTAAGATGGCAGCAGGCTATTCGCCTAATACCATCTCGCTTCAAGAAAACACCGAATCCCTGTATTCACATTCAATAACAGAGTAATAACAGAAGTTCAAGAGAATGAAGCAGCATGCTCCCTTACAAAGAAACAAAACATAATGCTCTTTCTTTTTGACTTTGTAGGGCACAAAATGCTTCTTGACAAAGCAACTCAAGCAGCATGATAGACTTTGATAGTGTATTGCTTTCACCATCAGAAAAAATGCAAAGTTTCTCATTATGATGAGGACATGTTTAAATTATAACGATACAAAGATATAAAAAGTCTGAGGACTAGACATTGTAGCCTGTGAGAAATTAGCACTTGTATAAATGAATCCGCTTTTATTTCATGCTTGGGATGACACATGTTGAGTGTTTGCTAGTTCTGAGCACAACAGATGTAAGTATGCATTGTTCTTAGAGTTTTGAAATAAGGGAGTTCTACCAGAGAGCATCAGTCTGATCTGGTAGAGGTGGCGTCTGATTTCATTTCTTCAGCAAGGAGGCACATATGAATGAAAGTTGATTATCAGAGGTTGCTGTTATGAACATTATTTTTGATCCTGGATCCTGTGTGACACGTTAAGACCATGTCAGCATTAAACAATTCAAATGAAAATACAAATGTGTATTTTTTTTTTAGTTACTCACTGGAGCCAACATTTTCCTGTTGCATTTTGAATGGCATGTGCCTGGCTACTTATTGTTTGATAGCATAAAGCCTTGTGATTCAAACTGAGAAAAAACATTTGAAGATAATACCCCAGCAACAGCAGCAGCAGAAGCAACAGCTTCTTGCTTTGTAATAAAAGTGTGCACACAGCAAAACTGTCATCTATAGGGAATCACAATGTATTTTTAAGTGTTAAAAAGAAGAAGAGGGAGACGGATGGAATTGTTACGGGGTTAATGACTTATGTCATCATGATGCATTGGAATGTGACTCCTACTGAGTCTTTACAAAAGCATTAACTGTAAATCTCATTAACAAATGTAAATTGCAAAAACAAAACAGAAAAAAGAAAAAAAAAACAGCAACAGTGAATGAATACAGATTAGCATCTTGTGGTATACAAGATAACGGGATCCCATATTGGTATGTCTTTGTTCATTTTCATTTTTCCAAGACCCTGGCTCATTTTTTGTCATGCTGGCAGCAATAAGCTGCTGCAGTGGGCAAACACTGAGCCAAATCATGAATTGTGACCTCCATCGATTGGGAGCCACAATAATATGTTTGATGTAGTCCACCAACCAAAGCGTTACGAGTCATGATATTGGCCTGGACCTCTATAAACGTAGTGGTAAAAGTTTGAAATCTCACTGTGCAGTACATCAAATCATCAAACCTGTGCTAATGAATAGGAATACTATTATAATGTTGTGTCCTGTAAGTCCTGTAAGTTGCAAAGTGCATTACATAGATGCTTAGTCAGGTTTAAAAATCTTAGACATTTGCAGTGCAAGTCATCACCTTGAACTCTTTGTCATTCTCCTCAAACCATTCCTGAACAATGTTTGCATGATGGTAGGGTTCACCAGCCCACTGACATCAGGGAATATTGTTGCCATGATGGGGTGAAGGTTATGTGGCCCGCAACAATGTTTATGTGGGTGGTACTTGTCAGACAAACGTCAACAAGAATTCCCAAACCCGAGGTCTTCCAGCAGAGCATTTCCCAGAGCTTCATACTGTCTTGTTCGGCTTGCCTTACCACAGTGCACTCTGTCGCTATCTGTTCCCCAAGTAAACAACCCACACACACCTGTCTGTCCACATGACGTAAGACAAAATGTGACTCATCAGACCAGGCCACCTGCTTTCATTACTTCCAGTGGTCTAGTTCTGATGCTTACGTGCCCATTGCCAGAGCTTTTAGTGGAAGACAGGAGTCAGCATGAGCAGTCTCACTGGTGAGTAGAGTCACAGCCTCTGATGCAGCAAGCTGTGTGTTCTCACACATTTCTATAAGGACACCTGTGACCCTCACATCTGTTTACCCGTTGTTCTTCCTTGGAACATTTTGGCAGCTACTAACCACTGGTTACCAGAATTTCCCCACAAGACCTGCTGTTTTGGAGATGCCCTGACCCAGCCTTACAACCTTCACAATTCGGCCTTTGTCAGAGTCACTCACACCCGTATGCTTGCCCAATTTTCCAAGAACCGACTGCTCACATTCTGCCAAATATCTCCCACCTCTTGACATCTACCAATGCCATGAGACAATCAGTTTTTCACTCCCCTTGTCAGTGGTTTTAATGTTGTCGTTGATTGGTGTAGGTAGTGCCTTGTTCTCACTGTAGTTAACACAACATGTCAAGAAATAAAACCTACAGTAAGCACTGACTTTAACAATTATTAGTGAGTTGTGCAAAATCATATGGGGGAAAAAAAGTATTTGTATATCTGAGCTTTTACGGAGCAACCTCATCATTCTGTTGGAGTTGTGTATGTGTTCACCTAGCTTATGTAAGACCAATATTCATTCTCTTTCTCTCCGTTGTAGGTCTCTACTGGAATAAATATTTGTCCCTGTAGATCTATAAAGCTGAAGAAAACTGTAGACTCTGGTGATATTTCTCTGCAGGGTCACTATTATTAGTAATCCTGCCATTTCATACATTGTAACTATTAAAAAAAATCTGCTATGGCCACTTTAATTATTAATTTTGCAATATACACCACACACACACACACACAAACTTACTAATATTGACTATAATGGTACCACAACAGCAGTTTTTTCAGTGTGTTATGTGATAACACACAGCACTGAAGAGTTGTCCAGCAAATTATTATCCTACATGTAAAACAACACATAAAGCAGGTTGCCTGTTGACCTTGTTCATTATGGAAATAGGGTATGGCTCGCCTGGGGAAATCCTATTTGTCACAGTTTGCTCTCCAGTTCCTGTCATCGCTCCACTCACTAAACAATTAGTCAACAAGTCAGGAATCAGTGGGTGTGTATGTTTGGAATGTACTTTCATAAGTGGAGAAGGGCATGAATATTAAAAGCATCCCAGATGCTAGGCTTGCTGAACCTTACCACACACTTAACAGTTAAATGGGTTTGCATTTCATTTGCAGGCCCATTTAAAATGCAGCGTCTCTTGTGGTGGAACACCTGGTCTTATTAGTATAGTGCACAAATCCACATTCTGCCATCTGCAGCAGTGATGTCAGCACCTCGGTGGGTAACTATTCCCACCTCGGCATCAGAATCGGTGTTGTTAGATGGAAGAAAGAGAGCTGATGAAGAACGGAACGAGCAGAATGAGGGATAGAGGAAATCCCTGCAGCGGGAAGGGGCTTAATACCGCTGGAAGCTCCCCTGAGAAACAGTCTCTGAGCAGTAGAAAACAGGGAGGATGGAGAGGGGCCATGTGCGGTAACTCTTCTGCATGCTAGTGGCTACTGGCTAATCAGTGCAGCAAGGAACAACCAGCTGTTCGCATCCACCACATGCTATTTGACTAATACCACACATTAGGATGAAGAATATTCACCTGCAAGCTTGAAAAAGTGAGGTATTTGTCGAAGCTAAAGGGTAAATTGACATCAGAAGTGCTGAGCTGAGGCTTATAGGTGAGATAGCTCGAGATAGCTCTTGTTTTATAAAAGCAAATAAAAGTGGTATTCTGAATATACCTGTTTTTAGTTGGTTCCAGGTGCTTGTTGTTACTGTTTCCAGGCAATCAGCACATCTTAAATGTCAGCTCAGACTCGTCCGGTAAATTTACAGGATTACTTACATTTGTTCTATTTTTTCAGGTCATGTCAGCTCAAGTGAGTTTTTGTTTTGCTTTCTACGCGACATTCATCGATTGCAGTGACTCCCTGTTTTTCAAATCAATGTAGACGGCATGCCAACCATAAACAGATACATCACAATACATTGATTTTGTATTTACATTTCCAGGAAGTGGTCTATATGTAGCCCCTGTGGTTGCAAACTGTTGTTTGTGCAGTATTTGCCAACAGAAAAGACATGTCTAATGCTGTCATCTTATTAGAGCCCATATGGACTTGGAAATTAATCAGATGTCATTTCACTGGGAGGTTAGTAACAGCCCCATATGGCTTGTATAGCAATCAAGAAAACATGTAATGGAGTATAATTGTAGAAAGCACCACATTAAACAGTAGGACTAAGCCTCTTTTTATTATTCCTTATTATTTCTTACACTAAACACGCTGCGATGTGAGTGGCATTCAGAGGTTTCTGTCAAAGTTATAAATTGGTGACACTACAATGGTGGTGCATTTTTCATGAAATGCAAAAATATTCAAAGGTTGCACCCCTGATTTTTTTTTATTATTATTATTGCAGGGATTGTGTTTTTTTGGTTTTTTTTTGACAACAATGAGATTTCCCTTTCACACACACCAAGGCCACAATTCAGCAGTTCACATCCTCAGGGGATAGTGTAATTGTAGATGATTGCAGTTGAATACATTATGCTCATGACTGACGTCCTTTGTACGTAGTGACAATCAATTTAATTGGCTGCCAAATGCCAGGGAAGCACTACACCTCCCTAGTGCCTTACGAGCGTTGTGGAATCAGAGGAAGTTCGTGTTGTACCACACCATGTCACTGCGTAAAGCTGACTCAAAGCAGGATCGTTTAATACCTGACTCAAAGCAATTAATACCGGCAATCACGACATGTCCCCCTGCAGCAGCAGTGCTCAGACTGTACAGTAAGTGGATACAAGGTGCCACACATGCAAATGCTTTTAAGATCATTGTTTGAAACACCTCACGCAGCTTGAATATACTACATGTGTAATAGAGGAAAGTCCCCTCACTGAAACACGGCTGAATTTGACATTTAGCGATACTACTACGTGTTTGTCGGAGTACATGCTGTTCTCTGTTTAACATATACTATTCTCCATTTATTATACGTGCTGCCAAAAGATTAAACACAGATAAGTGCACACTTTTGGCCAAATGTTTACACGAAGAATTGGCAAATGATTTGCAAATTGAAACAGAATGGAAGATAAACAAAACCTGGCTGGCGCATATTGCAGTGTGGCCAAGTATTCTCCAAGGACTGGAACAAATACATGTACAAAATAAGTAGGGGAGAACCTGCACAAAGGTAATACTCTCAATTGTAATGTAATTTACATAACAAACGACCACCATGCTGAATCCAGAAATGCTAGAATACAAAGGCAGTACTTCATACTCCAACCAAAGGATGGAAATATCCTTCAGTGTGCCCAACAGTTTGTTCCACAAGACATTACAACAGTGAAAGCACAGAAGGCCATTAGACTTAGACAGACTTTATTAATCCCCCAAGAGAAATTATATAATATTTGGTATTATATTAATGGGCCCCGCGGATGAATTAATGACAAAAAAAATCCCCCGTTATTCAGTTGGCAGCCAATAGTTACTTTTAATTTACCTGTTTCAACTAAAAGCGAGCAGCTTTTTGTTGCCATTATTTGACAGGTTAGTAGAGAGGCAGACAGCAAAGCAGGGGAGAAGAATGGGGGAAGACAGCAAAGGGTCATGAGCTGGAATCAAACCCAGGCCACTGCGCCAGGGAATCTAGCTCCTCTTTATGGGTTTCCAACTCAACCAGTTGAGCTATCTTAGCGCCCACTATGCAGCTTTTAAAAGAAGAAATGATTTTGTTGACTCAGTGCAATCTCTCAACCAGTATTTCTTACATAGGTCTTTTTTAGGAAAAAATGAAGCATGTTGTAAGGTTTACGGCACATGTGTGACAAATTGATATCCACTACAGTGCGACAAAATAACCGGGAAAATTTACAAGGCCAGCAGGGCAGGTACTTCCGTCATTATAAAATTCATCAAAGCTTTGTAGTAGATTTATTTTTTGCAGGTCTTTAGTTGTAATTTCTGCGGTAAACTGCTATTACAGACATCTCTGAGCTAACCGTGACCCCTCATGCAAAGCCTCTTCTGTTCATCCACGATGTGTGTCTCACAAGATTCTAGGGCTTAAGGGTGCTCATTAAAAGTTACAAAGAATGTTTAAAATATTAAAATAAAACTGTCATTGATTTTTTTTTAACTGTAACATTTAATTAAGGATATGAAGAAAGCAACATGACAACCTGTTGAGAAAGTCCCTGGTTGGATCTTCACTCAATGGAATTGTTACAAATGTCTGTGGGATTTTGAACAGTTTTATTCTAGGTCGCTATGAAATGTTCTTTCTCGTTTGGAGGAAAAGTTAATTTCATAAGCTGCATAAATTACAGTACTCTGCATTGCAAAATTCAGTTCATGGGGATCGTCACTTGATGGGGGCTAATGTGGTGGCAACCTTTGAATAAACATACTATGTAACTGACATTACTGCAGCAGTTCACTGATTTTAAGATTTTTCTCGATATACTACCACTTAACTGCTATATGCTGTAGCATCTCTAATAATTCTCAGATGAATACCTTTGGGAAAGAACAGTCATTTGCATTCTTTGATTAGACAAATAAATGGCTCTTATGTCTGTGCTTTGAGCGTGAAGTTGACACCAAGTGGCAGTTCGCTTCGCATTGCATAAAGAATGGAAGGGCAGACACGACTGATCATCTTCTCCTCTTAGTTACACATCAAATATGTGTAAGACCCAGAAATGTCAAACTATTAAAGGACAAGTATGCAGAACCTTAGTTAAAGTCCATTGCTAATCCACACACGAACAGCTGCACACACCAGACACGTAGCTTTTCTTATTACATAGATGCACTTAGAGCCTGTTGGGAGGATTTTGTTCCACATGTGCAC
This sequence comes from Acanthochromis polyacanthus, assembly GCF_021347895.1. NCBI lineage: Eukaryota > Metazoa > Chordata > Actinopteri > Pomacentridae > Acanthochromis > Acanthochromis polyacanthus. Next base: position 28,364,892 of record NC_067126.1, read on the forward strand.
ATTAAATCAGTGTCTACATATTCTACACATGCCACTACTGACCTTGTAGTAGTCGCAAATATTTTGGGCTGCACACAGACACATAAAGAGGGTCCATGTGGACTTGGGCAATTTTTAGCATTTGGAAAGTATCAGACTGGCCTCAGTGGCATCTAACAGTCGGTTGCAGATCGCCAGCTGAATGGTGGCCACTAATGAGGCCCATTCTAGAGCCAGTGTTTGGTGTTTTTGTTCTTGGCTACTGTATGAACACGGCGGTACAACATGGCACACTTTGTGGAGGACAGCCTACTCTTTCTGTAGCTATGAAGAATTCATTCTAAGCCAACAAATATGCAACAATTCTTAAATTAAATTTTTAAACACAGAAAATATAATTCTGAATATTCTATTCTGTTCCTGCTAATAGATCATTGTAAATCCTACACGCTGGTCTTTAAGTCTTGATTTCTATTAGGGACTAGCAGATACCATAGGGTATTATGTTATCAGTTTTAAATTCATTGTGGCAAAAATTCATGAAATTTGCGCTAATTAATTTGCAGAATGAAAGATTTACATAAGCCTAAGGAGGCGAATACCTCTCGCACGCGGACAGAAATCTTACAAAATCACATTATTCATGATGAACATCGTTGTTGTTGGTATTCAATTAACACAGTCATTCATTCACACAACTTAGTTTCCATGTTACACTATAAAATCCCATATATTCCATTTGATTCATATGCCAAAATGTCCCTCCAGGCCTTCTCTCCACTTCAACTCTATTTGCATGTCTAAAGCAGCAGAGTCTTTAAAAGGCAACCAACCACAGCGACACAGTCTCAGAGCTGAGTATCTCCCTGGAGCTGCTGAAGCATCGTCAGACTTTGGAGAAAGCGAATCAGAGAGTCTCTACAGGTCCCCTATGGGAGGAGAAAAGAGCTCTTATTCTAACTTGGTGGAAAATGCCAGCACCCACAGGGGCACTGTTACACACAGCTGGGATAATAAGTATCACAGGGAGACCCACGATCCACCAGCAAACTGAGACCAGCACATGGATTTGTTCCCTATTCACCGTTGCCACCAAGCTGACTCATCCCAAAAAGCCAATGAATCTCTTTCCCCTTGCTGTTGCAGGGCCATTTGAATGTCTGAATCAGTGTGCCATGTAATACAGGATGTGGTTTATAGGACCACAGGGTAAAGTGGATGGGGTGAAACAGTGTGGGGATATGAGATGCATTCTCCGGAAGGCAGGCTTGAATTGAAACACTTAGGCATACAATTGAGAGAGACTTAAAAAAAAACTTAGGAATTTGAATTTATTAAACTGATTTAAACATTCCTTAACCCCTCAACGTGTAATTTTTTGACTTTATTTCCCCATTACACAGCTTGAAATCGTCTCTATCCTATTAAAATGTTATACATGTTCTCTTAAATCTTGTTTGACTTTTATAGTATATTTTGAAATTTTGGGATCCAGAAATCGAATAATCCTTAGGCATGCTTCATTTCCCAAATACTCCTACTTCTAAGGTTTCTTTTTCTTGTGAATCCTCTGTATACTGATACCAAGTGCAGAACAATGTTGACAGTTTTGATAAAATCAAGATGATTTGTGTGCTAATGCATTCATCATATTAAGATGACTGAATCACTTCTCTGACTCAAAGCAGATTCCGCAAGACTTTTTTTTTTTAAAGTAGTGCGTGGATCTGGCAGAGACATGGATTCACATTGTTATGCAGTCAAATCAGCAGGGGATTGCGGGAGCTCAAGCCAAGGATTACATTTGTCACAGTAAAATTGTACTACTAGTGTTAATTTCAAGCCATGAACAGAATACTTAACAAGTGAGAGTCATACTGCATTGTTAAATGTAAAATACCCTGCTAGAGACATTAACACAAAGCCTTCGTTTTATCAAGCATAACCCTTATTTCCATGGAAGAGGAAAAATATATGCCTCACTTACACAAAGGTCTGGTTTCACCTAAGGCTCCCCTCCTCCTCCTCCTCCTGTCCTACTAGCAGTTTCTTGTCTTTTTCTTCCCCCTCTTTATTCCACTAGCTCACTCTGCTTTCTCCCTCTCTGGCATTCAGTTTATTAAGTTAGCGTGAATAGCTGTGACCGAATATAATGCCTAAGACCTGCTAGCAGGCTATAAATGCAGCCCTAATGGCAAAACCATTACACATTTGGTACAGACTCCTGCTGTAGTGAATGTGTTGCTGCAGGAAAACAGAGGTGGTGGCAGGCAGGAGGCGAGGAGGAGGTGGGGGGATGAAACACTGCCTTTCCATTAGCTGATTGAATTGGACCTCAGTCCTGTGGGCTGGCAATTGTTTGCCTCACATCAAACACAGCTGAGATGTAAACATCTCAGTTAGGAAAATATCATAAGAGAGTGTCGTCTCACCAGCGAGACTACTACTCCAACTAGCAGTAGGACATAGGTAGTCTGTTAATAGAAGTGGCTGCTCTAGTCCACTTCTCTCAGTAGTAGTGATGTTTTGTATCATCCACCTCATGTTTTCCGTGAGCCAGAGTGAAGGCCTAATGGACCATAGCGTGCTGGAGTAGCTGGCCGGCTGGCTTAGACAACACATCTCACATTAGGATCCAACATTTACCCAAGTGCAATGTCAGATTTAATAAATGATATATATACTTTTACAGGCTCTGCTGCGGGGGAGTGGTGTGAGAAGAGAAGGGGAAGATGAGAGGTTTTGCAAACCATAAGTGTTCCCTTTTCTTTGTAACCAGGTCAACAGCCGAGATGTTTCTGCACCGATAGTGGGGGGCGGGTGAGGGGGATGTGGGAAAGAGGTTTGTGGTGCATATTTAAGCACACAGCAGAGTGCATGCTGGAAAATGCTTTTTTTTTTCTTTTTTAAATCCTGGATGAAGATGCATGTCTTGGGTAAATTCTGGGAGAAAGTCGTGCATTTTGAAACCACAGGGAGTTGTTTAGGGTTTTTTTTTTTTTTTTTGAGAGTTTCCTAATCTGGCACGAAACACATCTGTTTGTGGAGGAGGCATGACTTAAAGGAGGGGAAAGCGAGAAAAAGGAAGAAGAGCGAGGAGGGGAAATGCAGCCCACATATGCAACTTGATGAAGTCAAGTGTAGACTGATTGAGGAGAGAACTGCAGTGAGGGCTAGAGGAAAAAATAACAAAAAGAAAATGCAAACACCATATGAAAATCTAAGGAAAATATGCCCTTATAGTTTCTGTTTTTAGCACAGGGAAAAAAGGTATTAGTGAAACCTCAATTTGTCCTCATGCTAAATGTTATAGCTGACATTCTAATTATCCAGTTTGAGTACGTTACCAGGAGTTTGACAAACCCCCGCTTGCCACAGGTTTTGTTGTGATGGCAGCCTTGTCGGCATCTGCATTTCAAAAAACCTGCCACATTTTAGAGATAACTAACCCCCGCATGATCCCTGTCACTGGCTGCACTGACTCACAACCTGAGTGACTTAGCACCGCACTCAGATTCTATATTATTTAGTGTAATCAAACACACATTATGAGTCAGATTTCTAGGAGCTTTAAGATTCTCTAAGATTACAAAATGGTTGTTGGATTTTTGCTAAGAGGAGCTTACCAACACATAGCTCTGAAGTTATGGAAGTTTTATGTCATCAAACATGAGATTGATGCTGGATTTACTTGAGTAATGTTGCCAGAGAGCAGGCTTGCTGTGTGTAGCCCATATTCAGAAGAGAAAAGGCCCAGGATATGCTGATGCATTAATGAGCATCCACTTGATATATTCACGACATCTTCTTGATGTTCAGCCGTAGCCTTTGATTTCATATCCTTCCCATCTTAAAAACCTTTACTTCACTAATTTCATAGTTTTTCTTTCCATCCATCCATCTCCCCCATGTGATACGTGAATATTTAATAAAAGCAGTCTATGTGGGCTAGGTTCACCTCACCAGGGAGATTCATCATAGGATCTGCAGGTAACTCTTGCATCTGTTGATGTCAGAGTGCATGCCTGCACTTACAGAAAGAGATTTGACCTGTATGGAAAATGTGCCAGGAAAAAAAAAGCCTTTGTTGTCCAAAAAGAACATTAGATCCAAGACTACAGTTTGCCAACAGGGAAAGAGCAGCTCTTTTGGAATAATGAGCTCTGGACACATGAATCAAAGACAGAGTTGTCTGAAAACAGTGACAGCTGTGGAGCATTGTGGTCAAAATGGGTTCGGGGGTTTGCTTTGTTGCCTCGGGGACTGTGCATGGCTGGGTTGTGGGATGGTCAAAGCCTGGATTTGAATCCAGTTTTCTATGGTGTTGTTCTGGTATACCATATACCATATACGTCGGGACTGTTTCAGGGGCCAAAATTTCCTTTGGATGTTCTTATTTTTTCACCTGACTATGTATCTCATGAACACATTAACATGCATGCATAGTCTGTACTCTCTAGTTCGAGCCTGAAACAACACCTGCAGTAAATACTCAACATGCACGCCTTGACACAGTAATTGAATGCATTTTGTTAATTAGGCTGCTTTGGCTGGATTTTGACCTTCCATAGTGGGTTAAGCATGTGGCAGATGGAGATGTGTACTTAAAGTCTTGGAGGTGAGTTTTGAACAGAGTTACCCTGGGGACTGGCAGGTGTTCCAAGCAAAAGAGCCCCTATAAAATAGCAGCCTTCAATTATTAGTGAGAAAAAGACCATGAGTGCATAGTTATACTTGAACGAGATGGGCCATAAGGCTGCAGTTGATAAGATGTTTATGATTCCTCCTGGGGATGTCTAATTAAATGATGGCCTTGTGGGTCTCTCTCAGTCGCCTGTGCTCAGACTTTGAATGTAGTCAGGCAGTGGCCCCTATGGGTTACCATCTGTAAAACAAAGCTGATCTGCAAAAGCCACACTGCAATTTTCTGTTGTTGTAGGGGCTGAGAAGTCAGATTCCCACTTTCTTTTGCGTTGCACCACAGAATAGTGCTGCAAATGAGTGACTCAGGGAAACATGCTGCAGGTCATGTGTGGACACACTGGCACGCACAGGAACACGTGTGCAGGTGCGCAGACACACACTGGCATAATGAGACAAACAGGCACACGCGGGCACACCCGTTCTGCAGACACAAGCAGGCACAGGCACTGGCACGTACAGATCCAGCCTACCTCTTCAGGTTACCAGTTGCTCCTGTTGGAACGATTCTGACTACTTATTTCGGCGTTTGGCTCGATTTGAGCCTTGCCAGACGAGTTCCAGATATGCAGTTGTGCTCGGATCGTGGGCTGTGAGTGTTGTTGTGACTGTGGGTGACGGAGGGGGACGTGGGGGGCGCTCTGCTCTGCTCTGCTCAGCGCAGGACGCAGGAGATAGTCGCTCTCCAAGGTGCTGAAGTCAGAGCGCTCCCTCCTCACTCTCGTCTCCTGACGACCAAATGACTGGCTCCAGCCTCGAATGGTCTGCATTTTTATACTCTTTAACTTCCTCACATGTGGATTTTTTATTATTATTATTATTCGCTACGCAACCCGCTGGATGTATACGCACATATGTGCAACAAGACTCACTGCTGCTTTCTAATATCCTTCATTGGGAAATACTGAATTGACTCCGGATTCTCAGGGAACGCAATAGAGGATTTTTTTTTCTTTTCTCTCCCAGCAGTTTGTTTTCTCGGTTCTCTTGTCTGCACTGCATGCCGCCGAACTGCGATATTTTCTTTTTAAAAAAAAGGTGAGTCCGATGAGGATAGTCATGAAGAAGACCTACTTTTACGTGGATGTCATTTTCTTTGCACTGGAAAGGGGGGAACCAAACCTCCAAAAGGCTGGTGTTTAATTGCTTTTAAACCCCATCATCACGACGAGAGAGGAAGACAGCGAGTGTGTGGGGTGGGATTACAGTATCTGGCTGGAGCCTGGTGAATTTACCTTCTGGATGGAGTGAAGTTTCCAATAAGCAAAGGCGACTATCTGTAATCTGCTCTAATCGTCTGTGTGCTGGGGTCCTAGCTTCACACTCTGTGGATATCAAGCAATTTCAACGCGGTGAGTTTTGCTCTGTGGCTTCATATATATATCACTGTTATCACTGGAATCCCAACAAGACACGCAGATCTAAAATAAATAAATAAATAAATAAATAATCTAAATGCCAGAAAGAGGAATATTTACCTTCAGATGTATTTTAAATGTCTGGATTGCGTATGTGTGTGAGAGCTCCCTCTAAATGCGTTTTGGATTAAATCGTTGCGTATTCAACAATTATGTTTCGGTACATTTGCATGTTGCACGGTTGATTTAGTAAGAGCAGGTTTTCTCAGGGGACAGTACCCGAGAAGTCGTTTGTGTGATTATTGAATTCAGGGGATGAACCTGCAACAGACCAAAGCTACCTGTTGTCGCTTGGTGCTTCTCATAAAGTTTTAAATTGTAATATCCAATCGGTTGAGTTTTTATTTGAACACTGTGGGGAGGCCACTCTACCCACCCCACATAATACATTTTATAACCCTTTCCGGTGTTGTTGGACGTCTGGCTGCTGTTGTGATTTTGGAAGAATCAGCAGCATGAGATCACTAACGCACATACAGACATGCTCCTTATGTTAACAAGGGCTCAGTAATAATGGCATCAGCCTGTTGAATAAGCTGCAATTCCGTCTGTTCTTGCAGATAAATGAATGACTACATAAATGCACCAAAGAATAACACGCACAGGCCTGAGCAGAAATGAAAAGTAGTGAATGATGAGGTTGGTTTGGATCACCAGCCATCATAATCTCTTATTCTCTCCCACTGCAGCCTGTTAATGATGGTGATAATGAAACGCCGGACGCATCTGGAGAGGATACCTGGAGCCTAGGGATGACATCCACAGAATCGTGTTGAATGTGGATGTCAACACCGCGGCGAAGGATGGGCCCTCTCCTCTCGGCCCCCTGCGTCCTCCTGCTGGTCCTGCGCGCCGTGTCCGCGGCCACGGTGGGTAACCCCGAGGATTACGCTGCGGACGAGGCGGAACGAACCGCCGGTGAGAACATCGTCTTCGATGACTACCGGGGCAAAGGATGCGTGGACGACAGTGGCTTCGTGTACAAACTCGGGGAGCGCTTCTACCCGGGACACTCGAACTGTCCGTGCGTGTGCACGGAGGACGGGCCCGTGTGCGACCAACCCGAGTGCCCAAAACTGCACCCAAAGTGCACCAAAGTGGAACACAATGGATGCTGCCCCGAGTGCAAAGAGGTTAAAAACTTTTGCGAGTACCGGGGGAAAACGTATAAAATTCTGGAGGAATTCAAGGTAAGCATTTGTTTATAAAAGATCCAGACTCAGACTGAGCAAGAAACTCCATTTCAAAAAAATATAAATGCCCCTATCCAGTATACACCTTGTCTGTCTAATGGGACCAGTCATGAATTTTACTGTTTCCAGTCTGTTGTATTCATTATGCAGCTTACATTTGAGCTCCTCTGGAGACTAAGACAACTGATGCCCATGAGTTAGATCCATGTCGCTAATTTGACTCATTTGGTCACAATCAAAGCCCATTCAATTGTTCAGCTGTTGTATATGTCACATTAAATCACATGAACCCTCCTAACTGCACCTCCTTGTTCATGATAAGTTGATAACATAATATAACATTGCATGTCACAGCAACAAAAGCCAGGCTGAGGAAACCAAACACCTAAATGCTGCTTTTCTATCTTGCAACTTGTTGACAGCATTCCTCTTTGATTATGTTGTTGCAGAAGTGGCAAAAGGAAAATAATAATAAATAAAAACAAGAAAAAAGCAACACGACAGCAGCACAGACTTGTGAACCACTGGGGGCTGTTAGGGGTGTAGTAATGCACGGTGTTTTGGTTTTGATCAGGAAAAAAAAGTGTCATCAAAATGTGTTTATTGGCAGAGAGCACCAAGATGGCTGCCTCCCACAGTGATGTCATCCCTCCTCCCTGCCTCATCAACCGAACATTCACCCAGCATTACTAAACTGACAGATGCTCTAACAGCATTTTAATACTCACATTTGTGGACACTGAATCATTGCTGGCGGATCCAGTTTGCCTGTGTCTCCTGCAAGAGGGTGTCTACCCTTCAGACCAGTGTCTCAACAGTTGTTAGGAGCCTGACAGTACTGCCTAATTATAAATGACACTGGGAGCATGACAACTACAGTCTGTGTTTAAACTGTTGCTGCCCATGAGGAAACCTCCTCGTTCGCATTCCCCACAAGAGGATTGAGGCTGTAAGTGATTGGAATATAATATGACACAGTATAGCCTAAGCAAGGGTATAGCTTGATGGGTAATCATGGTGTTTGTTCATGTCTGTGCAAATATATCTGTAACTTGTCTCAGCCTAATGCTATATTCCTCCAGTGGTGAACTTTGAGAGATCTGAATTGAGATCATTTAGGCTTGATTGGAGGCTGTTTCATAACAGTTAGAGCTTTGAATTTATCCAGTTTTGGATTAAATGATTACATGTTATGAAATAAGGTTGAAAGTAGGAAGCTTACATCCCGCAAGTTCAATATTTACAAAGAGAGACAAGTAAAAAAAAAAAAAATTCTGGTTATGAGATGACATGACTAATATCCTGGCAATATTTCAAAGCTCTGCCAAAGATGCAAAACAAAGCCTTATTCTTAAAGTACAATAAATGTCCTGTTTTATTACAACAGATTTTTCAGGAGCTGATTTATGTGGACAGTTTCCCTCCCTATCACAGAAACAGCTTTTTAAAAAATTAGAGGCAATGTCCAAAAATAGCTCAGTGAGTAATGGGCTTACTAATTAGGGAAATCACAGAAAAGGTTTTATGTGAAAATGTCAGTGATGGAGAAGATTTTTCAATCATCGAAGCCCTGTTTTGTGCAGCCAACCTGAAAGGATAAATGTCTCTTACCAAACCAGAGTAAGGGGTGCAGAAACTGTTAGCTACCCCTTTAAAGAAACTCCAGAGTGAAATACATGTCATTCTGTATACCTGAAAATGCACCATCTCAAAAAAAGCCAACACTGTAGGTGGTAGAGTTTGGTCACAACTGCTGGGATACGAAAGCACCAACAATGCAAAGACTTGACTGAGGCAGATATACAATGTTACATCTGCTCGGGAACCTTCACAATTACAAACGGCTTCATCTCTCCCACTGCAGAGATAAAGCCGTCAGAATGCTTCTGATCAAATTTTTATAAATGTTAACCCAAAAACAACAGGTGTTGAAGCGATTCAGATTTGTACCAAACAAGTCGGATTATTACTTCATATAAGCTTTGTTCTGAATTACAGAAGCATAAAGACATGTAAAACTCAAAGCACTGCAGCTGTTTACTACTACAAATGCTTTGTTAGAAAACAGACTAGATTAAAATATATGTATACTAACGTTCAAAAGTTTGGGGTCACACAGGCAATTTTGCGTTTTCCATGAAAACCCACATTTTTATTCATGTGCTAACATAACTGCACAAAGTTTTTCTAATCATCAATGAGCCTTTCAACATGATTAGCTAACACAATATACCTTTAGAAGAAAGAAGTGATGGTTGCCGGAAATGGGCCTTTGTACCTCTATGTAGATATTCCATTACAAATCCGTCATTTCCTGTAAGAAAAGTCATTTACCACATTGACAATGTCTAGACTGTATTTGGGATTAATTCAATGTTATCCTCAATGAAAACAAAACTGCTTTTCTTTCAAAAAATAAGGACATTTCTAAAAATGGTAGTGTATATATATTATTGAAAGATTAGACATAGCATTCCATTTGTTCATATTGCATTCTTTTCTTTTTTTTGGCCATTAAAGGAAGCTGTAAAAAAGAAAATAATCATCACTTTTGGAATGTTTCTCTGTAGGTGTGTCACTTTAAATAGCTCCTTTCACATTGCACAAAGCTTTCTGACCCATTTTTCATAAAAAAAAAAAAAAGATTATTGTTATGGTTAAAGAACAAAAAAGTTAAGGGTGACTGCTACTAGTGTTGGAGGAATATTAGCATGACTCACCAGATGTAGATTGTGTGTATAAGTCTGCCACTGACGACACATTTCACACCGTTTTGTCCTCCACTTCCGCTGTCTACCCGTCACTGTTTTCAAAATCACCTTTACTGTAGGAAACAACAAAAACCTCTGGTCCAGCAAGCTACCACACCAACAATATCAAGTTTTGCAATGGATGCTTATCAATTTTCTTTTTTTTCTCCCCAGTGAATTAGCCAATTTAATGACAGTGCTCGCCTGCCTGCACGCAAATGTATCACCAAAATAATTCCCATGTCACTATTTGTAGGGGGCGCTGTTGCTTCATCCTTTGCTTAGCTCTGCCCAATACCGTTGTGATTGGTTTAAAGAAACGCATACAAGCCAGAATGTTTTTTCTTTCCATTATGAATACTAAAGAGGTGCCGTCAGACTATTCTATGCTGCAGAAGTGTCTGGCTATGCCAAACTAGAGGAACATGAACCAGAACAGCCTGTGTCAACGGCGAACACTAATAATGCCTGTTCACAAACTTGCACAGAAAAGTTGCATGTGAAAGTAATCTTAAGTAAAACATAAGTGGGAATCTAAATAGCTGAGTGGTTTAATGGAAAACCTCATTACAGGTTTGATAGCTAGAAATATATTCCTCACTTACTCCAACAAATGCAGGGGAACCCAAAGTAAAGAGACTGTCCTCCCATAAAAATAAAAACAGCTCCACAAGCTGTGCATGCAAACAGAAAATTACATATCACGTATATACTATCCATGGTTGTGCTTTATCGTGACATCGACCTCTAGTGGTCACTGACATCATGATATGAGCACATGAGGCAGCACAGATAGAGCTGCGCTTTACGCAAAGATCTTCACCATCATATCCTGAATGAGCAAACAATCTGTCACTCGCTGTCTGCTCTTCTTTCTCTGGCATGCAAAGCTCCAGCAGCATGTCTTGTAACCTGCAGTGTTTTCACTTTTAGTGTAGCTTCACGATGTCGTCAAGATAGGGCAACGAAACTTCTGGTCTCGTTGGAATATTGTGCACCTGTGAATATTAGCATGCGCTGTGAACCAAATTGAAGCAGGCGGGGGGCTACACAGCGAGTTAAGCCAAATAGGTAGACGAGAGTCATTATTTAATATTCTGCTACAGTTTATCTGTGGAAATGCATTTTTTTTTTCAGAAATCAGGCAAAACCAAAAGAATCAAAAAACTGGAGAAAACATGCCCATAGTTCATCCATCGGTTGATAGCATTAGATGCTTTTCATTTTCACTGGGATGCATCTGACTTTTCATCTGGATAGGCAGAGAGGCATTGCATCAAGCTTTTCTATTGTGAAGGATTTTTATGCCTCCAGGAGGGAACATTTCTGAAACCATTAATTAACTGATTAGTCAATCACCATGAAAATGAATAAACGATTTAGACATGCAACTAATCATCTAGATCCAAATGCAGCATATTATTGGTTACAACCAGCCCGATTGCTGATTTTATCATTACTCTAAATAGAACATCACGATTTGAATTGTTAAACGGACAAAACAAGCAATTTAAAAATGTTCCCTAATGCTCTGGGAAAATGTGGATGCCAATTTTCAGATTTTGACAATGTTTAAATGAAATGATTAATCAATTAACCTAAAAAATAAACTGATCATGAAAACAATTGTGCGCAGGCACATCAGCACAAAAGCGACATGATGTTGCTATTAGTAAGGAGTGTGTGGGATCAGCCCATTCAAAACTTATGTACTTAATCTGTACTGATTGGTGTGTTTGCACGTCAGACAGAATCAAGCTCAGTCCTGCACTGGGATGCAAGCCCACAGATTGCATAAGCCTCGCAATTTGATGTGAGATCAAGTCCATCAATAGTGCAGCTCACCCCCATGCTAACCTTGATTGGAGGCCTGAGTAGGACACGACGTTTGGGATGTTTAAAAGAGAAAAAAAATAATAGTTTTTTAGCTATTATTCCACTAAAAATGGCATGTCAGAAACAAGAAAGGAGGAAATCTGAGATACAGTATGATCAGTCTCCTCTATAACCGCACAGGTAACTGCAATGTCACAGTCCACTTTGTGAAGGCTGGGTCTCTTAAATGAGGACGTGAAAGCCTCGGAACCCTGCAGTGTTCAAGGAAATCAAAGGGCGTCAGTATCTGCTATGCAGACCCCTGTTTAGAGATGCCGACAGGTTAACCTTTGGTGTGGGCCTCATTGGCATTTCCTTTGCACTGATGGTGTTGCATTGTGCAGACGTCTGCATTTATATGCAGTAGGAGATGATAGAGAAGAAACACAGAGACACACCATTTCAGAGAGGTAGCGGGAGAGACGGGATTGTTTAGAGCTGCTGGGAAGCTTATAGAGAATTGTTTTGTACAGTGTACACAGTGCAGTAACTCAAAACACTTGCCAGTTTGTTTATGCTAAAATCCCATCATGTAGTAGGCCAGTCATTAAGTGTCTCGTTAGTGTAACATGCAGTCATTATCCGTCAAGTAGTACTGGGCATTCATTAAACACAAAGCAGTGACATGGCAGCCTGTCATTTGTCAAATCTAATGCTGGTTTAACTCATGCATCAGCAACCTGATAAATAAGTCCACACTGTATGGTTCAAACCAACTTGTCCATATAAGAGTATTTACTTTTAACATAAAATTCAATGTTGATGAAGAGTTAGCAAGCGTAGATGCAGTATTTTGTTTTGTTGCCCTGTAAGCAAGTCATGCCACTCAACCATAGTAGGTGTTTCACCTACAGGGTTTCCCATCAGATGAGGAAGGGACCAGTCCACCCAACATGGCTGCCGGTGTGCCTCTGGCCTCAGCGCAGCTGCAATCAAGAACCAGGAGATATAGGGTGAGTTCAGATCCCAGATCTTCAGGCTAGGGCTGGGATGTGAACTCAAATGTGAACAATCCCGTCCATGCTTCCTGCCATCCCCTCTAGGGAAGGGATGCAGAGTTGAAAAAGGTCGGAGGGCTCCAACGTTTTCAGTGATAAAGGTACACACAGTAGATTTTAATCACCACACTACCTTAAACAATTCCTAATTTAGAGGCACGTAATGGGAAATGCTAAATTTGCAAGTGATACAACAGTTAAACATGCAGCTCAAATGCTTAATTTCCATCCATAATTGGTTCAGTTTGCATGGCACAGCTACCAGTCCATCCAGTACAGCGTAGGTAGGCCTGCTCCTCAGCAAGCAATTTATTGAACTCTTTGCTTTTTATCAATCTGCACTGGTAATTAATACAGACGATGGAAAAAGCTTTCTTGTCATTTATGCATCCCTAAACTTCCACAGCAAAGCTCGTTGCAGACAATGATTTACTGTAATTATATAGACATACTGTGAGGGAACATGTACAGGCAACAACAACAAAAACAAACAGCATGCACATGCAGTGAGCTGCCCACACATCATACACAACAGTAGTTAGTTACACTGCTTTTCAACATACCAATGATGGAAAAGAGCTATAAAAGTTGTAGAAATGATAGTCCAGATTGATTTTCGCATCCAATTTGCCACAGGCAACAATAGTCCCAATTAGCAGGAATTGTTAAGTGCAAACAATTTGGCCGGAAAGAATTTTCAAACACATTTTTATGGTTCAAATTTAATTGTACTTGCAGTACTGCTGGACAAATGTCAAGAGTGTTTCAGCTACCCACCCCCCACCCCCGTGTCTTGCCTCCTCTCTCTGCATTCCCTCACCACTGGTCAAATATTGTTTTGACTTGGACAACAGCAGCATGCAGTTTGACTGTCAACTCTTTCCTGCTACTCCTATTAACAGCATGGGTGAGTTTCCCGTGCCCCTGCTGTCCAGTCTCAAAGTATTCTGCATTACCATTTGCCCCGCTGAAGGTTATTTGACTATTCATTGCTTCCCTGCCCTGTCTTCATTTGTCTCAGTGTTGGAATGAAGAGCATGACAGTCGATTCACTGTAATACCTCACCAATAAGATGGTTACAACACGAGGTTTTTCATCACCAAAACATCTGGCAGCATGTCTAAATTCAGTGCTAGTGCTCCATTTTCTTTTGTGAGTCGGGGCTAAGGCATGACTGATCCTCTTCACGGTAGACCTCACACAAAGGAACGCACTGAAAGCACCAGGCACAGCTGAATACACAGAAGGAGCCTCTGCTATGTGTCATAGGTGCATCGAGTAGTTTTCTTTTCAAATTGCATTTTTAATATACTTCTTCTCATAAAGCGAGCGCACTGGCAGACTTCTACCTGAGCTGCTTTGCGGGCCAATCTGCCAGATTAACCTACAGAGAAATGCCACTTCGACTTTGAAATGATTTATTTTTTAAAGGCCAGATGTGATAGTAAATAAACACTACTGTCTCTCATGGCCACTTCTTTAGTTTGTGCTTTATTAAAAAAGGCATAAATGAAGTGATACCGGTGAAAGCTACACTTTAGGATAAAGGAAAGAATGAAAGAAAAACATCTGAATTCATTTCCCCAAGAAGCCAGAAAAAAAGAACAAGTCAGAAAATAAAAACACACTCCTAGCTTTGTTGATTCTGGGTACATTCATTTTCAGAAATATTGATTGCACCACATTCAAGTTTGTGCTGTATTTATAACGAAGATTTGCCATTTCAGATTAACCGACCATCTATTACTATATAAAGGCTTGATTAAGGAGAGATGTTGTTTATCTATCACTTTTATTATCCCCGAAAACATGACTTTTTACAATATGTGGGTTCGTGACTCTCTGCTTTACTTCAGGTAACTCCTCCTCTGCTTTCTGAATACTGAGCTCTTTCAGCAATTAAGAATGAGCCCATTTTTCTCTCTGGGTGCCAGGACTCTGCTGCATTTTGGTTGCAGTTTCTCCATCTTATCAGCAATTCTAAAGGATTCCAGAAACAATACAGTTTATCAGCCTTTCTTGCTTCACCTTTTCCTCATTTTAGCATACGGCTGTAAATCATTTCTTACTTGTTTTGCTGACCAGCTACTTCAGCTGAGGAGGATATGCTTACATTAGAGACATTGTCCGGTAACTGATATAAGGTGTTTAAAATGGCCTTACCTCAGGATTACCCATGTGCAACCAAACAATTTGCGACTGTGAAACAAAGCGCTTCCCCCCTGCAGGTTTACCTTTCATGCCGCTCTGTGAGCATGAGTCAGTTTACAGTATGTGTCAAATGTTTGACATGAGCTGAAATTATTGCACTGTTATTACTTAATACCTAAACTCCTCTCTTACGGACTAGACCTGCACAATAAACCCAGCGAATGTGTATACATAAAGGTAATAAACTATTTTGATCCACGTCTGTGCTCAAATTAAGAGCCATTTGTTCTGCCTTTAAATGCGAAGTAAATAAAATTAGAGGCACCTCATTAGCAAAAAATAAATAAAAAATACAGAAGAAGCCTGCAGATCCTCATGTTTACTAATGTGCTTGTGTTTAAGATTTTAATGTCAATTATGAAAACCAAAAAAAAGACTACCACGGAAATAGAGCGCTTTAGTTTCTATGAAATGCAAATGATTTTATTTTAGTTTTTGGTTGACCAGGTTGAGAATCTACATGATGTTTCGAGGTTGTGTAATGTCATTTGGATTTTGCAGGCTACATTAAGTTTCAGTACTTGATGGTACAGGGGAATATATTTTACTCACAAAGGACTTGAACCCACACTAAAAAATAAAAAAACAAGCGGAACAAAGTGAGCCGTTGTTCAACAAAGTGCGACCCAAGTCTGCCAAATTTTCCTGTGTTTTTTGCTTTTCTTCCGTTATACATTTCCTATGTGCTGCTGTGTGCCCATAAACACTGAGCAGCAGTTTGTTCTTTACATGCAAGTTTTGTCAACTGTTTTCACCTCTACTTGGTGTCTTGGGACTCGTTTCAAAGCCGTAAATAGTTTTGTTGACTTGACTTAAGCTTGCACCTTTTTAAACAGGGTGCAGCTCATTATCTCAAACTACTGAGGGTTTTTATTCCCTGATGAGATGTATTAATTATTACCTGACATAATCTTGATTCAACCCAGGTTACTTTGGCTGCCAGTGTCAAAGTTAATTGCATTTTCACTGAAACTGTAAATGTAATGGGCTGCAAAGCTACATGTGTTATAAATATCTTTAGTGCCACTATTTTGAGGGGACATGCTTGCTGTATACGTGGCTTAGCTCTGCTCAATATGACTGGGACTGGTTTACAAGAAATACAAACAAGTCAGAGCTTTATTTCCTGTATAGTAAAATGATAATGCGGTGCAGCATCCTGTGCTGCAGAACAATCTGGCCATGTGAGGCGGTGTTAACAGAAGGCAGGGCGAAAACTCACAACAACCGAAAGGCGGCTGGGAAGTTGTACGAAAAATAATGCAACAAAATGAACTTAAGAAATATGAGGAAACCAAGGTTTGGGGGATACAGGGGAAGCACAGGAGTAGGGAGTTAACACAGAACTAACTAAGGCACAAAAGCAGAAGACCTGATGACTGAAAGAGGGCTGGCCTAAATACGCAAGGGAACAGCTTGGAAGCAGCAGACATTCACCAAACACCATGACAACATGGGCTTTAATGAATTATTTTTGGGATACAGGCAGACTTTCAGGATGTATATGTTGTGTCTCTTTGTTATTATGGAAATAAGCTTTGTTTGTCATGCCTTATTGTAAATATGTATGGGAAAATGAGATTTCAGTGTTTTATGAGTGCAGATTGACTTGCTGGGATTAAATGGCAACATATGGCTGCACCCAAAGGAGTTTAACTGGATCCCAGTGTGAACCATAGTTCTCAGTGTGGCATGGCACTCATATATATTTGTAATCACATTTGTTTTACTTTTGTTAGTGTGAGAATTTGATGTAGTTGTGAGTTAATGCTGTAGAACTTCTGTTAACTTTTATGAATTCATTTTATGAAACTTGCATTCATTTTGGGGTGTTACATTACAGTTAATTATAGTGGCGCTTTTAATCACCTTAAATCTGAAGCCTACCAGAGAGTTTTCTGACCCACATGCATCAGAGAAACCAAAATGTGATCAAATTTTCTATCACAAGGAAGGAAAGTGAAATAATTGTGGAAGTTTTGGACACAGTTAAGTGTTTGATTTCACTATGGATTTTGGAGATTTGGACCCTTTCCACATAGGCTCAGGTGCTGAGGAAATGGGTTACATTTGCTTTACTTTGTATGGTTTCCCTTCATTTCCTAATGCTGCCCGTATTCAATTCAGTAGTTGCAGTGCATCCAGACTACTATAAATCCCAATAAAAACACAAGCCTGACCATTTCTTCTTTTGTGCCACTTAATGCATCCTGGCAAAATGGGCTGATAGAAGTCACATTGAATCATCTAGTATTACCGTAGCCCTTTCACTTAACTCCACACAAAACTGGATTATGAACTGTAGAGATGATGCTGTTGTGGCTACAATTCCGACTGGAGCAATACTACTGGAAGTAATGCAGCCGGGATAGTTGATGGCATAATGCCAAACAGAAAAATCATTAATTCCAACTAAGTACAACATCCAGCATTTAAAGGAATCATTTAACAGATTGGGAAATAGACTGAGTGCCTTTTTTGCCAGGAGATTTTATAAGAGCAGCTGGTTAGCTTGACTTAGCATGAAATATACCCAGGATTTAAAAAACTAAAACTATGTAATAAAATCTGTTTTTCATTTTGGACCAGCTATGCGCCCTACACCTACAACTCCCTGGAGTCTCCATCAGTTACCTAGCAACTAAAAAAAGCAGGATAATAATGTGTTAATTAGTGAACTTTAGAGACGTTGGTAGACCTTTCAACAGATCAAGGCAATTTCTCCTTGAATGTAAACAGTTCATACCAATTTTAAAAGTCTAGCAAAAAAAAAAAAAAAAAGACTGAGAAAGGGGTCATCTGAAACATTTTTACCCTCTAATGTTGAAACAGAGCACTGAGTCACTGACCGAGCAGACCCAGCACAGATAGGCCAGCAAAGAAGCTGTTTACTATGATGAGCAGAAAGAAAATCTAATATGATGAACAGTTGACCTTTTGTGACTTGGAGACAGTTTGTATTTTTCCACTCCATGTAATTGCATTACAGTTCATTTTCCGGTCAAGAGACTTTGTAAAGATGGAGTCAAGTAAGAGGCAGCGGCACAGAGAGCTGCATAGCACTGATTTACATGTTGCAGTGGTGGTGAGATAAGCCTCTGAACTGCTTCCTGAGGCAGGCCACAGCAGAATGCAGCAAAACACTAAATATCACCAAACCCCACTTTATAGAGTCCCTTATTAGTTATTGCCAGAGATTTTATTCAAAGTCAGCTATACAGGCAGCTTTTGTTATGATGCAAATACCCTAATAAAACTGTGATTGTGAATAATTCATTAACTTGTTTCTTTGTTTATCAGGGCAGTATGAGATGCATATAAAGATGGTGGTGTTTTGTTGTTTGTTTTTTAATCAGAAAAACATTAGGGAATGCACACAGCAGCAAACTGGTGCTTCGGCTGATCATGTTGGGTACACATGTAAGGTGACACCCAGCGAATCATCTAACCCCGATTCCCTGTCTCCTTTCCCCTCCTCTGCCCACAGCCGTCACCCTGTGAATGGTGCCGCTGCGAACCAAATAATGAGGTGCACTGTGTGGTGTCCGACTGCGCCGTCCCAGAGTGTGTCAACCCTGTGTACGAGCCGGAGCAATGCTGCCCCATCTGTAAAAATGGTAAACACTCGTCTCCGCTGGAATTCTACGCACATTCCGCAGAAGTTATTAAATTTTTAATTAAACCGATGACAGCAAGTTTATCTGTGGTATCACCATTTGATGGCCGTACCTTTAGAAGATGAGGATGTAATTGATGTTTTATGAATTAATATTATTACCTTGGGCCTGTTGGACACTAATGAGCAGTACTAGTTTTAATTATAAATGACACACTAAGCAGTGTAAACATTAGCCAATGATTAAAGGCATGGTAGGAGGGTCTGATGGGTCCTCGGAGAGCCTTTTATCTCCCAGTGCCCTGACGCCCTTGTCACACACAGCCAATCCCTAAATTAGAATTATAGGATTCCAATGGTTCATTGACTATTTACAAGGCGAGGTGGGAGATTTCCCTTTGCCAGCTCCAATCCTAAGGGACAGACGGAGCTTTATGAGTAAAGTACAGTAACTGTACATGTGCTGTGTGAACCTGGGTGGAGTGATCAACAGAAAAGAGTCCCTTAGGGTAATATCAAATTCATGGTCTAAACATGATGTTGTGTTTGCTCAACAAAAGATTTTTATTTGATCATTTCTCCTGTTTTCACAATGATGAAAAAAATGCACTCATGATGTTTTCTTATTATGTAGATCATCTCATCAAAAATATCTATACCCTCACTCTGAACCTTTTCATAAAGGGGAAAACAAATGCTTGTGATTTTTCTATTTTCTTTCCAGCAGCAGCTGACCTATAAATACAAAGAGAGCAATTTAGTTTGAGGCAGATGCTAAATGGCCATTTCGCCACAACTACCCACAATTTCTTTCACACCTCCTCCTATTTTTTTTTCCCTTCTTTATCACCATTGCTGACTTTCTTTCATTACGCCACACACATACACACACAGAAACACCCACAGTAACAAGGCTGCAGAAGCTGCTAGGAAAGAACTAATCCAGGCTGACAGGACACAGTGACACCCTTGGCATTTCAGGGTAGGCCTGTTGTTTCTATGTTCCCCAAGGGTGGCTGGTCAGGCTCTGGCAGCCAGATAAATCTCTATGGGAGTGGATGGCTGAGGGCTGTGGGGAGAGGACAATGAAGGAATGCTGTTTAGCTCTCATTTCTGGCCAAGGGACAGGGGATTGTGAAAAGAAGACGTCTAAATGTGCTCCACTCAGACATGCAGTCAGTGGGAGACATACATTTGTCTTTTACTTTACCTGCTACAAGTTTCACAGAATTAAATGAGACAGAGTTGGGGTGCATGTATTGTAACCTAAATCAAAGTCCAAGGCACAGAAAATGTCAACTGTAAACACTCTGTACATCGTGTTTACTTGGAGTTTAAAACAAGGACTTATACAGACAAGGAAAGCGTATAGGTCATTGAACGCAATTTGTAATCCAGAGAAAGCCTGGGTTGCAATGGGACTTAAGGTATATAAGTATGTGTGTGTGTATATATACACACAGACACACACACACACACAGACAGCAGTGGCCTACTACTCATCCATGATGGGCACTGTTGTGTATCAGCTGATTTCAATTATTTAACACGATTTTGTGATCAACAGAATTAAAAACACCAGATAAAAGTGCAGCAGAGCCTATTTCATTTTAATTATTCCCATCGAGCTCACAGGATCATCTACAACAGCAGCAGTAGCAGTTACTGCGTCATGAGACTGATGGGTCATAAGAGCTGATCTTGAATGTTGTGGCTGAAGGACACTATTATCCTCCAGGAAAAAAGCAGTGAGTTGACATGTGATTCGAGGATTTCACAGCGACAGGACAGCGTGGATATAATTCAATAGATGTTCGGGTCACCATTTTCACGCAATGCAAGCACCTAAGCAGTCTTTCAGATTGAATGGACTTTGCTTGAAGCAAAACTTTATGTAAATACATGCACAAATTATGCAGTAACAACATGAACAAGAGGTCAAAAACCCTCCTCAAAGGAGTTTTTCTGATGTGTAATACATGCTATACCTTAGAGCATGTGACAGGTCTGACTGAATTGTTTATACTTAGACTAATACTGTGACAGGGTTCCCACTATTTTTTCTATTTTAACCAGGCTGAGAGCCATGCTAGTGGCTCTGTGAGCTTGTACTCTGTGCTAAATACAAACGTAAATATGTTGACATACTCACAGGAACAATATTTACATGCTGAGATTTAGAGGGTAGAATGTTTACCATCTCCACCATCTTAGATTAGATAATAGAATACAAACATGTACTAATTAGCACTGAACACAAAGCACGGCTGAGACTGACAGGTCAAATGAACAGGTCTATTATCTGCCTGCTGTGGCTGAAGGACACTATTGTCCTCCAGGCTGCTGCGTTGTAGAGAGCTGATTAATGGTTTTGGGATTTTGGACAGCCAGGACAGGTTGGCTATAGGTCGATGGTTGTTGAGGTCACAAATGTCACTGCTCATATGGAATGAAAGCACCTGACCAGTCAGATTTCGTGAAAGCTACATTAAATATAAAGTGATAGCGTGAACACAGATCTGTTGGTCACATTATCATCACTAGAAGGCTTGCTCCTGTTCAAGCAATGAGTGCAACATAGACCTTTGAGTATGTGACAGGCGTGACTGAAATGTTGCATGTATGAAGTAAGGATTGGGGGAAACGTTTTATGATATTGGAATGTCACTTCTGATAGAAATATATCATAACATGATGCAGTCACTAATAATAGAAAACATTTCACCTTTAATTGCTGTGGAAGCAGTGCAAAGGACTTCTTATTTAAGGATTTTACCAGCTCCTGAAATTCAGTTCCATTTCCACTAAAGGCAGATAGATCATAATCTGTTTGCCAGCTAATTGTGGGCAACAGTATGTTTGTAACCATCAGTTGCTACCTGACACCATGAAGCTATACATTGCTACTGTTTTCATTTTTGGTCAAATAATTTTCTAATTACCAAGGCTAAGACTAAATAGGCTCTGTGAAGTTGTACTTTGAGCTAAATGCTAGCATAAGCACGCTAATGTGCATACAAAGTCTAACATCTGCCAATTTTGATGAAAGTTTTAATCTAATCTAATCCTGAAAACCAGGACTCCAATAAAAGTGAAAAACAGAACATTCCCTTAAAAATAAGAGAGGCCTGCAAATATTTCACTTTGAAAAAGATAAGGTCTGCTGTGTATCAAAATGTTTCCTCCACACTTGTACTCTGCAGAGGTTCAGGCTTGTTGCAGAAATCCCCTCAAGTCTTGTTCCAAAGTCTGTTGTAGCAGGTTGTTTATCGGCATTCTCCCATATAGATGGAGTGAGCTTACAGATACAGAGAGTGATTCTGGTGAGATAAGCCGACCCAGAACACTGATGAGGGGACAGCTCTTAAATTGATGATGAAAGGCAGCAAATAGTAAATGCCATGATCAGTGAGTGGAGTATGGTTTGCGTTTAAGTGGTCAGGTCTGGTGGACAGTTTACAACGGAAAAGGATTATGGGATTAAAGGCCCGGTCACACCGCCCGAACTTTGCTGGAGCGTTCCTTGAACGGTGGTGGTGGTGGTGGTGGTGGTGGTGGTGGTGGTGGGGGGGGGGGGGGGGGGGGGGGGCGAATTTCGACAACACAAAATGAGAATCGAAAACTCGGGCGTTGGATTAGCGGTAGCGAGCAGTACCGAGCGTTGGTATAGCGGCGTTCTGCGCATGCGGGCGTTGGCTCGGCGGGGGTATAAAGTTGGTTTAGCGGCATACCGCTTGTGACTACAGAGCTGAACGGATCATTTTGATACAAGTTCTGATAGATTTTTGATAGAAGTCGAGTCCATGTTCAGGCCTTCTCAGTATCCACTGTCTGACCCACACAACTCTGTCTCTCCTTCTTCTCTCTCTTCTCCTTCTGTCAACAGCTTGTTGCAATCTGAGGAGGTTATGATTCTGCTGCTGGACTAGTGCACCAATCATAGCAAGTCTCTCAGCATCCATGGTGATACAGTTTTACTGTAACTTTGAGCAAATTGGATATAGATGAGGTCTGAACTCAACGGCAGCTCGATTCCAAATGAGCTCCTGGTCCATTTCTCCCCGTATTTATAGCCAAATTCTGGTCCCGCTCCGACACCTCTATACCAACGCCAAACCAAAGTTCATTGCCGCCATGGATCGCTGCTTCAACGCCCGACACCGTTCCAGCAACCCCGTGTCCGCTCGTAAAACGCTTACAACCGCTCCACCGAAGTTTGTGCAACGTTTAATCGCCGCCCGGGCAACGCTGGCAAAGCAACAGTGGTCCAGCGTTCAAGAGGTCTGCGTTGGCCTAGCGGACCCAAGCGTCCACGAACTTGCATCGGGCGGTGTCAAACTTTGACTGGGCGTTGGTGGAGCGGGGGTGAACTTTGCCGGGGCGGACAATTGCCCCCTCCTCACCGCTCGCAATATTTTGTGCAGCTCAGAACTTTCGGAGCGGTAGGAGGGCCCCTCCAGAAACATCAGCGGTGGCCGAGCGTATACGGCGTTGCTTTAACGGGGGCCAACTTCTGTTAAACGATGGTTAACGGTTACGAGCAGTGATGGATTTTTTTCACCGCTCCAGCAAAGTTCGGGCGGTGTGACCGGGCCTTAAGGTGTCTAACAGACGGGTGTCTGAATGAGTGACAAGAATTAAAAAGTCAAAATACTAGTGGTTATATCATCTCCAGGCATATTTTCTCGTTATACACATGAATTTGAGCTCGACGATTAAGCACACCGTAAAAACAAGTGTGTCTTCTTCATTAGTACATACCATACACATCAGTTAAATGTGTATTCTTCCTGATGTTACTGGATTTTCCAAAGCAGGAGGAAAAGTACTGAACAAATGAAAAGCTGGGAAAGTTTATTCAATTTCTGAAACAAACTATTAGATAATATTTATAAAACTGCTTTTATAGGTACATTGTTGCACCAGCTCTTATGATAGGGTAATGTGTATCGATGAGCCAAAATGTGTCCATTAAATTTTAAGTGACTATATAGCTCCAGACATGATGAAGAAAACACTACAATATGGCATTTGCACAGGTGACAGGTTTGGCCAAACCCTTTCTAAAATACTTTAAATTGTTGTTACTTAAGGTGTAACTTGTGCAACCATTTCATGGTGTTATAGAGCTCCAGTATCTCAGCTAACAAATGGGCATGTCAGCCACACCTCCCTCCTCTCTTCACTTTCAGTTGCAACTCGAAAAGCTATGTACATGAGAGCCAGCAATTTTTTTTCCAGCCACAACCATGACATTGCAGCATACACTGAATGGCCATAGCAAGTTGTTGTCAACTGAAGTAATGTTATGTTAACTTACCTGTCTGTCCTTACCTTTGCTCATCTCTGTTCCGCTCTGTATGTGTCGGTTTTCATGGTCCATTGAACTGGAGCAGGTAACATGTCCACTCATGGACAGACCAGAGGATGAATGGCGAGGAGTAAACAGTGGGTAAACAGACAAACAGAGAGCAGAGTAAAACAGATATATGCGAGAAAGAGATGCAGAGAAGAACAGCAAAATAGCAGTCGAGACTCTTACACTGAGCTGAAATCGAATGAGGGTGCATAAATTATGTAAATGACAGTATTAAATACTTAGTTTTTAAATTCTTTGGATTTTTAGGGCACTGGCTAGACAGCACTTTTGCAGTGCGAGAGTTCACTGTCAGTCCATTTTTAACATTTGGACTGAATGTTACGTTGAAAATTTGTTAACAAGATTAATGGCTGTATGTCAGCGTCCCAAGTACCTTTTGATACCTATAGATGCTTCAGCTAATTGTAGCCTGGTTATTCTCATGACATCTGTGTGTCCTTTCATTGTTTATAAGCATGGAAAGGGCCAACAGTTTCAAAGGGAGGGTCTCACATGCACTAATATGCACGTGTGTCCAGACTAACTGCCAAACCACAGAAAAGTTAGGATTGCAACACATTCGGAGAGAGTGTGGCTCCATTCTCTGCTAAGGACTTCGTTACTCCACCATGTCTTTACATAGCAGACAGCTATTTGTTTCAATACAAATGCTATACATTTGCTATGTTCAAAATCTTGCATATTGCATCTCTGAAAAAAAGTTTCAGGGTTGTTTAATTTTTAAAACCAATCAGAATTGTCTAGATCCAACCCTAATTGCTAATGGATGGAACGTTAATGAGAAATTCTACCTAATTAGCTTCAATTAATCACTGATTTGGTGATGTTAAATTGACACCTACTTGGGATAGAATGTCTCCTAATGTGGATTAATAGTGAACAATTCGAACAGGATTAATTACTATATTTCAAAATCCCAAACACATTTTGACATTGAAAAACTTCTCAACTAAAATAGAGCACTTGATTATGACCTTAATGCCTGGATGTGCTTTTGTTTGTTTTTTTCCACCGTGGTTGTCAATCTTTTGTCAGAGCTTTATATTATAGATGTAGCTTTTCAGTATGTCTCCTTCTTCATGTCTCTCCCTGAAAACACCAACAGAGAGCAGAAGGCAGCACAATAGAGTAGTCAGGCAGTGGGAGTGCTTATCTCTGAGCCCCACATTCATTCATTCCAACTGATTCAGCTCTAATCTTTATCGTGAATTATATAGTGTAAATTCATCAGGGAGTATGCAATTACATAATACCCAGGAAGTAAATGATAATGAGTAGTAGCCTGGAAATGGCCAGTGTTTCCTCGGTATAACAGGATTAATCCATTTATAGATCTGGCATGTCTTATCAGTCTCAAGGCTGTCAGCGTGGTTTTTTTAACAGACATATCATGGAGTAGCGGCGCCATGGAGCTGGCAACACATTCAGTTTGTCATATTCTTTGAAAAAGCTGCAGTTTAGATTGTAGGTCCTAATGTACTGCACATTCACTCCTTAAGCTGTAGTCAGGGAAAGTATGCTGTGCTGAGACAGTTTTGATATGGGACACACACTTTCTGACTTCACTAAATCGTATTGGCCCTAAATTGATCACAGGCTTGGACGAGGGATTGCCTGTCCCTCTCATGGTGACAGAAAGCTGAAACTGTGTCCTGGTGTCTCCAAATCTATCTGGCAATAAACAATCACACTTGGCAGCAGCAACGGTCACCCTCTTCCCTCATCAACCTCTACCGAGTTTGTCCTGTAACCTGTGCCAGGTGTCCAGAGGTAGATCAATGAGAGTTAAGACTTGGCAGGCGCTCTCAATGTCTCCTCTAAGCTCAGATCAAAGGGCTTTTATCAGGTCCAAATAAAGCATAGGACTAATCTATGCTGAGGCAAAGGATGGGGATACCAGGTAGCCAACAGCTCCCTTTGTCAGTGTCACACAGATATTTATGGCCTCCTGCACCTAATTTTCACTCATAAGCACTGCAGGAAATTGAGCGGAATCCCTTAAAAGTCTGTGGCCAAAGCTAAGAATATTGGGAGACATCGGAGAGCCGTATTTGCCTATCTTTACGCTAGTAAAACATTTGTTAAGCTTAGGTGAAAGCGGTGTTCTTGGTTAAACATAGAAAAGTCAGCATGCCCTGCATTCTGCTGTGAGTCAGGGACTTAAATATTTAACCAAGATCATGATCTTTATCTAACCTTCATCAAGTGCTGTGAGCTACGGAAACATTACCATAGAAACTTTCATGGCAGACACAGGTGTTACTAATAACATTAATGATGGCTGTGTTGAATTCAAGAGTCCCTGAAAGCCATGACAGTGAGACAGCAAGCCAGCATGCTCAACAGAATTCTGTAGTTATATATTTGATTAAATGCAACTTATTCTTGCCCTACCCTAACATAAGACAGGCTCTTTCTTTTTTGTGTGTAAGGAAACTCTGCATATTTCATCTAGCCAGTGCAGGAAAATATCCCCTCTGTAGCTTCTCCGGTTGACTAACCATACTGCTTTACATTTTCGTTGATAGCATTAAGTTAGCCCACCCTAAATCAAATTGACTGGGGCACTAAGATGTCCGTGAATATTAGCCGTGAAAGCTACTGTGTCTTCAAGAGTTATGGGACATATGAGTTTTTATGACTACTCGTAGCGGAGTCTTGAATCTGGCAGGTTTGACAGCGCTGAATGCTGAGAGCATGCCAAAGTCACCGTCACACCAATTGAGCGGCTGATTGCTTCATTTAAATCATTAAAACTAGGGTGAATCCGCAGCACCTTCTGCCTCCTCTGTCTCAAGAGGTTGAGAAAGAGAGAAACCGCCTCAAATCTCCCCAAGGCAAACAGAAACAAATTAGATTTGATAATTTTAGGTGGTATTTAACAGTAACTGCACTGCATTCTCGCAAAGGTAATATTTTTAGCTTCCTTGAAGAAAGATTCAAATTGCATCCAGGGTAATCCGTCTCTGTATCGGCTGCATTTATCAAACAAATGGGCATGAAGTGTTTCAGCAGTACATAACATGTATTAAAGGAATCTTACCAACAAAAGGGGATCCTCAAAGTAAATCCTACAGTGTTTTAAGGATGAACCAGATGTCAAAATTAATCTGAGTTCTTCATTGGTTTGGAAGTCAGTGTGTGTGTGTGGAAAGAAACTGTGTGAGGAATTGCTAAGGAGTTCTGTGGTCTTTTCATACAGACCGAAGTGATTAACACCATCCTCCCTACTGCCTCTCAAAGCAGCTTTCTCTCTCTTCCTCTGTCTCTCTCTGTACTCCAGCCTCTCTGTACTGCCAAGCCAGCGCCTGGCAGGCTTCTCTGCTCGCGGCGCATTAGGATGCAAAGCGCTCCATGTTGAGGGAGAAGGGGAGACTAACAAAAGCGCTTTAGTGTTGCAAAAACAAGCCCATCGGTGCATGCCCGTGAAAAGATCTGTACGTCTGCTCTGACTCCCCTAACTCCCTGCAGCTCTCTGCATCACTCCACCACCCCTCTGCAAAGAGAAGCTCTCAGGAGAGACACATCCATTTGTTGTCGTTCTCATTCCTTCTTTCCTGTCTCTTTCTCCCTCCTTCCCTCTTCCCTCCCCTCGCATGCGGCAGGTCCAAATTGCTTTGCTGGAACAACGATCATCCCAGCCGGCATTGAAGTAAAGGTGGACGACTGCACCATCTGCCGCTGCCACAACGGAGACTGGTGGAAGCCGGCGCAGTGCTTGCGGCGGGAGTGCCTCAACGGCCAGTCGTTGTCATAGAGAGACTCCACCGAGGAAGGTGGAAAAACTCAGGCAAGGCTCTGCCTACTGCGCCATTTTGTATGATTGACAGGGCAGGAGCACAATTCCTAAAAAACCTGAGACGGCATAGAATCGAAGAGATGCTTTCACAAGCTTCACACAAATACAGATTTAGCCAGTGAGAAGAAGATGAAACTTGTCTCACGGCTGTTTCCACCCTGCAGTTTTAATCGTCCTATATATTTTCAGAAGTTGACTTGCTTGACTTGCTGCTCTCACATGAAAAGTTTCTAAGCTCCTTGAACTCTTTCCTAACCATTGGCAATGTTGAATTGCTCATGTTGATTTCTGTATGTATGTCATCAGCTTGTTGTACGTGTCTGTCACAATCACGCAGGTGTTGTAAAGTTCTAATAGCAGGAGAAACAAACCATAAGCACACTTAACAATGCTTCTTTTGTTTGTTTTTGGATTGACACCAGTTAAAGCACTGCAAATGTGTGCTTGACTTTCACAACTTCACTCTAAGAGCTTGTTTACAAGATGCACATAACACATAAATGTTTGTGTCTTCATGAGACTTTTATTGTTATGGCAAGAGCTGACGTCTAACACTTACATGATGCTACTGTCATATTTTATAAACTGCTATGGAAACCTAAACTCTTTTATTGATCATCACAGGTCAGAGTCGTGTCTACACAATAACAGCATAGGCTGGGTAGGTTGGTATTGTAGAAGTACCACCAGTAGCTGAGGGGCAAGCAAGATGGCAGCCAGAAGTTATGAGATCTAGTTTTAAATAACTACTACAGCTTTAAGAAGAGCAGGTTAAAAAAATGCTGCAATACTGCATCAATAAGAACAACTTTGGGCAACCCTTCCCACCTCAATTGGTTTTATTGTATTCTCTCAGAGGTCCATATCCTCCAGAATATTCCCACTAACTAACTACTTGAACTTGTTATCAAAGCAATTAGCGAGCCAAGAGCAGCCTGCTTTAATTTTCCTTAATCAAGGAGTATTGTGTGATAAATCATCCAGCTGGGTGCTTGGTGCTGCTGCAGCCTGCATGCTGGGCACATTCAGCAAGAACCAGCAGACAAAAGGGGGAATCTGCATATGTCTAAATGCTTTTAAGCAGCATTCACGAGCTCATTGTCCATGTGAGCACATACAGGCACACCATTCATCCACAATCTCAGGCACAGTATGCTGCTGTGCACCCAGTGAGGCACTTAAACCCATAAGGCTTGTTAAGAGACAAAGCTGTTACATTATACCACTCCTATAGATTATGTAATAGATTTTCAGTCCCTCCCCTCGCAGATCTGTTAGAATAGCCGATCCAGTGTGGTGTGCGACTACGGCCAGTGCAAAAAACATAGAGACAAGTTAATGTACTGCTGTGACTTTTTTTCAGGCCAGAGTGGTCCTCAAGTAGTCCAGTCTAAAAGAAAAAGCATCCAACCAGGGCTCAAAACACGATGTTTTTGAGATGATAAATACTAGTCATTAATTCAAAGGTGAATTTCCGTAAGCTCATGCCATTCATCACTAGAATTTTTTCCATTTCCAGAAAATCCGCTCCCGTTAACCTTTTAGACCCTATTCCTGGGCGGTGATGGATGGGCTGCTTAATAGCAGCTCCCAGCACTCTGTAATGAGACAGAAATGAACATAGGATAAAGACCAATGACTAAAGAGCTGTATTACCTTAAAAGGTACTAAAACTAATTTTGGAAGAATCTTAGTCTGCTGCATAGCTGCAGCACATGGAGAGAAATCACAGAATTGAGAGAACATGGGTGAAGTTCAATCTTAGGTGCAACAATGGGGTTTGGGTCATTTTCATCATTAAGCTGCAGTGATTTAGTATCTTTCAGCATAAAAAGACAGACCTCATCTATCTGGCTTGAGGTCTGCAGGCTCATAAAACAAAACTGACATGAATGGTTGATCAGTCACAGCCTCAGTGCTCCAGACATTTTAGAATTATTCAAGGAGCTTCATTCATCTTAATTACTTTAAATGCCACATAATTATTCAGCCTATACATGTATCCAAAAATAACTTAAACACTGGAATTACTTTAGTGGCTAGCAACAGAGAAAGACTGAAGTGAGTGTGCTAGCTGACAGGGCTCAAAGGCATTGCTGCCGCCACAGATGCCTTATTGCTGCTGTTCCAGATAAGATTCACAAAGCATGGCCTTTGGCATCATACAGCACGAACAGCCCAGACCGCTTAAAGTGCTACTTTGGTTCACTTCTTTGTGTGGCGGTTTACCGTTATGTATGAGCCAAAACCGTTTATTGTTTTATCCTACGACATTCCACAAACAGCCAGCAGGGTGAAGATGAATACACGGACAAGTACAGTTCAACATTCACAGCTAAAATGCCGGATTGAATCCACAGATGGCCCGAAAAATACGCTGTCACTTGATCGGAGTAAAAGGAGAAGCAACAAAAATGTCAGATATTCAAGCCAAAAAGAAGTACCCTCGCCACCTGATCCTTATAACAATGTGACATTGTAGCTCATTGGACTGGTTGTTCCGATACAGTTTCCTCCATTGCTTTCTGAAATGCACAGCATTTAGTAAATTTAACTGGGAGAGCCGTGGCTGCTCGTTCTCTCGATTTTGCAAGCTGCTTTCATCACCCGAGCGCGAAAGCAGTAAACGCAGAGGGTGAAATGATTGTCAACAGAAATATGACAACCTTTTCACAGTCAAGACCTAGATCAACTGTCCCTCCACATGTAACAGCTGAGTTGTGATCCAGGCTGCTAGTGGGAAGCAAAACATGAGAAATGTGACATCAAAAAGCAGATCATATATTCAAAGTTAGTAGTGCAGTTAAAGAAAACCATGGGAAATTTTAGTTTCACTGCAGTATGTCAGAAGCAGTGCACACCAGCGCATGTGTCGCTCTGTATTTTAAGTAAGTTGAGTGAAAAAGGAAATCATAATCACTATGGCTCTCAGTGAGAAAGAAGCAGGAAGGATTTAAAAACCATATGCATTAACATACAGTAGGTGGCTATGTGTGCCGTTAATGAGAACAGGCTGCCTTTTAAAAACACAAGAGGTGTTAATGCAGCACACATCCACTAAAGCCCACCGTGCGCATTTCAGAGTCTCTGCCTGGGCAAACCAGGGAAAATTACATTTCCCCTTGCAAACACGTGGAGCTGCACAGTTTCAAGGACAGATCAGCTGCACAGTCTGTCTTTGTTCGGTTTCTGCCAAGAAACTCGAGTCTTTATGTCTGTCTGTGAATGTCTATTCAAATGACCCCATCTGTCCTCCCATCATTCAAACTACGAGCTTGTACATGGGCTTTTTCCACGAGACACCGACTTACTGTAGCTGGAAACTATGAAAGATTGTTTTTTCCCCCCTTTATGTTCGTTTTTTTTCTGCAACAAAACTGTTACATAAAGTGTGCCTGAAAACCAACACAGAGTACTATCTGGTAAAGGAAGAGAGAAACACTGTTATTATACAATCAATTGTATTATTTTTTGGGGGGGCACCAAGGGTATGTTCATGTGTGACTCAAATATGCGACAATATTATTTCTGTAACAAATTTGAATTTATGTTTGAAATCAAGAGCATCTCTGATTGTATATGAACTCATGCTCGCACAGGTTCAACCTAAACTGTACAACAAAGGGTCCAAAATTCAAATAACTAAACAACCCTTGGTGCTCCACATGCTGTTCATATGTAAATATCTTCAAGCGTATAATGTGTATTCTGAAATCTGAGGTGGAGTAAAAAAAAAAATGACAAGAAATAAGGAAATGTGTATTATTCACTGAGACAAAAGTATTTTGTTAAATAGACTTGAAAAGAAGTGTTATTCAGCAAAAGTCAGTGTGGGTTTCTTCTTTTTTATTATTATTAATTATTAATGAATCCGTTTTGTTTACACCAGATCACTTGAGATGGAATGAAAACACATTGTTATCAACACAAAAATGTGCAGCATGAAAAGCACAGCATTTCTTGGCATCTGTATCAGCTTCAGGGGCAAATTCAATTGAAACCAACTCGACAAATCTCCTTGAATTCAGCCGCATTTTCGATGTGATAAAACCAACAAACAATTCACTGAACCAGGGCACAGCAAAGCTTCAGGTAATGTGCCTATAAACAGAGCATTTGAGCATAAATGTAAGTACAATACTTTCCTGACTCATGGTTGTGAGAGAGAAAGAATACTGGTGCTTAATGGTTTCGTAATGCTCACCGAGTTCAAGGGCATTACTCACAGGTTCATTCCTCCATTCCATTTCATTACAAGTCAGTCTGGGCTTCTATCTGGTCCACACTGCTAATTGCCTTCTCCCACCTCCCACCGTGGACAAGAAAAGGGAAGCAATTTTATGCAGCACATAGCAATCAATAGCAATTAGGTGCATCCCTGACTAATCCCATTGAAATGGCATCTTGGGAGATAGCCAGTAGAAGACCTTTAAAAGCACACATACCTGCAAAAGTTTTGCTTTTTCTTCACAGCGAGTGCCAGCACTGTGACTGAACAATTAATTGCTTTGTTTTCCTATTCTACACTTTATATTGAATTTCCATCAATCCTTTTCAGGACCCACCGTCTGCTTTTGTATCAAACAGACATTTTCAATTAGATAATTATCTCTTCCTGGTAAACCCATGCATATTATGCAGTGTAATTCCTCTCTAAAACCACTCATTAGATGCTGCAGCAGCCACAAAAATTGATTTCAGCGTGGCACATATATGACACAACAAAACGCCAGATGAAGTTTGTGCAACAGATGAAAGCTCTTAAACAGAGTTGATCAACAGACAGAAGGTTCTTGCATTGGCACTGATGTGGATTTTATACTGGAGGGTTGAGAAGAGGGAGCAAACTGCAATCTAATTTCAGTCAATCTAATTTCCAACCATCACCTACGGTCATGAGATTTCTTTTACAGGCTAGCTGGGCTCACCCTTTGAGATAGGGCGAGAAGTCTGGAGCAGAAGTACTGCTCCATCACATTAAAAGGTCAGTCAGTTAAAGTGGTTTGGGGTATCTCATTAGGACTATTCCCAGATGCTTCCCTGTGGAGGTTTTCCAGGCAAGTAAAACTCAATGAAGACCCCAGTGCAGGCCCAGAACATGTTGGAGGGATTATAAACCACACACAGTCTGGCCTGGAAATGCTTTGAGCTTCCCCAGAAAGAGCTGAAGGACATCGGTGAGGCGAGAGGTATCTGAAATGCCTCACAGCCTGCAGCTAATGTGACCCTTGCTTGGAAAAGTGGCAGACACTGGACGGATGGTGTTCTTTAAACCGCAACGAAGTGGAAAAACTACCCCACCAGAACTGTGTGGCATGAAGTTATCAGACACGTAACCAGCCGAGATACCTCGTCTAGTCACCATACTGTTACAAAATATTAGATATAGCTTTAAATTCAAATAGGCACTTCTTGATAATTATGCATTTGGGTTATACTTGTGGCTCCCAAGTGTTTCAACTTGGAACCCCCTAAAACGATTTACTATTTACCTGTAACCTCTTGAGATGGGACTGTGGGACAATTTCACCAAATGCTCTTTTTTTGAAACAAAATCTCTTCTATTGTGTAATTTAAATAATTTTAACACATCAGGGAAGGTACACCCATTCAACCTCATACAATAAAGTTGTTTTTTTTTAAAGCCTCCCAAAAACAAAAACTGTAGCAGAGTTTTATTTTCTACTGTTTCTTGTCCATTTAATCATGTTGCTATATTTGTGCCTCTCTGCAGCATTTAATTATGGGTTTATACATAATAGTGTAGCAATGCAGGATCAATCTTGGATAACAAATGTAAAAATCGCCATTTTAAATTTACATTTTAAGCAAAAAATATTCAAATTAAGGTACATTATTGCTTTATTTTTCTAGATGTGATTTGTTTCAACTTAATTACCACAGGAATGGCAATGCTTAAAGGAAAGTGAAATATTGCTAAAAAAAAATATATTATTCATATGGTAAGGGAAAAAGAAAAGGCTTAAACCAACATTTGAGGGTCTGCCACTGGGAGGAGGCGGAAGGCTGCAATGCAGTTGATGATCCAGGTGGAGGGGGCAGACCACACCTTGCCTCGTCTGACCACTGCAGGCTTGTGAGGGCCCTGGGGGTCAAAGATGATGTACTGGGTGCAGAGGGCCTGGTCGGAGCCCGGCAGGGCGTGGTAGGCTGCAGCGCTCAGGGTTTGCGTCACGTCGCTGTCTGGCTTCGGCTGCCGGCTCAGGAGCTGACCTCCTCCCTCCCGGATCAGCCTGGTGAGCTCGTCTTTGGTGGGAGCCTTAAAGGAGCCGAGCAGGAAGAAGAAACAGCCGTCGAAGAGCGGCGGAAGCTACAAAACAAAACGAAACTCGTACATTAATGAGAACTTTGGTGGTTTTCTCATTGCTTGAGGAGTTCCCTGGTCCAAACTAGTACTTTCTTGAACTCTATCAGAAAAGACCTATTATCTATTATCTTCAAAACCAAAAAAAAAAGAAAAATGTTCACTTCCTCCATGCCAGGCAGAAACTTCAATCCTTGAAATGCCACTGGGAGAATGATTAAGGTCCCCTCTTTTGTTTACGATGAAAATAAACTCGGAATACTTTTCTTTGTCACTAAATCTAGGCAAGTGTCTGCGGAGATGCTTTGTTTTTACTTCTTTGCTGCAGAGCCAGAAGACACTTTTATAAGCACCATTCTCCAGACAAACCCTGAACCGCTTAGCATTGCTGTTTAAAGCAGCCGTGAATTATGCCACTGGAGACTGTTCTATTCACAGCAT
Source organism: Acanthochromis polyacanthus (assembly GCF_021347895.1). Taxonomy (NCBI): domain Eukaryota; kingdom Metazoa; phylum Chordata; class Actinopteri; family Pomacentridae; genus Acanthochromis; species Acanthochromis polyacanthus. The sequence continues at coordinate 28,399,579 of NC_067126.1, forward strand.
CAATGAACTCAACTGTTGTGGCGTGTAAATTAGCTCTCTCAAGAGTTTCTAGTAAGAAGGTTCTTTGACTACACTTTGGCAGAATTTCACTTTCACTGGTGTGCGTGTGTCTCCTTTACTTATGATTAGGATTGATATTCTCATTGTTTTTCAAGACTGAACATTTATCCTGCATAAGAAGGAAGAAAATCTCGACTCCACAAGAGAACATGCTATTATCATGACTGTCTATCCAGGATCATCTCAACAACAAGTTCTATAGGCTACTCTGCTTCTTAATCTTCGCATTGGCACCATCCTTGAGGGAACAAACAGTTAATCATTTCAGCATGTACAGTGACTATAAGCGTATTCACTGTTTGTTCAGAGGATGCTGTTTTGCTGCACTGCATCTAATGATTCTTTAATGTCAAACTGTAATCAAATTTGCACAAATTAGGCACCTTTAGCAGCAAGCAGAGCCACAAGAGTGTGTTAGGTTTGTATCAGCTCTGCCATCTAAGCAATGCAGTGCCCCCATTTTCTGTAAAATGGCACAAGCTCTGTCAAGTTTCACGTCGACTGGCAAGTCAGCTGCAAATCGAAACGGTCTTGTTTATGGTAAATGGTCTGTATTTATATAGCGCTTTACTATACCTGCAAGGTACGCAAAGCGCTTTACATGATGCGTCACATTCACCCATTCACACACTGATGAAGCTGCCATGCAAGGCGCTAACCACGACCCATCAGGAGCAATTCGGGGTTAGGTGTCTTGCTCAGGGACACCTCGAGCACGACGGGGAGAGGATCGAACCAGCAACCCTTCGGTTGCAAGACGGCCACTCTACCCACTGAGCCATGCCGCCCCATAAGTTTAGACTGAAGTCATGGCCTTGACTTGGCCACTGTTTGACATTTATGTTGCTTTTGAGGTTATTTCTGTGTAATTTAAGCTTCACTTTGAGATGATGTCTTACTGATCTTTTACTCTGTTTTTCTGTGTCCGTTACAAGCGGTCGGCAACAAAATCAAAAATATGCGGTACACAACAGATGTGAGTATACTGCTGTATAATATTAATTAAATGTCAAATAATTCTAAACTGCAACACCTTACAGTAATTGCATTGCCTGTGTGCTGAGCAGCAGGGCGTTTTCAATCATATAAAATTAAAAATGAACAGTTTAAATTTACATACCTCACTCAGTAATGCTTTTCTTTGGAAATTCTTGTGCTATTTTGGTGTTTTTCTCTGAAAGGTCATCATGCTACAATATTTCGTTTCTACAAAACTACTGGAGACTAGAAGTCATCTTGACAGCACGTAATTTGGTTTATTGAACGGCAACCATGGTGCCACCTATAAATGTCAACTTCTCCCAAAGATCTTTTGTACTCATGCCCCCCCATACCATTACATTCCCACTTCATTGGTACAGTCAGGATGATGCATTAACTGTGGTCAGGTTCACACTAAACACAGACCCCATCTGAGGTTAATACATATATTTTGACGATGATCTAACCAAAGAATGTACTCAATTCATCAGACTACTTTTAATGTCCTTTAGCAAAGTTTCACCTTGCACCTTTGTACCAAACTGCAGGAAAATGTGTGTTTGATTGAACGGATCTCATAGTAGCTGACTGTCATTAACAGCTGTCACAGGGTTAAAGACCATACGCAACTATGTCTCATCTGATCTGACCCTTTTCCATCATTGTGAACTCTCACAATCATATTTTTCAGTTTGCCTGTCAATTCTTTTTCTGTCAAACACACATGCAAACATGCTGCTAGGTACAAAACTGGGCAAGTTCTGGTGTTCAGAGGTCATTTTGTACCCACGATCATGCAGTTGGGCTAACTGGAATTCATAGCTGTACTCTGTTTTGTTTCAAGGATCACAGGTTCTCAAACTCGAGTTAGTGATCGTACATGCATTCACTTTTGTTACACTAAGCTTCAAAACCTATTCCTGCATTTTGAATATAATCTTCCTCAAGCATTTGCTTTTTATTGTTGATGAGAAGAAACACTCTACTTTAAAAAAAATAGTTGGGTGAATAACGGGGAAGAAATGTATTCCTTCAACTCAACTGAGATCGATTCGCATTTAGGAGCTTTAAAATGTAGTGCTTTGTTTTGAGTACTGCCAAATAAAAAGCGCAATTACATTGTGATTTATGATTTCAAAACAAAAAAATAAACACACATGTGCCACAGCTGGGAAAAAACTACATTTTCCCAAGGACAATCCATACTCTTCAGTTTCATGTCTTTGTTTGTGTGCTTCTCATTTACCAAGCTACATCTGTTGATGCGACTGCGCTGGGGGCCTTCTCCTGCTTCATGCTCAGCTTCAGGCATCCATTTCCCTGCCTGCACACATGCCTCCACCCCTGGCATCAAAGAGAGAGAAGGAAAAAATAAATAAATTAAAGCCACAGCTAATTATGCTGACTTGAAAGAGTGTGACAAGGCAATCGAGAACAGAGGATGACAACGCTCGTGTCTGTTTTATCACAAGTTGGAAGATTTCAAGTATTGGCAAAGCTGCGGTTGTTGACAGAGAAGGATGCCCACAGCATGATGGAGTTAATGATGCAACCCTCGTTTTAAGTATTAAGCAGAATTCGAGCTTCGTCTCTTTCTGTCTCCTGAGGTTTTACGGAGTCAAATTGGAACTGTGTGACAGCCAGCATCCCAGCATTTTTTGAGTTAGAGAAGAAGCTTTTGTTCTAAATCCTTAAGAAAAGCATCTCGAAAGACAGAGAAGTTATTTATTTTTTTAAGTAAAGGCAGATAAGGAAAACATTGCACATTTTAATGACCTCTCACTGTCACAGATAAAATATGCCTCTGAACACAGCGCAGATCACAGTGCCACTGTTCTCAGTAAGCGTTCTGTTACTAAGCATCAAGTTGGGGATATATTAAAATAATCCAAACTCCCGGTTTAAAAGTGGGACATCTAAACATAGTGAAACTAGATTTTGCTTAAAATCTAACAAGCTAAATGATGTGAAATAAAGCAATACACCTGAGCATAAAGCCTGGCATGAATTACTACTTTCATTAGACATGCTGAGACGTCTCACAGTGTTTCCGTGGCTTCAGCTGCATCTCAGTCTCCTACCTGTAAAATATGGTGCCATGAACGGATCAGGCTAAGTGTGTGTGTGTGTGTCACAATAAGACACGTACATACACACAGTCACCAGTGCATGAGGTGGAGGGTAATTACATTTCTTCATCCCCCTTAATTACAGCTTTCTTTTACAGGGACCTTGCCAGAGTCTTGGGCAGGGAAGGGAGGGAAGGGAAGATACTGGGGTTAATCGCTCCGGACGATGGCGCTTAGTGCCGAGAAGTCATTAGCATATTTGCTAATTATGTTCACAAAGAAAGCAGAAAACATCTCAAACCCCTTCCTTCCCGAGTCAATGAATGAAAGAGTGGCAAGATGAGCCCGCTTCCTTGATTAACTATGAGTCCAACTGGAACTGTGATCTCATAATAAGCACAAGACTAGGATAAGACTAGTCTTTGCCCACATAATGAGATAATCATTGTACTTAAGACTTGATAAAAGTTTTAAAGGCCAACACTGACACTTAAGGAGCGAGACAGGGCACAGCAGCGCACTCTTTTTTTGATAGCCAACATCCTCATAACCAACTACTTTCATGCTTTAGGAAAAATAAGAAAACAAGTATTCATGGGCACAGAGCAACAAAACACGAGCACTCTTGGATCCAGTCTGTGGCAGCTATGCCTCTGGGCAGCAGCAGCAGTCACAAAATGTGCGGGAAAATTACAACAAAAAAGAGAAGGAAAAGCGATGACAGAAGCAAGGATTTCAACTAGGCTTGGGCAGCAGGCCTATCTGTTCTGTCTTATCTTCATGACATTTCGCCATGTTATAGGGCATACGATGCCATCTGTGCTTAAATATAACGCAAAAGCTGAGCTGCTGGCGATAGAAGTCATTGTAGCATTTCTCATAACAAGCGTCTTTCTTCCACAGATTCTTGCTGGAGGATCTGATGACACTGACACTTCAGAGAACTGAAGGGTAAAGATGTGTGACTGGCAGTGGCAGACTGACAGTCGAATGCAATTATGTGGCTAATAAACTGCTTTTGTAGTTTGCGGATGTCAGCTGAAGATAAAGCTAGAAAACGTGCACTGACCCCACTGCCCTCAGCTGCTAATTATACATAACTCAAGGTCATGTAGGTCGGAACGGCCATGCTTGTAGTGTACTATGAGAAAACCATGTCAGGATGTATTTAATTATTAACTTCTTTCATACACGGATATAAAACAAATTGTTGTAAGGAGAGAACTGAGGTAACTGGACAAAATTGTACAATGGACTTTTAGAACAAGAAATATCACAGTCAGGGTTAAGCTGGGGTCAGTGTGAAGTGGTTGATTAATGCGTGTTTCTGAAGGTGGAGTTGTGGTCTCTTGTGGTAAGGGTGAATAGGAAGAAAACCTGAACTCACATCACGAATCAGCAATGTCCATTCCTTGCAGTTTTTTTTTTTTTTTACTAGATGTAGTCAGCATCTTTTTGACCAAAGCAACCTGCTCCACCAAAAGAAACTGACCTCTGGGGGTGCATGCTGTGCACTACACTAAATTATTCTAACATCTCAGTATCAGCTAAATAGAAAGAGAATTAGCAGTACTAATAATCATATTTTCAAGATTTCTCAATACCTTGGTATACTATAACACCTTGAAACCGCTCAGGCCTAATTTCACCCTTCAGCTCTTTTTCTTTAATAAAAGCTTAAGTAAGGCTTTGAGCCAACATGGAACTCTTTTAGAAAGGATGAAACAAGAAAGCTGCTTTTCAAAGGAAAATGCAATGCAACAAAACATTCCTGATAAAGAGGTAAGCCAGGGCTTGGCCTAGTTGACAGCAACGGCGTACAAAGGCAGGTGACAGGGAGAACTCAGCTGCTTGTGTGTGCTTGCACACATACACAAGGACAGAAACAGATAGGATGCCACAGTGATTGTCATGAGGGAGACAAGCTGTGTCAAGTGCTCAGCCTGCGTGGAGAAAAGAGAAGGGGAGGGGCTGAAACTGGTCCAAACACACAAAATCTTCCAGTGACACAACCACACACATTCAAAGTTGAATAGGCTCACTGACACACACACACACACACACGCTCACTGACACACACACACACACACACACACACACACACACACACACACACACACACACACACACACACACACACACACACACACACACACACACACACACACACACACACACACACACACACACACACACACACCACACACACACACACACACACACACACACACACACACACACACACACACACACACACACACACACACACACACACACACACACACACACACACACACACACACACACACACACACACACACACCAAGGTGCCAGAAAACTCTTTGACAGCAAGTCTCTTTTTACTTCCCCTGAAGCAGACTTCTTCTGAATGTCTGCTTGTTGACTTGGTTCAAGGATGCCAGGGAGACTGGCTGAGAATAGTAAAATTTTCGCTAAGTATTCATCTTGGCAAAAATCAAACATCTTTTCATCGTTGGTGATATTGCCTTGTGGCACACTGATTCCCAGATTCCATCCCCGAGTCATCCACCCACTCGATTTGGCTGTCAGACATGTAAGCAGGTGTGGGCACACACTGCAGCAGGCACAAACAATTGATCTGAAAATTGCCTGTTGCAAAATATTCTTTTAATGTTTCCCATGACAGTGCATGCTCTGCATGAAGCAAAAGGTACTTAGCATTTAGAATTTCCCATCCCAAAGACAGAGCCTGATCTCACTTGAAAGCTTGCCGAGAGGAGGAAATATGAAGGTCAAAAGTCCACGTCTCAGCCAAGACTAGCAGCGAGAAGGAATTAAGACTGAAGCCTTAGTGGGACTAAAGAGCAAGAAGTAGATGCATTTCCATGCTTTTTATTAAGAATAAGATGCACAACCAAATCAACAAAAACATTTTAACTTTTCCCTCAAAGTTTGGACACCACAGTAATAAAATGCAGCTCCATGATACTTTTAGAATAAAGGTTGCAGGTAGAATGTTCATTGGGATCTAGCAGGAAGCACAAAATCCCTAAAATGACCCCAACCAGCTACTGCAGCACAATCCATTTGTTCTGTGCTGTGGTTCAGAGAATCCAATATTTACCTAGCAGATTTTTCATACTTGTCCTAAACTATGCCAAGAGTCACCTACGGTAGCAAACATGACTTCAAATGCAGATGGAAATATTGTTTCTCTGGCTAGAGCGCCCTTGAAAAACTCAGTCAACTGGAAAAATAGATGTAGAGCAAGTATAAAACTCCTGCGAATGCTAACTTGCTTCTGCCACTGCAGCACAAAGTACCAGTCTACTACTTGATTTTAACATCAAATTTACCTTTTAATGAATTGTAACTAAATAAATGACAAACTAAATCACGAATGTTCACATGTAATGTAGGAGCATGTGAGGAACACATGAGAGCAGCACATTTCTTTGATCGTTTACAGTAACTATGCTGAACTAAGCTCACCAGCTGCAAGCAGTAGCTTTATATTGACCAGATATGACAGCGTTATTGATCGTTTCATCTAAAGCTAGCCAACAAGGTCAATCAGTGTACTTCCTAAAATGCTGAATTATTCATTTAAGGCTATGAATAAATGAGGCTAACAGTGCAAATTAAGCCTTATTTCATAGGGGGGAATGCTAAGGATTCCACCAATGAAAATAGACCAACAACAGCTGATTGTTCTCTTCTGTTTAACGATAGTCAAGCTATAATAAAGCCATTCAAACTATTTGAAACCTGGATTTTATAAGAGCAAAAGAAAAGTAATCAGTAATAAAGATTTCTGACATTTATCCACAGTCATGATGTCATTCAATCTAAAAATGTTTTATTCACAAATAACTTATGATATTCCAGGGCTACAGTGATGGAAGAGAGTAATAAAGCCATCTACGCTGAATTAATGATTGTCATGAATTAAAGGAACTGAGCGCAGTAGATATCTTTGCACAATAAACATAAGTGCTACATATTGTCAAGGTAAACTGTAATCTCTACATAAAAGCTCTACAATGGAGGAGATATTACATTTAACCTTCAAGAGATTTCGGATAGAATCTGCTTTGATGTCACTGCAATAGGAAGTTACCGTCGTTCCAACAGCAGCGTTTTATACGACATTCAAAAATAGCTTGTACAGAGAACTGCTCCAGACGACACTCCACTCCATACTTACAGCTGTATCTGACAACCCAGCAGCCAGCAAGAACACCCAGGAGGGTGGAGTAGGTGGTGGGCATTTGTCCTTCTGGCACCACAACATGGCTCACTGGCAGGAAGAAACACACACACACACGAAAATTAGTCACAAAAGAATTGTGCTCTACATGCACAAACAACAGCTGCATGTTGTTGTCCTCCTACAGCGTTTCAAGGCAATGTTTTGACTACATTACCACGAGAAGTCTTTAATATGTAGTTGAGATATTTTAGACATCAAAGACCATAGAACAGCCCAAGCAAGGTCCTGAGTCTGTGATGTGTGAGACATCAATATCAAAATATTAAGAAAATAACACAGAGTCAGCAGTGAGGATGCACTTCAGCACTACAGCATGCCTCATCAGAATAGCTTGACAGGTGATGGAATAGTTTTGGGAGACCCCCACAGCGTTGTAACGCTGGAGGCGGACACTGTGTCCAAACAGTCCGACATTCACACCCACCTCACACTGTGATTGACCAGCGGTGTGAAGGCGAGAAAGTAGCCAGGCTTGAACTCTGCCATCTTTTTCTTTGTTCATTACACATCTATTTCTGTCACTTTCAGACGTACGGTGTGCAACGCTCGGAATGCCATTAAGGAGAAAACTGTTTGAGAATGTGCACAATTACGAGCAATTATCCCTTTCTACCTTTTTCTGTGACAGCAAGCTTTTTAATCTTCTTTCAAGTGTTGCAAATTAGAACAATAAGACAATTAACTCCAATTACTACCACATATCATTATATTAAATCCAAGTACATGTATTGTATCTTAAGCTTTACATTAATAAAATCTATTAACATGTGCAGGATGTAACTAATTTAATAACAGTTTTGATAAAAGGTAACAACAAAATTCCACTTCAATACCCAAATATTGTTTTACCAACACTCAAACAAATGCTGAGTTTGACTAATATTTATGCTTTCAATTCCTGATTTATCCAGAAAGTCTAGCGCATTTCTCACATTGTTAATAATTTGCTCACGTCCCTCACTTTGAGTGGGTGAACAGGTATGCTTACTGAAAACCTGTCAAACAATCCACGGCAACACAAGAAAAGGCCATACAGAGGCTGATTTTACAAAAGACAGTGACACATAATTATAGGTTAATTAAAATTTAAATACAAGCTTATTGCCTGTTCATTCAACAAGTGAGCGCAGTTGACAAGACTAAAACAAACATAATTATATCTCCAGGGCAAAGCCTTCTTATTCTGTGCATTGACCATGGATTTGGGTGGATTTGCAGGCTTCGGCTCAAAACGTACAAAACATTTTCTGAGAGCACCAACTTTCACCCCTCCGGCCAGACGAAGGAGAGTTGCGAGCAACGCTTCTGTTTTTCATTAGCGTGTATTCATCACCCTGACAGTACCTCCAAACATTTTATGAGGAATGATTTCAATTACTTGCACTCGCTGGTGTTCTTCCAGCCATTACTATGCAACAGTGAGGGAGCTGCTGCATCACAGTGATGAATACAGTTCTAAAAGCTGCTTTTAGTTAAGGCTGAACCTTCGTGAGAGATCGCGCTCAAGCACCTACTGTTGGCTTTTACAACACAAACGGGTCTGCGTTAGATAGTACAGGCCATAAAGCTGGGCTCTGTAGGAAAAGGACAGTTTTAAATAATAATCACACAGCTAAGGTGGTGCAAGTAGTGCACAGCAATTGTCACGATAAATATCAGGACCAGGGCTAAAGACTACATCATGACAACTGAGCCGCTTTGGAGGGCGAGCGTGAAATTTACCCTTGTAATACTTCTTTTGATTATCTACCAGAGCGTTTGGCAGCAAACAAGCTACTAGCAACTGGCTGGTAGTTGCTGTTAATTTGTGAGTTGCTGAGAGCCAATTGCGACAAACATTAAAAAACAATCATGTGGTGTATTCTAAAGGGGCTTTGCCTGGAACACTGAAGAGGGAAAAGAAACACTCAGAGGAGGGTGGTGTCTGAATCACAAAAGCGCTACCTGAGCCAGAAAAAGCATCGGCCGTCCTCCCTCCCAGTAGCGGTCCCAGTTTGGCCAGCTTGCGTTGCTCCGGCCGTGACAGCTTAGTGGCCAAAAACACCGCACTTTGATCCCTCCTCACACACTCTTTAACCTAAGGCAGGGCATAAGAACACAGGTTAGAAATGCCTAGGTTCTTTGATGCAAGAATGTCAGTAGTCTGAGGTTAACGATGTCAAAAGAAAAAAAAGGTTTTTCACACATCCATGTAGACGTACCACAGTGAGGCTGGCTGATGGGCTACTAGATGCATGAGCATTAGCATATTGGGTTCCTTCTGAGGCTTCTTGGAAAATCTCCAGCATCTCCAGACTCGCTGCATAATCCGCAGGGCGCTTTCCATACAGATTGCTATGAAGAGGAGCATTCCATAGATAAAACGTGTCAGCGTCTCACAGTATGCATACATGTGTGTTTATGAATTTGCAGCAATGCAGACCATGTGGTGACCAGAGGGACAGACGGACACAACAAAACTGAAAAATATGACCGTACGCCATCAAAAAACAAAACAATAACTGGTACTTTAACACCAAGAGTCACAGAATGCACCGACACAGTCGAGAAGCAGCGTAACAACGTGGAGCAAGGTGTTCTAGGTTATTTACTCATAGTGGGTTTGAAATGAGTCACTGCAGTTTTTCTCTTCAAGCATACAGTTGGTTTTTTACAGATAGAGAAGCTGAAATGACAGATCCTTCCTTTTGTTGATTCAGATATACTGAGATGCAAAGCAAAGCTGATTTTGCTTTGCGACATATTACACAGAGTCGTAATTTCACAAATATTTAACAACCTTTAAAAAGTATTTAAATCAGAAAAAGTAAGAAATTAGCCCTTTTTGGTTTCTAAAATTTCACTTTGTCGAACAGCGTTCTAATTTACAAAAGTCATAACAATACCAGACATCTTATTTTCTGAACATATTTTTGGAAAACTAATTACTAAGTGTTGAAAACAAGGTGTCAAACTGACAAATGCTTACAAATACCAAGCGAAAGACAGTATGCTAAGTCAATTTGAATAAAATCCAGCAAATGTAAATAAAGAAACCGAAAGGAAACTCAAAATTCAAGAATATCGTTATCATATTCTGTCAAACAGGTTTTGAAAACCTCTCAGATTGCCTGTAGTCGTCTCAGAGGAACTTTGGCCTCTGGAACAAACAGGTCTCTGTCAAAGGATTCTTGTAATACTTCCATGCTTTGTTATATTTTGAAGAAACCTGCTTTTAGCTACCTCATAACGCAGTGTTCTCTCTGGTGAGCATTTTGTTTTTCTTTTCAAATTCTCTCAAATTACCCTCTACTTGATCATAGCAACAAGCAAATGTCTGTAACCCTTTGTGTCCTCACATAAAGAAGCACTCATGTTACTCTGTGTAGTTCAAAGAAAATCCCTCTGAAACAAGATCATCATTCCATCCTATCATCCCATCACAACCCATGCAAATTGGAGTTGTTTTTATTTCTAGCCAAGCAGAACACTAATATTCAATATTTGCCATTGCAGAGCTCTGAGCAAAACAATCCTGCAATGTCACACCCTGCTCGTTCAGTGAGACTGTGCACCCATGTGTGTCGTTCACTCGTTGGAGCATAATTGTTTGATATGAGGTTGAGCTGAAATCTGTGCCCCACTTCATTCAGAGGTCATATAGACTAACCACATGCAAAAATCCCACCAGAGGGTTGCAAACTCTTCAGGGAAGAGTTTGTTTTTTAGAACAAAAGCTTTGTCAATAGCATGTGCATATTTATCCGATGAGAAGACTACATTGCCTTTACAGATTCAGGACTTATTTAAACTGCAAAGCACTCCAACCTTTTAGATTTTAGTCTGTAATAGAGGTTTAACATCGTCTCAAAAGTGGCATTACGCCTAAAGACTCAAAGATGATGAAGCAGCAAGAATCTCAAGAATCTTAAAGTATGCATCTTTAAGTTCAAGGAAGCTGCATGAAACAAGAGGTCACCTTCAGGAAAAGAGGGGAGGAGAGAGGACTGAAGAAAGGCGAAGGAGGAGGAGGAGAGGAGACGAAGAGAAGAACCGAGCCCAGCAGGTCGTCTCTAAAAGATTAGGCGTCAGCAAAGATAACACCTGGGGGACAATTAATAGGTCCACTGGTCCATAAAATATTTCATTTGGATTCATACCCCCAGCACCGTACACACACAAATACAAACAAACATAAAATGTCCCTGACACCTTATACATATGCGCACACACAAGCTGGTTTAAGCAGGAGCATGTGAGAAGAATATCTAAAAAAAAACAAAACAATAATAATGGAGAAAAAGTTGTGCAGGAGGTGTAGTCACAAACACTCTCCCACAGGCCGCTGCTCAAGCACAAGTGGGAGGAAGGCGGTGGTGGTTCTAGTGGGTTTCCGCTGTATCCATGACTATTCGTACAACCACGGCAAGAAGACTCAAAATGTAACGCTGAGCTGAACACAAAATACAAAATGTTGCATGCCACAACTGGCTTATAGCTTACAGCATTTTGAGCTTTTCTAAAAAAATCATCATGCCTTCTTTACCAGTCCTAACAACAAAAAACCAACAACACCACTTCTGACAGTATTAGCTCTTTTGCCTAATACTTGATCCACAACTTAAAACACTGCTGCTGCATGACGTGTTTAGAATTGAAACTCTTTTATATGCCCCACCTGATCACACAAATTCCAGTGGTGCAGAGTTTAATTCAAAATTCAAACCGAGCTCATGATCACTCTACAGCTGACAGAAATTGAGCTCAGCAGTAAGTCTGAAAAGGAAGTCTCATGACAGAAACTCATGGCAAGCAACTGATGAGGCAGCGGGTAAGGCTCCAATGCATTTTTAATCAAAAAGTTAATTAGTTACATTTCCTCTTTAAACAATCCACTCTGGATTTGTCCTGATGCTTGGATCAGCTGGGTGTTACAGCTTATCTTGGTGATATACGACTTAGCCAACACCTCCATTTAGCTCTGGAAAAGTACTTTGCGCAGATGCCCTTTTTCAATGCCAACCTACAATCACACTTAATGTAGAGAAGGACTTGCAACATTTTGCATGAGGCTTCTTGCAATACCTGTATTCAGATTGCTAACAATATTTCATCTCTTGGAAAAAAATGGATAGTCTAGTGTGTAAGAGCCAAAAACCATCAGTGCACTTTGTTTTGACAAGAGAATGAAACTGCAAAACAGACAGTATACATTATGGAGCACACTTCAAAGATTGGAAGAACCAGGGAAATGACATTCATTGTCTGGAAAACGACATAGCCACATTATCTTAAAGGTGCCCTGTGAGGGTGATTTTTTTTTGTAAACAAGCAAAGTTTCTGTTTACACTCAGTATTACTCATTGTGCATATCCTTGGGGTCTAACAAAAACGTTAAATAAGTTTCCATCCAATTTAAATGTCTGCAAAGCTGCTTTCTGAACATTTGAACCCTGCATTGTTTACATCCATGCTTACCGTCTTCTTCGCTGCCTGTGTTGGCTCATTGGAACAGTGTAAAAAAAAAAAAAAAAAAAACATTAGCAAGAATTTAATTCCAGACACCCACATGCTCGTGCACACGCGTCTTGATTTGGGTGCACAGGAGGAACAAAGTGTCAGAAATCAGGACAGACTCATTACATATTGCTAATGTGGTCATAAACCCCACAGGGTGCCTTTAATGAAGATAAGCTATGCTAAAACCAATTAAATCTTAGGCCGGTGTTTCCTTGCTGCTTTCTGGATCAAAACAGGATGTTCATTACAGCCGCTGTATTTATGTCGTACCACATACAATATTGTACAATTAAGTGTTGGTGTTGTAATAACAAACTAGCAACATTTGGTGACTGTCATCGCTCATTTGCAGGATGCTTCTGTGTCTCGTATAATTACAGCAATCCAGTGTAATGCATTGGCACGGTAGCACACGGCACACAGGTGATGTTAATTAACGTCTGTATGGATTCAGTGCTTTGGGCTAAAGGCAGTCATTAGGCCTGAGCCAACAGCCAATTCAAATATATTGGATGTCTTGTTTCCAACATCTCATTAACACAAATTCATTTTCATACTGTATTGATATGCACATAAATTGTGGCATTGAAAAGCTTACAGTAAGTTTACCAACATTCATCCTGCAAGCCTCCGTTTAAAATGTCCAAATGTCCTGCTCTGGCGCATATTTATGTTTACGGCACTGATCGGGGAACCCAGCTGTGCACGCTGTGTAGCTGTCTCAGACAATGCTGAAACGTGTTGTGACATAACAGAGGAAGGGGTTGACAGTGTTATTGGTACTCACTTCAGAGTTTGCCTCTTAAGATTTCCTTCAGCATTCCTGATATCTACCCAGTCAGTCAAAAAACTTGAGCGAGATAGAAAGTCTGGCAGCAACTGATTTGCAGAACCGGGTGTAAACAATGAAAAAATGCAGCTGAGCCATTCAAACCGAACATGCACGCGCGCCCATACACAGAGGAACTAAAAAGATCTACAAAATCTGTACTTCTAAAGGCCGAGCTGTGTGCCAGTCATTCCATTAGGGATTGCATTGGCAGATGTCTTGGTTTGCCTCGTGTGTGTGTGTGTGTGTGTGTGTGTGTGTGTGTGTGTGTGTGTGTGTGTGTGTGTGTGTGTGTGTGTGTGTGTGTGTGGGGTGAGGAGGGGAAGCTAGGACAAGGAGTACTGACAGACGGTCCCAATCGCCGCCTCTTTTTTTTGCCTTGCAGACAAGTAATAGGGTAAAGACGAGAAAATGTAAGATGCTGCAATCGGGAGCCGTCAAGGCAATGAGACAAATACAATGAAATGAAAAAAGTCCACAAAGGATGATGGGTATTAAATTATTCCAAAAAGAGACCTTACTGACCAATATACAGACCCAGAAATGAGAAAGAGCTATCAATCTGTCAATCCTTTCCGTGTCCGGGCCGGGTGAGGTTTCCCGTGTTGCGTCAAATCTGAGCTCTCTTTATAAGAGGCGAGTGTTAGACAAGGCCAAATGTATATTGAGACAACCTGACCGTGTGTTGTTTCCAGAGTATGAAATGCTGCCCTCTGGGCAGCGTTATAGAGAGCCTTACGCTAAAACACAGCGTTATTCTTCATCCTTTATACCTACAGCTATTGGACTTTTAAACAAGGATGAAACTCATCTTAAAAGCAGTTAAATCTTGAGGTGTGAACTATTATGACTGAATCCCACTGTGTTATGTGTTGCATTTATTTTTATTATTTCATTCTTTTTACTTATGTTGAACGATTGTTTGGAAAGCTGGTATGCTGCAAATGAATTGCCCCTAAGGGGATAAATAAAGTTTTCTGAATCTGAATCAGATTGACTGCTGTCCACGTCATAATGATTATCCAGCATCCCCTCCTTCAGTATTGACGACATGCTACATGTCTGCCTTACCTCCTGGACAGAAACGCTGATGTAGCAACTGATTGACCAACAACTAATCGCTATCAGTCTTACAACTGCCCACCTACGTACTGCACTAACTCACCCTGTCGTTAATTACAAAAGGCTGAATGCCTGGTACGATGACAGGAAAACAGGCACTTCACAATAAGTGCCACTCCAGGAGGGCAGAAGCACCTCTATGATGTAATGCACTGAAATAGAATAGGCACACAATAAATACTAACTTGGTTAGTATTTTGTGTTTGGAGAGTGATACCTTAGTGTTGTCTGACCCAGTTAAACGAATACAGTCTAAGTTCTGCTTTACCAACTAGAACACCAACAAACATATTCCAGCTGAGTCAGAAGTTAACGTCCTAAACTTGTACTGCAACAATTTTTATCTTATTGCACAAGAAATTCTATTTTTCTTTTTTTTTTAATCTAATACATATTTTTAATATACTGTTTTTATGTATCGATCCTTCCCCGTTATGGGATCAATAAAGTACTCTCGCAAAAACACTTCACAGAACAATGCACTGCAATCCAATGCCAATAAGCATCGTTCTGACACACTCCCAAGTAGCATTTAATACAAGACTGTTCGTAGTAGTGCACACCATGTGGAGCCTTCATACACAGGAACAGCATCATAATTTATATTAACTGGTGAATTTGATCATTGCATGTTCTGATTTAAATAGGTCTGATTAAAAACGCAAAGTGGCAGTTTGTTATTTAGGAGAAACATGCTGCATTCTTAAAAAACATAAAAGACAATATTTGAGTCCAGGAAAATGTGTGTATAAATATTTAGACGTAGCAGCTGCTGTTAGCAATGATGCAAAAAAATAGATAAAATAAAGAGTAGAACAATAATGTATTTACGGTTGTGTGTTTGGATTTGATGATGCAAAAGAAAACATGTGTGTCAGATTGCAGATCAGCATTTGAAGATGTTCACAAATGACAAACGCCAAGTAAAACATACACTCCGTCAAAAGTTTTAGGACAGGTTCTAATTTATTAGAATAAGAAAGTGTCCTAAAACTTTTGACAGGGGGTGTACCTGCTCTTTTTCAGTTCACCAACATTACAAAAAAAGCTAATCGATGCTTTTAACCAGAGATACCCTCATTTTCTTGCCCTGAGCTACTGTTATGCTCTTTTTTCCATCATCAAATCAGGTAATCACTGGTACGGCTTCAGGCCTTTCTGACCCATATTACATGAAGCAGTGTGACCCTGATCTTGTGGGGAGCCACTTTGTCGGTGTGTCCGACAGATACAGCAGCAACACTTGAGCTGCTGGGCTGTAAACAAGACAAATATCCTACAATGTGACAAAAGTATTCTTCCTGAAAAACCAAGAAACGCCGCATATGAAAAACACACTTACAGGACATTCTGCGAGGCACCAAACTGCAAAAGCAGTTTCACAATGGCTGGATGTCCATTCCTCACAGCATCGTGGAGTGGAGAGTCGTTTTCATAGCCAGGCGTGTTCAACAGGGCTCCTCTTGTGATCAACACCTCCACAACTGCCAGGTGACCAAGGTTACATGCTTCATGCTGAAACAAAAAGCAGCAGTGGTCAGAGGTCATACTGCTCTGCTCAGATCTGGTTCATCTCTGCTTTCTTGTTCCCTCAGTGTGGATTCTAAACTCATATCCATTTTCAAGTGTTGTTTATCTTTTTCCAGCTGGTGCCATTTTAGTTGAGGGAGATGTATCAGGAAATGCAAATAAACCTCATTACCAGTATGGCAGCATTTCTGTTCCAACGTGTGCTCCCTCCTATGGATATTTTGAAATGAG
Organism: Acanthochromis polyacanthus; assembly: GCF_021347895.1. NCBI lineage: Eukaryota > Metazoa > Chordata > Actinopteri > Pomacentridae > Acanthochromis > Acanthochromis polyacanthus. Next base: position 28,416,155 of record NC_067126.1, read on the forward strand.
ATAGTCGAACATCACAGCCAATCAGACGTTACAGCTTCATCGCACTTCATTAATTTTGTAGAAAATAACTCACACAGAGCAATACCATCTGAGGAGAACGCATAAATATTCCCTGCCCTACTTTTCTACTTTCTAAAATTAACAGAAATGGTGGATATAGCTGAATAAAAGTGTGTTTTTAAACTTTCTGCCCGCAGCCCGAACCAGAAATTAATTTGACGTTTTGAAGTGAAAGTTCAAATGAAGTTCTGAGAGCTTCATTTGGGAATGCAATTAAGACAGTAGGCAATAGATGAACAGTATTTCAATACACAGTACCTAAAACAGTGGCGCTTGAAATAAATTGGGAAGCAAGACTTTTATTGAGACGCTGTTTTTGTTCTAGCTCAGTTACATTTAGGTCGCAGAGTTTAAACTATTAAGAAAAGGGCTGTGGAGTGATTTTTCCCTCCAGCAATTGTGTTGAAAATAAAAAACAAAAAAAACAAAAACAACTGTCTGTTGCATTTGCTAAATTAGCAAAAATTAAGACAAATATGGAGGGTATTATATTATTTGTATTTGTCTGGAAAATAAAATTAGTCTCTTAACATTCCAAATTCACAAACTAAGAGAGTAATGTTGGGATGTCTCCAAAGTTCTTCAGTGCTGACCATCTGCAGCAAACAAAAAATGTTTATTTTGCTCACAGTTAAGAACCAAAATCCATGGATTTGTAAAGTGTGCATCAAAATCTGGTTCTTTTTGTTTGTTTTAGATTCCACAAACAGTATGATAACTGACAGGTGAAGTAAAGAACACTGATTATCTCTTCATCATGGCACCTGTTAATGGCTTGGATATATTAGGCAGCAAGAGAACGGTTTGTCCCCAAAGTTTATGTGTTAGAAGCAGGAAGAACGGGCAAGTGCAAGGATTTGAGTGAGTTTTACAAGGGCCAAATTGTGATGGCTAAACAACACTGTATACATCGGGCCTGCAAAAGACCCACGAGGGAGGGCTGGTTGATTGTACCATGACTAGTCAGCCAGCTCCCAGAGACAACCAGATAAATATGACAATTTAATGACGCAAGCTTATTGGTAGCAATTTCAAAGATCAGCTGCAAACTGCCAAAATTCAAATCCAAAACTCAATGTGAGTGCAGCATCTTCACAGCTAGTAGCCACATGAATAAAGATAGAGGCAAACACTCATTCTCAAAGGAAAAAAAAATAACAGTGAGTGAAGGCTTTTCCAGTTCTCCATGTGGAGGCAACATCAGGCTAGGAGCTCAGGCACACACTTTTCAGGGGAGACAACATGCACAAAACAATGGAAGTACTTAAAGAGTAATAGACACGATAGGATTAGAATTAATTTCTGGTGTGATGCACTTTCAAACATGCACTCATTTCCACTAATCTGATGGCATCTGAACATGTATGCTTCTTGCAATTGCAATCGTACTAGGTCAGACAAAGCAACATTTACATTTTGTTCTAAACCCTATTTGTGAAGTTGTGTAAAGCACTGTGGGAAAGGCTTTGTCTACAACAAAGCACAAATGTTGGTCCAAAAACACCATACAAAGCACAAAAGACACAGTTTGCAGTGCCAAGATCACAAAACACCTTTCCTATTCACTTTGCTCTACATTTTTACCTACTACAAACTGAAATGTTCATAAACGTACTGTAATGTAGACAGAATGCAACAAGTCAGATTAGACAGACTCGCCAATAACAAATGTAATCTGGGTTAGGACACATTAACGGTAGCTGAAGTTAAGTTGCTGGTGCCTTTATAAAGCATGTGCACCATCAAACAGCTGCAGGATCCATGAGTGTCACCAAAACAAACAAATCATGTGGCACAACAGCAGTAACTTCATTACTCAGTTTAAATCCTATATTAATCTTAACACAGACAGGATCAATAGGGACCTAAGGGCAGGTCTCACTGTCTACTTTTCCTCACTTCGGACAAGTGAGCTGTCACACTCAGAGTCCCCGTTTACAAGGTGCAGTTAAATCATTTGTTACAAAGTGGAGGTCAAGCCGACTCCTGAGCGCGATCACAGCCTTTAGGATATTCTCATTTTACTGTTGGTGAAGTGGTAGTTAGATTATCATACATGGATGGAATTTACAGTGTTTAGAACAATTATTTAGACAAGTTGGTGAGGATTACATCAGTTGAGATTTATCCTTTCGTTTATTTTTGCACCATCACGCATTATGCCTCTATCCGTCACCATCATTCTCAGGAACGCAAATGTCACATGTCTGAACAGATTCATGAATGCTATGTCTGATGGTATACTTTATCTGCTTACCCATAGTCAAAGTAGAGTCGTCATTGTTGTGTTTCACAGTGATTTGAACAGTACAGATAATTTACTTCTTGTAAAACAAGGTTTAGCTAACAGACAAACTTAAACTTAAATTATCAAATGCATAGCACAAACAAGTGTGCGGACGCAGAAAAAATTTTGGACTTCAAGGTTGCTTTTGAATGTACCATGGTACGGTAATACACAGAGTCTGTGCATGTAGGCTTACAAGAGAACATGATAAATGTTGAACAGAAAAATGGAAGCTCAGAAGAAAAGTCACAGTACACGTGAAAACCTTCGTGTGGAAATTGTTTTCCTCTCAAGGACTGGCAAACCATGAAAACGCTGTGGGTAAAACTGACAATAGCTTATGATATCGACAAGAAACACCAGAAATCTCTTTCATCCCATGACAAAAAAAAAAACACCCTGATAGTGAAGAAAAATGATTACACCTGAACAACTGCTGTTTTGTTGATGAAACATTTTGTCACAGAGACATTTCCACTGAAAAGATAAAGCTTTCGTGTGTATCACTTACCAGAGGTGTCCACCCAGCGTTATCTTTCAGGTTGGGGTCAGCCCCTTGGTCCAGCAATTCCTTGACAGCTTCTACATCTCCCTGCAGGGACGAGAGAAAACAGCAAACGTGAGGTCAGAATTACAGACCCTTAAATGCAAACCTTCAAACACAGCAGCTGATCCCAGTGAACCGAAGCTCCACGATTTATCAATCGGATTCCACAGTGAGCCATTGATTACTTTGTCTGGGATCCAGGGGGGGGGATTACGACTGTGTTTACAAGGATTACTGTAAGACGGTGTATTCTCAACACGCCCGAGTACGGCTGTCTGATCTTCGAAAGACTAAAATGTTTACCTCCACAGGAAAGGAATACATTTCATTATTTATATTTTATGTAAAAGAACCAAAAAAAAAACAATGAGGAATATGAAAGGCCATGTTTGCAGCCTGCATTCTTAATTCACTTTCATCATTCTAATTGCTGACGAACCCTAAGAAGAACTGATTCAACTAATTCATTTGTCTATGTTTCTATTTAAACACCCAGTTTAATTAGAATGTAGTGCATACTTGCTTTGGTTCATTTTGCTGTCACTCTACCTCAGAAACATTTGCATTTCTAGAATGTAGCAGGAAACGGAATGAAGCAAAAAGGGTGAATTATACAGAAAGCTCTCGACCTTTATTGCAGCCAGATGCAGCGGGGTCTCTCCCTTGTGGTTCCTCTTCATAACTGCAGGGCTTCCCGAGCTGGGCCGTCCAACAGATGCACTGGGAGAACGGGGAGATTTTCTGTGCCTTTCACTGATCGCGGGGAGTAAGGCAGAGGGGCTGCTTCCCACTTCTCCTCTAGAGGTTTTGGTCTTCTTATCACACCGGGGACCAGTCAAAGATGAAGGATTAAGGACAGCTGGGGACATCTGACCCACTGATTTTCTCCTTCGGCCTGGAGAAGCCCTTGGTCGTTTTGGAGTGCTTTCCAAGGTGCAGTTTTTCTCCGCCACTCTGGATCTTTTTGAGGAAAGCTCTGTGGGAGATAAGGTGTCCTGTTTGTCAGGACAGTCATCAGGGTTGGGGTCATTTGCCGACAGTTTGTCATCCTGAACACCACTGTTCGACATGCTTTGTCCGGGCTGAGTTTGGTAATTCAGTACAGTGATGCTGCCCCCTGAGAGACTCTCTCTCATTGTGCTTCTGGCAGCACTGAGTTCATTAGCACTCCCCTGTGCCACTTCAGGCTGAGGCTCATCAGAGGTGACAGGAGGGCTTAGAAAAGAAACCCTTTTACTGGACCTTCTTGCCCCGTCAGCACTGGGCTGCTCGTTTTCAGATGAGGCCTGTACCTCCTCAGTAATTCCCCATTTCTGGTTTATAGCCTCTAGCATCTTCTTCTTCATATTCTGCTTTGTCTGTTTACGTGTGGCTCTGCCGGCTCCTTGCACCACCACACGCCTGCTGATATCATTTTTCTTGTTTGACCTCTTCTTCACGTTTCTGCTTTCACTGTGGCATCTCTGAGACGAAGAAGAGCCGGAGTCTTGGGAGGACGAGGTGAAATTGAAAACTGACAGGTCCCCCCGCTGAGCAGTAAGGGTGCTTAGCTGTGCTGCAGCTGTTTCTCCAGGAGACCTGCTGTCTGGTACAGTGGCGTCTGAAGGTTTCTCCACGGTGCAGCGTACCTTGCGGCTACGGGGACTGAACCAGATCTTGAAGTGCTTCTTATTTTTAAAAACGGAGCTCTCTGGCTGTGTTTGAATCTCACCCACAGCGGAGTCTGCATTGAAATATGAAAAAAACAAAGGAAGAAACAACACATTTAACACAAAACATTCCTTCAATCCTGTATATCATTTTTCAATGTGAATTGCTGCCAAAAAAAAAAAAAAGCCTTTTGTATTTGTAATAACACCACTCATCGAGACTAAAAAACACAATCCCACACTTCATTATGCATAGTCAACTAATAATACAGACATCTGACAGAAGCAGACCCCATTATTTATGTGTATATTTCCACAGCAACCTGCAGATTTGTTCACATTTCAAGTACGGTGCTTAAAAAGCTACCCTAAAGTTCTTTATCAAAGCTGAGATCGACTTGCAAAACAAACGGTAATGTGGTTATTTGTATTGCATAATTACTGTCATTACCTGGATGCTGGATGGGTGATGAATACAAGAAACCACAGGAACAAGCCATTAATACTGTCATTCAGAGATTAGATTAGTGGAGGAAAATGTTTCAGTCAACAACTGACAGAAGGGGGTGTGGGAAGACGAGCGTGCTGAGAAAGATAATAAATGAAACACATGGATTTGAGAAGATAACTTGTTAATTATGCGGTCGAGCCGCAACATATATAAGCTCCAATCTACCTGGTTGTTTTACGGGATCGAGCAGGGACTCTAAATCACAGAAGAGCTGTACGATGCTGCTGAGCTGCCTGTTGATTTGGATGTCCTTCACCCACGCAGGACTGCGACACACCACGCAGCCATCTCCTGCCTGGGGGCCGGCACAGGACCTGAGCAATAAACATATCTGGTATTAGGAAATCATTTCACAGCTCAGTAAGAAGAAATACAGCGAGGGTATTGATTCCCCTCTTAAAGGCATTAGAGGTGATTTAATTTCCTACGACTTTGAACGTAGCATGCGCACATACAACCTCTCCCTCACCCCCCTCTAACCTCCCCCCCTTAACATTTACGAAGAAACGCCCCCCTCCAGAAACTTGTGTAGGACTCGTGAAGTTGCCTACAGCCGCAGTATAATCAATAATCAATAATACATTTTACCTGTCCAGAAGGAATTTAGCAACCAAGGCATCTGTCTTTAGGTCCATTTGTTGCTTGAGCTGACGCCATCGCCCAAATGACTCGCCAATAATCACTTTTGTTTTGCATTCTCAGTTGTCTTTGATTTTCTCTGACCTCAAAAAAAAAAAAAAAATGCCTTTCTTTTACGGCTGGGTCCCCCTGGATCTTTATCTGCCATTATGTAAAAAAAGATGAGCAAAACAAGTCGCCAGCTAACTACGAAGCTATACCAAAGCAACACATACAGAAAACACGTAAGTCCAAGGCGTACGTAATCTACGTAACTAGGCCTGAGCCGGAAGATTTTTGATTGACAGGAAAGGGAGCAAACCAAACGCCTCGGTCCGAGCGCGTTGATTGGCTGATGTTTTTCAGGTCCTGCCATGTCCACAGTTATTTATTTTGTTATTCTTTTAGAAACCATACATACAAGTCCACTAAAGGTCAGTATATTCATTTTATGTGAATCAGACAAATTAAACAACAAAAACATCCTCCATAATGCCTTTAAGTAGATTGAGCCATGAAAACAAAGCTATAGTTCATACCAACAGGAACATTAATTGTCTACAGAACTGCAAACCACAAGAAACCACATTCATTGCCACAGCAAGTGTAGCGTCTTATCTCCACAAGAAATAGTCCTGCTGAATTAAATCACTCTTCACGTCTGAGAGAGGAAAACAGGACTATTCGCACAGTGGGTATTTTGATTTGTCATAGCAGGAGAGGTATACTGTATGTTTTAAATATCCATTAGGAGGCCAGCATGCCCTGGCAGTTAGCCAGCATGCAAAATTCCACCGTCCTGTCAGTCGCACACCTAAATGGAATGGGGTAACCACCATCCTGATTACACCAGTGTTTGACAAATAAAAATACCCACTACAACAGATTTCCACTGATAACGAGCACAGCACATCACATTAGATTACACTGAAGTGATATTACCTGCACAGCATATGCTCACACATTCCCAGACAAACAGGTTCCTTCATTAAACTCGAGCTGGGAAAAAAAGAAAAAGAAAAAAAAGACAAAAGATTTAAAAGTAGTCAGTGCAATCAGAAGAGGCGAGATCACCTCAACCATACCAAGAATCTGTGTTGACTAGGACTGTGTGCCTCGTACACTCTTGCACATCCCCAGGACCTATAAGTAGAGCAACAGCAAGACAGAAAATGTTTTGCAATTTGCTTTGATTTTTCTCCTTGCAATTTTAGGCCACAAGTGCAGGTTCTCATAAATACAAAGACGGATGTATGATATTGAATTTTTGCTGATAGGCTGATACTGATATATGCACTTTTTTTTTCCAGAGAACATCGTCTTTCCTGTAGTAAATTAATCACCATTACTAAGACGACCAAGAGAGAGGTGGAGACATTAAATACAAAATGTTTTACACACTAATTGGACAAAATTAGAAAACTTTTTTTTTTTTTAAATGACCCATTTTCATACAACATCATCAAACTTTAAGCCTGACAGGTGTCACTGCTCGTCTCAGGCAAATGCTGCCAGTTTATTCTGAAGTCATTTTTGGCTAATACCAGCGATGGTGCTGATATTTTTATGCTTCCCTAATACAGAGAACCTTTTAATGCTGACTTTAGAAGAACCTGAACCTTTTTTTGGACATCTTAGCCCCTGGTAAAAATACATTACTCTGTATCTGAATAGCCACCAGGCCCATGACGGACCCCTCCTTATTGTCTTACACTGTCCTTATATCCCTGCTACATGTCTCAAAAAAAGATAGAATGAAGCATCCTGCAGTCCTGATTGTGTAACAGCTTATTCCATTGGGTAGTCAGGTGCCTCCACATCCTGCTTCATTCAGAAACATTCATCTGAACTGAATCAACCCACTGCTGCACAAGCAAACACTCAAACCATAATTTGCAATAGCACCTTGCTGGGAAGTATTCTTTGGAGTCTGTGGGTTCACTTCACTTTATGCTGCTCTGTATGACTTATTGTACCTTGGAATTGGTTTGCACAAAACGCTGGCATCTCGATTTTTAGGGCTGTTCTAGCTGTTACAGTAGCGTATTGTACGCTGTAATTTGTTGGGCCACAATTGTTTGAGCTGACTACAATTTATCAGAAATTTCACCTTATACTGCCCTTTGTCACGGCTGCACAATATTTTTCTGAAATCCGCCGTACTATGGCGAGTTTACCAGTATTTCTATGGCGCACTAGCAATGAGGACCTAGCTTGCTAGTAGCTAAACTTTATTAAAAGCTTAACCCATACCACAGTGCCGAGAACCTTCGTTAGCTGTACCACAATTTGACGATAACAAACAAGTGACAGCTATTTACGTAAGTAATTTAGGTCCAGCAGGGGTTTAAGTTACTGAAACTACGAAGTCAACTGTCCATACCCGAGTCATCTTCTTGCAGCAGTTCAAAAAACATCAGTTTAGCATTACAGACTGGTGTGTGGCAGTGGTATACTTAAGCAACTCTCTACAAGTTAACTTACCATTTGGAACAAAGCAGCAGTCGTCGAAAATTTGCCACCGCCTCCTTAGTGTTCTCCCAGTCCTTCGTCTGCACGCCGAAATTGTCATCCATTCTTAAAATTATCGTTTTGTGGTATACTGGCTCTCCGTTATGAGTTTGATCCTACAAACCTCCAAAACAAGCAGAACGTACTTCCTGACTTCTCGCATCTCCCGCCAACGACATACGGAAGCGCTTTATGACGGTGATGACGCAATTCCGGCCCGCCCACTTGCATGACGGTAGGAACTTCTTTAGCTTCAAAAAACAACGTGCATTTATATATTTAATGACATTAAACATTTCGAAACTGAGTACAGTTATATTATATATTTTATATTTAATTTTAATTTGGTTGTTTTTAAACTCCCACTTGTTCTATTTCTGTATTTGTGAGTGCATTTTATCCACACCTTCTCATCCCTGTCCACATATTTCTTCATGCATTGTATTATACATAGTTTCTGATGAGACAGTATTACCTCGACACACATACTTTATTTCTGCATTGATAATTACTGAATCAAACTATTTGTATAGCACTTTCCATACAAATAGAATGTGTCACACAGTGCTTTGATCACATGAAGAAAGGGGGGAAAAGCTACAAAAATATCCCCAAATGAACCCTGACCCTCATCAACCAACATATGATGGTTGTATAAATAAAGAACTCAATAAAAACGAGGACAGAGGAAGTGAAGAAGTGCTATCATGTTTTTAAAAAAATCTTGCAATGAGGAAACAGAAATAGTAAAATAAAATAATAATATGAATGCAAACAGACTAGCATGTATAAATAATATCCCCAACCTTACACTGTAAACAATTATGGATGCATTTGTGTGCATACAAATGAGCTTGAATCAAACACTGTGACAGAATGTCATCTTATGACAAAAAATTCCCTCCTGCCATTTTTGTTGCTTATTGTAAATGTATTTAGTGATTTTGAATTTTCTGTTTTAGCTGCTGTGACCTCTGGCTAGATACATTTGGCTCTAAGAAGCCTTTGTAATTCTGCATATGTTCTCTTCATTGAGTGACTGAATTTTAATTAAAAAATAAAAAAAACAGCAGGCATGATAAACTCATATGCTTGCAAAATGAAATGAAAAGAAATGCAAAAGGCCTGAAGTCAGATCATTGTTAGTTCTATAGGTCTATCAAAGCAGCAAAATCAAAGGCCATGAAGGTGACCCAGTGTTGAGACATAAGAAAAACACGTACAATAAATAAATGAACAGCAGTTGCACTTGAAAAATACCTTTATTACATTTATAAAAATAGGCTCGACACATTCAAGACTATGTGAAGCTGGTTCATAAGCAGGAAAGTTCATTAAATATGCAGTATATTCATTCCAAAAGTTAGCAATGCCCTTAGAGGTAGTGTTAATGAGAAGGGGAAAAGTGTGTATCGAGTTCTGAGTGAATATTTCTTTTGTCAGATTTCATCTAGTGGGCCTAATTACCTCAGATTAATAAATGTACTTCCTCACACGTTATATATTTATTGTGAGGGTGCCTGAAGATAATGTAACATCATGTTTTGTCAGCATTAAGCTCAAACTAAAGTAATTGTAAATAGAATGAACTATTTCGTTTTGATTTATGAAAATATTCTAGTGGTGAAGAGAACCACCAAGGGAAAATATTAAATTACACACAATTAAGTTTAACCTTCATAAATAATTAAATCCGGAGAATTAACAGTAAACATACAAGAATAGTCGTGATCTGCAAGAAAAGGGAAACAGGTAATAAACATGAGACTAATTTATCAACTTCATCTGTGCATGTATGCAAATGTGTATGTGTTTGATTTAGTAAAGATAGAAATGTCATTTACCCCTTCATATAATCATTCAAGGGACTTTCAAAAGATAGGCAATATTTTTACAACATGAATTGTTTAAACTGCTATTTTTCACATATATTTTAAGGGCAGATTTACATTAAGCAGACACCGTGTTTCACCTCACAGTGGACAAAGTGTCAGAGGAAAGATAGCAGACTTCTATGTTCGTACTGCCTTAATGGAGTCAAAGTCATCATATTCGTCTTCGTTGTCAACTGGTATGGTTTCCATGCCAATCTTCCCCATGGCAAAATTGATGAACACCTGTGGAGATTCAGTTATAATGTAAGACCAATGCAAGCATTGCAGGTAATTGTTTATCTCTCAATTCTGTAATTTACCAAATCAGCTGGTCAGCTTTCCACCCCAAACCCCCTCTCCCTCCTCTACTTATGGTATCTTCCAATCCCACAGCCCCAGAGGGGCAAAGTGGTTGAAGAATATCAGCACTGGCTGCATATAAAGCTTGTGGATTCTCTCCCTAACTCATATTCCATTTATTTTCCCTCAGGCATACCCTCTGTCAGTTTCCCTCTGCCTCTTTTAAACTTTCTCTACTCCGTCTTTCACTCCCACTCAGCTTTTTTCCTGTCCCAGCTTCCCCTCCCACCCTCTCTCTTCTTCTCTCATCTCCTGTCCCTTTTTCCCACCCCTTGCTACTATCTACCCTTCCCCTACAAAACCTCATACTAGTTCTCACTCTCAGTTTGTGTCCTTTCCTTTTTTTTCATTTGTGTCTCACCTCATCCAGTGTGGTCTGGCTGACAGAGAAGTGTTTGATCTGCAGAGCAATCTTGTTGGACTCTAGCCGGTCGAAGATGTCAGCCACCCCTCCAGGAGCGAATGGCACGTGGTACTCCACCATGGCGGAGTGCTGGTCCTGCGTGTTGGGAAAAAATGCACAAGTAGGAGATTAAAAGTTAACCAAATAAAATCACAACACTCTTGGTGTAACAAAAAAAAAATCTGTAAAATACTGAATATTGCAAACAGAGCATGCTTAACATCACCACCAACAAAATAAAATTCTCAGCTTACTCAATCTTACAGTAATACAAACATTATTTTCTGGGGGGAGGAAATCTACATTTATTTTTATTTTTTGCTATTCCATTTATAGCACACTGTATAGACTGAGCTTCTTGAGCAAGCCTGGAGCACAACACGGTCTTATATAATGAGTTGCCTTGTAGTCTTCACTGCAAAAATCTGCAATTTTGATGAAAATACGCATAGGTAGTGAGGTATTAATGTCAATAACTGCAGGATTCTTTCAAGCTGCACTAATCAAGTTATAATATTAAGTGGTCCAAATGGGGACAAATAATTATCACTCGAGTCTGCAGATACCACCGGCCTTTCCTATTTTAGTTCACTCTCCCCTTCCTGATCAGCCTAATTCTAGCTACAAAAGGCTACTGTTTTTTTTTTGTTTTGTTTTGTTTTTCTTAAACTCAGATAAATCCAATTGTGTGCAACCTTCCCAGTATCAAACACATGAAAGACAAAGATAGCAACCAGCTTGCACACAAAGTAGAGTATTAAGCAGCTGAAGAGCCAAATGCTTCCCTCTGAAGTTGGTGAAGACAAAAATAGACTTAAAGGAGGAGTGAGGTGAACATAAACAAGACTTCAAATTAGTGCTTATGTTGCTTCTTATCTGCCGGATGTGTGAATAAGCAACAGCTTGGCAAAAAACACTGATTTAAATATCAAAAAAATACAAATATAGCCTGGCACTGGAAGGGCACCTGTGGTATAGGATTAAACGGTATCCTTGTGTCTGTTGATGTGTTGCACAAGTCAGTCAGGTATATTTTTGAAATCAGACTGAACACAATGGCAACAAAAGGCTTTTATTTTAGGAGCATTTTGCCTGAAAATATCATTAAGTAATGTTCCCTGTGCTTTAGAGCTTTAGCAAAAACACTTACACAAACGCATGCACAAAAAACGCTCCACTGCAACACGCATTGGTTTTGTTTTTCTCTCTTGTCTAGCCTTGACTTCATTGGATACCTTACAAAGCTCACCTTGAGATAGGTGCTGGGGAACATGCGCTGCATGAAGCCAGTGATTGCCTCGGCATCACAGGAGGCCTCGGCCAAGTACATCTTCACAGTGAACCCACTGCCAAACCTGCACAAAGGAGATTTTACGAACAAAGCAGCGTTATTACATGTTTGAGGTCTAGGGGGTGAGGTGGGGCGTCTGTGTGTGTGCTGAGGGGGTTGGAGGCGGCACTGTTCTTACAAGTAATATTGAGCTTTCGGGTGCAAGAATAGGAGGCTGCAGAGGCAGGGTGGGGAGAGCAGTAATGGCTGGACTGGAGGATGAGCTGAGGTCACTAACCTGTTCTTAATGTGCTGCAGGGAGCCCAGGCATCGGAACTGACCTTTCACCATGATGGCAAGACGACTGCACAGCGCCTCACACTCCTCCATGCTGAGATATGGAGACAAAGAGAAGATAAAAGGTTATTCAAGGAGCCTTTGAGCTTAAACTAATTAGCAATCCCTACCATCACAGAGTAGCTGTTAAAGTGCATTCAGTACTACAATATACCACATCTGTTAATTGTTTTCAGTAAAGAATAGCCAGTTCTGTGGTATTCTTCTAACCTGTGTGAGGTGAGGACCACGGCACATTTTCCTTTCACTTCTTCAGAGATGATTTTCCACAGGTGTCTCTTGGTGCGAGGGTCCATGCCGGAGCTCGGCTCATCCTGTGGAGAAAGGAGGAATGAGAAGAGGAAAGCAGAATGTTTACATAAGAATAGAGAGGTCACAAGAAAACAGTGAATTAAGAATGGCAGTATGCAGCAAATAGAGTGTAGTACATACAGCAGAAAAAGGGCAAGAAAACCCATTGTTACAGGCAAAGCAAAACACTGGAGGAGAAATGAGGACAAAATTACAACAAGAGAAACAGGAGGTAGAGGAAAAGTTCAAGAAGGGATGGGGGAATTAGGACGACACAGAGAGGAAAGGGATAGAGAACGGCAACAAAGGGAGAGAGCGAAAGACAAGAAAGGATTTGATAGAGACATGAGGTAGAAACAAAGCTACAGGGAAGACCACACTTGGGTAAGCTTGAGGAAACAGACTAATTAACTATATGAGATCTGTCAAGTCGAGGGGATCAATATCTACTTTACTTCAAAGACCATTTCAGGAGGAACAGTGTACAGTTAGTTTAATATTTGTTGTCTGGTGGTCAGTTGGGCAATTAAATGTGCAGCTACAGCGGTGTGAACAGGTGTGTTCTCACCAGGAGGAGGATTTGTGGATGACCAATGAGAGCCAGCGCAGTGGAGAGCTTCCTGCGGGTGCCGCAACTGTAACTATCAGTAATGATCTTTCTGTGGTAGTTCAGCTCCAGCCTCTTCAGCAGGTAGTTCACGAGCTGCAACGGAAACATGCAGGGGATTAACATAGTGCATGAGCAAAATAACAAGCACCGCACGAGTCAGGACTGGCGTTCACAAATCACAAGCCGAACTTTAAAAGTGTTTCGACAGCACCTATTTTTACATGTAAGCTTTCAAAGCAGTATTAGTCACCAAATGAATTATTCATCGTTGCGTGGAGAAGCTTCTTTAAATAATTAAATCATATTTACATTTGAAATTAAACACACTTTCAAGCCATTTACTGAATAAAGCAGAAATGCCAAAATGTTATCTGGTGTGAGAAGGACAAAATGTAAATGATAGGAAGCGACACTACTTTAAGATAATATCATATTTCATTTTTCCTCTTCTAAATATTTTTGAATCCCAAAAAAGTAGTGGAAACCTCCAATCCATGCCCGCTGTAAACTGTTAATCAGTGCAGGGGATGTGTAGTGGTGTTGCAGGCATATAATGGGAGTCAATAGGTCTAATGATTGCTCTCCACGGCTGTATGGCCATCAAGGAAAATAAAGGAAAATGAGACTACTTCATAGATTAGTACGTCAATTCCTACTTTCAAGTCCAGCCCCACTGTTAGCTTCAGCAGACCAAAGCAGACACTAGACCCTAACAGACTGATTTTCTATTCCTTTAATCCATCAAATGTATGTCCACTGTGGAGGTCCATTATGCCACTACACATACTTCAGTGCCTGTTCAGAGCAGGGAAATGTGGCTTTACAGGGACAGAGGGCAAAGGGTAGCCCTGCTCCTTATTGGCTGCTTGATATTCATGTTCTTTCTGTAATTGCTTCCCCCTATTCTTTCCAGCACAGCGACGCAGTAAATAACCGAGGTATCTATCGGTCCCATTCCCATGCATATTTAATTTTGTTTGCACAACAATGATGACTTTACCCGGTGACTTTATTCTATCTAAACTCTCTGCAGTCCTGAGGCTGCAGGAGCCGATGCAGCATAATCCATGTGGTGCACGTCAGTTTATCCTGCATGTTAAACCGCAATAAAAGCAGGCATTAAAAAACCCTTAACGACTCATAACCATTTCAGTCACTTAACAATCTCTATACTTGTCTATTAATCATGTGAGACGGTGTGCTGTAAATATCAGTTCAAATAGCTTGCAGTGATTTCCCATCGGTAAGCTTTGGCCTTTTTTCCCCATCAGTAGGCAAATTTGGAAACCGGATCAATGAAGCAAGTTAATGCAGTAGATACCTTAGTTCACTTAGATTCTCTGCTCTTCCTTTGTGAAAGGGTTTGCCTTTAGTGTTTCTGTATGATTCTTCTGCATTCAGGTTGAGATTATATACTTAAGACAAACACACAGTATACAGCATCTAATTTTAAATGATTAGCACAGGAAACATAGCATGTACAGATCAAAAACATTGAGAGTTTTCCTCTCATAAAAGTCACTTTCTATCACCTTTGATGTAACAGCTCATTAAGCCGACAAAACCATGTCAATGCAAAATGACCCCATTAGGGCTTGTCTCATTATCCACAGCTAGGGGACTGTCAGTGGGCGACAACATAAAAGGAACACTATATATAACCTCATCTTTGTAAATTAGCCTGATGTCAATGCTGTAGCCATTATAACCATTGTTGTCACTAGCCTGACCAGAGAAGAGGGGCTGTAACAACAGCCGTGATGGCGATTAGTGCCAGACAGATCCATTTCTGTGTTTTACTGTCTACGTACGCATGTGTGTCTGTGTATCTACGAGCACATTTGGCGATGTGTGCGCTCTGTTTTGTTGATAGCATGACTCAGACTGTCAGAGACGATCAATGTTTTTGTGTCTCTGCACCCCGAGCCGAAAATGGTGTAGAGCAAGACAGAAACACAGGCAGATGTCTTTTTGCATAAAATTCGGATTTGTCACGACGTTTTCTACAAATTTTCACACTCTTCAAAGCTGCTAATTTACCCGTTTCTTTCTGTTAGAAAGAAAAAAAAACACTGAGAAGGAAAATCAGAAATCGCATCATCTGTTGATTGGCTGCTCTGAGAATTCCTCTCATGTAGCAGTGATAGACAGCCTCGCTTAGTAATCACCGGAGAAGCAAGATTGATTAGTTCACCGAAAGATAAATGGGAAGAACAGGGCTAAAATGACACGTCAGAAAGATTCTTCCCTCATCAAGGTATCATTTAGATGTACATTTTTCTGCACCGAAGCGTGCGGCATCAGCTTAATTTTGAAGCTTGGACTGCACGAGCTGACAACAAAAGCTTTTTCCATTTCGCCTCAGATTGTAGCAGCTTTCAGCACACATCATTCAACACTTCACACCATCTGGTTCAGTATGCATGGAAGCAACAGTTACTAGTCCTGCATGGGGAGTGCACCTTTGAATTCAAATCAGATCAGGTGTCATTTTGTGGATGATGTTGTCACTACCCAAAGCTTTGAAAGGCAGCGCAGAGTCTGCAAGCTCTTCCCTTACCCCGTCTATCTGCCTCTTTGAGATGCCACGGATGCGAGCGTAAAAGTACAAATGCTCCTCCCCAGTGAGCAGACTGTCCAGTGCATCCACCTGGGGACAGTAGCCGATGTTAATTCCCTTGTTACGGCACTCCATGATGTCTACCAACCGCCTGGTGAGAAAAAAAACACACAAACAGACAGATTCTCTTAAAAGTGCATCCAATGCATTCCAGTGCCTGCAGTGTTCTGTGCTGGGAATATCCTTAAAAATAGATAGCAGTAATTGGAAGCCAGTCCCATAAGTACAGTGCTGCTTTATATTAGCAGGTTTAAGACACATTTTCTACTTGCTAAATCTCAAAAGCTCTATGTTAAAATTGACAAATGTAAAGCCATGATTTCCTTCATTTGTGAATATGTGGATATGCTCATTTAATTTATCTTGGATGCATTAGTGATCCACAGTTCAGCCGAGGTACCTGCAGAAATAAAATGCAAGCTTTGTGCTGTGGAAGGTTTGCTTCTCTCTTGGCCATTCCATAGTGACTTGCAACAAACATCTTTGGTCTGCAGCAAGCATATTTTGCCTGGCATATCCATGTGTTAAACCCCAATTAAGATGTATTTGTGACCAAAAATAAGCAAGGTAAACTCTCTTCCAGCCAGAACATGAGGAAGTACAAACATGTAGAAATTTTCCCTGCATACTCGATACAAGCAATTGCAGTATTTGAGCCAGAATGTAAAAAATGACATAAAATGCTGAAGTTATGGGAATAAATAAATGAATGTACAGCTTACCCATCCCTGTCCCTGATTTGTGCGGTGCCATCAGTAGGACTAACATCTCCAGTCAGCATCTTGAAGGTGGTCGTTTTTCCTGCTCCGTTCTGTCCCAGCAGGCCGAAGCACTGAAAACCAACACTCCTGTTTTAATCACTTCAGGTGATTGAGCACTATACAGTACTGTGATACAAAAACGGGCTTTTTAAAGACCAGGTAGATGATTGTATGAACATTCAGAGACACATACAAATATAGCAAATGGGCACTTATAAAGGTCTAAGTATTGCTCTTATAGCCAGATGAAGTAATACTAGACATCAGTTTTGGTCGTAAGCAATATATTGTCAACTCTGACAGATGTTGTTCGACCCCAAAGACCAGTCTGAATATGCTTCAAAGAAAATAGAAATAATATAAAATTAAAACGAAGCATTTAATTTATCACTTTTCATTGAGTTCAGAATAAATGTGAACTGACTAGGTTGTCTTTTTTAGTCTATATTTACATATATACAGCAGCTAACAGAGCCTCCAAATCCTCAGATATATTTACAGGTATATGGATCTCAACTGTGTTCATAATGATGAGCTGTAAGTAATTTAAACTAAGTTCAATCTTTGACTATTCTATTACACACAGTGAACAGTACAGTCTATTATGTTCCTGTCACAACAGGTTAGTCATTTTAAGCCCATTTTGTTATCATACAGCCTTAGACTGATTTCATTGTGTTAATAATCTGACTTCATTATCCCCGAGTCTTACCTCTCCTGCAGGGATGCCCACAGATAGCCTCTTTACAGCAGGGACCTTCCTGTTGAAGTGCTGATAGACCTTAGTGAGCTGGTTGACTTGCAGTATGTCTGAGTTGGCTGCTCCACTGGCCACCCGAAGGTGCTCGGCCACCACATCCTCATCCTGGTGATCACAAGACACCTTGGGCACGGCCTTGGTGCGGCAGAACAGATTCCTAACACGAAGGAAGTTTTTTTTTTATATTAGCGAGATAGTCTAGAAGGTAATGTGAGTAAATGGGGTTACATTTTTAAAATGAATTTGGATTATTATCTTGGTCCATTTGCATAAAAATCATAACTGTCATTTTACGTGTAATTGTCATCTTTAGGTTTTCAAAGTGGCTCTGTTGCATATTTAACCACTTGTTTGCATCCTATCTAAACTCAGTCTGCAATTTCTTTTTTTTTTCAGTTTTAGCAGAAAACACAACTTTTAGATGTGCAAGGCCACAAAATTTAGAGACAACCTGAAATAGAGCTTCGTTCAACATTCTGTTCATACAGTATTTTCTCAATTAGATCGCAAGCCTGGATGCTATGTGTACACAAGAGTTCATGATCCTACACGGCATGAAAGCAACAGTTCTGGCTTCTGTTTTCCCCACCTGATGCTGCGCATGATAGACTTGCTGAGCAGGAGGCGCAGGGTGAAGAAGACTGTGCCTTGGATGAAGGAAGAGATGAACATCCAGCCCAGGGCATCTGTGGAAAACGGGTTCTTATAGGCGTCAATTCCGTAGCCACTGAGAAGCTGGACCTCAATGTTAATCCTAGCCAGTTCCAGCATGCCATTCCCAAAGTTGAATTGTGGGAAGATGAGGAAGACATGGTTCAGGGTGTTGAAGATGTCCTGGATGATCTGAAAAGAAGTGAGGATACAGAAGTGAGTGGAAAGCAGAATGAGAGTTTGTCCTGAATAGTTTATTTTCAACTCACGGTCACCTTAACCACATGTGCTGACTGGGTTTGATTCAATAGTTAGTGAACATATAAATGCACATTTAGCTTTCTCAGAGCTAGCAAAAGCCATCTCATCTCCAGTGGCTTATTCTGACCTGAGGATTTTGCCTTGAAATCTGACTCATGAAGTAGAAGATGGAGGTGGACATGAGGGTGTTGACACTGATGAAGAGGTTAATGCACACGTAGGTGATGAAGGCCATCTCTGCATCTTTGAAGACACCCGATAAGAGGTACATCCATGGGAAGGTAGCAAACCTGAGGTGGCGACAAAGACAAGATACTTCAAACATGGAATCAGCTAATAATAACTCAACACATGCACCCTAAAATAGCCTTGCTGTGATCTGTTTGGGCTGGTTTCAAATTCAAAGGCAAACACACAAAGTGGATATGGAAAATTTATAAAGTTTTCCTCACAAATGCACCTCCTGAAATGAAGCAATGTTCTATTTTTAACTGAAGCGGTTGGGGTCTTTACCAGACTAAACAGAGCATCTGTGAGCCTGATGAAAATAGGCATGGACGAAAGCTGAAAAGGGGAAGGTGGAAAAAAACGCACCACAAGGAACGTAAACATTCGGTCATGACACCAAACCAGAGGAAGATAAATTACTCCTCTCTTTCCCCCCCAGGTGGCAGAACATCTACTTCCATTTTTTTCATTGTCTCTTTTCTCTCACATAATCTGCTTGTTCATTTGATTGGGGTGTCTGGGTCAGCAAGGCAGAGGGGAGGAGGAGAAGGAGGGAGAAAGAGATGGAAAAGAAAAGAGCACAGTGAGGAATGAAAGAGACAGACACAAACAGATAGAGCCAGACAGAGACAAAGCATCAGCGTGCCATGGCCAAAAAAAAGGTGCTTGGTAGGCAGACTGTGGGTGCCAAGACATGACAAGGAGCAGAAGCAGGAAGGCTGCAGACCAGACCAGGTGGGTGCAGCCTGACAGATGGAGCACTGCGATTACTCATTGCTTGGGAGGGAGACATCTGTCTGATAAATGAGAAGCACAATGCTGACGTGGCCTTCTAAGATCTAGGGCTCAGGACGAGACCCGCACACACAGAAGCCTAAACCTCTGCTACAGCTGGGGAGTGCTGTAGATAATCCTCGTAAATCCAGATGAGAGAAACATGACACATCATTGCGTTTGATACCTTCCCAAAATCTAAATCTTATTGTCAGACTGGTTTTAAAACCTTGGTATTTGGAGATGATAGCTAGCCTCTATCTCACACTAAGTCATATTGTTATTGCCATAAGCCCTGTTGCTTCCTGATCCCCCCTCTCTCTATCTGTTTCTCTCTCACACACACTTTCTAGCGTCTTTGCTTTGGCTTGAATGGGATAAACAAGTTGGCAGTGATTTTTCTATCAGCCTTTCAGTCCTACCGCCATCTGTCTTTGCAAGACATTCAGAAAAATTTAGCTGTGTTTGCATTTGAACAACAGCGGCCTCCTTATGCTTCATGCTGTAAATCCAACCTGGTGGCACACAAAGTAACATGCAGTAGAGCCTGCAAATCACAGTGCGTATGCGAGGAGAGGAGTTTGAAAATGCAGAAACACTTGATTAATCACGTGACTTTGAAAATTCCTCGGCATGAAGCACATAGTAGTTTTAATTGACCCAATTTTCACTGTTTGGCAGCAAGAATGTCTCGGATTCTCTGGCTTCGTGCTGAAGTTGATGTGGATGATGTTACAAGCATGAAGTACCATTCAGCTGATCTGAGCAGTCCACATGCCTCCGGACATAAATCATGCCGTTGCTGTTGGCAGTGACATCATCATTTTTGCCCAGCACATGTCTATTATCCAGTTTGATTCAGGGTTGAATGTTGGGGTGAATTTGCTGCCTAAAGAATGATAAATTACATTTTCTTGTAGAGGTTGAAAACAAACCCTCTGGTTAATTTTCTTAATTTATTTAGGAGACAGAACAAATTCAAACAGCTAAATTATAACTCATTGCATCATTCATTTAAGTGTACAAGCTAACCAAAGCTGTCACAGTTGTGCCACTGGGATAATTACTGACAATGTCTTTCAGTTTTATCACTAAATGGAGTGATAGCTGTTTCCACCAGATGTAAGTCGCACATGCATGAGTGTGACTGTCTTATATCTTATGTAATATAAGTTCTTTGGTTGCACTGAGATGAGTTCTACCCATGCTATGCACAAATTTCTGACATTTTACCACAATCATTTTCAATGTGAATCACATCTGGTAGTGAGCCACATTGGGTAGTGACAGCAACAAAACTGCTTGTTTTCAACTTCTTTAACTGCTTTACCGCTATGTTTACTGGCTCTTTTGAAATATTTTAGTGACATCACCATGTTTTCAAAACTGAGCAATTAGTGTAAGTGTGATTTTTTTTAATCTGTGATCCTTTTTTCAAGCTCCCCTTTATCCTCACCCCAACTGATCGAGGCAGATGACCACCCTACCTGAGCCTGGTTCTGCTGGAGGATTTTTCCTTTAAAATGCTTTTTTTTCCCTCTTTCAACTGTTGCCAAGGGCTTGCTCAAAGTCAATCTCTAGATTTTTGGGGTCCTATCTATAATATTTTAAGTTCTTCACCTCAGTATGTGAGATGCCTTGAGATGATTTCAAATTGAATGAGTGAGTATACAGTTTTGAAAACATAGAATGATTCTCTGAGCTATTAAGTTGTATTAAAAGGCATTTTCCCCTTCACAATAGTGCAAACTGATTGCATAGATAGTGTGGTGCTTTTGTCTCCGAATTATACATTTATAACTTTCAGTCCCATGATGGCATGACTCATCCTCACAATTTTATCAACATCATAAATAACACAGGCCAAAGAACAACACAGTACAAATCTACAGTATATTCATATCAGACTTAGCAAATCAACCTTTTCTCAAATTACTGACCCAAAGAGCACCAGCAGGAGCGAGACAGCACCCAAGTTCTGTCGATCTGTAAATGCTGGAATCTGGAAGGCAGCGATCACACCAATGGTCAACGTCACTGGGATCAGGTAGACGATCTGTGGAAAAAGGTCAGACATGATGCATCAACACAAAGGCTGTTAACTGTGACTAAACATTCTGTGTTTTAAAGAAAGGTATGAATTAACCTTGCATATCTTTTTTTTTTTTTTTTGCTAACGATATAATGAGTGGGGAATGTCTTCAGCTACAGTTGTGATCTAAGTTCTTGCTTTTGTTTTGACAGTTACCATGTCATAAAAGAAGTTCACAGCCCAGTACAAAGGCTCGCTGATACCAGCGATGTGCTGGAGCCTCTTGGACCCGCTGTGGTGTTCCTGAACCTCATAGATGGCGAAGCTGGCTGTTGTAATTGAATAACCCGTCAGCACACACATCGCCACAATGATCTGAAGCATTCCCTGGACGCTGTAAGAAAAAGATAAGAACATTCCGATGATAAGATTAATTATAAGTTACACTCAGCATTACAGAATTATTCATTCATAACCGCTCTGCCCATGGGAAAAACTCCAAGGCTATATCGAAAATATGTTGTACTGCGCTTCTTTATTTTATTTTAAATTTACGTTCTGAGCTTTATTCCGAGTTAAGACGTCAGTGCTACAGTAGAGACAACAAAGTAGGCAAACAAGTCAATATAGTCTAGTGTGCTGGGTCACTTTGAATGAGGCAACCTGGTGTAAGCTTCCTCTGAAAACAATGGCCCATTTCAAAGTCTTGCTACAAATTATCACATCATTCCCTGCTGGGACCTGACTCATGTGAACTATTGAAGTGGCTCACAATAAATGGAATCCCATTAATAACAAACAGCTTTGTAAAGAAGAGATCCTTCTGCCTTGCCTTTGACAAGATAATAACTGCAAAAAGAAACAGATGGCTTCACGTGGAGAACAACTTCACACTGCTATTGCTGTACAGTCAGGAAGCCGGTGGTTGCTGCTGACAGCCTGCAGAGCCTATTGTCCAGAGTAGACCCAAGAAATCAAGTCGAAGCTTTGATCCCTTAGTTGCTTTTCAACCTTATGTGTTCACTGCAACATTTCTAATGCCAGGCCAGTACATCTCCCACGCTCTCTCGTCTACCTTGTGTGCTACTAAACTACCTCCACCACTCCCATCTGGCCAGAGCTCAGCGCCATCCTTCAGCCAAACAGAATAAGCTGCATGAGGCTGAAAAGCGGGTGAGGTTGAAGCCGGCAGTGTGACCGAGTGGGCAGGAGAAAGAACAGCAGAGAGGGACATGTGGTGGGCGTTACAGGGCATCACTAACTACAGAGGGTAGCCAGGAGCGGCAACTACTGAGCAGGCTTGTTATCAGCACAGCCAAGATAGCCTTGGAGTTTCTCCCATGGTCAGAAGCTACCACATTGTGAAATACAAGACATTTGGAGCAATAACTCTGCTGTATCTTTATCATGGCTCCGGCCAAATCAATCACAGCCAAGTACTGCCCAAGAAGGAGGGGCAAATGTGCTTTTGCAGCCCCTGCAGCAGCTACAGCAACAAATATTACAAAAATTCATAAATGCGGAGTATGTGTGAAAGTAAGGGCCAGTAACAGTGAAATGGCCACTGAGATGGTTCGTGCTAATAAGGCTCTCGAGAGGATGGACTTTCATGAGGTCATAAGTTCGACCCAATCCACTCTCACAATGATTTATCTGATGTGATCCTCTGGAAGGCACACACTCGCCTGCATATAATACACGAAGCACCCATTTTGCCATCTGAGTCTCTAAAGCAGAATGTGAAATATTTTAAATAAACTCATTTTGGGAAGTGGAGCAGAATCAATCCACCTCAGTGCCACCTTCAGGATAAACACTCATTATATTGGGACTCTGATCAATAGTGTAAGCTCAGGGAAATCCATTTAGAAAATCAAATATGGGTAAATACTGCTGTCATGTACCTCCCTGCCCTGAATCTACCCCTACTTTGATGTCCTGAATTGAAAAGCAGGATGCTTCCATAATTTATGTCAGGTCAGCCAAACAGCCAAAGTTATTCATAATGATGTGATTAATTTTGTAATACTGTCACCAATTAGAATGCTAATACAGATCTCTTTTGTTTTCCAAGCGCAGCCATTTGTATCGTTGCATACGAACAGTCAATTCAGCAGAGGAATTTCAAGTGCAGTCCTTACATTGCATCTTCATCATCCGCCCGGCCAAAGTAGGGGTGGCTGGAAACTGAAATAGCTGTAATAGAAATAAACAGAATATTATGTTAGCGACAGAAAAACAACAGCATGCGAGCCATTTTTCAGCACAGAAACCAAATGAGCAATGATATTCTCTTAGCCTGGGACACAGTCAATTGAAAAATATAGTGCAAGATGATTTCATTTGCCGGTGCACACAAAGGAAATTGAATTTTCTTTATCATTTTTTTCCGGCTCTTCTAGATGCTCACAGACATGAACTGCTCCCGTGCATGTTTCTGCTTATACTTCCTCAGATAGGAGAGGAAGAGGTCACCTAAAGCTCAGCAGCCCCCGAGAGGGTCAGGGGGATCAGTGTGTTGCTCAAGGGAACTTTGGTGGAACTAATGAGTACTTCTAGCTAATAACCAGTGACACTGCATCACTGCTGCCCTGAAGTCAGATGTCCCCAGATCAGTTAATTTTATATGGCCCAATGGTAAACAACTACAGCTGCAACTAGAAACCCGATTCGTTATGAAATTACCTGACAAATTCAGGACTAATCAATAAATCATTTCCAAGATGTCGTATCTAAATTGCAAATTTTGTTGGCTCTAAACACAAAGACATTAATTATGCTGTCATGGAATATTCAGTCAACCAACAAACCCTCTCAATTTAGAAGCTGGAAATCATGAATTTCTGTCATTTTTCATTTATTTTTTGTCAGAAAATGAGAATTGATTGATTATTTTTGCTTTCTTTTTGTTAACTGACTTGTAGGTCAACTGACTAAATTAGGAAAATCTATTACATGTTTAGAACATTTAAATTGTCAGTGACTCAAGATGAGAGTGTGTGGTATTTCATAAAGTATTAAATAAGGTTTCTTTTCAGATCACGCCTTCTGCAGGTGGATTATTAAACAGCTGATTAACTGTATGCTTTCTCCGAGGGACAGGTCAGAAAGACTTTCACTACACAGCACTGTTGCAGGTAGGAGTGATCAGAACGCATAGTGTGGATAGTGGAGATTGGTGGACAGGAGTGTGGTGGTTCATCTGCAGCAGTGGGCGGTTATGATCAGAAATCCTGTGAGAGTGGGATGAAAAACAGTTTGATGCAGACATCTGAAGGGTCCCAACCCAGAGTCGATACGGTAGTACACAGTGCGGGGGTTATGACATATTTTTTGACAAATAAACCAGTCACCTTGAAAAGTAATCTCTCCAGATCTCCACCCTTGACAACCCCAAGTTCCGCTGTGAGTTTCCTGGTAACATTTAAATCGTTGCACTTTACCCTTGGACTTTTTTTTTTTATCATCTACTGGGGGAATAAATACGTGTGTGTCTGATCTCTGGTGCATGTACTGTATGCTTTTATAGGAGCTTTTCTTAATGTGCATTTGTGTGTGTCTGTGTTTGTGTAGTCCTGCCCGAAGGCAGATGGTCACGGTGATACTCAGAGCTGAAACAGTACCGCAAACGTGGGCCAGCCTCATTTCTCTTTAGCATAGCTCCCCAGTGAGTGGCACTCATCAGTATGCACCATGCATAGCGATGTGAGAGTAAGGACACACAGCACCCCCTGGCTTTAATCCAATGAAATGAACCATGAGTAAACACACTGTTTACAGCTTCCTTTATATTTAGCATACAAAATGCACTGTGTGCTCAATCAGGAGCACCTTTCCTTTTTTTCTTTTGGGTGTCCTGTGCCCAGAGGAAGAAAAGACAATCCCAGCAAAATAAAATGGATATACACTTTTTTTTTTAAAAAATCTTACAATATAACCTTTAACAAATGTATACTCCAATGTCACTAAGCTGGATAACAGTGATCTTTGCTGTTATTGCCTCTGAATGTATAGAATCCCTCATCAGTCAAAACAAACTCTCCGAGGGTCTTCTTCACTTGTTACTTAAAGTTTTACTTTTTCCTTGAAACTGTTTTTTCCCCTGCATCGAATCTAGCTTACCATATTTCCGTGGATCCTTGTCTGCAGGAAGATTGGAGCGTAGGAGGATGTTGCTGAGGCTGTTTAAGTATGCTGGCATTGTGTGATGGCCCTCAGGATTGAACCAGACCTACACCCATGCACCCGAGCACAAACACAGACATGCATAAAAAACATCACTCACGCTGCTAGAGATCAGGAAACGTAAGCCTGCTGCATCTCTACAAAACCAGTTCAAGATACAAGGGATGCAGACATCATTATCTGGAAACATTTACGCACTAAAGCATTGGCACAATTGCCGCAGTAAACCATATTTATGATGACAGTGATAGTGTGAAAATCCAGCTCCATCTGCAAGGATTGATCTCGCAGCCAAGCAAGTTTAGTGAGCGTGTTGTGTTTTTTAACTTTCAACAACTCATCAGTGCAGCAATTAAAGAGATAATGAGACAGGCAGCATGGAAGCAGGAGAGAAAGATACCTTAGAGAGCGTACGGTTTTCGGGCACGGCTGTGATGTCCATTTGCAAGTCAGGTGGGAGCGGCATGCCAAAAGCAAAGCCACCATACCTGAAACAAAGATACAAAATTGATCAAACATGAAGAGCTGCCATTGCTGCTGAGAAACTGCATTTGCTACACCGCTGTTCAACTGCTTGTTTTGTTTTTTTTAAATCACAATAATTATCCAACATATGACTATTACTGATGAAAAGAATTTCAGGGTAAAAACATCTATCCCCATGTTAAAAATATGATTAGCAAGGTACTAGAGGCAAATTTTTATCAATCTGAGCAACAAGGAAAACCAAGCTTTCAGCCATCAATTAACTTTTTTTTAATATTTGGATTTCTGCACATCCATCTTTAACGAAACAGCATTCGTTGCAGCAGAAACATAGTGAACTGCAACTATTAAAAGCTAATTTATTTAAAAGACTGAAAGGAATGAAGGATTGAATACTATAGCATTTAATTTAGAGCAACTGTAGAGTATGAATTAATAAAGCATAAAGATAGAGGGGGAAAAATGCCCATACATTATTTGTAAACTATCTCATACTAGGTTAAGTCATCAAAATGATGTAATATCATGAAATATAGAAACATGGGAAGAAACACGTAATACAACTGGTTGACTTTTATTTCGTTCACGCAATTAGAGTGTAGTTGTATTCCACCACAGAGAAAAAAGCAAATTGTCAGGAGATATGGCCACACTTTAACCTTAACCAAACATAAACATGAACTTCATTCACCTGTTCCTGATGAAGTCATTGGCCGTGGACACCAGATAGTTCTCCACATTGATGCCACTCAGATTAGAAACAATCTGAGAGGAGGGGATTCTCCTGTGTGGTGGCTGGTAGTTGTTCACATCACAAATCTGCAGAGTGGATAAAAATGTATTCGACTTTACCTCAAACAATCATGGCTGTGAGGACAGGAAGGTACAGTCACATGCCACATACAAGTGAGAACACGAAAATTCACTCCGTCACACACACACACACACACACACACACACACACACTGTTCTTGGTGACCCAGTCTCACCTGTTCCGTTTGGGTGCATTTACAGACATTAAATGTGCTGGAGCTGTTCCCTCTGGAACTCCAGCTGTTTGTGTTTCTTGTGCAGACCCTTAAACAGAAAAAGAAGGTGAAATGGTGGCTCAGTGAAATGATGGCAGTTGGCACTGTGTGATAATGCCCCAAACCCATCCCCAAACAGACATCACAGGACACATCTTGAAATTGACTTGATGTGATGGCCTGAATAATGCTAAAAACGTTTGTACCTTTGGGGACAAAAAAAAGTTAAAATCTGCAAGTGTTCATAAAGTATATGTAAAATTGGAGTGCTTTCCCCCTGATAACTAGTTTTCAAAGCTGTTTAATAAGTGCTGTAATACCATATTGTGTGAAATATGTGTTTGTGTGGGCCGATGTTCAACGCCCCCTCATCGTGTTTCCTGCCAAATGCTTTCAGGGACACTTTACTGAGATTAAAAAGAGATTGTAGCAATATACACAAGCTTGCACACCTGTAACATGAGATATAAATGAATCAATAATGACCATAGTCAGGGGACTGTACAGAATATTTTCTATATATGAACATGTAAAACGTGTGAATACAACACACAGCGTTGGACATTGTCATCTTGCAAATACAGACATTATGAGTAAACATACAAGGCCTTTTTTGCAAAATGTGATCTGTCACTCTCTCTCTCTTTTTTTTTTATTTGGCTGAGAAATTTAAAATGCCTCCGAGGTCTGGTTCATGAGTGCCAACATTGATTTGAGTGCCTGCAAGGGGAAAAGCTCCCCTATAAACACGAGGTGTTTATGGAATACAGATGATGCTCTGACATCGCAGAGTCCCGCTGCAGGCTTTTAGCCACATACGTTGAACTGAGCAGCGGGAAAATGAAGAGGAGGGACATGAGAGAGAGAGCAGAAAGAGAGCAACAGGAATTGAAGTGAGTCAGTCTAGTAAAATGAAACAAGGCGAAAGCGAAGGCATGGAAAGAATGACAATGAGTGCGAAAATGAAATTGCTGTACATTAGGAAGAGAATTACACTAAAAGACTGAATGCAGGAACAAAGAGTATCACTGACATTTTCAGGGTAAAGAAAGAAAAAAAGAAACAGCTGGCATTTGAAGTGTAATTACGTACAGGTTATCAGACTTGTCGAGGCAGGCATTATCGATCCCTGGGAATGACATCATGGTGTCCACCAGACGGCTGGAGCTGGGGTTTTGGTTGCTGTGAAGCCAGAAAAAATAGCCTTGACTCAGAGGTAACCCAGGAATTTTACAAAAACATGAAGTAACATGGACAAAACGTTGTCTCATACAGCTCTAACATGGCGTCAGTAGACAAACAGACTGATGCAACAGCCAGACAGCCAGACAGATTTTAGGTAAGTTAAAATGGATTTATTCAAATTGATTCTTGGTGGATGAGGTTTTATAAAGAATTAGAAATAAATGTTGACTTTTGTCAAATAGAATCTGGCTTAGGAGCAATTTACTGATTCACAAATTGTCACTAAAATGTAGGAACAATCAGTGTTTCCAAATGAACATGGCTAATGTGAGCGACTGGAGAAATAAAAGACGAATGCATTATACTTTCGGCTTTAGATTTAAGTTCATTTGTTATATCTGAACTATTCCCAAGCTTTAACCACACACAAACACTCACAAAAAAGCACTCATTTGTGCTGTTTCTTAAAGAAGGAAGATTCACTGCTTTGTAAAAGTTAATAAAATGTGTCAGTCGAGTTACAATCTGTAGTTGCATTGAGAGAAAACTGAAGCATCTCGGGTCCTACAGTATATATACTATATATAAACTGTAGCATCTCTCTGCACCCCCAAATCTAATCCTGATTTCTAAAATAAATAATTAAATCTCATTTTTTTCAATCTCTTTTGTATATGAAGCTGAAGAGCACTGGGAGGAGAGCCCATCCCGCCTTTGATTCAGATTGGCACCTCAGCATTTTCTTCCTCGCTATATATCCCCTTGATCAAACCAAGAGCACATCTTGAGAATGAAGACATCTCGCAATCTCCTGACACTCTTAATCTCTCTCACTTTGATCTTGCATCGCGGCCATCCTCATCACAATCATCTTTTACCCTCACGCTCCCTCTCTTGCTCGCTCTTTCGCTCTCCTTAAGGTCCATCTGCCCTTCAACAAACTCCAGCCTCAGATTCATTTTATATCGAGCGTGACATGTCGTGGCCCGTAAAAGGATGAAGGAACAGAGTCGGCGGAAGCATCAGCGAACGATTAGTGTTGCAGCTTTGTTGCAGTCTGTGGCTTCACGGTTTCGGAATTTTTCACTGCAGCAACAGGCCACGCAGTGAGACAAAACATAGCACCATCCACTTTGCCGTGAACCACGTCAGTTACAGTAAAACAGTGATATGACTTGAGAGGCACTGTGACAGCAATGATGATGACATTTACTTTGAGCTTTTGCAACATTTTCTGTTTATAAAATACCCCAAACAAGAGGATTAGGGCTATTTATTTAAATGATCTTGGGCAAAAGACACTTTTCCAGACATCTCAATGTCTTTGTCTGTTGCCACGAAAAGCTTCCACTTTGTCAGGATTAGAATTAGGGTTAGTCTCATCTGACTGTTCCAAATTAGCTATAATAAAAGAGCAAAGCTTCAGAATTAATCCTAAATGTTGCAGACACGCTTGGTGTAACCGCACCCTGACTAGCTTTGTCTCCTGTGTTTCCCTTCCCAGTGTTTCCTTGTATTTTCTTCGCTATGGGGACTGACCTGAAGAAAGAGTAGCTGGGCCCGATGTTGTAGAGCGCAGGGCTGAGCTCCAGCTCGGGATAGTGACGCAGGTCGCTCTTGATTGAGCCCAGGCCCATGGCGAACAGCACAAACAGAACAGGAAGCAGGATTTGGGATATCAAGCCCTTCCAGTCTCTGCAGCTGTGGTGGAACCTCTTGATGAGAACGGCTGACACCTGCTGCCAGGCCAGGGCCATGCCTTGCACCGTGGATGCACTGGTGAGCTCTAAAACACAAAAGAAGCAGATTGGAGTCAGGAGATGATAGTTTTGGGCTAATTCAATCATTGCCTTGCCACCGCGATGATGCCACCTTTCTCTCTGCAAAGAACACTGAGCTAAAGGTTATCAGGTGGATTGTATCACAAAAGGCATTTGTCAAGATGATTGTTCCAGGTATAGAGGTTGTAGAACAAAGTCAGCTGAGTGTCGGCCAAATATTTTAGGTGATGTATGGAAATGCAAAATTGAAATTAATGAATTGAGGTGAAAAGAGGATGTTTCATCATATTTTTCATTCACTTTAAAATGGAGGTGATGTGTGCAGGTGATAGAACGGAAAGTAGAAGGCAGAGATAAGCAGAGCAAAGGAAGGAAGAGAGGAGGCGGACGAACAAGACGGAGGATGAGTGAGGAAAACTTGAGTGAACTCACTGATCTTGTCACCGAAGCTGGAGCCACTTTCACTGTGGTCTGAATGGAAGCTGTCGATGGATGCAGTGTCAGAGACCGTCTCTGAGATAGACACTAGGCCATCTTCAGCTTCTCTGTTTCCATGAGTCAATTGGAGGAACACCTACATAGATAAAAACAACACATTACCATCTGTGCACTTTAAACAGCCTGTCAGTAAAATGTGATGATTGCTTAAATGTCAGTCTGATAAAGTTTAGGATCACTTGGCACATTTGCAATTTCTTTTGCTTTTGGCTCCACTGTGACTGTGCTTTGAACCTGTGTTTTTGTGTGTGGGTGTGTGTGAGTTTACCTCCTCTAGTGTGGTGTCAGAGATGCCATAGCCCCCCAGCTGTAGGGCGTCCAGGTTGGAGTCCAGTGCAGTCAGCAGGGAGCGGTATGAGGAGGCGTTGGAAGAGGTGAAGGGGGCAGTGAGTAGACCAAGTCGCCCCCCTGGGCCTCTTTCAGCCGTGCTTCAGGTACATGGCTTTGGATGAAGGCCTTAAGTTCAGCGTTGTCAATCCGCTCAGAATCTGAGTTTTGAATCTGTAAATAGAAAAGCATAAAAATAAAGTTTGCTTTTCTCCAACTGCTAACTCCATCCAATACTGGGGCAGCAGTGGCGCAACGGTTAAGTCTCTAGACTACTGATCCGAAGGTCAGAGGTTAGAACCTCGATGCGGCCACTCTTGGGCCCTTGAGCAAGGCCCTTAACCCTTCCTGCTTCAGGGCGCTGTACTGCGGCTGACCCTGCACTCAGACCCTGATTGGGATAGGCGAAAAAGCAACATTTCGCAGTGCTGTAATGTATTTGTGACAAATAAAGGCAAATTGCTAAGATTATTACTGACTGTCAGTAAAAGTAAAAATTCCCCAGGATCTATCCACTTGTTCTGTCATGATTCTCACTTATAAGACTCTGGTCTTGTTCTAAATTAATGCATTGTCTAAATAAGTTTCCTGACTGAACATTCAGAGATAGAATGAATTTAGGAAACTGGCAAAACATTTTTTGACACTGCCCGAGGGTTTCTGCCTCTAGGTTGTTCCAGTGACTGACACAGAGAAGGCTTTTCATACAGCTTGAAGCAGAAAAAATACAGAATACTGAAGGAAATTTCAAATTTGACCAAAATACATAGGTGGCACATATGAAAATATAGTTATTCATGAAGGTGAAAAAGAAATAACTCAACCGGCAGCGCCTGCAGCTGGACATTACAGTCTGCTGAAAAATTCAGCAGAGCATCATTCGTGTGGGGATTTAGTCCATCTGCCAGTTTTTCAATATATCTGATACAAATCCCACAATTGCAATATGTCCAGCGTGGCAAAGATAAAACCGAGGATTTATTTCCGCATGAACAGTCCAGCTCCTCCATAATAACGTACTGTGAAATGTAACAATTTATGCTGGCCATGTACAGTCCAAGATGTATCACTGCTAAGAAGCAGTCGGAGTAAAATGCATCCAAGATATGCTGTTACTCGCTCACTTTTGAAATAAAAATTTTGGCCGACAGTCAGTTAGCATTCACATATACTAAAATGCTAACATGTATGACTGGAGCTGGTTGTCCACAGGGATGCCAAGGAGTATTAGACTAATAAATACATACATTAAAGAGGAAAATTTCATAAAAAATTCATGTTGAGGGAAACACAAAGTCAGCAAAGGCACTTCTGATGCTGCACCACCAGTCTCCACTGCATTTGGAATTGGAGGCCTGTGAGGATGATTACCTTCTTGGTGAGCGTGAGTTTGTAGCCTTGACCTAGCTTGTCTTTCAAGTAGAAGGGCGATCCGCAGCATTTCAATCCTCCACTCTCCAGGAAGGCGATGCGGTCGCTCAACACTTCAGCTTCATCCAGATGGTGGGTGGACATGATGATGGTGCGTTCTGAGAGGACACATTCCGTCATTTATTAATGCATTGTTATACCACTCTCGACAGATAACTGAAACTCTAATGGGAGCTTAAAGTATATGTGTGAAAATGTATGAATTTATTGAACAAAAATCATATGATTCCATATCAGTAAAGTGCACGGAGTGAGATTGCCGGCCAGCCAAGCCGGTCTGCAAAGCTTTGTCAGAGCATCACGGCTCTGACAGCCTCAAATAAACAGGCAAAAAACCAAAAAAAAAACAGACATTACAAAGACAACGATATACACACAAGATATGTCAGGCACACAAAGAAGAAGCGCTACAGAAAGGTTATTTTGAAATAAATTCTCTTGACACCAAAAAATGTCACTAAAATCTGAGACAGTGACAATTATCTGATATGTTTCACATCCACAATCATATGACACTTAAAAGGCTCCCTGCCATTACAGCTGCTACCCGAAGAGAGCCTTAAGAAAGAAAAAAATAGTTGTGGATTAGTTTTAGATTAATGACGCGCTAATTTTCCAGGCAGAGAAGTGAGCAGGGGAAAGCCCAATAGGTTCTGCTGCTCCTTTCTCTTAGAAAATAGATGTGAGAAGGTGTCTTCAGAGAAAAACACTAGAGCGGGAGAATCATCTGTGCCGTGTGAATGTGTGAACTACAGATTGTGAATTTCTCTCCCAGTGATTACACGAACATTGTGAAATCCAGTGCAATTAATTACACGTGTATTGTGTTTAGCTGTTGAGTACTGAAGTGGTTCTTTATTATAGTGTAGTAGATTTTCGGTTTTAAACTGAATCATGTGTGTAACATATAAATAAGCAAGTAAATTTAATGACTACATGACCTTTAAGAAAACATGGTGCTTCAGAGGTGCACAGAAAATAAAATACCATAAAACACAACCAGGAGTTTGGCAAAGAGTCCAACAACAAAGCAAATTAAAAGAACAATATAAAACACTGGGGTAATAAGCTATGCCAGGAAAACACCAGGCAACACAGGAGGGGTTTTAAAGGGCTTTAAAAGCAATCAACTGATCATTAAACTGGATTTTAAAACAAACAGGGAGTCAGCCAGGAGATGTTTTCTCGGCTTCTAGTGTTTGTCAGAGTCCGTGAAAGAAGAAATGAGGCTGTGGATGAGTTACCATAATAACCACTACAGATGTAGTTATTTGTACAGACGTGACAGCGGATGAATTAAAAAGGTAAGAGGGGTCCACTGCTTATTTACACTCCTCACATTTCTGTGCAGTGCCACTGGGTAGGAGTAACAGTAGTGGTTAACAGCAGTAGCATTGGTGTGGAGTCCTCAGTTAAATCAAGTTAACAGCACTGCTTTTGAGCTGTGAGTGTATCTGTGCGACTCACGTTTCTTGTGCTGGATAACAATGTCCCAGATGCTGCGCCTGGAGCACGGATCGACTCCTGTGGTGGGTTCATCTAGAACCACCAAGCGAGAGCCCCCTATGAAGGCGATGGAGATTGACAGTTTGCGCTTCATGCCGCCTGACAGGGTGCCCACCAGCTTGTGTCTGTGAGCATACATGCCTGTCTCCTCCAGAATCCTGGTAGGGGGGTTCAAAGAAAAGCATTTAGCATGGAGCTCATGTTAAGATACTTTTTTTTTTCAAAATGCATTACAGCCCAGTTTCTGAGGTGTAGTTCCATCAGTTCCATCAGTTACCCAGCAGGGGTTTCTGAATTCCTGGAACCAGAGGAGAGATACACTTTCCTTGCCTTTAGATTCAGGCTTATTACTGATCCTTTTGTCGTGTGGGAACCCTCCAGGAAAAGTTTGATGATGCAACACAGAACCTTACAGCTTAATGACGCCACAGGATGAAATATGAATTTCCCACTAACTTATCCAAGAAGATGCAAAAGGACAGAAATTAAATATGTTATAAATAACACAGGAAAAAAATGCTCAATGTTTTTCCCTAGGTTTCTTGGAGAACATTTGCATTTTGAACCTGCATTCATGGCTGTAGAAGTAGGACTTGGAAAACAGAGTGTAAATTTTAAGGATAAGAGATGCACACATAATGGTTTCTTGTGATTTACTCACACATCACAACAATTATATCCATAAAATCGGTTTGACAACAACCATCTGAACATTATTTGCATATTGTCAGACTCCCCTGTGCAGCCAGTCACTCTTGTTGATTACTGGCTATTATTTCTTATGAAGCCCTCATAACTTCCACACATACTTCCGTTTTTATTGGAGGGCCCTGCCAGCAACAGAGCAAAGGGCACGGTTTAATGACGTCTTAAAGAAACAGATTGTAAACAAAATCACTGCAACCGATGATATGGTAGCACTATATCATGTGGCATAAACCCTGTCATCATCTGTAAGCCACAGAGATTTATAACATAGCAAGCTTTCCACTCCGGATGATTGGTTACTCACGTGCGGACTTGTTCACGTAGCTCTCTTTTCGACCAGTGCGGAGCCTTGATCTGGCCATACAGCAAAAGGTGCTCCTCGGTGGTCATGTGATCAAAGAGAACATCATATTGCATGCAGACACCCATGTCTTTCCGAACAGCATCGATGTCCTTCTGCATGTCTCTGCCATAAACCTCAATGGTGCCCGAAGTGGGAGCAAAAAGGCCAGTCAGGAGCGACCTATAGACAGAGCATTTTAACCATTAGATAGGTAACAATACAAAAATGACTAATTCCTAAAATTGTATGATTCTAGCTTAACAGCTCACAGAGTCTTCTCCAATCAGAGTTACTCATATTTCCATTTGGACATTAAAAACAAGCTGAAAATATCCTTTGTCTTTGTGCCATTTGCATTTTTTTTGCTTGGCACTTTCCCCTTAAATGACGGTCTCAGAAATAACAGGACACAAAATCTCTTCCTGTTCTTTTTCTTTGCGTCTTTCAGCATTGGTAAATCATATTCTGCTGCCGCACTCATTGTATTTTACCCTGGATGAGAGCATCAGCGAAATGAGTCACATTTAAAATGTAAATGTAAGTGCTCCAGTTGATGAAGACCCGTCAGGCTAATCTCTGGTACGGTGCATTTGCTGTGCCAGATTTGGACAAAACAATCTACTTGTCAGCAGCAGACCCTTGAAATGATTAAAGGGAGGCACAAATAATACGTGGAGGGCACATTCACTATATCATGGTCAGTATGCATGTGTATTAATCTTAATCTAGGGGCGGGCTGATATGAAAAAAGAAAAGGGAGAAATTCACGGCCTACGTACATCGTGGTGGTCTTGCCGGCTCCGTTGTGACCAAGCAGCGAGGTGACATGGCCCTCATAGAAGGAAACGTTAAGGTTTTCAATGGCTGCTTTGTCACCGTAGATCTTGCTCAGACCGTGGAGGGAAACGCCCACTGGGAGATCTGAGAAATTCTCGCCCATCTGGGAGGATAGATTGCTGGTGTCTGAGAGAAACATGGCGACAGAAACGTGTAAATCAAACTAACAGCAGGCAAGAATTAAACGAAGAGTGAGAGGAAATTTCATTGTAGTGAGGTGTCAGGGTTCTAAAAAAATGGCACAGTGAAGACATCATGATTCTGCTTGTAAGATATCTTTTTTAATTGTACCTTTTCCCTTGTCATCGGAGAGAATAGGCTGGCTGCTCTGCATGATGTTTGTGAAGAGAAGTCCGTTGCCCGCTTTGCTCTTTGACTGAATGCAGCCGCACAGGTCAGCCCAGAAGGAGGGTTTGAAGGGGAAGTACCATGGAGCAGGGATGCCATATTTTCCTGATTGATCAAGAAAAATGCAAAGAGATCTCTCACACATAATACATTAACAACATTTAGAGGTATGTGTACTAAGCCAGCTTTAGTGTATTTGCTTCAATTAGGGGTTGAGTAAAAAACAACTATCTTGATATTTTAACCATCTGGACCCCAAAACCTGCTATCGGTTTTGACGGGCGTGTTTTCATTTTTGAAAAGTCATCAGAACTTTAGCATTGAACAAAGCCAGATAGTCAGACTTTCCTACTCATCTGTTGCATGTCTTTCCATCTTTGAATGTAGCTAAACCTCTGCGAAAAAATGTAATACTTAACCAAAATCACTTTTTTTGTACATGTCTGTACTGAAAACTTGCCCAAAATTTTCTCTAACTACGTTCTGTAAAAAAAACAATAAATAAAAATTCTACAGCCCTTGATGCATCGGTGAAGTTACATGAGTGATTCAACTGCGACCAACAGTGATGTGACAAGAGAACTGCAGGATGTGTTTCCACAGAACAGAGAGGAGACAAGTATGGAAACCAATTTTTAAAAAAGTAAAATATCAATCGTATGAGAAGCGACCATTTTTTTCCCCTTCCAGTGTTTCTATAGAGATGCAGGGTTTTCTCCTGCAGTGGAAAAGGAGTCCGCAGTGAGCAAAAGTGCCCAGTAATTGCTTGGGGCTCAGACGGTTAAGCTAATGCAAGTGAATTCACCAGAAACACAAAACAGAAGAGAAACCAGACTATTTTTTTTCATTAGATGTCAGCATTTTGGTGTCTTACCCTGGCAACTTGACAAACATAATGCCAATCCTAATTTTGTCACGCTATGATAATACTGCTGTTGTGCTTCAAGATCAGCTGACCTGACAAAGAAGACTAGCAAAAGCAAAATCCAACAAAATACAGGCAAGCTTGACAATCTGTGTCTGATGTACTGTATTTTGCTATCAATATTAGGATGAATGAGGGAAGACTGTTGATTTTTCAGTACTGCAGTTTACCTGGAAAGACCATGCGGATGTAACCCCCGATGATGAAGTAGAGGATGGAGTCAATGAGCATCATCCAGCACAGCCAACCGAACGAGGCGGTGTCTCCAGCCATGGGCGAGGTGTACGAGTTGCTCCACTGAATTCCTAAGCAGGTTAACAGAATGAAAGTTTGATGTAGCCGTCCACTGATTCAGTTAGCTTACATCTCAGTAGTAGTCAGATGTTTTTATGCTTGTACCTTCTCCTAGGGCCTCGTAGCGAGAAGCATATTGACTGGCGTAACTAAAACAGGTCGGCGAGAACAGACTCTGCCAGAAAATCAGAGAGAAAATTAGACAGGATAAAAAGCCGAGGTGAGAAAAAGAAACCTCAGAAGTATATATTTGTAATGTTTTTCACAATACTCTTCCTTCCCTTTGTATTTGCTCTTGACAACTCTGTGTAGTATGAAGGGATAAACTGCCTAAAAGCCTTTTTCAACGTGATGTGAGGAGTTTTGTTCAAGGCAAGAGAGGCTTTAGATGTGTGCAGTAATTGTACAGCAGATCAAAACTGAAATGTCTGACCTCAATTTTATGATCATCAGACAGCGATGGCAAAAATAAAAAAATATTTTCGAAGAATAAAGGTGTATTATGCTAATGTGTACACCTGCGTTCAGCAAATAGAAGGATTTAAAAGGTTTATCTTTACTATATCCCTGCTTGTAAACCTCACAACAGTGAATTATTCAGACATTCCCATTAAGGAGCTAATGCAATCTGAATCATTGTGATATTAAAATAATTTTCTAAGGTGGATAGAGTACAGAACTGTTTGAAATAAAAGGGAATGACATTTTATCTCCTCCTATATTCTTTATCTCTCCGGAGCAATCTTTCAGAGTAAATGACATTATGTGGTATTTGAATTATGACACAGTACACACTTAGGTTTAATACACATGACAAAAGGAGCTTCAGAGGAATCCTTACCATAGCAGTCTTCTGGGAAAAGGTTAGATTAGTCTCCATAGCCAGGACTATGATGAAGGGGAAGAAGCAGAGGATGTACAGGAGGCTGCCGCTCAGACCAGCGATGTAAGTTTTGTCAAAGAAGGAGCTGACCAGGTAGCTGAAGGCCAGGATGCTCAAGCCGTAATCACAGAGGTACAGGAAAATCAGGAAACCGTCGCTGTTGGCCAAGATGTTGCCGTACTTGAGCACCAGCGTGAGAATGAAGATAGTCAACACCAGGTAGGCGGCACACTCCAGGAACCAGGCAAAGAAGTGGCTGAGCGGGTTCACTCCCATCATTTTCATGTACTATGTGGCAGGTGGACGAGAAAACATGCACAGGTCAGTCATAAAACACAACAGTTGAGGAGTGTATAAAAACAGAACCAGGAAGGACGTGAGAGGGGGAAATTTAATTAAAAGATTTGTGGCTGTTTTCAAAACTCAAACAGAAAGGTTCTGCATATCACACTGTCAGCAGCTCATCAGAAATAATTTGTGTTTATCACTGACTGTGGGTGTCTAATTACATTTTAGAAAGTTATATTTAAAAAAAAAACATTACCTCATGCAGTCTCAGCTCTCTCTCATGCACCAGTTTCTTCACAAAATGGGCCACAAACAAAATCCAGGCGATCATCAGCATGAGCGGGAAGACAAAAGAGATGGCCGTCAGGTACCTGGGGAATACAGACATGCCGGTTGTCAATCACACTCCGAGAATATCCAATCACTGTCACAAAAAAATAAGAAAATAACAGATGAAAAGGCTTATCATATACAGTAGTCACTGGCTCAACAGGCAGTGGAAGAGTAACACTGCTGAAGGTTTGGGAGATTTTGATTTTTCTGATCCTTGCATTATTTCCCACCCACAAATAAATGGCCATCTAATATTTTGTTTTTATTTTTTAACGAGTCTTATCTGGATATATAGGATTTTAGTGCTTGCTGTTTTATATACCGTACTATGTATCCATATTTCACCGCTATCTGGTCAGGATTTGTGTCGTTGAGCAATAAATCAGACGGAAGGAGAGGCAAGGATCATCATATCTTATGGCTGGTCACTGGTGTTTCTTAGATGAGATATCAGCACTGTCTTAAGTCACACTTCAGGGCAAGCACAAACATAGGCAATAAGTTCAAGCATGATTTATTGGAGACAATGTAGTGTATCGATGGGCAGGATAATGCCGACCCCATGCTGGAGTGGAAATATACTACAGAGATGAGTGGTGTTCTTTATAGCTGGTTATTAAAGGCCTGAGGGGTGTTTGAGTGCATGTGTGTATATAAAATGAAGGCACAATAATAGTGAATATTCATGCACATGGTGTACAGCCAATTATAATGTGACAGGTTTCCGAGAATGACTACTTACTGTCAGTTCCAACTGGCAAATGAATAATGAGAGAGCATGCATTATTCCACATCAATGCTTGTATCTCCTCTGAGACACTGTGTATCCTTTCAAAATTCTATGCATGTATTAATATGGGAGCATGTTTATACTGTATGTGGGTGCTTTTGTTTGTACTGTATGCGAGTGTGGATTCAGTAATTCAGGAAACTCACTCATCGCTGAGATAGCATGGATAGGGGAAGGGCTGCAGCTGCACAGCTGTGTCTGTGACTCTCTTCCCGGTCTGGCTCTCAATGATAGCCCGATCAATGTTCTCCTGCAGGTAGATAAATCCACGGTTGTAGCGCATGCTATAACTGTCCGGCTTGTGTGTGTCCTTTGCAAAGAAAGGGCTCCTAGCTCTGTCGGTACGCATGACGTTGTCCATATGCATGCGGATGGTGTAGCTGACTTTGGGAGGCAGGGAGGATGTTGATCTGGCCTTCCTGGATGAATCCTCCTTTTTAAGCTTGAAGATGACACCTGAAAGACAGATTGTACCCATTCACTGCACAAATGTAAGAACATAATGCAGCTTCAGAGAAATGCTTTATCACCCTAGATAAACTGTTGCAGAGTCACATCTCCTGTAAGCGTCCCCATCTCAAATCATTACCTTTACAGAAAGCACACTCACTAACACTGACACAAGTCCAGAGAAAGCTGTGAATTACTGCACAGTGAAAAGGAAATTAACAACTTGGGTGGTTGTAAAACTGAGCTGTAGCCCTCTGTTGTGCAGAACCTAATGGCTAATCTACTGGGATTCTCCTTATTATGAAGGGGAAGTTTAATCAATACCATAAATCATTTTTTTTACTGTATTACAGTGGGTGGAGGTGAATTAAGACGGCACGCACATAATTCAGCTGTCAAGGAATGCAAAACCAACCAAAATGAACAGTCACTCAAGCAAATTGGAAATCCCTGCCAGATGTACATGCATGTTACACTGTTCAGTGGATCTGTAGGCCTGAATGAGCTGGTTTCTTTGACAGATATCTGGATGAATTCAAACAATATTTACTCACTTGCATAGAGATTGCGGTTTTTGGCAAGCTCCTGAGCTGCAGAGTTGAGCTGGTCGGCAGAGTCAAAGCCACGGTAACGGTCAAACTTGACACAGGAGGAGAGGCTCACCATTAAGGTGGACAAGGTGGTGATCTGCTTCAGGATGTGTTTGTTCTGCTCCAACAACAGTGTCATGTTAGCTGTGAAAAAGGAAAGATATTCAGACGTTTACTGATAGGGTTAAAACAGCCCTAAGTGCAATTTAAGCTTTGATTGCTGTTAATCCAAAAGAAAATAACATTAGTTGGGACTATTCTGTGTCAATCTCTGTTCTGTTTCATCTTAACATAGACGGAAATATGGTCTGACAATACAAGTAATCAAATTAAATGCACGTATGTCAACGGCAGGCCTTGTGGAAAAAGACCTTCAAATGTTCACTCACAGAAGTTGCTGAGCATCTCCTTCATTTTGCCGACATTGACGTCTGTCTGCATCTCAATGAAATTCTTCACAAAGGAATTGCCGAGGGAATTCTGACAGAAGGAGGGAGAGAGTGGAGGAGACGATGAACAACATCAAGATTCAGCTGCTGAAACTCATTGAAGACCACTGCAAAGTTTATCTGAAGATTTTCAGACAACAGCGAGCCAGCTAGAATAATCAGACAGAAAGAAGATGGTTTGGAGTTTTCATACCTGCAGCATTGGCAGAGTGTGGCTGAGGAGTTCAGCAGACTGTACGATGTAGCTGGAGGATTCAATCCAGTCCTCGGAATATTTCCTTAGATTTGCAAACTCCTGCAAGGTGGCGTTGGCCTGGGCAATGTTAGGACAAGGACAAGAACGTGTGAAACAGCTGGGTATCAGCAAGAATTCATAATCTGGTGTGTGCGTGTCTGTGTGGCTGTGGGAACTGCAGCATGCTGAAAACAAAGTCAAACTTGCTCAAAATAGAACCACAGCCGGAGATGGTGGCGCATACAAATATGTGTACACCTCAGCTAACTTTGATTTTCTTGTTTACTACATGGTGGTGGAGGTGCAGGAGCACTAAAGAAACAGCTAAAACCATACAAATCTCGAAATAGGAGTGACAATAACTCCTGCAAGGAAAGTGACAAAGTCAACTGAGAGATTTCGAAGGATTGAATAGAAACTTCTTAGAGTTCATAAAGTTGCTAACCTCCAGATCACCCGGAAAACAAGGGCAATGAATCAGAAAAGAGTGCGGAGATGGCCACATACAAGGCCAAACTGTGCAAGTTGTTGCAGTCTGTAGGTAAATAATTCAGTATTAAGCCAGTAAACCTGTGCAATATTGTCCGTCAGCACTGTAGAGGTTTATTGATAGTATAATAATTAATCATTAAAGCATAGAGGAGGTAACTTATGCATGTGTTCCTTTAGAGCAGGGGTGTCAAACTCATCTTAATTCAGGTGGTGCCCAATTTGATCTAAAGTGGGCCGCACCAGTAAAATCAGAGCATGATAACCTATAAATAATGACAACTCTCATTTTTTCCCTTTGTTTTAGGGCAAAATAGTACATTCTGAAAATGTTCACATATCTTTTTTTTATTTTTTTACAAGATATCAATGAACAACCTTAAGAAAAATAAGTGCAGTTTCAACAATATTATGCCTCAGTTTATCATTAACACATGTGCTTACAACTTACACATCACAGAGTATCTGAAAAGGCAAAGAACACATTCATAATAGAGGTAATGTTTATAGAAAAATTGCAGTTGATGTCTTCACTGTAATTTATACATTTTGTAAAGTCATCCTGTCGGACGGATTGGGCTGGTTCATACTCGCTGATGGGCTGGTTTTGGCCCGCGGGCCGTATGTTTGACACCTCTGCTTTAGAGTTTGTACCTTTTTCATGATGTCCCTGGTGGTGGGTGTGTCTGGGGTATACAGGATCTCTCCCATCAGCATTGGTTTGAGGAAGGCCCATGCAATAGCTCCTCCTGTGGTGTTGACCATGTCCAGGTACATGTTCTGACAGAAGGGAGCTACACAAGGAAACACAAGAAGAGAAGGTTTAGACATGACATGAATGTTTTTATTTGTCCAACAATAAATTACAGCTTGAAGTTCATATTTGAACTGAAATTTTAAAGTTGGTATTTTGCGATATTTTTCTGATTGCTATTATCAACAAATCCCAGCCAACAAAAACCGACAATGCATAAGTGGATAACTTAATGCTTTGCAACTGCATGTATTTTCCCTGCACTGCCTGTAGCCCCTAGCCCATTCATTCCTGATTAATGTGATAGTTTTGGTCTTTTAATTGGATTTGCTGATTATAAGACAAACAGACTGTCTCCATTCTTATCCTTCATCCTCATTTCTTTACAAACTGTAATGCAGGCAAAATAAAACTTCCACTGGGAGCAAAGAAATCAAAAATGCTTAGTCATCATAGTGGAAAGCTCTCTAGCTACTGGCTCAAATTGCTGTTTCACTTTTGAGTTTTGAATCTTCACTTCTTGTGCGCTCTCATATCAGAATTTTTCTGGAGGTAATTTGGACAAAGGTTTCATTACTGACACTACATCATGCTTTAGGCTGAGAAGACAAAAAGCTGGTAAAACTTTGGAAAAATCTCTTTGAAGTGTATTTTTTACTGTGTTTATCGTGACTACCTTTACTGCTTTACTAAAACATGCATATACACCAAAACAAACACTGTAAATGCTTTTGACAGAAAATCAGTCACGTGAAAAACACTGATTATTAAGACCACATATACATAACTGCACTACTAACAGATTTCAGTTTGCCATGAATTTGTCCACTTCCCAACTTACTGGCATTTCGTGGAATCTTGAACCTCTCAATCATCTCCTCCCTCTCTTCGTTGTTGGAGAAGGAGGGACTTGACTCCACAGTGGCAGGGAGTTGGGAGATCCCAAACAGAGCCATGATGCCGTTACTACACAACGCCTGAGAGATGGTCACAAATGTAGCCTGGGAAGAGATGGTGCTCCTCTGTCCTCTTGTCAACTAGGGGGCAAAGGATTGGAACTTTTTCATCTTTTTAACCATGATTTGTTCGTCTCATGTAAATGAAATTCCAAATGCAGGCTCCCGGGACTCAGTAAAACAACATGATGTTGACTGAAACATTTTGGCCACATGTAAGTCCAGTGGCCACACAAGCAATTGTGTAGTAGCAAAGTGAACACACCTGTCTAAATTGATTGCTGGCGACTAAGTTGAGATCTTCAATGGAGAGCATGTAGCGCTGCAGTTGACTGACAGCAGGAAGAAAGTTGTCCATCATGTCTGTTATAAATTCAGTCATCTGAATCATGACTCCCACCAGGCTCTGCATATCTTCAGACAGCACAAACTGAAAGAATAGTGGTGACATTCAGACATCTTTCGATAGACAACAAGAATTTCTGAGATAATCAATCGCTATTCACCCCTACATGCCAGTAATAAATATTTAAGACAACCTTTGACGAGCTGCAGTTTCTCCCATCTGCTCTTTGCTTATAAGTGTATTAGAAACATTGGTAAACTTTTCAGTAACGGAATTTTTGCTCGCTTGGGGACCAAAAAAACAAGCTGTAAAAACACAACACTGGCATACTATCAGGTTAGGCTTGATATGGGAGAATGTAAAGCCAAAATAATGAGCTGAGAGGAACTGCAGGCTGGTGATAATCCTCTGTAGGTTTGTCATTATGGGTGACAAGGTTGAAAGCAGCTTAAAACGCTGCTAAAATCAACCAATCAGAGGAAAATGAAAAACATTAGTTTCATCTTATGTTTGTTTTTATGACAACAAAAGCTGACCGAGATCCAATATAGATGTAGGAAAGGTGTCAACGGCAACATTCCACACAAGCAGGGTCACGTAATATGGAAGAAAATGCATTTCAGATCCACTGTTTGAGGTTAATTTGTCACAATTAAATGGAATTTTGTTTAGATTTTGTTTGGATTTTTTTTTAAATAAAAAG
This sequence comes from Acanthochromis polyacanthus, assembly GCF_021347895.1. Classification (NCBI taxonomy): domain Eukaryota; kingdom Metazoa; phylum Chordata; class Actinopteri; family Pomacentridae; genus Acanthochromis; species Acanthochromis polyacanthus. The sequence goes on from NC_067126.1 coordinate 28,460,738, forward strand.
ACATGACAAAAGTTCACATTAGGTTAGATGAAATAAAAGGTTGAAAATAACTAAAATTATCTTTCATGGTTGCCCTGAAATAGATGAGAGGGTTTTAGAAGTATCAATCATTCTGTGTAGTTAACTGGAACTGCTGTCGACCCACATTCAAATATCAGTCGTGTGTTAGAGCTCTTTGGGATGGACAGGGTTTTGGCGGATCAAACAGAAATACATCAGTTATAAGAAAAAAATATATAATTCAGAATGTGTCAGAAAGAAAGAGCTTTGTCTCGTGAACAAAGGCTTTTCTATCTGACTCACATGTTCTTCAAACAAACACTCTGTCAAAGGAATACATTTTGGGAGCGCCAACAGAAATGATTTGCGGTCTCATTACAGAATAATGTGCAGTCACAGGAGTCACACATTATGTGGTGCGTTTTTTTTTTAATACAAGGGGGAAAAGCACTTTGACAAAAGACTCGGGGCCTTACTCTGTAGGCGAGTTTTTCCAAGTTCGCATGCCGAGCTGTCAGCAAAGCAAATTCGTACCACTGCTCCACGGACATGGAGCAGAAGGTCTTCAAGATGGTCGCACTTGTCTGACTCATGTTTGCAGATGGTGTGGAGTTGCAGTGACGCAGGTTTACCAGCCAGGAAAGGATCTGTTCCAAAAGCATTAAGAGAGGCACTATTGTCAACAGGAGCACAGGCGACATACATTGTACACAAAACAGATAAATATGAGTCATATCACCAATACCAAACTCCTCCTTTCAACTGTTCATCAATTTATATGATGAATAGGATTCTAAATCCTTATTTTAAAGTGGTGATTTGGACAATGCGAGGTCAACAACATGTAGCATGATTTAAGAGGTAACAACCATGGATGAAGGTGAATCAGTGGAGGAAAAGATCCAATCAGTCTTAAACTGCTGGCAATCAGGGAAATTAGTTCCAATTCACAGGATGACTGTGGTCCCTCAGTTTCTGAAGTGTTTTTAGTTTAGTCTTCCGTGTGATGTGCAGACGGCCATGTTTTACCTGCAGTTTCTCTCTCTCTCTCTGCATTTTTTCCTACCTAATCTGCAAGAGGGCAGCCTTTCAATCTGCTCTGTTGAATGGCTGCCCTGGAGAAATGCTCCGAGTACAGTGTCCAGCCACTGACTGATTTTGATTAGGTATGCAATTCAGTTCACTGTACTGTAAAAGCGACAACCGGATTTTCTTTAGCTTTGTCACTAATGTGTTGAATACAAAAAAGGAAGTTACATTTAAGCTGCACCCTGTAGCACCGGTCTTAGGAAACATACACTACAACCACAATAATGCAAGCCCACATACCGCACACACATCTGTAGGTATATAAAATTTCATAGGATGATTTCTCTGTGAGCTACATGCATTGAAAAGGCAGCTGAGTGCATAATACACACTGTCCTTGACTCACCTCTAAATTATTGTTTGGCAGAGTGGTATCCATCAGGAGCTGAAGAGCTGCTGGATCCAAATTCATGTGTCGTTCAACGTCCAAAACAAAGGCTGTTTGATTCCTCAGCATATCACCGACTGTCATCGTTCCTGGAAAACAATAGAACGTAAGTGCTAGAAAAGTAGTTTTTATTAAGTTTGTTTGCATTATGTAGAACCTGTCTATCTATTTTTATTCAAAACAGTGAAAGCTCTACACAGTCTGTGAATTTTTGAGTTTTCCTTTATTGATTTTTAATATTTCGTGAATCATGTTGATGTAAACTAATTTTTAATGTAGTACTGTATACCAAGTGCATCCATTATTATAGAACAGATTTGCAGATATGTTCACATGCAGGTTTATAATGGCAATTCCAAATACTGGTTTTATATACACCACTGTTCAAAAGTTTGGTGTTACTTAGAAATGCCCTTGTTTTTGAAAGAAAAAAGTTTTTTCAAAGAAGATAACATTAAATGAATTAGAAATACAGTCTATTCAATTCAATTCAATTCAATTTTATTTATATTGCGTCAATTACAGTCAAATTGTCTCAAGACGCTTTACAGAACCCAGACATCAATAATGTGTTAAATAACTATTCCAGCTGGAAATGGCTGATTTTTCATGGAATATCACAGAGGAACATTTCCAGCAACCATCACTCCTGTGTTCTAATGCTACATTATCTTAGCTAATGGTGTTGAAAGGCTAATTGATAATTAGAAAACTCTTGTGCAGTTATGCTAGCACATGAAAAAAGTGTGAGTTTTCATGGAAAACATGAAATTGCCTGAGTGACCCCCAAACTTTCAAATGGTAGTGTAAGTGTGTCTGTTTTGGTCAAAATGACAAATTTAGAAGCTGAAAGGTACAATGTCAAATGACCTCAACTGTTTACCAGCCAGTCGCAAACAAAGAGAGAGTAGCTGCAAACAGGGACCAAGTTAAAATGGAGAAACGGAGCCATAAAATAACTGACTTTTGTCACATTCACAGCAACAAGGAAAGTGTTGTCATGAGACAAAAATGAGCAACATATGAGCTGATTTAAACCTGAATTCTGGACAGTTCATAAAAGATATAAACTCTCCTTCTTTCATAAGTCTCATTCTAAGCAAGCAAACAAAACAAAACAACATTAGGAGTAACAAGTACAGTGTGTGCCAAGATAATGACATATAAGACAGGAAGGTCTGGTACAGCTATAATAAAAACTGCAGCATTAGTGCTGAAATGCACAATATTGCAATATTAGAAACAGAAACTGCAGTGATATATAAAAATGTCTCACCTGGGGAGGTGACGGTAATGTTGAGAGACCTCAGGCTGCTGGCGTTAAAGCCCAAACCTTGAGTCATCACAGAGCTCCTGTATTCACACACACACACACACACACACACACACACAAACATGCAGCACAAACAGACAAATCCACTTTAATCAAGAAACACGAAAATTGTTTAACACCATTCATTTCTGTAGAATAAAATGCCACAGGGCACCCTGTGGGCAAAATGGATCCAGGTGAAAATTCAGTAAAAACAACACAACAACCAAAACAAACAGCAAGAGGTCACTTTCTGATTTTGTAGACTTCAGTACCATTAAATCCTAGAAAGTGGAGTTTTGGAAACTGCAGGGGCTTTAAATTATACTAAATGGATATGAGAGATAGCAATCTAAGCAATGGTGAGAGCAACATTCATTGAACAAAGTGCTACCCTCTGCTGTGAAAACCCTGCAAAGAAAAACCGTTCATAAAGGGTGAATGAACAAAGAACAATTCTGTACCAGTTTGCATGGAAATTGTAGTTCATTGGCTCTCCAATGACAGTCTGGAAGATGATATCGGACATAGCGCTGGTGTTCATTTGAAGACTCTCAACCAAGACTTCCAGAAGGGGAATGAAGGTGTGACAGAGCTGGCCAGGTGCTACAGAGAGGGCCTCCATTATTGCGCGAGCAGAGTCCGTGTTCTCCAAGACACACACCTACAATGAATCAAGCATTTAAATATTTGTTTTGGCTCTTTATTGACAGCGACAGTGGAAAGAGACAGGACAATAGAGAGCAGAGGAGTGACGTGCAGAACAGAACTGTGCGGCTGATCCTTAACCACTTGCCGATGATCAAATCAGTCCAAAAAGCCTTTTTGGTCTAATTTTATGATCCACTGAATGCTAGAGAGACTGGCTGGCAAGCAAAAAAATGTGCCCTAATGTGGCATGGGAATATTTTGCTTGATAGTGGAAATAAAGTCTCTCTGTCCTTCAGAGAACTCTAATCCAACTAAAAGAATTTGACTAGGGTTATGGTAGCCTGTTTGACACCGCAGACAAACAATAGCTTTTGGCATTTCATTACACAAAACACATCAGCATCACTGTCAACCATGAAAAATCCCTTTCAAAGAACTCAGTGTCATAACCACAAGAGAGAGCATGGACACACTAATAATGTATATCTGGACTACGAGAAAATGATAACGTAAGTGTGCATCATGATCTCGTAGCTACAAAATTTTTCAAGATAGTGAATTTTTCAAACAAACGCAGGCTAAAAACTAGGCATGATTGGTAGCGTACAGTGTAACTCACTGTATGGATGTACTGAGGCTAGAGGAATGTTTCTGAACTTGCCTTTGTATTTGCTGGTTTTTACGATTTTTCTCATTATAAAATTATTCTACTGATAGTTGTCGGTACATCCAACAGTACAGACAAAAACAAAAAACTGTCAAAAGCTAATTTGGTGTACTATGTTTTTTCACGGATTCAGTATCTGGCGAAAAGTGAAAAATAGTCACAATCTGTTCTTGGGTTTCTGAGTTATGGCACTGAGGAAATCAGTACAGTGTTTTTGCTAAATTTAATGAAGCTGAACTTTAACATTATGGATATGAAACAGTTGTATTATTATATTATATTCATGTGAAATTTTAGCATAAATGTCATATGAGTTTTTGAGTTATGGCCAAAACCATGTTTTGAGAGGGTACAGTGATCTTTGACCACCAAAACCACATCAGTTCATCCTTGACGGAACGTTTACGTTGAATTTAAAGAAATTCTCTTGAAGCATCCAAGAGATATTGTGTTCATGAAAATATTATGCCTCGAGCCACATCTGTTGCCGATATGGGGGCATAATCAGGTCATCACCCCTGTCCTCTGAAGTAAAGCAGTGATTAACATGCTAAAATCTGCTCATAATAATGAGATGTTTTTATTAGAATTAGCAGATTTCTTTGTTGGAGAAAAAGATGTAAAGTCCCTTGGGATGTTTTTTTTTTTTTCTTTTTTCTTTTGTGATTGCAAATGGTTTCCATATTGTTTTCATTTTAATTTGCCATTTTTCTTATTTGAACCAATGATGAATGCATGAATAAGACCTGTGATCTCAGGTGGCCCAGTTGCTTTGTGAATTGCGGGTCTGTCAGGTTGATCTTAACGAGGTCGGTGGCTGTTTGGTAGGTCTGCTGCATCAGCGTCAGGCTCTCTGTGAAGGGCGGGAGAGGAAGAGACAGAAGCAGAATGAGAGTAAGAGCGACACTATTAGAGTCTGGAATCTTAGAGTAAGGTCTGTAAGGTGACAGAATAACATGACATCCCACTGGGCTTCATTACGACGCGCACCATTACAGGGCATCGTCGTCAGGCAGCGAGCAGCAAATGATGTGCTTAAAGTGAAGCCCTGTACGGGACTGATGGGGCCAGAAGGGCCAGTAGTACTAGATGCTGTCGTGCATTAAAACACATCTGACAAGCCCTAAGAAAGGCACCACCTCAGGCAGCAAGATGTGATGACAGAATATTTAATTAGTCCAAAATTAGACAATGGCGATGTTTAATCTCAGGCTGCTCAACACCTAGAGGCCTTTGCAATTACAACAGTGCACTGTGTGTATGTGTGTGCGCATGTGTGTATGTATGAAGCATATGAGTGTGGTTGCAGAGAAGTGAAGCTGCTGCTGCTTACCAAGTGATTCTATGCACTAAAAACATTATCACACAAGCACAGACGCAAATTAAAAGGAGGTCATAGATGTCCACTTGTGTGAGTGCGAGGGGAGACGTTTAGCGAGGGCGGACAGGATAAGTGATTGAATTCTACTTTGCTAATGAGATTTAAAAAGGTGCTGAGTGGCTTTCTGCTGGAGAAGGGCCATATGGCCTTGGGCTCTTTGGGAGCTGAAGCTAAGCTGGGGTGAAGTCTTATTCCTCATATCTCCAGAAAGAATTTTGCAGCACCGTAATCATGTATACAGTAATAACAGCATTAACTAAATACTTTATGGTGTTCCCGTGCTCTCGCAACAGCTATCAAAAAGTTAGAGAAAAGGGTGGCAAGTTTCCAAGCTGTGTGACTGTCTAAACTGTCTGTGCTTATGCCTGCATACTGTCACAGCAGGAATGTAAACACAAGCTGCAGCATCAGTGTGAGCTCTTTAATGCAACAACAATTAAACTAAGCATGAGTGGGAGTGAATTCACTGTGGAGTCAGTAGGTAAAGTTAACATTCATTTGGGGATTTTTCATTTAACTAATGAGTGCACATTTCTCTTTATAAAGCTGCTCTTGGACCAAGAAGCCTATAACTGTCCGGACCGAGTCAAAGAGACGGTATATCTGAACAGCTAAGTTACCTTGAGATTCGTTGGCCAGCGCTCTGATGATATCTTTAATCACAGAGGAGAATGGAAAACCTTCAGGGAGCATATCAGCAGCATTCATTAGGACATCTGGTGGTGGCCTAAGGAAAATCAAACAAGGGTTGTTAATGAAACAGAGCCCAACACAATGGTGAACTATAAAGCACACATTTGCAAGATGGAGAGCAGTTTGCACATGTTATGTCCAGTTTCAATCTCTAGCTGGATATTAAGCAAAAGTGAAACTTACATAGGAAACATGCCAGGGACAGTGAGGGAGGAGACAAACCCAAGGGCACCGTCAATGGTCTCTTCCTGAGAGGCGTTTATGCCCCACGGCATGCCACTGCTAGCTCCCTTCACAACAACAGCAAGATCAGGATTGGCAAAGAGCACGTGGACTGTCTCCAAAACTTCTGCAGCAGTAGGACGGACAGCGAGGGCTTTGAACATTGTTCGGTAGTCAATGTCGATCAGGTCTATGAAGTCATCTATTGGGCCTCTCATCTTCATCACATCGCGTCTTTGTCGAACTCTTAGGGTGTGGTTGTTGCCCATCATATCTGACTGAATCCTGGGATGTTGGTTCATGGGGGACAGAAGACCACCGGTGCTTACCAACTGTTTCAGCATTGCGATTGTGTTTCCAGCTACACTTTCAAACAGTTCCACATTTGCTTGCATGTCCATACTCATCTTGGCCAGGACAGACAAGAGAGGCTTGAGGATGTCGTGTATTTTGGGCAGAGCCTGACTCAGCAGATCCAGTCCAGACGCTTGAGTGGAGGCCAACCACTCCACCATCTCAGCCACCTTCTGCACGATCAAGCTTGTGCCGTTGTCCGCCAGAAATTCCTCCAAGGCTTGGTAAACCATTGGCGCATCCCCCAATATCTTCATGTCGATCATCAGTTTGACCGCATCTTTCATCATGTCAGTCAGAGATGTCTCATTAAGGCCAGTGAAATTTCCCCACATCATGGGGAGGATGTCAGATGAGGTGATGTTTGCAGAGGTCAGGAAAATCATTGCTGCTTCTTCGAAGAGCTTCTGGGATGAGCTGCTGTTTTGAATGTGATGAGAATTTTCCAGGACGTATGTCAGTGCTTTCATCATAGCTTCAATGTACGGTCGTAAGTAGGGGGCCACTCGAAGCAACTCATCTGAGAGCATTTTCATGGAAGACAAACTGTAGAGGGATGAAATTCAGATTAAGTCCATTCTACTGATAAATGTTTAAAAAATTAATATGAACTAAAAATTGTGAGATGATTCTACAGCCTCGAGCACTAAACTGGACTAAAGACTAATTTTCCCCAACTTCTTTAATGCAGTGCAGCCTATGTTTTTATCCATTTCCTTAATAAAATGATTCCATTCCATTAATTTCTCAGATTTGGAAAGAAGGGATATTTCCTCATCGTCACCATTTATACTTACTCACACGGTTTTCCCATTTTATCCTCAGTAATAGACTGTAGAGTCTTTTCCACTGTGATCAGTGATCTGTAACTCATGTACTGAGACCTGATTGATTTCCTGCGATATGCAGAATGTGATCCTTATCACCAAGCCAGTCTCATTATTGCAGCTGACATATAAAGGGAAATCAATTTTAAGCGGATGTCTTGGCTAGCTGAATCATAGTTAAGCTGCTATCTGTGCAGGCCTGCCTGTTTTCAGACAGACCTGCATTAAATTAATCAAGCTGAATGCAAATGTGATCACTCCAATTCCTTGTGTAATTAGGTGTGATTCAGATTGGTTTGACTGGTGCATTGTGGATAATGCTGCAACAACAAATAGACTGGTAAGTTCAAGGTGAGTTCATGAATTCTGTAGGTGAGTGAGTCTGTGGGTGTTTGTGGAAATGCAACTGACTTATGGCATAAATTCATGGAAATGCGCAGACGGTTTCCCCACTCAAATAAAATACTGTAAAATATCATTACACTGTTGTGCTCAGTGGGTTTTTATTTGCAGCTGCACAACATTTTGATTTGACTCCTCACATTCCTCTGATCTGTCTGATTTCGTGAGGACTTTGTAGGTGCTAGGATGTGTGTGCATTGTCATGCAAATTTTGCAAACATTGCTCTTCATTCTTATGTGATGTTGGCATTAGAAATGTTTCGCGTGTAAATTTTGAAACTGTAGAGCATCCTTTTTTAATGTGATGTCTCATCAATAATCCATGACATCTAGATGGATCTGGGAGGTCGGATTCACCTCAAATGTAATTTTCGGTGTTTTCTCTTTAAAGCACAGCAAATCAAAACCACACTAAGGAGCACATTGTCTTAGCAGTGAACAAGTCTGATTGTAGCTGACCTGTTTTGCAACTCCATATCCTGGAGCTGCTTGTACAAGTAAAGCTCTGCCTCAGGGCTCAAAGGCTGGCTTGTAAGCATGGAGAGCTGTTTGCTGAAAGTCATCATGAATTTCTCTATCACTACTGTGTGGTTGATGCTGACTTGGTAGAGAGACCGAACAGCCTTGACAATCCTGGCGGCCGTGGAGCTCACATTGATTGGTCCCACACCCATGTGCTGTGGAGACAACATACAGCAAGACATGCAGTTAGCCATTTGCAACTTTCTCTGTGTGTCAACACTGCCACCGCATGGTGAAACTGGTAATTGTTACTTAGGTAAGCGTTAGGCCTTTAGCACACATTTTACTATTTATTCTGATCAGAGAGGCAAATTTACTATCTTATTGAATGTATTTCTTTAAATTTCCTATTGGCTTTGGTATATTTCTACTCACAGTTGTGTTCAGTTGGGAGTAGACAGCCTGGGCTGCAGCATGGGCCTCCAAAACAGGCTGCAGGCTGATGTTGCACCACATAGCCACGGTCACATGGTTTAACCCTGCTGCTTCTCTGACTGGCTCCCATACTTGGAGAACTTCACTGCACTTCAATGTGCCATTGGCCTTGAGGCGGGGAAAAAAAGACAAACGTCTTATCACATTTCATGTGCACTGAAAAGAAAGACCTGTTCAGCTTGCAAGATAGTGATGAAAATAGAACAAAGAGACTGGGAGACAAAAGGCAGAGTCGCAAGGGAAATATCTAAATCGCTCTCCTCTGACGGTTTACAGAGAAGCAAAGAAAAGGTCAGAAGTCTCACACAGGTATCATCACATCCCATAAACTGGTGCACACCCACATCTACTGTATGTATATACAAAAAACACTGCATCAGCTATAGAATTCCTGCCACTACAGACAACTCTGAAAGGCCTTATCAAAGCTCACAAGCTACAAGAGAGACACTAATACTTTAAAATTCTCATTTGTGAGCCTTACAGATGCTGGTAGGTGGACTGAATAACCTTTAGGCAGAGACAGGGCAGCTCTTTGCCTTTGCTTCTGGTCCATGTGCTAGGCTAAACTAAGCAGCTGCTACTAGTGCTGGGGCTTCATACTCCACTAACAGAGTGATGTCTGAGTTGTCATATAACTTCATAAATGGCAAAACACTACATCAAATATGAACCAACACAGCAGTAAAATCTACATTTAAACTTGTTGCGTGTGTTGAAAATTTCACTAGTAGCAGTGGACAAAACATTACAAACCTCTCAATATACTTCTGTTTCATTTCTGGCATGTCAGCATAAACACTTCTACAGCTATATCTGCGATAAGTTAATATGGACAGATAATATTTGCCTGACAGTGTATGAGTCATGCTCAGTTTAAAGAAAGAATATGGGCGAAAATCAGACAAGCACTTAAGCTGTTTTTCCTTGTCATTTTTTTCTTCTTTCAAAAAAAAATCTAATTTCTTTCACTCGTATGGCTGTCTTTCAGTATGGACTAAAGCGACACTTTGCACCACTTACTTTTCACCACATGCTGAGGTGTATTTTGATATTTGGCATTAATAATTCAAGAAACAAATCCGTGCCTGCATCCAGTCAACAGCTACGTCCTGATAACGTCATTCAAAGTGTTTACCGGGCAAATCAGACCCACATGTTATCTGTGTCCTGGTAAGAGCATGTTGTCCATCTGAAAGTCTATTTGAAGGTAAATAAATGTGCAAATTCCTCTGCAGGCAGCTGGGAGAGACAGATTAAAGTAGAAAGAACAACACACCTCACATTGTTCTTGTATCTGTCTAGTGTTTTGGATACAATTGATAAATTAGGTGTGATGGCAAGACGAGAGAAACAGCTATTGTTAATCACAATTATGCTTGAAGATTTGTCTAATGATACAGCAGCTCTCCTCTCCACGTCATTCTCACACACACGCAAACATGCCTACAAAAATGTACTTGTGAATAATAAAGGCCTACAAGTGTTATTCCTGAGAGAACAGCATCTAACCTGCTGAGCTGCTTCTACTGTGCGTTCTATGGCGACTTGCATTCTTTCCGAGACCTCAGACAGGTTGAAATGACTGCTGTTCACAGACTGTGCCATCTCTGTCATCAGAGTCACCACGGGCATCTGAAGGCTGTGTATCATCACTGAAAAGGAAAAGACAAAGGGTTTGTCCAACATGAGTGGCTTCACAAACTACTTCACAGGTACTAAACCGACAAGGGCAGTACATGTCAAATTATTGTGGTATTTGTTATGTAATGCACAAATCTGGTTTATTTTTGCAATGTCATTTTGATGCTTCCGCATCACTGAACCGTCTCCTGATTACGCAGCTGTAAGGCAACATTTTTGCTGTTTCTCACCGTTGTCTGCATGCATGTTCTTCACCACACTTTCAATGACTTTTTCAAACACTTGGATAACAGATGGGTCCAATGCTTGTTCTCCTTCAAGGGCTGACAACAGAGCTTTCAGCATCTGTTCGAATCTGTGACAAACACATTGTATTTAGTTTGGGGCAATCGCAGATGTAAATAGCAATCTTGTGGAATAAATTGCAAATATACTATGATCTCACTACAAGGCAAGCAATTTAATATTAAGATGTTATCTGACAGCAATGATAATTACTTGTTTGGTTGGTTTCCATTACCCTCGGTAATTAAACTTACTTGTCCCATGTGTCTTGGTCTGCTTTTCCAGTCATCACCTGCTCTATTACTGGAACAAGATGAGTAAAACCCTCCAGAGATGGAACAGTTACTGGTGAGCCTGTGCCTCCCATGACAAGCTGCCAAACCTTGCTCAAGAGTTTGATCATCTGACAAATTTTTTAAAAAAAAAGTTTAATTTTTTAAACACTTATTTCATGTGATTTGATGCAAAACCACAACACCATTTGTAAACACATAGCCAAAATAAAGCATGGTAACATAACTTGCATTTAACTTTCTCACATTTCAAATGTTTTATTTTCCACATATGAATTTACGCAAAATGCAATTTTGAAAAAGACAACAAAGATAATGCACTTGTAATAGAATGAGATTGATGTTGTTGCGCTATATGAATTTGTATTTATTTTTGTTTATATTTGTATTTATTGTTTTTATGTTTTTTTTAAATAATATGTTGAATATTGGTCGCATCCTGTGGGGAGACTAGTTAACTACGGTTATGGTTATGAGTTTTTAGTATGTCCATTAGGGAGGGGGATTAATAATCACCGGAAGTGTGGTCAGTATTTTATTTTGAAAAGTGGTGTATTGCTTCCTCTTTTTATGGCGACTCCTCATGGGAAGGTATGTGTTTTTGTCACTCTCTGTGTTTTATTGTTTTTTTTTTCTTCCTTAATGGAACGTTTTGTTTAGTTAATATAGTCTGTGTTGTTGTCAAGCTGTTTATAACATTGGGTGTTTTGTATTGCTTCCTCTTTTTATGGCGACTCCTCATGGGAAGGAAAATAAATGTCCCGTTCGAAGCTACCATCCTCGTGTTATTTAATACAAAATTCAAACACAACGCAGAACACGATTCACTACACACTTATTAAGTTCGAAAACATGCATCTAATAGTACAAAAGCTTTACCTGGCCAATTATTTGTGGCACATTTTCTACTGTCGGATTCTCAAAACTTGCCCAGAGACTCATGTTCCCTGAAATCATAAGAAACCTTGTTCACAAAGCAGACCACAACTTTACTATCCAACAAACAAGCATAATCCTCCACTGAAACTGCAAGGAGAGCAGATTCTCCTTACCACAGCTTGAATACTGATATGCATATCGTGCCCTCAACCCCATCAGATCTTATCAGGATTCAACATGTTGTCCTCCTACAGTGATACTGAGAAGCTGACTTACCTTGGCGAGACTCCAAGATGAGATGAGTGATGTTAATGAGGATAGAACTGTAGGTCTGGGCTGTGGAGTTTGGCGGCAGGAGGCTGCGGACTGTCTTCAACTCATTCAAAATTCTAACGAAACAAAACAAATCAATATTTCACATCTGAACGTGTCTCATCAAAAGGTCATCATGTCTTATCAAGACTGTAGATGATGCAAATGCACACACTTCATCCTTCCGCCTGGTTTTTAAATTATCCATGTTGATACAAAAATACCAAGGACCATGTGACTTCTCTGACAAAGATGAAATACATCCCATCTAAAATGTCTATTTTATTTCCTAATACTTATGATAAATAAAACCTGCAGGAAACAAATGTTTTTTTTTTAGCCACTATGGAGCAGCGGAAACAGACTGTAAATAACAATCATATACAGTCTCCTGTTACAGCCGGAACAGTTTCAGCTTACAGAAAGAAGAGCAAAGGCAGCAGGTTGGGTACTGTCTATTTTGTATTGGAATTAGAATAAAATATTAGAATAAAGGTAGGCCAGCATTTGCCACAACGGTACGTGACAATCACACGGATAAAAACAATAAGAGTGAGCAAAACTTGTAAAGTTGTGGGCTGAAAAACCAAGACTATGAGCTGAAATAGGTTGAAATGCTCGGTGGAGTTGAAGAAACTGCAGGTTAGGAGGATATTATCTTAATAGAATTTAAGTCATGTACCATTATAGCTACTGTAAGTTGAAATTTAATTTCTTTTTCATTGCATTCTGTTTCTCTCTTATGATGGCATTAGCATAAGCTAATACCATGGGACTGCATAAAATGTATGCAAGCGTTTATTTTAAGATTACATTTACTCCAGAACACCATTTCAGAAAGTTTATTATCTTATGTCCTGTTTATTATCAATAACTATGTAACCCTGCACGAAAATGTAGAAAGTATCTAGCACAGCAATTTAAAGTAATGGTGACATTTTTCTGTGATTATCAACATTATTGACAAGTGCTAATTACAAGCCCTTGTCAAACGCAAAATATTACTTGTCCAATGAAGTATTGGCAAAAATAGCAGCATCACTCACATTTGATTCCAGCTGTCCGGACCACTGACTTCAGAGATGCTCTCAAAATATGTGGTCACCACCGTGACTCCAGAAAGCAGGTATTCCGCGAACATTTCTGGCACGATTTGTTCAATGACTTCCTCCATTCGCTTCAGGATGAGGAGGGAGATGTTACGTGATGAAGCAAAACTCATGTTTTGATGGACAATGAGATTCAGAGAATCTTGCACAATTCCCAGGATATTCTGCTGTACAGGATGCGGTAGTGGAGCTGTGACGTTGGTTAGGAGCTGCATAGCTTCTTTGACTATTTCCAATATGGCTGCTTGGAAGTCTTCACTCTGTAGGCCACCAGGTTGCTCTGCCACCATTAAGGCTTTGCTCAGGGACTGGGTGATATTGCCAATTTTGGAGAGGTAGGTCACTTGATCTTCACTGAGATAGTTAGCGATCGTCTGAAGCAACTGCTGGATGTCTGTCAAAGGGGTAGATGGTGTCATGGAGGAGTTTCCCCATTGGAGCATACTATTAAGGACCGATGAGACATTGGGCTGTGTCATCCACTTCTGTACGTCGTCAAGGTAGACATTCATTTGGTGTCCAGTGGCATTCAGCATGGTTGTGTTGAAAACCTGAAAACCTTGAAACTCATTCTGAGCCACTAAGTTGAACTTTATCAATTCCCAGTAGTGCCGAAGAATCTCAATTGTTGTCTGGCCAATTTTAGTCAGTCCTACACCATCTATTGGGTACTTGAGGGTTTCCATCAGAAAGACAACCTTGTCAGTGAGAAACATAGAGAAATTTAGCTGTGCGTGCTGTAATGTCATTTCCATTTGTGCCATGTGAAAAAAGGGTTGAAGGAGCTCTGACACTGAACTGTTGTTGGTGATATTTTCTAGTCTTTTCAGGTACCATCCTGCAAGCTGTAGATACTCTTTCTGGGCATACAGAGGGTCCTTCATCAAGGTGGAGTTGAAATTCTCATATGGCTCCATGTCAGAAATCAGTTTTATCAGACGCTCCACTACTCCGATTTCTTTCATGATCTCGGGAGTGGCCAGGTGGTTCAGCTGGAGGCTCATCTTGATATCGGCCAGTGTGCTGTTCAAGGTTTGTGCAACAACTTCGTTAGGACTGGAGCTGAAGTTAACACGGATGATATCACTGACAGTTTTATTGACAATTACCGGGATGAAAGACAGGACAGCAGTGTGATTTCGTAGAGCAGGTACATGTGCCAGAAAACCGCTGACCCCGTTTATCAATCCCTTAACACACTGGGATGTCACCGTCATGTCATTCTGAGGCTCAAAACACTGGTGGACGTTGACAATCTCCATCATATTTACCATCAGGTCATTGATGTTGAAAGCCCCAGCTAGTACAGTGATGTCTTTCAGATCCTGAACAGTTAGGTTTGACTGCCTCAGGGCATTCTGGACATCGGATACTGTGAGATTTGGTGTAGCAATGACCAGTGTGATGAAATGAAGGGCCTGTTTAAATGTTTCCACATAGGCAGCGTCATTTGTTGGGAGGAGGAGTGGGAAGAACAAGGATGCAATTTCTTGACGTTCAAGTCCCCCCTGGACAGAATTGGTTAAAGCTATTTTGATGGTGACATTGCCATTTGCTGAGAGCATTGTGTCTAATATCTGATCCAGGAACTCGAAGATTTCTGAAATTCCAGCCGAACAGTTCTGGCCTGCTGCACATTTGGACATGTGATACTGCAGTGTTTTGAAATCCTGGAGAAATTTAGTAGCATTCTGCTGGACTTGAGGTGGTAGGAATGCTACAAACTTCTGGATAATAAGGTCTTGGGCAGCATCTGGTCCAGCCTGAGTGAGGTTCTGGAGGCTCTCAGGAGTGAAGAGTCTGATGAAGTCCATGGAAAGCAGATGAAGGTCAGTGACTAGAGCTGAGCTGAGGTTTCCGCTTGGTAACAGGTGATGTTCAATTTTTCGCAGTCGATAGAGTGATATCACAAATTCTTGAAACTGCCGTATGTACCCAAGAATGATGTCAGTTGGATCACCGTTTGCAGCATCCATCAGGTTCTTAAGTATCTCCATGGCACTGAGGATGGCTTCTACAAGGCCAGCTGAGGTCTGATTGGTAAAAGGTCGAATGGCTTCTTTGAGACGGGCAACATCGTCAGGGTGGAAGTAGTCAGAATAGATAAGCAGACTGTGCCCCATGATGTGGGAAACAGGCACTGTCAGGTTCCCCTCTAAGGAGAGGAAGTGCATTATTAGCCGTTCCAGGTTAGGCATTGTTGGATCTGTCTCATTGAAGGTAAATATGTGCTGGTTGAGCCTGCCAAGCTTTGAGGCTACTTCAAGCAATGTGGAGACATTAACGGGACCGTCGCTTATGAACAAACGCAGAAGTGGTGTCAGACGTGTGGACTGTAACAGGTTATTGATGAGCGGAACAACATCTTCAGTGCTGTTTTGGTTTGGAAGTTTGGAGATGTTCTGGATAAAGCCATCCAGTTGATTCATCAGGTTAACCAGACTGGCAGAGAGTGCATCTCCACCTTTGATTTCCTGTTTGAAAAATGATGCAGCCAGGTGTTTATAGGTGCCACCATACACCTGCTGTAACAGAGTCACAGCTCCTTTGAGATGGCTGCAGAGAAAACAGAAGATTGTCAGTTTTATACATTTCTATGAGCTATGGATATACTGTTTTACAGTTATCACAGAGACTGGTAATAGGATTAAAAAGGATGCAAAAGTTGACCAGCACCCTTGACACTTAATAATTAGAACGCTGTATCCTTTTTTTAATGTGACAAAAAATAGTATTTCACAGTGATGTTGTGTAGGAACACTGAGCAAGAGATTTGAAGAAACAGCTCTTTAAAGAACACCAAAGGTGTCCCAAAGACTCATCAGAAAATGGGAAGCATAAATGGCACTCAACGAACATTACTAAATGCAGTTTTTTTCGGTACCATTTCAAGTAGAAAAGTAAAATGCACATATCTGTTACATTTCTGGGTAATAATACGTTTAATATTGTGGTTTCTGGACTGTTGCTCATGCAGAAGAACATATTACAAAATGCCAGTTTGGGATTTGGGGAATTGTAACAAGGAGCAAATGATTAACAAATAACTGTGAAAGTAATCAGCGGATTAATTGATAGTAGAAATAATCCTTTGTCCAGCTGCAATTTTCTGTCACCAAAGTAAATAACTCAAATAAAAATGAAGAACCTTTAGTGCTCTAAAGAATCACATAAAGTAGGTGAAGAACCATCCACTCAAGAAAGAGGTTCTTCAGTTGTGATGGAAGAACCAGAAAGTCATCTGAGGAACCATTTAAGAACCAATATTTTTCTGGGAGTGGTAGGTTTTGTTATTTTTACCCATTGAAAAAGGAAATCAAGCAGTTCGTCTATTTCCAGCCTTTACATTAAGCAAAGCTGACGACTGACATGAAAGCAAATGAACTGATTATCCTTTTACATAACCGTTCACATCATCAATGTATAAGTAATTCTTGAAAGTCAATAATAGAAAAGGAAAATAATTCCTATGCACACTGAGTGCATAAAACACTCCCACATTCATATATTACAAGTAATCTTTCCTGTCACTTACTTCACAAGGACGCCTTCACTTGGTGACATGAGAGACTGAGTCACTGCTTTGACAAACTGTGGCCACTTCAAACCAGTGTCACAAAGAATAGCCAAGGTAGACATGTCCACAGAACCTAAAGGACAAGGTTAAAAACATTACGCAGTTATTACAAATTGGTTGTGGTTATTCAACAGTCTTTTTGATTCATTACCTGTTTTAGGGTACTTAGATGTCCATAGGACCACGTGAAAAAAACATTTAATTTTGTAAAAGAAGAAAAGAGAAAATGGACTCACAGTTTGCAGGCTGAGTTGTTAAACCAGGCCTGTAGTTCAATATCCAGTAAACCATGTGGAAATAGTTCTTTACTTCAGGCCAGATCTGAGTCTTCTCAATCTTTTCCACCAAATCCACCGTGACCGAGAAAACACTACAAGCACAGCAAAAGCACAACACGGTTGGAGCAGTGAAAAGATAACACACACCATAAAATCAGACATTTATTATCTTATGCCCTGTTTATTATCATTAACTATGTCATGCTGCACGAAAATTTAGAAAGTATCTAGTACTGCAGTTTAAAGTAATGGTGACATTTTTCTGTGATTATCAACATTATTGACAAGTGCTAATTACAAGCCCTTGTCAAACGCAAAATATTACTTGTCCAATGAAGTATTGGCAAAAATAGCAGCATCACTCACATTTGATTCCAGCTGTCCGGACCACTGACTTCAGAGATGCTCTCAAAATATGTGGTCACCACCGTGACTCCAGAAAGCAGGTATTCCGCGAACATTTCTGGCACGATTTGTTCAATGACTTCCTCCATTCGCTTCAGGATGAGGAGGGAGATGTTACGTGATGAAGCAAAACTCATGTTTTGATGGACAATGAGATTCAGAGAATCTTGCACAATTCCCAGGATATTCTGCTGTACAGGATGCGGTAGTGGAGCTGTGACGTTGGTTAGGAGCTCCATAGCTTCTTTGACTATTTCCAATATGGCCGCTTGGAAGTCTTCACTCTGTAGGCCACCAGGTTGCTCTGCCACCATTAAGGCTTTGTTCAGGGACTGGGTGATATTGCCAATTTTGGAGAGGTAGGTCACTTGATCTTCACTGAGATAGTTAGCGATCGTCTGAAGCAACTGCTGGATGTCTGTCAAAGGGGTAGATGGTGTCATGGAGGAGTTTCCCCATTGGAGCATACTATTAAGGACCGATGAGACATTGGGCTGTGTCATCCACTTCTGTACGTCGTCAAGGTAGACATTCATTTGGTGTCCAGTGGCATTCAGCATGGTTGTGTTGAAAACCTGAAAACCTTGAAACTCATTCTGAGCCACTAAGTTGAACTTTATCAATTCCCAGTAGTGCCGAAGAATCTCAATTGTTGTCTGGCCAATTTTAGTCAGTCCTGCACCATCTATTGGGTACTTGAGGGTTTCCATCAGAAAGACAACCTTGTCAGTGAGAAACATAGAGAAATTTAGCTGTGCGTGCTGTAATGTCATTTCCATTTGTGCCATGTGAAAAAAGGGTTGAAGGAGCTCTGACACTGAACTGTTGTTGGTGATATTTTCTAGTCTTTTCAGGTACCATCCTGCAAGCTGTAGATACTCTTTCTGGGCATACAGAGGGTCCTTCATCAAGGTGGAGTTGAAATTCTCATATGGCTCCATGTCAGAAATCAGTTTTATCAGACGCTCCACTACTCCGATTTCTTTCATGATCTCGGGAGTGGCCAGGTGGTTCAGCTGGAGGCTCATCTTGATATCGGCCAGTGTGCTGTTCAAGGTTTGTGCAACAACTTCGTTAGGACTGGAGCTGAAGTTAACACGGATGATATCACTGACAGTTTTATTGACAATTACCGGGATGAAAGACAGGACAGCAGTGTGATTTCGTAGAGCAGGTACATGTGCCAGAAAACCGCTGACCCTGTTTATCAATCCCTTAACACACTGGGATGTCACCGTCATGTCATTCTGAGGCTCAAAACACTGGTGGACATTGACAATCTCCATCATATTTACCATCAGGTCATTGATGTTGGAAGCCCCAGCTAGTACAGTGATGTCTTTCAGATCCTGAACAGTTAGGTTTGACTGCCTCAGGGCATTCTGGACATCGGATACTGTGAGATTTGGTGTAGCCATGACCAATGTGATGAAATGAAGGGCCTGTTTAAATGTTTCCACATAGGCAGCGTCATTTGTTGGGAGGAGGAGTGGGAAGAACAAGGATGCAATTTCTTGACGTTCAAGTCCCCCCTGGACAGAATTGGTTAAAGCTATTTTGATGGTGACATTGCCATTTGCTGAGAGCATTGTGTCTAATATCTGATCCAGGAACTCAAAGATTTCTGAAATTCCAGCCGAACAGTTCTGGCCTGCTGCACATTTGGACATGTGATACTGCAGTGTTTTGAAATCCTGGAGAAATTTAGTAGCATTCTGCTGGACTTGAGGTGGTAGGAATGCTACAAACTTCTGGATAATAAGGTCTTGGGCAGCATCTGGTCCAGCCTGAGTGAGGTTCTGGAGGCTCTCAGGAGTGAAGAGTCTGATGAAGTCCATGGAAAGCAGATGAAGGTCAGTGACTAGAGCTGAGCTGAGGTTTCCGCTTGGTAACAGGTGATGTTCAATTTTTCGCAGTCGATAGAGTGATATCACAAATTCTTGAAACTGCCGTATGTACCCAAGAATGATGTCAGTCGGATCACCGTTTGCAGCATCCATCAGGTTCTTAAGTATCTCCATGGCACTGAGGATGGCTTCTACAAGGCCAGCTGAGGTCTGATTGGTAAAAGGTCGAATGGCTTCTTTGAGACGGGCAACATCGTCAGGGTGGAAGTAGTCAGAATAGATAAGCAGAGTGTGCCCCATGATGTGGGAAACAGGCACTGTCAGGTTCCCCTCTAAGGAGAGGAAGTGCATTATTAGCCGTTCCAGGTTAGGCATTGTTGGATCTGTCTCATTGAAGGTAAATATGTGCTGGTTGAGCCTGCCAAGCTTTGAGGCTACTTCAAGCAATGTGGAGACATTAACGGGACCGTCGCTTATGAACAAACGCAGAAGTGGTGTCAGACGTGTGGACTGTAACAGGTTATTGATGAGCGGAACAACATCTTCAGTGCTGTTTTGGTTTGGAAGTTTGGAGATGTTCTGGATAAAGCCATCCAGTTGATTCATCAGGTTAACCAGACTGGCAGAGAGTGCATCTCCACCTTCGATTTCCTGTTTGAAAAATGATGCAGCCAGGTGTTTATAGGTGCCACCATACACCTGCTGTAACAGAGTCACAGCTCCTTTGAGATGGCTGCAGAGAAAATAGAAGATTGTCAGTTTTATACATTTCTATGTACTATGCATGTACTGTTTTACAGTTATCACAGAGACTGGTAATAGGATTAAAAAGGATGTATCCTTTTTGTTTAATGCGACCAAAAATAGTATTTCACAGTGATGCTGTGGAGGAACACTGAGCAAGAGATTTGAAGAAACAGCTCTTTAAAGAACACCAAAGGTGCCCCAAAGACCCATCAGAAAATGGGAAGCATAAATGGCACTTTCCAGCCTTTACGTTAAGCAAAGCTGACTACTGACATGAAAGCAAATGAACTGATAATCCTTTTACATAACCGTTCACATCATCAATGTATAAGTAATTCTTGAAAGTCAATAATAGAAAAGGAAAATAATTCCTATGCACACTGAGTGCATAAAACACTCCCACATTCATATATTACAAGTAATCTTTCCTGTCACTTACTTCACAAGGACGCCTTCATTTGGTGACATGAGAGCCTGAGTCACTGCTTTGGCAAACTGTGGCCACTTCAAACCAGTGTCACAAAGAATAGCCAAGGTAGACATGTCCACAGAACCTAAAGGACAAGGTTAAAAACATTACGCAGTTATTACAAATTGGTTGTGGTTATTCAACAGTCTTTTTGATTCATTACCTGTTTTAGGGTACTTAGATGTCCATAGGACCACGTGAAAAAAACATTTAATTTTGTAAAAGAAGAAAAGAGAAAATGGACTCACAGTTTGCAGGCTGAGTTGTTACACCAGGCCTGTAGTTCAATATCCAGTAAACCATGTGGAAATAGTTCTTTACTTCAGGCCACATCTGAGTCTTCTCAATCTTTTCCCCCAAATCCACCATGACCGAGAAAACACTACAAGCAGAGCAAAGCACAACACTGTTGAAGCAGTGAAAAGATAACACACACCATAAAATCAGACATTGTGCACATTATCTAAAACACACCATGGTGGAAAATTGATCCTCCTATTCAACTTTTTCTTTTACTTGTCATTTTTCTCTACTAAATGTACTGAAGCTGGCAATTTGCATATCTTTGCCAAATTTAAATGTAGCTTCATCTCTAGAAAAAAATAAGTTTCTTGTCGAATTTATTTAATTCGCAACACTTCAGATGACAACATGGGGATCAATCACTGGCTGGATAAAAAGCAGACATGCAAAGCACTCTGGAATGAAACCCTGTAGTTACACTATCAACACTTTGTCAAAACCTTTGTTGAAGAGTTTGAACAACATCATGGGTATTGTTGTCAGGCATCCAGTTCATCCAGTATGTTCCTCCCAGTTCAGTGGTGAGTCTGTGCCAAAACACTCCAAACTGCAGGCTGTTATTTTTCAACTTGTGCCACTCAGAGAGAATCATGGGAAGTGTTACGTTGTAGTCCGCCTGGCGTGTGAAGAGGTTGTACGCTTCAGTTGCCTGGGGATTGTAATATGAAACAGGATGAGACAGTTAACCCACAAGTTATGATGACTGAATCACAGAGTTGCATTACATTAATAACATTAACTCTGCTAATAACAATATTCAAGTGTTGTCAAATGCTTTCTTTTTTAGACTAAAGTCCTTTCTCTGAATACTGTGTTTTGTTTTATCTGGAGTATCAGAATCTTCTTTTCGATGCTTCCTATGTTTGTCCACCATGGGTTCCACCTTACTCCTAGTGGCTGGAGTCTTCTTGGTCTGAATCTAGCATAGTGTTCTTGTAAGTCTTGCATTGCAGCTTTACCAGTAAACAAGCTGCAAATGGATCAAGTTTTCGTGAAGTGTTTCTTTGTAAAGAATCTTTTGCTGCTTGCTTTACCAATTAAATCAAGCTATGTGCACTCCAAAATATTCATTGTTATACTAAAGAAAAAAAGTACAGCATATTCTTACAAGTAAACAGCAACCAAATACATATGAAGAGTTATTATGAAAAAAACCAACAGAGTAAGGAGGACTGCTAAAATCAGAAAACGGAATTCCACGCAACATTTTTTGATCAAAACAGGTAAATAGCCCTTTCAAGGGGGAAAATATCTTCAAATGCAGTAGCTTTTACCTTTTGAACCAATGGCATCCAGTCCATCAGTAAAACTTCTTCCAGAGAGGAGTTGATTTTAGGACAAAACATTGATCTGAACGCCTCGATCTTTATGCTCTTGGTGGAAAGGAGCCACTCAAAGGGATCCAGAACTTCTTCACATGTTAAAGTTTGTGGTCCCTGATGAAACAGATGAAGAAAAATACTTTTTTATATGTATGCTGGTTGTATTATCAATGTGTATCATCAAAAACCTCAGGAGTTTAGTCTTTTAAATTCAGTTGCAACCTGCGACTTAGCAAGCGTCATTGCTAAGAATTGTGAATGCAACAATACTGGCAGTTATAGCTGCATTACCAATCAGACCACCAAACAGATTTGAAACAACATCTGACTTATTAGGTCATTTATCTGGAATCAAAAGTAAAAGTAGATGCACCCATGATTACACTGTTAATCCTGTCTTCATACCTGTTGCTGGTGTGGTTGCCCAAACATCTCAGCAGTAACAAAGGTGACAATGCACTATCCTACGAAAGTAGGATTAAGCTCGGAAAAATAACTCTATTGTTCTCTCAGGACATTCATTCAACCTTTGTTGAAACTCAGGCTACATTGAGGTGTGGAGGCCACGTTGACAATGTAGCCAAGTAAGAAAATTAAAGACATAGGCATACAAATAAGAAACTTTGATACCAATAAAATATTTACAGGAAATGTTAGTAAAATACTAAAACCAAAGAAATCAAACAAAACAAGAACAGTTTGAAGTAAAAGAAGACAAATTTGAAAAACCTGAATTCCCCTGAGGATAAAAATGAGCCCAAATTGTTTTGTAGATTGTTCCAGATTGCAGTGGGTAAAACTACATGTTACAAGCTCAGTAAAAATACAAGTTCATGATGATGAGGATTATAAGGTATCACCAGTAATAAATCTCATAGCAGAATGACAAATGTTGTCCAAGGGCTTAAGGTTCACAGCTGATGAACAGATGTTCAGAATGTCATGGTAATGCATTACTGATAAACACAGTCTAACCCTATTTTTGTGAGTTGAAATACTCCCAGCATACCTTCATAATCACCTCCATCACGCTATCCAGGACACGTGTGATCCAAGCGCTCGCCTCAGACTGGTTTGACAGCAATGCATTAAAAGTCATCTTCAGTTGATTGGCATCTGTCAGGACACTGCTCATCATTTCTGCAAAAGGATGTGAAGATATAACAACAAAAAGAAAAAGAAGGATCATTTGACTGCATATTCAAAACAACCTTTTGGGCTATTTTGGGTTATGCTAGAAAATAAAAGTGTATGTTATTTAAGAGGTACTGCACAATTAAATGTGTCTTTTTGAGCTTTAAATGTCAATGCTGGTGGTAATGTTTGGATTTCTTATGAAATGTAGAAAAAAGAGATTTTAACGGGTTGAAAATTGCTCAACACTCCATTTGATAGATCATGTGTTAAATCATTCCAAACCTTGCATGGCCAAGTTAACCATTTAGGGTTGATTCACAAGAGCATATTCTACTTTTAACTCACTACTTAGTATTTTTTTAATTTTGGCACAATGGTTGACAGCTGTGTTTCTGACAGCTACACAACCACTACCAGACCACACTATTCCCCTCCAGACCTCCACTTCACCCTCCCTCTTGCTAACATTACAGTTTCTACTCAGACTCTCCTCCATGTTCTCTTGCGTTGCCTCGGTTCTAAAAGCTCTGGCTTCAGGCGTTACTGAGGCTGCAGCCAATGGTTTGAAACTGATGTGGTTCAAGACCACCATGTTCCTCCACCACACTAATGTCTGCTTCAGGGGATTCTGGAGGGGAAAAGTCCTCCATCTCAGAAGAGCCCTCTGTGGCAAAGCTGCCTTGCAATTCTAAAATGATCTCTATTTTTTTTCCCACTGACCAACCTCTGCCTCCTTTACCTCCCCCTCCTCAGTCCTTTCCTCGCCTACTTAAAGCATTTTTCATTACAGAGGGTGGAGTCGGGCTCAGAGCTTGCATGGGCGTAACGGACGCGGGGTACGCGTGCGACATGTCCCCCGCACTTTCCACATCTGTCCCCTCTGTCCCCCGCACTTTTTTCAGCCGTTACAACAGCTAAACCCGTTATTAGCGTCCAGTAACGTGTTTTCCCGAGCCGTCTTTGAATGCACCATGAGCGCATGCTAACGCAGGTGTTCCACAGGAGACGTGCTGCTGTGCTGAGCAGTGCTGAACGTGCGTCTGGAGTAATGTTTAGCAAACCAGCCAGAGCCAGCAAGAAGCAAAAAACTTTACACAGTTTTTTCCAAACAAACCGTGTAAGTTGTGTGACCTTGTTGGATGCAAACAATGTTAGACTTGTTAGCTAAATGATGACAAGGTAAAACGTGGCAATATATCAGTATGTTAAGCTAGTTAACAATAATTCAAATGTGGTTGCCTCTGTTACGTTACTTGCTAATTAGTTTATTCTTGGAATAAACCCAGTCCTCTTTCATTTCTGGGCAGAAGATGTGCTCACAATTGCTCTCCATGTATTTAAGTCTTTTGGTCCCAAAAGAGGAGAGTCAGGGAGGAGAAAAAAGAATAGGCTATCTATGGTATAAATTTACAACTATTTTTTACTCCTTCTCTTTCGAATTCTGTCTCAGAATTTAGATTTTCATATTTTTTAATGATTATTTCCATAACAAAGAGCAGAGTCAGGCAGGAGATGGACCAGAGGCGGCGGCCAGCAGTAATGTTGACCATGCAGGGTCTGCAGAGGTGAAAAAAATATATGTGGCTGAGAAAAAAAATATGTATCTATGGGTTAAAGTGATTTTGAGGTTAAATTCTACTGCAAGTTTTACTCTTCCTAATGCTATTTCAGAATTTTTCTTACCACATTTTTATGTTTATTGCCATAACAGAAAGAGCAGAGTCAGGGAGGAGATGGATCAGAGGCCAGCAGCAGGGACAAGGATGTAGGGTCTTTACAGGTAAGGAGAGATTATAACTTCCTGAAAATAAGATATCTATTGCAGGGAGAAACCAGGCAGTACTGCTCATTTCATGTTCAGTGTTTGGCACCTTTGGCTACTTATCCAGTAGATGTTCAAGGGACATTGTTGTCAACTCAACTAGAGTTTGGCCACTAAAACTTTAGATTTTATAGTTTAAAGTTTTATACTTTATAGTTTAAAGAACTAGCCTAGTTGGTCCACTGGTATTGCACTGTGGCTGTTAGGGATTGTGTGGTTCTTTAGCCACTAAGGACGGTGCAATTAAATGTAAGAGAATGATAAATCGCTCTGAAAAATTTGTCCCCCTCACTTCTGAGATGGTGGTTACGCCCATGGCTTAAGGTGAAGTTACTCTTTGAAAGAAATTGACCTTTCTCTGTTAAGTCAAAAACATTACTCATATGTCTCTGCAATACAACCTGAGTTGTTTTGTGTGTGTGTGTGTGTGTGTGTGTGTGTGTGTGTGTGTGTGTGTGTGTGTGTGTGTGTGTGTGTGTGTGTGTGCGTGTGTGCGTAGCTTTCCAGTATTACAGCTCCTCTAGTCCTACTTTGACTCAGCATTTTCTTTCTTTCAGCAGTTCCCTGAGAAAGGGTGTGAACTTGTGTCATTCACCATTGCAGTGCAGGTTTCTGACTTTCTTATCCATTGTTCTTTGTTTTTATCTTTTAAAAAAAGTCTCCATCAATTTCACCTTGACAGAAAATTATATTTCTGGACAAAATGTTTTGTAGTCTTACCTTCCACGATGTCTAAGCCCACTGTAGCTGACTCCATGGACTGTAAGCCGCCTCTAAGGATTCTCTGGACAACCATATCCACTTCAGGCACAATTGCTATCAAATCCATCACCACTTGACCAACGCCCAAGAACCTACAAAAGCATGAGGCCAGACTAAAGATAAGCTGCTGACATCACAGTAGACACAAGACTATAGGAAGAGTTACTGATTTGTGTACATTTCTCTAATATTCAGGCTGATGCATGCAAGAGGAAATTAAACTTTCTAAATTGGCTGACTGCAGAGCAGAGGTTGAGAAAGACAAACAGATAGGACAAGACATGATAGGATTTCTAATTATAAGGTATCAAATTCAATAAACAATTACAGAACCAGCTGTGCAACAAATGATTGTATCAGTATGAAAATGCCTTTAAACATCCCAAAAGACTATCTGTAAAATAGATTTTCTCAAACAGTATGCCAGAAATTTTAACACTATTGTTTTATGCTTTTTCTTTACTTTGACTAATGCTAAATAAGATATAATCCGGCACCCAAATATAAATTTTACATTCTCTAAAACTTGCTGTGGCATTTGGAAAGTTCATTTATTTTCCACAAGTCAATTTGCTCTTTTAGCTTTTCCAACATTAAGAAGTTTGAAAATCTTTGATGGATTTGCGAAGAGAAGAAATAGAGCAGTACTTACAGCTCCTCTTCGATGCTTTGTGGTTGTTTAGCTGTGCTGCGCCGGTTCCTCGTGATGTTGGAGCCTCCCTGTCCACCAGAAGGTGAACCTCCTCCCATCACACTGTGAATCAGTCCTTTGGCAAAGGACACATCATGAGGAGCGACATTTTTGCTCCATGTCAGGAGAACCTGGGAATAACATGATTAACATGAAAAGGGATAAGAAAGAGAAGAAATGCTAAGAGTTATAAGAGATTGAAACAATTTTCTGTCCGTCTCTGTACTTCACACTCTTTTCTTTAACCACTAAGCAAAAATTAACGCTGCACTCACACAACGTTGGAAGAATAGAAAAGAGCTGGGGAAAAAAACACCCTGAAGTCCAGTTTGGGAGTGTTCATGCATTATTCCAACGTGATTAGAACTAGCATTGACCTTGTAGTTACTCCAGATAAGCAGCCTGAATTACCTTCTTTGCTGTGTTGCATATTTAAAACAGTTTGTTTCAAAGTGAGACCAGATGCAAACACTATCTCTCAGAAAATGAGCTTAATTGGATGTTGAAATTACATTGACATTTCATCATATTTTGATGTAACTACGGTGCATTTGTAGCAATTCTGCCAGTATGTCTGCAGTTCTGTTCAGCAATTGGGAAACGCTGCCAGGGTCAAAAATTTACAATGCATCTGATTACATTTGCAAGCCAAAGGCTAATGTGGAATGTTTTTTGCCCATTTTGCAACTCATAATTATGCACTAAATAATATGATGTGAACTCAGCTTTAAACCAGCAAACAAGCAAGAAATGAGCCCCTGAAATGATACTTGGCAAAAGCATTTTTCTGGAAATCTACTTAGTTGTTGATCAGTTGTATATTATACATTGCAAAATAATGACTCTTCATTTAATTACTCTGCTGATATTTGTTTAAAGATTGCTTGAACAGTAAATTGTACCAGATGATTTTTGGTTTCTTTTGTTGAACAGCAAAAAACTGATTTCTTTCACAAATCTTTTGGTATTGTGTATGAAAGTGGACTTTACTTTTTATTTAGCAACATTACATGTTTTGATTTATGTAATATTAAGTGTTAAATACATTAAATGCTAAAACGTCAGCATGCAAACCTTAGCAGTTGTTTATAACTTACATAGCTTAATCATTTTGGGATTTTCAGGTGTACAAGCTGAGACCAAATAAAAGGGTTAATTACCAGCACTACAACATTTGTCATTAGTATATGTGCACCATGACAATGAGCTACAGATGACATGTCAGACTAAAATGACATGATTATGGTATAATGAACATCATTTCTATATGGGAGTCTCAGACAAATAATTGAAGTCCAGTTGACTGTTTGAGAAAGTACACAAAGTGATGACAGTGTTAGGTAACAGCTTCTGAAGGGGAATAGTCTCATCAAAACATGCATTCCGCCATGGCAGTGCTAATTGGACATCCTTGAGGTATCTGTTTCCCAGGTGCAGCCTGGCAGTTGCGGTTGCTTGTTGCCATGGCCAACAGCTTTACTCCAGCTATGGACTAATTATTTGGTACACTTCGAATCTAATTACTTGTGAAGGTGGCACTTGAAACAGCAAATTAGGAGCAAAGGCAGAAAAACACAGACGAGCGGCATGAGACAGTGAAAAAGAAAGCCGAGACAAGACAGGAAGAACACACACATCAAGTAGCAGACTCATTTCTGACATCTGTGATTCTCTCTGCTGATGTTGATAAGATGCAAGATTCTATCCTACCTGCTTTGCAACCTTGTCGGGGCTGATCCAATTCAAAAGCATGTCCACAGTGCCTGAACTGCACCCTGCTGCCAGCCACATGGAGTGACTGGTGTTGTCACACAAGTACGAGCGCACCATGTCCTTATCCATCGTCAAGCCAATAGCCTAAGACAGAGTTATCGTATTTATAATGGAACATTGGTCAAACTTAAGTGTTGACTCATTTAGACATGCTGATAGGAGAACAAAAGTAACAGAGTGCATGTGGAACAATCAGTTTAGATAATACACCTTTAATATTTGTCGTTGCAAAGACACCACTCTCAAATGTGCAGTAAATATGAAGTTTTAACTAGGAGATGGTTAGCTTAGCTTGGCACTAAGACTGGAAAAAAGGGGGAACATATAGTCTTATTTATTTAAAAGGCTTTATGTAACAGGACTAGAAACATCCCAGGCATCTCTGCTGGCTGACTACCAAGAAATATTGGCAACAAGTCCTGTAACAAAAATATTTTTTATTCCCAATTCTTTGTTCTAATTAGACAGACAAGATAGAAAAAAAATGTTAATGATGTCCTGTAAAGAGGCTTTTGTTCCCTTCAAACAGACCTGTTTCCCTCTACAGGAAGGTTCGTGTCAGAGTGGTATCATTCTTGTCACTCTCAGCGAGAAAGTGAATGCATGTATAATATTTCACAGAAAGTTATGAAAGCAATTTCTTGACAAGTTCATCTTATATTTCCCTGCTTTGAGTCTAGTTTCTTCACTCAGTCCGGCAGTGAAATGTGGCATAAAAGACTTCCATATTGGAAAGCAGAGTGATAAGACCAGTTTGGCAACCCTGAAGACAAAACCGGTGGTGATTGTTTTATATTGCATGTGTAATCTAACAAGACTGCTGTGGGAGTGTAAAATGGCATTGTTTTGCAATCACTTTTATCCACATAGCAAAGAAGTGTACTCTGTGCCATGTCTATGTGTTCGGCACACTGGACAACAGGAATTTACAGTCAGACGTACCTTGTCCAGCGGTATCTGCACCTCTTGAAGAACACGTTTCACGATTTCACCGAGTGAATCATTCTTCAAAGTGACAACCTCTCCAAGGGAAATGTAAACACCTGAGCAGGAATAAATCACATGGCAAGATGTCAGCGTTGAACTTGATTTGCGACATTTTCTTCTGCTGTGCCGACTTTGAAGAGGAGTGTAGTGCATTATGGTTTTCCCCAATTTGTAAAACTTAGTGTTTTATTGTGTTTCAGCATTTATGAAATCAATAAATGTCTATAACAATTTTAAAAAACAAAACTCTGAATCAGTGCATACAGTGAAGCTGATGGCACCTCGTTACCTTTTCCAGGCCAGTTTTGAACATAGTGGATCAGGTTAATGCCCCCAGCCAGCAGCGGATGCATCATGGAGAGTGTGGCAGCAGTCTCAGGGAAATTGCTCTGGATGACATGCATGGCCCTAAAGAGACCAGGAGGAAAACATTTAACGCGCAAAACAAGACAGAACTCGAAACAAACTCCCCGCAGAGCTCGTGATTAAACACTCACTTTGCCCTGCTGGTGGTCTAAACCCTTAAATCCCTGGAGTCACTAAAGGTTGGGTTTATTTTACTACTGCATACAGCTTCCCTTCATTCACTTTGCTTTGTCTGATCACTGAGAGTACATTACCCTTGCAGTTCTGTGAGCAGGGTTTCTGTGCTGCCCAGCTTTTCGTCAACAGAACCTGGAGATAAGAGCTCGGGAATAGCTAGGAGGTTCTCCCACAGCGAGGTCTCGTTCTGCAGCTGGTTGACCACCAACATCAGTTTCCCAGCCAGCTTCATCATCTCATCTGTGTCTGTCGTCATCAGCTCCGTCAGTTTCTGATAACCGGAGACGACATTTCTGTCACCAAAAGCTCTCTCGGTAGCAACATTGTAGATTTGCCTCACATTAAACAGAGTTAATGTCAGCCCACTGTGCTAATAGCAGCAAGATGAGAGATGCAGGCTTGAACCCACATAATGTAGAGAAGCAAACAGAGGAGCAAAAACATACCTGGTCTGACAGGGTGAGTAACACTTCCATTACAGTGTTGTTGCTTTTGCAAAAAGTGACCACAGCAGAGGTGAAGGCACTGAGTGGGGTTTCATTTGTCATGCGCATAGTCATAGCACAGATGGCCCGCTTCAACAGGTTCTCTGAATCCAGCATTTCTTCCAAGGACTCCTGCAAGGAACAGGATTTATGGAAATCAAAGGCACATATTGAGCAAAGACATGAATCCAAAAGATTAGTTTACATTTATAATTAGACTTTCTGAACACAAATGGCGATTAACATTGATTCTCCTTTTCCCATCCAGTTTGATGCAACAAAAAGGAAGCGCAATAAGATTTACCATAGCAAAGGATGATTCATGTTGCACAGTTATGTGATGCACCTTTTTAAATTTGCTTTAGGTCCTGAGATTTGCTGATTACACAGATCAAGTGTAGTTGTGGTGAACAAAACAAATGTACTTTGTGTATTTTTTATTTATTAATTTGCTTTGCTGAAGGCTTGAGGTTTAAATCTGATTTAGATGCAGGTCACCCACATCAGTACTTTGCTGCACTTAAGGAACAAGGAGTTTAAAGCAAAAATCTGTTGTCAGTTCTTTCTTTTGCCCCTTATTGCATTGTCATTTAATAATTCTTTGACTACTGGCATGGAATTAAAATGAATTCAAGCTGACCTACTTGTTTGGAACATTTTGTTCAATCCATTATGTCTTAGCGATACCCACCTTGTCTTGCCAGCCAGTGACGTTCATGACACTCATGAAAGAGACCTTTTTCGGGCTCCCTTGGTAAGATGAACCTTTAACACAAGAAAACATAATTGAATATTACATACTTTTGGAGTGACGTGATAATATGGTAACCTTATCATTTAAACATGAGGACAAAGACTTAATATCATTCATCAAATGGTCAAAAAAAATCTTTTCAGTGTGCTTGTTTAAAAACAGTATTTCCGCATGTTTTGGAATTATGTCTTCGCTCTCTTGCAAACAGCTAGATGAACAGATTGTTGGTCCTACCAGGAAATTATTTGCTAACCTGAGCCTACAGATTGTTTCCAAAACAAACAATAAAAATCCCCTAACTCACACCTTGAGTTAAGTCACTAACACAAGTCATTTATTTAAATCTGTAACAAAAGTCGACTTCTTTGTCTTCAGAATAAATCGGGTTAGCTGTTTCCACCCTCTAAGGTATTTAACTCCAGCCTCATATTGAACAGGCATGTATCGATCTTTTCATCTAACTCTCAGCAAGACACCAACAAAGGTAATCTTCAGAATGTCAGTTCTCCTTTAAAGAAGTTCAGTGGGCTGTTTCATTGTGTTTCATCAATTGGAAATCCAAAAGTCTACTCGAATTTACAAATGTATAAAAAATATATTGTTCACTACTGCATTCTTTGCAATGTGTGACATATCTACCATATTAAATAGGCCTCAGATATAAAAGAGTGTCAAATATTTGTTTGTAACACAATGTAAAAAGGTAGGTGAGAACCTTTATGCGAAAAATATGGAAATGTTAGCATGGTGTATAGAACAAGAAGGATCTGTGAAGGGGGATAACATACCAAACATGCTTTTCCAGGCCTCCATCAGGGCTGCATGATTTTTGTGGGAGTCATTGGAGAAAGAAAAGTTGAACAAATTTCCCCCTTGAACCAGGTTTACCAGCGGAGAAGCGTTCCGCAACACGGCCGACCTGTTATAGAAGGATCAGATGAGATAATACAGACTTTCAACCAAATGTACGTACCAAAACCGTTTTCAGCCATATTTCTAATTCATATTCAACTGTACGTAAACCGACCAGTCAAAGACTAGTAGTTGAAATCAGATATATAAATCCATGTTGTTGTGTGCTAACAAGATATTCATCATTGCAGTTTTCTTGGTAAAGTGACAAGATTTCAACATTTACAGTGATCATATTTAGACTGAAATACAAGGAAAACTGTGGGAACATGATGCCAAATGGAAAAAATGTTCTGAATGTAAAATCTGCTGATGTAAGGCTCTGGTTATCTAAAACAAACAAATAAAGGACTCGGTGAAAAGCAACTGAATGGTCAAAGATTGACAAACAGGTTTTTCTACCAGCCACTATTATTCCTGTGTGTGGAATTTAAAATCCAGAAACAGAACAGCAGCCTAAAAGACTGTCTGATTTCCACTAACCAATGCTGTTTTTTTGGTCACTGAAACAAAGCATACAGGTGCCTGACAGATTAGTTTCAAAGAAAGTGCATCAGTCAACTTCTGCTTTATAACGAAATGCAGCGGGTTGATGCATTTCCCTTCCTCCACAGGGGGAAGCCTGTTGTTGGTATATTTCCATGATAACACTGACTCATCATGTCATGTGCTGCTGCCGTGCTGAGGTGTGTCCCTCCTTTGTGACTTTAGCATCATCTCCCCCTTTTTTTTTTCTTTCAATCACACGACACAGGCCAGTAGAGACATAAATACATGTGGGGGTTGCATGAAGACGTGCAGATGCAGGGCTATTGACTGAAATTATAATTTGGAGGTCAGATAATAAATAATATGCAATCTGTGCTGATGAGTGGTTCTACCTTCTACTGAGCGGTGACTTTGTTTTTGTTGGGTCAGGCAGGTAAGATTTGTTGTGACAGTGGCCGTCTGTGTTGCACATGAGGGTCTGCAGGAAAGGGAAGAAGCCCGTGCTGGGGAGGTTCCGAGGTGCCACGTAACCTAAAGGAGACATTCAGAGTTCTTTCAAAATACTGAATTCTGTGAATTCAGCAAACATTAAATAGCTAACTGGATCATAAAGTTTAAATATTCAACGTGAACCGTTCAGCAACAGCTATAGAAAAAGAGGAGAATCTGTCCGGCTGTCTGTAGCACTGTAAGGTCATTTTTAACCACAGGATCGGGGGGTTGATATCATATCTACTCGACTGTATCAGTGTCTGTGTGCAACCTATATATCGATTGTCTGACAACAATCTCTGCTAATGCCTACATTCAGTGCAAAACAAAAGCAGAGATTGAGGATCAAGTTGCAGTCAAGCAATTACAACTTGACTGCATGCACAGAACACAGAACATTGCTGTGTATTCATCCAGCAAACAGCATTTGTCTAATGACAGCCATGAGATTCAGGGAAATTGTTCCAAAGACTTGGATTTCATCTAACCTCAAAGTCATTCGCACAACCAGTTATATGAAATAAATGTATAGTTTACATGCCTAGAGGGAACACAGTGAAGTAGTAAAACAGTGACTTATGAGCATTACATGAGAAGAATGAAAGGCATGCGTTTAAAGGTGCATTGGAACCAGTGACAGGTTTGAAACTAGTCAGTAATACTAAGTATTACTTCATAATACTGCATATGCATTTTCTGTACATATTGTTGTCTTCCCAACACAATACTAACATGTCAAAAAATAGAACAGGAATCATGGAAAATAGTCACTCGACATTTCTGTAATATATGTATGTATATATCAAACAGAAGTCCATATTGGATTGAAGTTTTCATTTTTATCCAGACGTCAGCTACACTGTCTGAAACACTACGTAATATGATTCTCGGTTACTGCCGGTCATTTGGTCTGATCAGATACTGAAGATGGTCTTGTCCTGATTTGGGTGCGGTCTAATGCTGTACCTGTTACCAGCACCTCCTATTGTTTCGATTTACTGGGTAGCTTTTATGCTGGGACACAAGAAGGGGGTTATTCAATTCAAAATAAATCCCAGTTTCCGTAAAAATCTGGTTCCACAAAAACGGCTTAACAAACAAAATGGTTCCTTATAAGTACAGGTAGTTTTCCAGTTCAGGAAGGTTGTTTTTAGAATGCAACAGGTTTGTTCAAGAATGTAACTGGAAGACGCCTTTTACATTTTCCCGAACAAACTGGTTTCAAATTCTACTCCTCCCAGTATAAATCAGATATTCAGCCAAGGGTGTAGATGATATGAATCCCCCTTCACCCACATTAATTTCAAATAAATGAATGTGATCGCACTTAGTGGAGCTTAAAAAAACAAAGGAGTACAAACACCACGTCAACAGTGCTGGGATAGGCTCGGCTCTGAAGGGCCATTGATATTTGAGATTAATTCACCTTTTGTGTACTTGCTTAATGCCTCTTATTGTAAAGCTTTTGACTTTCAAGATGCCAAACAAAACTCTGAGGTCCATTTCAGGCCACTTTTGTCGCAATCCAACGTTTCGAAATCTGTCTTTCTCTTTAGTTCCACAGTTAGTGACACGTCAGATATCATGCAATTTCTTTGATGACTGGTTTTGAATGTTTTCAGAGGAAAATTTACTGTAATACTCTAAAAAATACATTGAAAATATAGAAACATACAAAATATCATTCTTATATTTATAATGAAAGCTTTCATTGGTTATCTTTGCCCTGATAAAGGCTCTATATTTGGTAGCGATAGGGCAGCTTATAGGCACGTTTTCACCATTGCTTAATGAACCTTTGCTCTGTTTTCTTGCACTGTATTTAGTTTGTCCATTTTGCAATATCATCATGTGTACATATGATTTAACAATGGCAAGTTTACTCTTTGTAAAAACATGCCATTGTAACAAAAGGACATTGATATCATTTATCAAATATGCTTCCAAATCAACGCCCTGTTTTGAGGGGGAAATGGTTTTTTTTTTTTGGTTGGTTTTATTTTTTTACACTCACACGTGTCTGTAATTACAGGAGGGAAGTGGCTGCGAGTCACAGCGATGAGGATGAAGATGACCAGAGGCCAGACGATCAGAGTCAAGGACCATAACTGCAACACAAGATAATGTATAAATCAATCATAAAGAAAATAGTTTTACAATTCTAAAGTTCTACAGATTCATTTAGCAGACGCTTTTATCCAAAGTGACGTACATCTGAGAGTCGATACAGCACAAGCAAAGATCTAGTCAGGAGAAAACAACCTGGATAAGTGCCATAAAACAATAGTTTTCCAAAATGATGCCATTTTGTACGTTAAGGGATACATTGGGAAATTTTACTGGGTATTCAGCTGCTTCTGTATTCACGCCATTAAATCTCCACCACCTTTCAGAGGAATTTAAATAAAAGTCCCCACTGCACTTGAACGTCACTCACCGGCTGTCTGATGACTGCCAGCCCATTCTTCCAGAGAAGAAGTCGCAGCTGCCGGAAGAAGGCCATCTCGAAAGGCTACAATAAAGACATGCTAAATGAGAAATATAGCAAACACTGCATGTTTTTTAGCAAGTGCCACACACCGAGACAGGTGGAATGTGTTTCAGGTATAGAGATCATCCACATGGTTCCAAAACAGCTACTTTAAAACTAGAAACTCATGAAGCAACGATAGAAAAGATGCCCCAAGGGTCCACGGAATTTGAAATTATACTTTCACTTAACATTTGATCATCTCCTTTGGATGAGGGAAATGTGACATGATCAAAAGTTGCAGAAAAGCAACTCGGACTTTAAAATTAAAGTAATGTGTCTCCAGTGTTAAGGAAATGTAATATTATGTAGCTAAAGTGACAGTAAATGTAGAGTCTCAGGAGACTTCATTTGCAATCTAAATGACAGAAAAATGACTTTAATCTTTATGTAATCACTTAAATGTCATCTGTGAGTAGTTTTATTGTCTGAATGCTGTACAGTAAGTATTAATAATAAATCAGTGCTGACCTACCTGGTTGCTGCTGCCCTTTTAATTGATCCAATATTTTGTTATCTGACTGTAGCTCGCAGGTTGATTGGGGAAGACATTGCGCTAGGTGCACCCTAGCAGGATTCCTTTTCCATCAGTTGGTTATGGGAGTAAAATCAGAAAAAAATAATTAGACGCAGAGACAGAGACAAAGAAATCCTCCTTGAATAACGCGGCAGGTTTTGCAACAGCAGCTACAAGCTTCGCCTCTCTGCTGTCTCTAGATAATGTGAGAGGCTCCTCCTGTGTGTGAGAAAGTCAATCTGTGAGAAAAGGGCGTGTTTGAATCCTGCAACCTGCCTGCCCAAAACAAACAGGCGCACATGACTGGCTGCAAACCAACCTAGTACACAGGCAATGAAGTACCTTATCAATGGCACAATATTGGACTGTTGAATTTCTATTGTAGTTTGTCTTTGAATTAAATAATGACACC
Source organism: Acanthochromis polyacanthus (assembly GCF_021347895.1). Taxonomy (NCBI): domain Eukaryota; kingdom Metazoa; phylum Chordata; class Actinopteri; family Pomacentridae; genus Acanthochromis; species Acanthochromis polyacanthus. Next base: position 28,497,457 of record NC_067126.1, read on the forward strand.
TGATAAACCACTGATTGCCAAAGCTTAATCTCAGTTTGTATTATCGCATTATGATTATCTTAACATATAGTTTGTCATGAAAAAAAAATTAATTTTACAGATATTTGCTGGAATTTGTGTGAAAAAAAATTATAGATATTTTTTGCTGTTTTGTTAAATTACAGATAATATCCAGTAAAATCCCAGAAAAGCACGTAGAGAGTAGTTTGTGGTTTGTCTTTGAATTAAATAATGACACCCGATCTCAGTCTAACTGGCCGGTACTTTCACTGTTTTTATACCTGTATTTTATTTCAAACAAATTACTGTTATTTTACAGATTACAGATTTCCCAAGTAGAGATAATAACTAGCAAAATCAGAGAAAAGAATTTTGAATTTACATGTTAAGGCAAAAAATGCATTTACATTATTATTATATTATAATCTTTAAATATATATTTCACTATGTGTTTATCATTAAAAGAATAATGTAGTGTTAAACACATTTGCTGGTAGTTGGGGGGAGGGGTGCATATATTAAGTCACATCAAGTTTTTAAAAAAAGCAATAAAAAATTTTTTTTTCACTCTGTAGTTGCTAAAATGCTTCAGTGTTGCCTCAACAAAACTTTAAGTGAATATAGTAAATTATATTAAAGGTTTTACAATAATTTTAATTCTTAAATCACGTCCTTTTGATTGTTATTGTTTCCTTGAATTTTGTCTCAGCCCTCGCAACATAATTACAAGGTGTGGACACCTTTCCCTGTGGATTCCCCACATGCTCGGGTGACTTTTCCCAGTGGAGACACTACCTCCCCAACAAGACCTTACAAGTTTATGTTACCGATTGTATAACGGGATGCTTGCATTGCTGTGTCATCTCAGTATCATCTCCATATTTTAAATGAAGAACAATAATGTAATTGGATAATTTGCAATTTTGCAGCCAATGATTCAAATCACAGATTTATTATTCCCACTGTGAATCTTTTTTTTCTTTAAAAACTCTGTCAGAATGTAGGAGGGGTGAGAGCAAAAACTTGTAATCCTCTAACATTCAAAAAAGGGAAATATCTGTGAAATAATGCTACTTTTTTTAGCCAATTTAAATAGGCAAGGCAAGGCAAGTCAAATTTATTTATATAGAACATTTCAACGAGGCGATTCAAAGTGCTTTACAAAGACATTAAAACAGAAAAGAAAACATTTATGAAATCATTAAAAAAAAAGGTCAGAACAGTAAAAAGATCAAAAACAGAAGTCAGAAAACAAGGGCAATTATTTAAAAAAACAGAACAGCAAAAAGATCAAAAACAAGAGTCAGAAAACAAGGGCTGTTTAAAATAGCTGTCATAAAATAAGAGTTAAAATAACTGTATAAAGTAATTGTCTGAATGACATGGTCTCCTGTTTACACCTTGAAGAAGTTCGGTTTGCAATGTCCAATTCCCTAGATAAATTTAAAAAGATTTGGGGCCCTTTTATAGAGTATATTAGGAGGGTGGGACCACAATCTGATGCTTGAAAGCTTTGCTCCCTTTTTGGCCTTGCTGTGCTGTTTACTTTTACATATCCATTTATTGAGACTTTGTCATTCCCCTCATGATTAGGCCTTCCGGACTAAATCTCTGGCCTTTTCCCTATGCTTTGGACAATCTTGGATCTTGTGTTGGCATGTATTGTATATTTTTTCATTTATTAATGGTTAAACGCTGGCTGTAGAGTGTTTTTTTTCTCTCTCTCCCTTGTTTCTCTTGTGAGTTTTTTTTTCCTTTTTTTCCTTTTTTCTTTTTCCTTTTGTGTATTTTATGTGTTGGGGAAAAAATTGAAAAAATTCTTTGCATAAATAAAATTTTCAAAAGAAAAAAAAGTAATTGTCATAAAATAAGATTTAAAATAGCTTAAAATACTTTAATCAAAAGCAGATAAGAACAGGTACGTCTTCAGAATGGACTTAAATGTGCTGAGAGCTTCAGCTGATCTACAGTTTTCTGGGAGTTTGTTCCATATATATGGGGCATAGAAGCTGAATGCAGCTTCTCCGTGTTTGGTTTTTACTCTAGGAACTACTAGAAGACCTGATCCAGATGACCTGAGTGGTCTGGGTGGTTCATACTGAGTCAGGAGGTCTCTGATGTATTTTGGTCCTAGACCATTTAAAGCTTTGTAGACCAGCAGCAGGACTTTAAAATCTACCCTCTGAGTGACAGGAAGCCAGTGTAAGGACTTTAAAACTGGGGTGATATGATCTTTTTTCTTGGTTTTAGTGAGGACAACAGTACAAATACACTACAACAGTGTCATTTTATGGTCACACATTGTCAAAGAACAAATCACTAAAATACATTTTTTTCATGTGGACATTACGTGCAGTTTTGTCTTTTTTTTAGTCGACACGTAAATTAATGCTTTTTCTAGGAATTTACTCGATATTATGTGTAACTTCACACAGTGAAACTCTATAAAATGACAGTTTACAAACAATTTGCCATTACTTTTGGCATGACTGCAAAGAATTACCGTATTTTTCACCGGGAGTGTGAATTTTCTGACAGCATGAACATTCACTGACATAAAAGCCTGTAAAGTCTGTTTTGTCAGTAACATCTGTCAAACAGGCAGACCATTATGTGAAATTCTTTCCATGACCAAATGCTAACAATGCAGTTGCAATGCAGTGGGCATGAAGCTCAAGGGTTGGGCCAAACTAGAAGGGCATAGGGGAAATATGACACTAATGCATTGTTAAACATCAATAAGAAGTCAGTCATGAAACTTGTCATACTGGTTTTCTATTTTGATAGCAATATGGAAAGCCTAAGTGCAGTGTAAACCCTCTACCACAGGAGGCATATTTTCTGAATCTGGGATCCTCAAACAATCCTCCCAATTGTTCAATTTAGATGTGATGCACTTATTGTCAGGTGATTCAATTTGGAATCATTTGACATTTAAGTAATAATAGAGTTTTTTTCAGGTTTATTGCATACTACAAACCACTGCATAATTCTCCTACTAGTGTTGGAAAAAATATCACATAATAAAAAAACATTGACATTGAATTGCATCCATCCATCCATTCTCTATACACCGCTTTATCCTCACTAGGGTCGTGGGGGGTGCTGGAGCCTATCTCAGCTGACTCGGGCGAAGGCAGGGCATTGAATTACAATCAAAATTTAATCAAACTGAGCTGTGCTAACCTCATCATTCCCTATGCATTGAGTAGAAGTCAGCTTTTTGAGGGGACCCTTTTCTCATGTGACATGTGCAACTACAGGAAAGAGCTATAGTTATCTACAGGTGCTATAAAGAAATGTGTGGACCACTTGAAGGGAATATCCCAGGTTCCCACTATATGCTGTGATGCAGAAATTAGTGCTTCCACCAAAGAACCAGTTCAAGGCACAGTGGCTTATTGTCTGCTTTAATGCTAAATATGGCAATAGCAGAATAGCAGATGGAGAGCAGAAAAAGAACAAAACACTTTCAAGACCAGTGAGGCTTGTGACTGCAGATTAGAGGTTTGTCGCTCCTTATCCAAACATATCGATACAGAAGACAAAAAACAAAACAAAACACGAGAGACAAGAAAAAAAAATGTAGTGACGTGCAATGGTGGTATAAAAACATACTGAAAGTGAAAGAAAGAAGAGTAGAAGAGAGGTGGTCAGTGTATCATGGGTAGTCCAACAGTGGTCTGTATCTATGACAGCACAACTAAGGGATTGTTCAGGTCACCATGAGTCAGCACTAACTATAAGCAAATAGAAAAGTTGTAAGCCTAATCTTAAAAGTAGAGAGATTGTTTGCATCCCATAACCATATCAAACAACTGAGGGCTCTGCCTTCATCCTGCTTTTGGAAAATCCAGGAACCATAGACAAGACAAGTGGATAACAAGGCACATTAAGGCTTTTAAGATACAATGGAGCTTGGTCATTATGAAATTTGTGGTGAGAAGAGGTATTTTAAAATCTATTCTGGATTTTATAGGGAGCCAGCTAGCGAAGCTAACAAGGGTGAAACATGATCTCTTTTTTAAGTTCCTGTCAGAACTCTGGATAGTGTGCCTACAGCCAAATACCATATCTTCAGTTTAGTCAAAATTTGGAGAAATTTACAGGTCATGCAGATATTCATGGCCTTAAGACATGCTTATAATTTAACTGATTTGTTTTATCTTGTGTCAAAGACAAATAGCTGAGTGTCATATTCATCACAATGGAAATGTATGCAATGTTTCTTTATAATATTGCCTAAGGGAAGCATGTACAGGATGATTAGTAATGGTCCTAGCAGAGAACCCTGTGGGACTCCATAAATGACTAGACTCCAGTTTGGTGGCTGCTCTGCAGGGCATGTATACATGCCCCATATCATACATGTTGTACCTCATTCCTCTTCTTAAGGCGACACAGACATACAGTAAACCAAGAACCACCTACCTTTACCATATCATAAAGATTGTCAGTTCAGTTTGATTTAACTCTGAATTTCAGACATGAAGCCCATAGCAGTCCCTCTTTAGGCGTCTTTAAAGGCAGAAAAAATATTTGAGATGTTTCACATTTCTTTGAAACAACTGTTGGAATTATGTACAATTCTACAAACTACTGTCTCTTCTGTTCAGGATAGAGTCTCGCACTCATAGCCCAATGCTCCCATTGCAGAGCACAAGAGATCTCAGGTGAAACAAAGCAGACTGTTGATGCCTACATCTAAGAACCCATTCTCCACTGTCTCCACAACCGTTTTCATCTATAAACAGAGTGTATGCTTACAATGCATCTGTCATGGTCTTTGAGTTATTGTAGTTCTGTTTCCTGTTTTAACTTGAGGTTCTCTATCCTTGTGTATCGCTTGCTGTTTTACTTCCTCCCCTTCTCTCCAGTTCCCCACTGTTAGACTGCCCTGGTTAGTTTCACCTGTGTCTTGGTTCCCCAGTGTATAAATGGTCCTGTCTTCCTCGCCGTCTTTGTCAGTTTGTTCTGTTTATCTGTTCGTTACTCTCCTGCATTACCTGCTGGATTTGATCTGTTAGTCTTTGTATTCATTGCCTACATCTGCCTGCTTCCTTCTAACTGCTCTACATGCTCCTTGAGTTCACTCAGGTTTTTGTTTGGCATTTTGGTTTTTTTTGTTTTCTCATCAGTTTTATGTTTGGATTTTGTTTTTCCTCTGGATTAGTTACTCTTGAAATTCTCTTGATCTTTAGTTCGGATTTTTCCCAAACCTTCAGCTGTCATCTGTTTAACTTTGTAAGCTTTGTTTACAGATTTTTTTTTTCCTGCAACCTTTCTGCCTTGAATGTCTGCATCTGGATCCTTGTCTGAACACTCTGTCTGACAGCATCAACCAAAACTATACTCAGCGTGCTATTTCGACTTTGACATAAAATTCTATAATTAAATCCAAATATACTCAGCAACATACCAGACAATACTAAAGATATAGATAACACTAGCACCACTTAGGGAGTAGAGGGCTACCAAGGTAGATGGTTGCCAGAACACCACTCAAAGACCATATGTCTATTGTCTCTGAGATGGAAAGGACCAGAATAACATCAGGAGTCCCAAGGATGGAAAACAAAAGGCAATAAGTAGAGTAACTGTTGCATTAAAGTGACCTCATTGTAGTCAAATAGACATAGATCAGTTTGTATTAATATTCCTCCCAGCTACATTCAGATATACTCCTATATTGCCAGAGAGCACAGCGGTATGTACATAGTATTTGCAGTTCATTCCAGACTGGTCATAATGATCCAACAACAGAACAAAACTAAATCAAAAGCAGCAGATCAAAGTGTTCATCTATAACAGCCTGGTTTATCTGAGTTTCTAAACAATGAAACTTAAAGCTCAGGGCTCAACATTTAACTACAGCTGATATTAGCCAGGACTCATCTTACCTGTGTTGTTGTTCGAGATACAAATGCCCCCAACTGCACATACAGATCCTACTGCTGTCTGATGTTGCAGGTATTAAACTCAGAGAGAATAGTTTGAAACAGCTGGAAGAAAGCTTTTGTTAATGTCTTGAGGGGGGAGAACAAACTTGGATTACATTGATTATTAGTGAGTATCATCGATATATCACCTCTTAGTATCTGTTTTTGTTGCAGTAAAGTTTTATTATGGACATTTTTGTTGCTTAATATATTTGAAAGTGTAGGGTGAAGTGGCAGAGGAAGGTGTACTGTGATTTTGGCACGTAAAAGGTTTATCAAATTGCAATGTTTTCAGACAAACATTGATGGAAAATGCAAATGATACTGTGCAATTTCATAAATATTTTGCTGTAAATACTGCTTTCTTTTCTTCTTCTGAAGAAAATATTTTATGTATATACATATGCACTATGTGCATTGTGAGCTGCACTCTTTCTTTGATTCAAGTGTTCTATTTGCTGCTGTACACTGTAAATTTCTCCGCTGTGGGATTAATAAAGGTTTAATCTATCTATCTATCTCTCTTTGCAGAAATGTCCTTCCTTAAATCCCATCACACAACTCAAAGTACCGCTGCTTGTGTGTGTCTATCTGTTAAGGTTACAGATCAGTTCAGACTTGTACAGAAATGTTAGTAGCTCCAACCTAGTAAGATTGCTGGCTCAACTTTTAAAGAAACATGACATGGGTGCTCATTCAGACATGAAGCTGACAAATTCAGTTGCCATCAGATTAACGGTAATGAGTGTGTCTCTGAAAGGGGCGTGACAGCATCACACTCAGCTTCAGCAGCTTGGATGGCTGAGTCACAGCCAGTGAGTTTAACCCTGAAGGGCTGGTCTTTTTAGCCCCTTTCAGACATGCACTCTATTTTGTTAATCAGACAGCAAATGAAGATGTTCACATCATGTCTGGTCACTTTTCCTTAAAACTATTGCCAGCAATCTGACTAGGCTGAACCTAGTAACATATCTATGATACTTTCAACACGGCACAAGTAGAAATGCAGTCACATTAGGAGTCATGCACAAACAGTGGTTTTATTTTATGAACTCCTATACACAGTTGGTGCGCCAAAATCACAACACACCTTTCTAACTCACTCTAGAATTTCCAATCAATTACGTTACAAAATGTAATGTCCATATAATTAAACTTTACTGCACCAATATCAGACTTTACCAGCTTTTATAATTAATCCTTATCAGTGGCGAATGCAATGCAAGTCTTTTTGTTTTGTTTTGTTTTTTTCCTTCCCACAAGGCATTAGGAGGAGCTGAAGTTTGTTGTTTGTTCCTTTCAGTTGTCAGGACAATTTCTCCTGAGTTGAATAACTACCTGCAGCATCACACAGCAGCAGGATCCATAAGTGCATCTCCAGAGAGAGAGAGCTGTGTGCATTTGTGCAAGTGTCGGAATTACAGTGCCGGAAAATTCATTACATTCTTAAAATGATAAATGATCCCTGAGAGAACAAGGAGAGCAGAGCAGTTTGGGTTAGTTTCTAATGGAAAGTCACACTGTGTAGGCATTCATGTCTTCACATCAGACAGGTGAGTCCTAAACTTTCAGCTTAAGTCTTCAAGAAATCTGAAATAAGCTCTGCTTTTAGTTATTTAGACACTTTAGTCCTCTTTGTATATATTTATTCTATTATTGCAGTATTATGCATTATACATCACTTGGTGTATTGTCGTATACTGCGGTTCTTTCCAGCACTGTGTATGTCTGAATGAAGCAGTGAGGAACGTCAACAGAACACTGATCTATGTCTGAATAACAGAATGCTACTTTAACAGAATGCTAAAGCCAACAATGTCCCGTGTCCCACATGAAAAGGGCTTTTGATTCACCAAACATGTGGTTTGATATTTGCAGGAACTACACCAACATGCTTGAGGGCCTCAATGGCTGTGAGCAGCTGCAGTGACAGAAAATGAAACAAAGGTGCCACAGCTGACAATGTGTTGTCTAAGTGTTGGCACGCTACTCCCATTGGTTCATATTAGGTAAGCTGTGTACAGCAATAGATAGGTTTTGTTGTCATTACTTGGTGGTGAAATATTCAAGTCTACTTAGCTTTTGTATGAGTTTGATTTCCTGAAGAGAGTGATTTTCCATGTCTTCTTTTCACCAGCTCATCTAGAGTCTTGTCAAGGATTTCAAATATTAGACAAGTATGTCCACTGTTCAAGCCTTGAACTCAGCTGCTGTGTTTCCACCTGCAGGTTCTGATAAAGTGACTTTTCCTCCTAATACTTCTAATAGTTGCATCATTTCCACAGTTACCAAAAATAATACAGATTTTCAACATTTCTTTGAAAAATGACCATCTTGTTTCCAAAACTTTGACACTAAATTTCTCTAAATTAATGTCCCTAAAATAAAAAGCAATTTTTTACAAATCACTACACTGCTGCTATCATATTCCTCACATTCCGAGGTACTTTTCATACAATAAATCTAACAAATTGTCATCATGAAAATGTCTGCATCACCCAAACTGTGCTTTACAAACAGGCCATCAAAAAATTCTATTACTTGACAGACTTTGAATTCAATCATTTATTTCCATTTTTGCACTGAAAACTTTTCAGAGTGCTTATTGAGGTTCATTTGTGTATTATGTGCAGGAAAACACATGGATTGGGTTTCATTTCCTGCATGCTGACTGTCAGGCCTCCAAAATGCAGGGGCTCTTTTCTGATTGGTGTGTAAAGTGCCATTTCTCCAGCAGGTTGGGTTTCTTCTACTTCTTTCAGCTATCCACTCAGTTTGTTCTACACCAAAGTTTAAATTTTCAGATGCTTTCCCATGCCCAGGTTTCTTAGAAATACAACTCTAAGTCCAAGTGCAAAATGAGAGAGTTCTGTAGGGCTTATATAGATGCTCATCATGCAAAAACATTTCGTTTCCAATACGTTTAAATGATGCACCTGCAGCCATGGGTTAGAAATTTAAATCTGTAGCAGAACAGGTGATCTATTGTCAATTTCTTGTTTCTAAAGTTGTTTGTTTGCTTTCATGAGTGCATGAGTTGATGAAGGTTGTGGAACAAGGAAATGGAAAAAGCAATTATTTAACTGAACTCATCTTCCAATCCTGAAAGATTTGAGTTGTGTAAAAAATCCCCTCCTTAACTCCAGTCCCATTATGCAGTTAAAACACTGAAATGTAACTGTGTGCACAATGATTGGCCTTAGCTTATCTAATCTGTCCCGAGAGCTTCGATGGAGCTCAGGATTCACCAAGAGAAGCTTTAAGACAAATAATTTCACTGTATAAACCTGGAAACTATGTGGGAGAGCTGGCATGTCGGCTGTGTAGAAGAACACAGGACTGTCAGATCCTGTATTAGTGAAGCTATTATCACTGTGTCATGTATGTAAATGCACACATAACCCTCAATATTAAGATCCGCTTATCATTTGTGCTGTTGTGTGGTGCAGCAGGCATTTTAAAAAGTCGAAGGAGAGAATCTGAACCACAAAATGTAAAATTACAAATCCCATAAATTACAAAATAAAAGGCTGAGACATTGGAAACCCTCACTGTAACTTTACTGCATGTAATACATCCACTGGCTGTACAGCATTGTGAAAATACTCCAGTACAAGAAAAAGTCCTGCATGAAAACATGTCTTTAAAAAAGTAAGTATTTGCAGCAAAATGTAGCTAATGTATTAAACTGTACCACTTTGGTTTCTCTGACTGACATATTCATCTAAATGTTTGAACTACTTTAAATACAGTTTCATATACAGGGACAGCAGATAAATCTGAGGTGTTGCCAGGTGGTAAATGAGAGGGGAAAAAAGAAAAAAACTAACCTTAACGTACAAATCAGTTTTTAGATTTTTTTTCTCTCTCTTTTTTTTCCCTAAATTTAGTTTATAGATTAAATCCGGTTAAGTTGTGACTATACCTGTGTGTAAATGTACTATGGTGTTGGTGGAACCAGGAACTCCATAAAATAATATAAACAACAGCAAAGTTTCTTTTTATTTTCTACACATCTATTTTCTGCATTAAAAAAAAAATCTGCTAAAAATGAGGTTTATGCAAAACTAAAAAAAATTACACCAGTTAGACCAGCGGTTCTCAATCTGGGGGTCATGGATGACCAGGGAATGTTAAATGGATTGAAAGTTCTTTTAAAGTTGATTAGGATTTATATGGTGACATTAATTCACGTTAAAGATTCTTTAAAATGCTTATTTTTGCTAGCCAGGCTATCTTGCTAATCAGAATCTTTTGTTTATTTCAGTCATTTCAGCTCATTTTCAAGGGCATTATTAATATCATTATCAATGTAATGAACTATGCCAAATATGTAGTCTGTTTAAAAAGACAAGTCTGAAAATCCTCGTAATAATTTACCATGACAACTCCTACTACTTCATCAGTTATTCTCTAATGCAATGCAATATACCATTTGGATCCTGCATAAAAATACACAAAAAGAAAAGTTGTGCTGTTTTAATGAGGGAAAAATATATTTCATTTATCAAACCTCTGTGCTTTTTGGTAAGAAACATCAACTGCAAGCTTAGCCTCACTGGATTACCTGGTAGACCTTGGATCAAAAATACATTACAGAACTGTGTTCATGATCCCTGAATGCTATTTTATAATGTCATTTTTGAAGAAGAAATCTTTGTTATAGTTTCAAAATTACAATACCCAAAGGTCAGACACCCAAGCACTGAGCACAGTCACTTCAATCTCATGAAATGTAAACTGAAAACACTCACAAAATACTGTCTGCTGCAGTCATTATAAGACACTTTTCACCAGTTGTGCTGGCGTCACAAGATAAATATAGAAAAATGTTACCTACCAGGCTGTTGTGAAGGATCCACATTCAACATACAACCTAAAAATATATGCAGATTTAATTGCTGAACATCACAGTAATACATGTGGATCATCCTGGTCTTGGCCTTTTCAGCATAAAATTCAGTCACAGTGGTCACTACAGACCTGATTGCACAACACTGAAACCATAAATTGTAAAAACTAAACCACAAAACAATTCAAACATCTTCTATTTTCCATACAGATAGAGGTCACCTTTAACACTGCTTTTGGCACTTGTGTGTCAGGAAACTCAGGGTTGACTTTAATAAACTATTTTCCAGTGTGTGGGCTGTTCACATTCTTTCTCATTGTCTCCACAGAAACGGTTGTATGTGGCTTTGGGGTCGAAACCCAGGATCTCCCTTTCCTCATGGATCCGGAAAGAGAAGGTGGACACCGATGTTCCTATGAAGAATCTGGAGACAAACAAATAATTACATAACAAAAGAAAGAAAAAGTGGACGGCGATAGAAAAGATTTCAACAATGGAATGTTACTTTAGAATGTGACATGCAATGTGACAACACAAGTCTCCCTGACTGGTTTTTCAACTAGAAGTGTTTCCATTGGGCAGGTATGATTAACTGCAGAAACATCTGAGACATTCAGTGCGAACATTAGATAACAGGTATTCTCTCATTGGTCACTGATGGCCCTACCTTACAAAATCAGCAAAAGCACGTGCAAAGTTTTTTTTTCCTAACATATTTACTTTGTATCTCTTAAATACAATAGATTATGTAAAAGTAACAAAGCAGTAACAGTTTATAGTCACAACTGTATACTTTTGCACAGTAGTGCTTTGAGCTAAATTATATCTTGCGCCTGCCAAAAATGAATTTGGCTGGCTCTAGAAATTTGTATTTATTTTTTTTGTAAGTTAAGTATAAATTGACTCTGCACTGGTGTGAACTGCCAGCAGGAAATAGCCACACGCTCCCACTCCAAGTTCAACATTGACAGAAACTTTTCTCCTCACCTACCTCATCAAATTTTAAATGCTACAAAACAAACTGCCAGCCATATTAATTCAAAAATTATGGCCATAAATAGTGTTCCAAAATCACTTGGCTAGTATGTGACAAAGTTTAGCTTTCTTATGGTCTTTCTTATGCCTTATACACTCACTGCTGAGACTTAGTAGTTTGGAGAGGTGCACAAAGCCCCAAACTGAATACGTAAACTTAATATACTCCCTATATTTACAGGTCCAGAGTTGGTATATGCTGAGGTAAAATAAGACTCCAACAATAGCATTAACATGCACCCAATCAAAATGCTAACAAGCAGGTTGCCATGGTCATCACTGGGTGAAGAAGATGGTAATGTCACTAATTTGGCCAGTATTTGGTCACAAAGCAAAAGACTGGACAAAAACCATTCACCTGCTGATGGTGTTTAATAATAATAAAAAAAAAGAAATGTTATCAAAGGGAGCACACAGGCTAGAAGAGAACTGGTCAAACAGAAAACACTGAAAACTGAGTTTGTAATGAACAAACAAGCTATAAACATAGAAAATATGTGCTATCTTCTGTTATTATCTGAATCCAATAAGCTCTCTAATGAACTTCTCTGCTAATCACCATACATGTTACATGTACTGAACATATACTGTATTTACCTTGCATGGGCACATATCCACTGGTCAATGATGGCCACTCCTCCATCTTTAAAGAGCTCCAGGTCCTCTGCAGATGGCTCATACCGCACCATGTCTGGCAACAACCTTTTCAGCTCCTTCAGTTCTATAAGATTGCATAAATTATTATTAATACTAGTACCCATTTTCTTTTCTATTATCACGATAATACAGTGAATACTTATTGTGTCAGATGTTTCGACATGCTTGTAGATCAGATTTTTTTTCAGGAAAATACAACAAAACCATTTACAAAATATTAGTAAATGTCTGTTTTGGTTAGAAAATAGTAGCATGACCAAACATTTCTGCATGCTATAGAATCATATAGTCTGTACATGTGATGGTGTACCTTCATCATCTGCATCTGTCGCAACAAACACTTTGTCAAGTTTGTGTTTCTTCATCAAGCTGCGCATTTTCTTGACTGCCCCCTTAAGGCTGGGAACATCCTCTCTGTGACCCCAGATGAAGTCCTTCCTGCGCAGGTGGACCCCCAGATATGACCCACCTTTAGCTGAACCAGGCTTGGCCTACAGAGGAAAGAAAGGAACAGAAAAGCAGTGTTTAATTAATGCTCAAAACCTGCAAATGAAGTGGTTCCACGATAAACATTCCAGGGGCCCACCTTCATGCGAGTCCAGTCCTCACTGTATATTGTGTGGTCTCTGTCATCTGTGGAGTTCAGGTATTTTGCTCTGAAGTCGTCTCCTATGATTCGCAGGTGCTTTGCAAAAACCATGCTACGTCGGGTCTACATTCAACACACAAAATTGTAAAGATTTGTACATCAGTTTACTGACAGCAAAGTGTGCCTTAAAGCGTTGGATTTAAACTACAACAATACAAGGCTTGCTATGAGAACTCAGCAAGACTATAGTGTTTCATTACATCTAACAAAAGCCTAGTATCAGTGAGCTTAGATCATTTAGTCTAACAATACCACTGTAAAAATGCAAAACAAAAGAAAATATGTCACCTAACCCGTGACACCGACAGCTCACGTACAGCTATTACATATAAGCTGACTTACGTCCCAGTAGTCCTTCCCAGCATAATGGTCATGAAGGAGTGTCTCCGCTCGGTCAAGCATAACTGATCTGCAACATAGCAAAATACAAATGGATCTTTCACTGTATGTGTCACCAATCTGAGAGAACAGCTGTAAGTAACACCACACTTTAACAACAATGAAGTAAGATCATCTTTCAGTCACTCAAACAAAATGATCAAAGACTAGGTTCTTTTTATTACAAGTTTTTACACTAAATATGCTCATTTTGACATTGTTTCATGTCAACATAGTGTTATTTTGATAGTTTGTTAACTCATCTGTCATCTGAGGCTTTCCTGAAATAGAAACTGTACTTCCTTACGATGTTTACACAAAAGACATTCACACTATCACAGTAAACAGAAATGCTTAACTAGAGTTACTTCTAAACACCATTCATTGCTAAATTTACCTGAAGGCACACACAAATCTTTTTTTTTCTTTTAGTTTTAGATTTCTAGCTTCTTTCAGCTTTACAGGTATAAAGTATATCTTAACTCGTTTAAACAAAAAGTGCTAAGACATTAAAAATCCACTATAGGTAGTGTGGCAAATGTGCAGAACCTTTATAAATACATTAGACAAGGCTGATTTAAATGTCTTAAAAAACTACAAAATTCAACAATTATAATATTGATCTATCTCCCACAGTCCTTTTCTAGCAGCTATCGGTATCTGACAGATGACAAGACATTATGCGTGCAGTATGTGTCAGTAAATTTTATATCAGCATGTTATCCTGCGGACTCACGTTGCTGTGATGTTTCTCTGCAGAACTGGGGCCATGATTGAGGCATGACCTTGGGCTGATATACATGTTACATTTCGAGCTCTTGTCTCCTCGTAGCCCCAGAACCAGCCCCTTGGAAACAGACAAGATAGATGAGACGGTTCATGAATGAAGAGATGTCAAAGAAGGAATACACAGATGAATATCATGAACTAGGGGCTGTGAGTGTCGTCTAACTGGATCTAAAGTGAGTCCATGTGTTGTTGTCCTGTAGTTATAATTAAGTTTCTTTGTTGAACTCGTTTTGCATTCACCACCCTGACTTTCACATCTTTACTTTTCACTGTGCTGTCAAAATATTACAAGTTATATCCTCCTTAAATTTTATATGAAGAAAACTTGAGACAAACATGACCTGTTTATGCTCCATCATGCTAGTTTTAAATGCTATTGTTGCCAGTATACATTGAATGTTTTGTTACCTGTAGTAGCCCTGTTTGTCTTTGGAGTACATCAGCTTCTCGATGCACGGCCGCTCATCAACTTTTTCCTCCCATTTGCCATCAGTCCATCCCTCAGCATAGTTTTGCAGAACCAGAACCTGGTCTATGAATGGGCCTCCATTCTCTACACCCAAGGAGAGAAATGATGAGTGTATGGCTTCAACACATATAAAATGAGCACAGTTAACAGCTGTTGGGTATTTGACTAAAAAGCTTGATGTATTTAAAAGCAATAGATAATCAATGAAAATTTCTGAAAATGTTTTCTTGTCTTAGTTACTTAATTCAAAAGCTCACCAGCAATAAATTCTTCATACTCAATGACGGGGACATTGGCCTGCAGGCTAGTGAGGCTGAAAAAGGCTCCCCAAGGGATGCGGATCTGGTGGATGTTGGGGCTCTGCCAGTGGTAGAGGCGACCCCAAGGGGGAAGCACCAATACCCAGTCGTGACCCTCCTTCCTCAAAGTTTTCACCAGGGAGGCCATGCGGATATAGACATCTCTCCGCAGATTAAAACCCTCTGGGGGGTTTACATCATACAGAAGGTACCTGGGATGACAGGAGGGTATATGAGAAAAAGATGTGGGTGGAAAAAAGAAGAAGCGGGCTCTTTGTTCACTGCACACAAGGGAGAAGGCTAGCTGGCTTTACGATACATCAGACTAACCCCATGGTAATTAAGCAACTTTGAGGCAATATAATATGTCAGGGATTGTTTGTGGGAAAAAAGCAGGGGGATTATGTCATTACGTAAGAAGTACCTTTCAAATGATGTTTACACTGGGCCCCAGAGTTAGTCTCCTCATTAGCGTGTACTATTTTAATAAATAAAGTCATGCAGATAACGTTACTTTTAATCAAATAAGGCCTCACAATGTTTTGTTCAATTTAAGTCGTTAAAACTCCTCATTTTAAATGAATGAAAGAGAAGTCTTTAAAGTGTTGCTTAACGAAGCATCTATATGCCGAACTTTGCTACAGCACCACAGTGTTTTGAAAAACCTATTAATGTAAAGGTCTAAGACGAACTTGTGTTTTTTATACATACGAATTCATTAAATTGACAACTTTCATAATGGAGTCTGGTACATCTTTCGCTCCGCATTGAAGAACACAGGGCTTGATACAAGCGGTTAAGTCTGGCAAACGGGATATAAACGCACACTTCATTTTTCAAAAGCTTACGTTGTAGTTGCCGTAAAAAAAAACATGACTCACAGTTGACAGAAATGAATAATGCAGCCAAATGTACGTTAGCATAGCTAGCTAGCTAACCGTAACAGTGAACTTACCGCAGATCCCGAGCGACGGCGACGGGTGCAGTAGCCGTGTGGCTGGCACTAAACACATTGTCACTGTTTACTGTTTCAAGTGCTGCAAGAGCGACAAAAATGGATAAAAAGAGTGCACTAAAAGAGCACGCTGAGGTAAGGAATATCACTGTTGTATGCAATGCTCTGTGCGCCATATTTCCTCTGAGCCACGCACATCCGGGAGCCAAAAAAGCGTCTGCACAGTTGCCGAGCAACCAGCATTCACATGCAGCCAGCAGAGTCCTGATATTTGTGAATAATGACATTTGTGAGAAATGACATTTGTGAATGATGAAATTTAAAGGGCTATGACGAGGAAGAGTCTGTAGCAGGGGAGGCAGCATTATCAGGACCACATTTCTTGGACCATTGTGTATCATTTTTATCTTTTTTGGGGGCCAGGTGGCATGGCCATCGTTTGGCCTGTATTGTACTTGTATGTACACCCAACAAAAATATAAACGCAACACTTTTGTTTTTGCTCCCATTTTTTATGAGATGAACTCAAAGATCTAAAACTTTTTCCACATACACAATATCACCATTTCTCTCTAATATTGTTCACAAATCTGTCTAAATCTGTGATAGTGAGCACTTCTCCTTTGCTGAGATAATCCATCCCACCTCACAGTTGTTCCATATCAAGATGCTGATTAGACACCATGATTAGTGCACAGGTGTGCCATGGAAGCTGAAAACATCCCAGTTCTTGCATGGCCAGCATACTCAACGGACACATCACCCATTGAGCATGTTTGGGATGCTCTGGATCGGCATGTACCAGTTCCCACCAATATCCAGCAACTTCGCACAGCCATTGGAGAAGAGTGGACCCCCACCCCCAAATAAAACAAAGCTGCACCTTTCAGAATGGCCTTTTATTGTGGGCAGTCTAAGGCACACCTGTGCACTAATCATGGTGTCTAATCAGCATCTTGATATGGCACACCTGTGAGGTGGGATGGATTATCTCAGCAAAGGAGAAGTGCTCACTATCACAGATTTATGAACAATATTAGAGAGAAATGGTGATATTGTGTATGTGGAAAAAGTTTTAGATCTTTGAGTTCATCTCATAAAACATTGGAGCGAAAACAAAAGTGTTGCATTTTTATTTTTGTTGAGTGCATTTATATACAATCCAGGCCAAATCACGAGAAGCAAGATCAAATTTGTGCAAAAAAAAAAATCATAGTTTCAGTGGTACAGCAAAATAAACATGATTATTATATGAAGAATCGAGGCGTCACTTTTTTAATTTTACAGGGGGCACTATGGAGCCATTTTGCCACACGTGTGCAACTCCCATAAAATATCAAATGTCCTGACATGCATGCAAAGTTTCACGGGTTTTGGGGTATGAGAAGGCCGCCAAAAATGCAATTCAAAAGACGGGAAAAGAGTCAAGAAGAAGAAGAAACCCTAGGGTTTCAATAGGGTCCTCCAGCACCGTTTGGTGCTCGGACCCTAAAAATGTGAGCATCACTGCCATCAATAGGCATGTCATACAAAAAAAGTGACACTGAAATTGAGAAGAGAAATAAACTGATCATGTCTCAGATACTTCACTTTAAATTTCAAAGTTCCCTGACTTATAGAAAAATTACTCTTCTTCAAAATCCAGAAAAATGAAAGGACAGCAGTTGATTTTTGTCGAAGGATTTATTGAGCAACAGTGCAAGGTTCAGAACCAGTTTATTGCACAATATTTTTTCTTTTGATACAAGTGAATGAACATAAAAGCTGTCAAAAACAAAAAGAATTGATGGCACAACACAGAAATAAAGTCAGTTCCTGTTGGTAGATTTTTAAGTTTTAAAAAGGTAAATAAAAACAACCAAATATTTCAGAATTAGAAACTAACACACAAAATGTGTTTTTGTTTTGTTTTTTCTAAGATAAACTCCTCATATCCAAGTCTAATTTTGTCCCTGAAAGTAACTGGTAAATGACAACGAAACCTGTTTAATATTCCTCTCCTTCCTCATCCTCTTCCAATGAGTCGATCCCCACCTCTTCATAATCCTTCTCCAGGGCAGCCA
Organism: Acanthochromis polyacanthus; assembly: GCF_021347895.1. NCBI lineage: Eukaryota > Metazoa > Chordata > Actinopteri > Pomacentridae > Acanthochromis > Acanthochromis polyacanthus. The sequence goes on from NC_067126.1 coordinate 28,515,542, forward strand.
TATCCTCTCTGGCCTCTGAGAACTCTCCCTCCTCCATTCCCTCACCAACATACCAGTGGACAAAGGCTCTCTTGGCATACATGAGGTCAAACTTGTGGTCCAGACGGGCCCAGGCCTCAGCGATGGCTGTGGTGTTGCTCAGCATGCACACAGCCCTCTGCACCTTGGCCAGGTCTCCACCAGGAACCACAGTTGGAGGCTGGTAGTTGATGCCCACCTTGAAGCCTGTGGGACACCAATCCACAAACTGGATGGTGCGTTTGGTCTTGATGCTGGCGATGGCCCCATTCACATCTTTGGGCACCACATCACCACGATACAGCAGACAGCAGGCCATGTATTTACCGTGACGGGGATCACACTTCACCATCTGATTGGCTGGCTCGAAGCAAGCATTGGTGATCTCAGACACAGATAGCTGCTCATGGTAGGCTTTCTCAGCAGAGATGACCGGGGCATAGGTGGCCAGAGGGAAGTGGATACGAGGGTAGGGCACCAAGTTGGTCTGGAACTCTGTCAGGTCAACATTCAGGGCTCCATCAAAGCGAAGTGAGGCGGTGATGGAAGAGACTATTTGGCTGATAAGACGGTTGAGATTGGTATAAGATGGACGTTCAATGTCGAGGTTTCTGCGGCAGATGTCATAGATGGCCTCGTTGTCCACCATGAAGGCACAGTCAGAGTGCTCCAAGGTGGTGTGGGTGGTCAGGATGGAGTTGTAGGGCTCCACCACAGCTGTGGAAACCTGAGGTGCTGGGTAGATAGCAAATTCAAGCTTCGACTTCTTACCAAAGTCAACAGAGAGTCTCTCCATCAGCAGGGAGGTGAAACCAGAGCCAGTGCCTCCACCGAAGGAGTGGAAGACCAAGAATCCTTGGAGACCGGTGCATTGATCAGCCTGTAGATATGGGCAAACAATCAGAAAGACTGTAAGATAATAGAAATAAACACAGAGCTGTAATGTTTACCAAAAGCACATTTATAAAATATTTGCTACACTGATGCTGAAGGTTATGCAGTACAACTGAAGCTCTATAACCAGGAAAATAGCTTAGTGGTCAGTGCACATATAGTATCTTCACATATGCATTAAATTTGCATGCACGTGGTCAGCTGATCAGGTTAATCCCCGCAAAGCCTACAGCCAAATGCTACTCAGACATTTAGGGCATTCACTTTCCCTTTAGAACCCCATGGAGAGGCAACATATCAGAACAGAGGCCATATAAACCAAACTTGGCCGCAGTAGTTCTGTAAATCACTGACTGCAGAGTGTCGTTTCAATGCAAGATTCTGTGCAGGTCTGAATGGCATTACTGGTAATCTTTGATCAGCTGAATATATTTTTGCAAGTTTTTCAGACAAGGCTTCATGAAAATGAGAGGGTATGACTGAAACATAGTGATTACCCTTTAAGTGCCTTACCAGTTTGCGGATCCTGTCCAGGACAGAGTCAATGATCTCCTTGCCAATGGTGTAGTGTCCTCGGGCGTAGTTGTTCGCTGCATCCTCCTTTCCTGAGATCAGCTGCTCAGGGTGAAAGAGCTGACGATATGTTCCTGTTCGCACTTCATCTGGAAATTTAAAAGAGCCACAGCTGAGCAAACCAATTCATCTGTTACAGGTAGGTTGATTAATTATTTATATGCATGCTGAATCATTTCTCAAGCTCGCTAAATCTCCTCACTTCATAATGTGTCATCGTAGAGTGATGTGTCGAGGACAAGACTATATTCTCAGTTTCTGCCTGAAATCTGTCTTATAGTGGCAATGCATTACATTTATGACTGTCACAAAGGAAGATACGACCTTCTGAAATTGCTCATTCTCAATAGTTAGTGCAATATCTTAACACTGACCAATGACAGTGGGCTCCAGGTCAACAAAGATTGCTCTGGGGACATATTTTCCAGCCCCAGTCTCACTGAAGAAAGTGGTGAAGGAGTCGTCGGGGCGGCCTTCAGGCTTGGAGCTGGGCATATGGCCGTCCGGCTGGATGCCGTGCTCCAAACAGTAGAGCTCCCAGCAGGTGTTCCCCATCTGGACACCAGCCTGGCCTACGTGGACAGAGATGCATTCACGCTGCAAGAGACGAAAAGAAGAGGGGCACACGATGAGATAACAGTGAAAGTTAAAGGCAGAGAAGTTATACTACAAATATGGGGATAATCAGAGTTTATACTATATAAACTACAGCTGTCAGAATCCAAGGGAGTTGTTTGCAAACTCTGCCACAAGGTGGAAGCAAAGAGCTATATTAGCAAAGAGAAAGAAGGTTGAAGGTGAATGCAACAGCAAAACTAATACACTGCAGCTGTCACTGGATCTCCTCATGTGACTGCCAGGCACAGTCATGAGTTCATGAGCCTGTTCATGAGATGAAATGGAGGCTGACTTCAGAGAACTACTGAGCATTTAATATGTTTACTATGAAGATGACTTCAACAATAGGACAGCAGTCTCATGGGATTGTGAAAGTTAGAATATGGTACATAAACAACTTTGAAAAGATGCAACATTTAAACTATGTTTCTGCTTTCAAACTGGCCTCTCATCTGATGTTTTTATTGTAAAACAAGATACTCTGTCTGTTTAAATCTAATAGACTATAATAGCTGACTTTATCAACAAAAAACTAGGTTGTTCTAGGTTGTTGTTTTTTTTATTATTATTGTACTCATATATACATTAGACATTCGTGTGTTTGTTTTTTTTGACACACCTGATACTAATGGAAGCAGAAACTAGATCAAGGTAATGTAATATATACCTTCAGATGAAGCAAATTTGTCAGCCATTATTGATCTCTTTCAAATGTCTTGTCTTGGACCATTTTGGGAAATCTAAAAGGCAGACTGCTTTGTGGCAATGCTGGACTTTTATAAGATTTTTGAAACAATGTGATGGTTGCTGGATTTTTCAAAAAAGAAGATTTTTTTTCTGGTTTGTTTAGTACATTAACAGTGTTTAAATAAATTAATAGCAAATGTTATCTGTATCGCCCACCTATGCCTGAAAACAATAAAAAATATTCACACATCCAGTCAGGTTACTACAGCATAAAGTGATCTGTCTTAAAATTGCTGCAAAAATGTTATCTCATGTATATTATTATGAAACCAAGAAAAGCAAGCTCATATTTATGTTTAAAGAGACATAACTGAGGAATACTTGATTTTTAATCAGTGAATTACTAAAACCAGTGTAATTTCCCTGTTAGTTAGGCTAAAATATCTCTGTTTGGGTCATGAATGTAAACAGGCGCAGTTAAAACCACCCTCCTTTCATTTCATCCTGCTGCACAAAACAGTGACAACCTGTCACATATGGTACACTGTATTTACACCCTGGTTGCTATTTTTACACAACACCCAACTTTCCCTTCTCAGTGATCAGGTGGTGGACAAACGTTGGGTGTCAGTGGGTGAAAGCGGTCTAGAAAGTCTGTTTTTTGTGTGTGTGTGTAATACATTTTGATCAAAAATAATGAATTCAATACTTCTTCTTGTTCTCAAAGACACTGTGTGGGCAGACAACGTTTCTTTACATTTCCTGTCCCTTCCAAAGATGTTTGCAGGTCAGCAGAGCCCTGCGCAGCAGCTATTTTCGGTTCCCCATGCTAACCTGACACCTAGCTGGAAAGGCTGACTGTTCCTGTAAACACTGACTCTCAGCTTCTGAAACAGCGGTCACTGCTGGGTGGAATTCTACTTGTGGAACATGTTTATCATAATTACTATATTACTTGAATGCTAACATGTTTTTTCCTTATCTGTGCTTTTACAAGCATATCGCAATAATCCAGGGCTTGCCTTAAAGACAAAGCTTGCTCCAACTGTCAAACTTTCTATGTCAATTAAACCTGACAGGGTGTGTCTGTCTGTGACAAGGGCTTGTCTGAAGTGCCATTACACTGACTTGAGATTCCAGTTCTGTCAGTGACTTCAGAGGTACAAACAAATACTCAGGATTCTGCCAGAGATAGACTGACAGGAAGCAAACGTAAAAGAGACAAAGACAGCAATCAATTTGTAAAAAGCTTTTTTCAGGTCAGCAGGCATTGGAACAGATATCCCTTAATGCTCCATTGTCACATTACGTGTTGGACATAATGTAGCATAAGCCAAGGCGAGGACAGATAATTGTCTACTGGAAACTTGGCCAGATCCAAACTGCTATGTATTTAGTGTATGTGTTTTGTAAGACTGGTTAATTATGCATTAAGAACAAAAAAAGCCATAATAAACTAGTCTACGTGGTTATCTGTCAATTAAAATCCTGCAATTTATGCTGGATTTCATTTTGGTCAGAAGTTTGTCTGTATGCAAATCTTAGTCTAAACCAACATGTTTCGACATCTACAAGCCCTTCTTAGAAGATCTTAGGTGTGGAGTTCCACATGCTTTTCAGGATGATTCACAATCATTACTGAGATTCAAACATTTGCATTGTGTCACAATCAGACAAAATGTCTGCCACTTTTCTAGCCTGCATCTGACTTTACGTCCAACAAGTCGATTTGTACATATTTGTTAGCTGACATTCACCTTCTTAAATGACCTGTTTCTCTTTGTGACCATCTCTTGATGTGCATTCTGTTTGCACTTTTAGCCCAAAACATCTCCTTGATAATATATTTTTTTAAAAACACACTGTGATATACTGTAGAGGAGTTGTGCTGCACATTTTAATTATGATGAACTCTTCAGCTCACACTGCTCTATACCTTACTATCTGAGAGTCCTCAAAGTAAAAGGAAAATCATTTTCACAGCCCTCGTGTTATCCAGTGTTGCTCAGCATGTTTGCTCAATAAAGGACTTTTCCCTTGTAGTGACCTACATTCATTTCCAACATTTTCAAACTCTTTAAGAACACCCATAAGGAAATGCAATTTGATTGAACTACTAAGATTTAAGGTCAAACACTTGATTTTGATAAATAATAGATTAGCCGGGCCTTTTCCTGCAGTGATGACCACGTCTGACTCAAACGGCACGGCTACACCGGTTTCTCTTCAGGTCTCTGTTGCTATTTTTACAGTAAACTGCACAAATGACATTAGCTGACCTAGATAAAAAACGACATGCTAAATATTGAAGTAAGCCATAGAGTTTGATGGTGTCACAGTCTGGTTGATTCGGTGTTACAAAACTACAATCATGTAATAACAGCCAGCTGTCAAGACCTTTGCAGAGCACATTCGGCTCTCTGGGTATGCCTTTCTTTTGAATTTAGTGCTTCTGTGACATGTCTGGATGCGTCAATGTGAATTTGCCTTCCAGCACAATGGCACAGTTTGTGAATTATTTATGCCAGTCTTACATATACTTTTATTTAAGGTCAGTCATCTGACTAAACAACCTTCACTGTGGAGCTCTGTGGCATGCATTTAGTCTCACTTCTTAGTATGGTTTGATAAAGATTTAAAATGGTAAGATTTAAAAATACAACTGTGACCAACAGGAACTAAATTTTACGCATCAGGACTATTTGATCTACATGGGTGCAGCGGTGTACTCGGTAAACAGGGATGCCATTTGGTTTTTATAAGCAGCACTGGCAGCGCTAACAAACTGTGTTTATACTACACAGTGCAAACAGAACACGAAGGCCGTGTGTGTGTGTGTGTGTGTGTGTGTGTGTGTGTGTGTGTGTGTGTGTGTGTGTGTGTGTGTGTGTGTGTGTGTGTGTAGGCTGAATTTCCTGACCCGACTAGAAACTTTTATTATTAACCAAAGTAGTAAATAGTAGTAGTAGTAAATAAATCCACTGGACTTTAAGAAAGTTCCTTGAAAACGTTTGACCTCTCAGCCAAGAGGCTTCTTCAGTTCTGGTGGTGGACTTAAAGTCCAGTGGATTTATTTAAACTACTTTGGATAACCAAGACATGGATGAATGAGAACCTACACAGACATCTTTTATTATTAACAGCTTTATCAGCAACAGACCCAGATGCAGAGGCTGCAAGATTATCTCTGCTTCAGGTTGTAGGGATTAAAGTAACTGCTATGAGGTAACCATGACTGTTTGAATTTCGGAGGGAAAAAAATTTCCTGCTCTGCAGAATTAGTGGCCCTGACTCAATCTGAACTGACTTGTCGGCAGAAATGTTTTGAGACACACCTACATTCCTCGCTGACTTATGTTTGTAGTAAGCACACACCTGGCAGCGTAGAAATACATTATAGGTACTTCAAAATGCCATTTGAGATAATGAACAGTACTTTTTCCACTTTAGTTGGAAAAATACTGGAGTATTAACAGAATAACTGCAAATGTATAGCATCATCTGTGTCATAATCTATTTGATTTGTGTGTTTTCTCTCTTGCTGTGCTGAAATGAACACTGAAAATCACCAGCACTTGCTCATTCAGGGCAGCAGCCAGCTCAGCTTTACTGCCAGTCAAAAAAAAGAAAAAAAAATCTATTTCTGACAGAAGGGGTCCTGCTGCAGGAGGCCGCACAGGGAGCAGCTCAGAACTGCTGCATCACTTGGTTAACCTGGCACACTTTTCAGGCACATTTAAATAGGCTACTGACGCACACTGTAAAAAACGTAGCTGCTAAGGACGCATTTGTTGGCAGAACTTTCTCTACAGTATCTTACAGAATTCTACTCACCATTGTGGAGTCTTTTAGAGTGGCCTCTGAGAGAAAAGCTGTTTGCAGTTGAGGTTAGCTGGAGCTGCTCACAGCGGCCGTCTATGTGGTCCGGGTGAGTGAGTAATACCAGGTGGGTGTCGAGCTGCTGCGATATATCCAACACTAACCACTCCCACCTGTCTGTCTCACGGGGCCGCGCATCTGGAACGCGCAGGCCACTTCGTACATCTCAGATACATAAAAAATCCAAGCAAACAGGCTGAGTGGTTCGTGCTTCGTTTGTGCTGATTTGTGGCGTTAAAATTTTCGTTTTTGCTGCTATAGTTTTTGAGATATTAAAGATTATTTTTTAGCTCATTCAGTGGTCACTTCGAAATGAACCAGACTGGTTTACTTTTTTTAGTGCTTCGTGCTGTTCAAATTTTTGTTTGTGCGGCTATATTTTTCCTGCTTCATCCTCCTTACTGATCTGCAGAAACATCTCTTGCTGCTTCTCTGCTCTTCTTCTAGCCTAGCCACACCACACCCATGTTTCTGACGGCACAAGGGTCTAGGGAAGCTCGACAGGGAGGCAGGCGGGCTAAAAGGTTGTCTATCAAATCCCTCTGCAGCAATTGGGTAGGTATACAACCAATCAACGCAACGAATAGGCTGACGTAGTTCCTAGAGCACCGGCGGATTGTAGCTAAGTCTCATTAGCTTCCCAACCAGCGGAGCCGCGGAGCCAACTGGTATATAAAGGATTTGCCGTATCCCGTCGGCATAAGTCCAAATACGTCTTTCTTCTCAATGAAACACTTAAGTGCCGTCCTTTGTTTATCTTTCAAGTTGAATTTTAGATTCAAATCTTTAAGGGCTGTGGCCAAAGCCGAGTTGAAAGATAACTGTTTATTGTGCCCTGGTTGTTTCTGTCAGAATCTTCACGCCTCTGTCGTCACTTCCTTACGCCCGCCTTCTGACTCTACACTTGATGGTGATTGGTCCGGCCAGTTTTAGGAGAATCCAGCCTCGAGCCTTATGGAGGGTAACTAGACCCACCCTGGCAGAGAATTAAATTCGTTTCCGTGGGTTGTCTAGCGCGGCTAGGCTACTCTTCTTCAGCATCACCCTCCAACTCCTCCTCATTCTCCCTCTGACTGTCTGAGCATTCTGGGTAATATGGACCCTTCTGCATCATCTTCAGCTCCTTCTTCACAAAAGTCACCATGTTGTCCTCCAGTAGCTGGAGCAGAGAAATGTGTCAATGAGTCCATCAGAGTGAAATCATGGAGCCAAACATCAGATCAGGTTCCACCCCAGCTGACTGTTGCACCCATGTGTGAATGCTTAGTCCTCTTCTTTCTTTGAGGTTTCAGCTTCCTCCAGTTTGACTTGATAGAATTAGAGCTGAAATACTGATTTTTTAAAAACTAAATAATTGTCTCAAAATTTTAATTCCTACCTTGCTCTTATTTAAGATTTTGCTACATTGGACACAGCTACATGTCACCCGATAGCCAAAGTTAGTCAGCAAAGCAACAAGCAGTGATGAAACATCAGCAGCATCAAAGCTGCATGTTGTGGAAGAGTTTTGGTCGGTGGTGGAGTAAAGATCTCATTGTAGAGGCAAATCATAAGGCTACTGTAATACTTAAACACTGATACTTACATGAGCGGACAAAGACATTCATTTAGGTGTGTCATGTCGTTTCCTGGTCCTGGCATCGTCAGTGCTGGAAAACCTAAATGGAACACAGCCGCTGGACATGCAAAGACAAGCTAAACTAGCTGCTGTCATTTTACTAACTAACCTGATGAAGACATCAGGATTAATTTCCTCTTCCACCTCAGTGAAACACTTCACTGGTTTCACTAAATAGTAGACAGACTCTCAGTAGATGTTAACTGACTTATGACAATCAGGAAGTTTTATGGGGAAACTGGAGCTGAGGATTATCATGTAAATAGTGTTTTACTGAGTATTCAGCCTCGACATTTAGGGTGTGTAATACTTTGAGATATAAAATATTTCGATATAATTTCAGTTCCGTCCATCCCAGCATGCTGAACTATAAGCTGATAATTCTTGATAAAGAAAATGATATGAGATGATTAAAGATATGTGATGAGGAAGGAGAAGCAGTATGATCACTGTTATATTTAATCTGTTCATGATTGGACTGCATGCAGCCTCTTGACCTTCCTTGACTTTTCCAACAGAGGGCGCTCTGACGCCAACAATCACTTTCTGGTTTCCAAGGAAACTTCGAAACACATCAGTTCACACAAGATGTTCACCCAAACACATACTTACTTGTGCACCTTAAGGGGTTGGGTTTAAAATGTGCAAAAGAATCACCTGTAATTCTCTGTAACATCATAATTCCATTAGGTGATGTGGCTTCCTTGTGAGTAAGAACATCACACTTTGGTCAGAGTGTCAGTGCTCTGCTGACAACTCAGAAAACAACAGCACCAAGCCAGAATGCCTGTGGAACACATTACTGACAATGACATTATCATCATCACACTGCATCCTTTGTTGTTCTGATTTATAGACCTCTGGTGGGATCAATTCCATCCTGTATGAGAAATAGGTGCACTCATTTGCAGCTTGTTTTAGGGCACATAAACCTACTGTTTAATCCATCCCATATAACTGTGGTCAATTTCCCATGATATATTATTTTAATATGACTGTTCGGAACTAAGTGGGAACCACTGGGGCTGAGAGGTAAAACCAACACCAGAGGGCCAAACTTGAGACTGACTCCTAAAGCGAGTCAATCCTCGTTGACCTCCGTGTTCCAATGTCCAACTTTACAGCAGAAATAAACATGTTTACAGTCTGGAACTAAAAACAAGTCTGGATTCTTTAGCCCATCTAACCAGTCATGACAAATGTTTGCACTTTGAGCATGTGCCAGAAAAGTCCTCATTTTTCAATGTTAATTCTTCTTTTAAGCCTTATTCTTCAGGACGTTCTCATGTTCGTAATGTCCACCCTTGATAAAAAATAAAGTCCAAATCACTTTCCAGGAATAATTCATGTTTAACAAACATCTCCCTTGTCAAAAAAAGGTTTTTAAATATGCTTAAAATGTCCACACTTTAGAAAAAAAAACTGTCACCATGTTCTATAAATTTGGTCACTTCCCATGTTTAAATAAAAAAGAAAAAAAAAACATCCTCAGTTTAAAAAATGTCCCAATTTCCCAAAAGAAGTCACAGGAAAATGTCCAACTTTTGTCAAGTTTTTTTTTTTGCTGTTCAAAACACTTCAATGTTTTCTCACTTGAAGAAAAACAGGTTTTTGAAGTTTCCAGATCTGTCTTTACTTTAAAGTCTGAGAAATGTCATCAAATTAATTCAACTGTAAGTGTTGGTTTCAAAGTGAACATGAAGCTATTAAATGGTGAGAAGGTTCCAAAGAAATCTCAGCAGGAGAGCAGACTTCCCAACATGCATTTCTTCCACAGTCAAAACACTGTTTTGGGAATACTCGTGATGGAAACCATCATTCACACATTTAATTAAGTTGCAGTTGTTCCGTCTCACAATGATGACAACTGAAACATAATTGAAGCTCACATCAAAACAACCAAACATCTTCATCCTGATTCTGCTACAAACAGACACCAAGTTGATTTCCTCTGAAATTCTTCACACCGAAAAGAAAAAGAATCAAGCAGACAAAAGTAATGTCTTAAAAAAAAAAACAGTCATTTTATTTATGAGACATGGAGTAATCAGAGAGCTGATCTGATGTTTGGCTTCATGATTTCACTCTGATGGACTCATTGACACATTTTAAAATATCCCCTCCTCAGATAGTCACGGTCAAGCTATGCAGTCAGTTTCTTAGTCTTTGTGCGGGCCCGACATCCTGCAAACCAATTCATGACAAAAACTCTTCACACGTTGCAATTTCATTACATATGCTTGCAGTTCAACATTTTGAAAGCTAGAGGTCGTAGTTGCTTCACTATGAGTGCCTGAGTGAGTGAGTCAGTCCATGTGACATCTGAGAGTGGAGTACATTCTTTCACCACCAGACTGCTTCCCGCAAAATGTTTTTGTCATTATGTCACCCTGCTACCATCCTGTTCTTTACGTAAAACTGAACTGTGTGTTCTATTCTATAGAGTTATACAGCATGTGGTTTGCTGATAGAGTTTGCAGCATAGTTTCAGCTGGGTCGAGAAGTATTTGAACGGTGACATCATTTCTGCAAGTTTGCCTTTGTAAACCACATTGCATTTAAAATGAATGAATCAAAATGTGATTAAAGTGTCAACTCCCGGCATTAATTTAAAAGGTTTAACAAAAGCACGCTGAAAAGTATATTTCTTTCCCAAACACACACATAATTAGAAATACAGGGTTTATTTTTAATGCTTTGCAGCCGATGACTGTCTGAAATCTGAGCCCAAGAACATTACCAACTGCTGAGCTTCCTCCTTTGAGACACTTTGCTAGACCTTTTCTGCAGCTAGCTTCAGTTGCTGTGGATCTGTCTGCCTTTAATTTTGCCTTTAGAGAATAAAAAAGATGCTCAGTTGGGTTAAGGTCAGGTGACTGACTCAGCTATTTAAAAGCAGTCCATTTGTTTGCCTTAAGGGTTGCTTTTGCAGAATGTTTTGGGTCATTATCTATCTGTACTGTGCTGCTCTATAAGTTTTGCAACATCTGACTTAATCTGAGCAGAAAGTATCTCAGGATTCTATTCAGAATGTAAGCAGTCATCCTGCTACTTCTGTCAGTTGTCACATATTCAATGGACATCTGTGACCCAGTTCCAGTGACAGCTATACATGTCTGTGTCATAACACTGGCTCCACCATTTTTGACAGCTGATTTGCTTTGGATCATGAGTCCTTCCGTTCTTTCTCAATACTTTTTCCTTCCCATCATTCTGCTATTTCATCTTGGTTTCATCTTGTTGCAAAGCAAGGCACCTACTTCCCCTAAATCAACACCCCTTTGGACTACATATTGACAGTTCCCACAAACAGCTGAAGAAATCAAGTCCAGACCTATTATGTCCTCAATTCATCATCAATAACAATAAAACACGCCACACCCTGTTCTGAAACTCTTTCATTGAATCTAATTACTTTTAAGCTTGTAAAAATTGAGAACTATGCTAAATTGTCTGTAACTGCTCAAGTGTTCATGAAATATGTGAACTTTTGTCAAACATCCACAATCAAGGCTGAAAGTCTACGTTTCCATCACATCTTGCTTATTTCATTTTCCACTGTGGAGGTGGCTCTAAATGGATCTGTCATGACCTCAAATGGTGCAAATTATCTATCCATCTAATTTTCCCATTCAGCTCTTAGTCTCTGTGTTTCTTTCTCTTCTTGTAGCACTAGCTTTATTATCACCCATTAGTGAGAAGATAAAATTGTGTGGCGCTTGGGACTCTCACATAATGGAAGTAGGTCATAGCTTTATGACTCAGACAACACCTTTGAGGGCAGCACACCTGAAAAAAAAAGACAACAGCAAGGTGTATACTTTCCCACCGATATTGCAGCTTATGGAACATTAAACATCGATAAAGATTTAGTTTTTTTTTTAAAAGCAATTACTATAGTTTATGTGGTGTTAAACACATTATAAAACAATGTGTTATATGTGTATATATTTAACATTGCGTATAATTGCATACTGTTTATACCATAGTGCTTTGTGAGGTGTTTGTGTTAGACGGATGTGATATCAACATCAATTACTGTGTTGGTTCCCAAAGAGTCTCACAGCCTCAGGAGAGAAACTGACCTCAAAATGAATAGCGGCACAGTCGATGCTGTGGTATCACTTTTGGCCTCCCGGCTATCACAGCTATATTCATGACAAACCAGACTTAAAATCACCTAGGTTGGTTTCACATAAGTGCAGAGAGGTTGTTTCGAGGCTGATAAATAAAGATAACAAGGAGGAATTCTGTATGACATTTGTGAGAAAAATGAATACAGACTGCTTCAGTGTTGTATCACAAAACTGCAGAACTTACTGAACACATTCCCACATGGTTTGATGTCATTACTGTTCATGCCTGCTGATCTTGAAAGTAGCTTAATTTGTTTTAACTATCACAGAACGTTCTGTCTTGCATCCATGGCATGTATCAACAGTTTAGGTTACTCCAGCCAACTGAAGGAAGCAGATACTAACAGGCTACCTTATGGAAGATCAAGATACAAAAAAAAAAAAAAAAAAACCATGATCATGTGAACTATAAAACCTACTGGATACAAATGGCTTTTGAAGTTCAAAATCTGAATGGACAAGGGTATGCGAGTGCTCTGTGGCTAAGTCTGGCAGTTGTTGTTTGTACCATGTAGTCAGCTAATACCTTATGAGGGAATTCACAGGTACTCCATTTCTCCCTTCCAAGGCTCTGATGAGCTAACAAAAGAATCACTAGCAGGTCCCACATAAACTGTATTGTAGAATTTTTAATTCAAACATAAAGTTTAGTGTCTCATCTGATATTCTTATATCCATATAAATCTTTTTCAAATGCATAACAAAAATGAATCTGCTGAAAATGACAAATATTTGCTTTGATACTTCCTATCATGATAGTGGAATGAAACAATAGATGGACTCATTAGATGCATTGAAATTACAACACAAAGTCATGTATTTGCAACTGCCGAGCGAAACTACATTATTCCCTCATCTGGTGTTCTGCTTTATGAAATATGAGTTGCTTACGTACCAGTACAAAACACTCACAAACTCACACAATGACTAGGGTGGTGACCTCTTTTTGCATTGTGTATATGTGTATCAAGTGGATGATCTTATCCTGGTCCCATCAGTAGGTTCTCTGATTACAGCTCTGATCAAATCCCTGCACACCTCAAGCTGTGGGTGTATAAAAGCAGAGCATCACGGCTGTCTCTGGCACTACATCTTCTTACCGATACCTTGACATTGGAGAAGAGAGATAAATCATGGTAAGACATGGCTTGCTTGTGTGAAACCTACTGAAGGTGCATGTTACTGTGTTTAGTCACAACTGTGAGATATTCTGTGTTTGTTCAGAGTTGAGCAAGGTTTTCATTAAACGATGAGATAGTTACTATTAAATCAAAATTAATCTGTTTTTTATCTGCATCAATCCATGAGAGATGTAGTGAGGTACAGTATTCTAACTGGATTGAAGTAGTTAAATAAAATGATGTGTGGCAAAAATGCAGAAAGTAAACAGATGCTTCTAGTAATTCAAGAGTGTTACTCACTCTCTGCAGCGTGAATGTATCTCCATTCATGTGGGCCAAGCTGGGGCCCAGATTGGTAATGCATGCTGGGAGCTGTACTGCCTGGAACATGGGATCCAGCCCGACGGACAGATGCCCTCTGACAAGACTGTTGGGGGAGGAGACGACTCTTTCAACACCTTCTTCAGTGAGACAGGAGCAGGAAAGCATGTTCCCAGAGCCATCTTTGTCGACCTGGAACCTACTGTCATTGGTCAGTGACAATTATATAGCTAATTATCTTACATAGATTAGATGTTTTTATGTAATTCTGTACTTTAAATATAACAACGCTATATTTTTTTTAAGGGAACTGGGATAAGGATTGTTGCATTTAGCAGAAAGGGATTGGGAGATGGCAATAAACTCCATATAAAACAGACCTTGTGGCTCTGTGGAAACATTTCAATACAAAGCTGTAAGAGTAATTCACCATTAGGATTCACTGACTCACTACTGTTGTTTGGTTGTCCAGATGAGGTGCGTACAGGAACCTACCGTCAGCTGTTCCACCCTGAGCAGCTGATTACAGGAAAGGAGGATGCAGCCAACAATTACGCTCGTGGACACTACACCATCGGCAAGGAGATCATAGATCTTGTTTTGGACAGGACACGCAAACTGGTGAGACTGTTTGAAAATGTCAGTGGTACAAATTTGTAGTATTTTCAACTGTTTTTGCTTGAATAAATTATTCATTGACCTTAACATGTGTGAACTATTAAATTTCCAGGCTGATCAATGCACTGGTCTGCAGGGATTCCTCATCTTCCACTCCTTCGGCGGAGGCACCGGCTCTGGTTTCACCTCCCTGCTGATGGAGAGACTCTCTGTTGATTATGGGAAAAAGTCCAAACTTGAGTTTGCTATCTACCCAGCACCGCAGGTTTCCACAGCAGTCGTGGAGCCCTACAACTCCATCCTGACCACCCACACCACCTTGGAGCACTCTGACTGTGCCTTCATGGTGGACAACGAGGCCATCTATGACATCTGCCGCAGAAACCTCGACATTGAGAGACCAACGTACACCAATCTGAACAGGCTCATTGGCCAGATTGTGTCCTCCATCACTGCCTCACTTCGCTTTGATGGAGCCCTGAATGTTGACCTGACAGAGTTCCAGACCAACTTGGTGCCCTACCCTCGTATCCACTTCCCTCTGGCCACCTATGCCCCGGTCATCTCTGCTGAGAAAGCCTACCATGAGCAGCTATCTGTGGCTGACATCACCAACACCTGTTTCGAGCCAGCCAATCAGATGGTGAAGTGTGATCCCCGTCACGGTAAATACATGGCCTGCTGTCTGCTGTATCGTGGCGATGTGGTGCCCAAAGATGTCAATTCTGCCATCGCAGCCATCAAGACCAAGCGCACCATCCAGTTTGTGGATTGGTGTCCCACAGGCTTCAAGGTGGGCATCAACTACCAGCCTCCAACTGTGGTTCCTGGTGGAGACCTGGCCAAGGTGCAGAGGGCTGTGTGCATGCTGAGCAACACCACAGCCATCGCTGAGGCCTGGGCCCGTCTGGACCACAAGTTTGACCTCATGTATGCCAAGAGAGCCTTTGTCCACTGGTATGTTGGAGAGGGAATGGAGGAGGGAGAGTTCTCAGAGGCCAGAGAGGATATGGCTGCCCTGGAGAAGGATTATGAAGAGGTCGGTGCTGACAATTTGGACGAGGAGGATGACGGGGAAGAATACTAACTTTCATTAAGCCTGCATGTACGACAACATACAAATCTGTAGTTGAGGAAAATTTATCAACTGTATGAATACACTAACAAAGTTACAATTTCAATTAGAAAATAATACATTGTATTAATCCCTATTAACATAAAGTAAGAGTACAATGGAGAACTAGAAAAACAATTATATGGTTAAACTGACAACAACTGACAACTCTCAAATCTTAGGTGAACATCTTAAAACTTGAAAACATGAGGTTTACAACTAAATCATTTGTTCTGCCACCATCTGAGCACATTGCATTCAGACTGAAAGCAAAAAACAATCCCTTCACTTTCTTTGGGTGTTTAATGCTCGCTTCTTTCTGCAGTTAAGACAGAGAAATTTAGACCAAACCCTCGCTTCTGTTCACCTCCCCCAACATCCTCTCCCATGAGGAATGTAAGTTATGAAAGGGCTCCTATGTCAGTTTCTATATACCATTCAGCTGTGACTCTGTGAGAACGAGAGAATATAACTGACAAAGTCACTGACTGGTGTTGTTTGTCTAGCTCATACTCAGACTGTGGCCTGCAGCAACAATAGGATCCCAGTTCAGCTATGTATGAGTCACAGCGCTGTGATCCCAACAGTGCTGCTGAAAAGCTGTATCCAAAAAAAAAAAGCAGAACACTGGCCTCAACATTTCTCGGAAATTTTATCTTTTACATTTCAGAGGTGTATCACACTATAGTGGTTGCCACTATCTTGTGTCTGTGTGCTCTGAATTCTGTCATTATATTGAAATGTTGAACAATGCCATATCATTTCATTTTATGTAAATGGACTCTTTCTTCTTACCATTTACTTTTCCTACCATTAAAGCGTTCAATGATCAGAAAAAAAATCATTTTACAGACTCGTATGCGATTATTCATTTAATGATTTAACACTGACACTAAATGAGCTATGTGTGTTGGTGACCATGTGGGTGCACATGCATGCATTAAACAACCATTATTGCGCTCTTGCCCAGGGTCCTTGTTACATTATATGAATGCAGGAATGTGTGGGAGTGAGCAATTTGCATGCTACTAGTAAATTCATAAGCACAGATAAATGACTCACTTAAGGTACACTGCATGTAATTCAACTACTCTGGTAACAGTCAGATATATGCACACAATTTCAAAAAAAGAGGGGAAAAGTGGTTATGAGGGACACAAAAGAGGGATATTGTTTTCATCTGTAATGGTCTAATCTCAAACTGACAGACAATGCTGGCAAATGTGACAGCAAAAAACCCAACAGACAGTGTTAAGACCCAACTGCTCGGGTCAGGTGGGTGTCACAAAAACCACCAGTTGTCGAGCAATTTATTGCTCAGCGACAAATTTAACACAAAAGTGATCACAAGACTGGTGGATGTTGCTAAATCAAAAAACCAAGTAAAAACAAACAAATTCCTTAGCCAAACCTAAACACAATAGCAACAACCACCACAGACAAGATAAACCAATACAAACTAGCGACTAGTGCACAGAATTAAAAAGAAAAGCACTCAGAGCACAGTACTTCCCCAAGGCTGTTCATTCCTCCATAAGGCATTGTCAGAAACACAACATGTTTTATTAGTTATTGATGCTCAGAAATCACAGCAACATAGAATGTGGCCATTTAATATAGATTTACCTATAAACAAAATGACGATGAGCTTAGCACAGGCATGTGGTATGCATACGTTATGCATGGATACTGAATCGCGTGACATAAATATGTAGCAGGCAGCGGGAATTGAAGGGACTCTGAAACACCCTCACACTTTAATCAATTGTTCCTTGTATCATTTCTGACAGAAAAGTCCCAGTAAGTCTGTAGCAGTGGATTTATAGTAGGATTGTAATCATTTGATCGTCAGCAGGCAGCTGACGTAGCGTTCACTTGTCATGGTTACAGTGATGTCATATCGCAATGATACAGAAATCCTTAACAAATCCAGAGATCCAGACTAAGCTGCATCAATGCCAAAATCCAATGAGGTGGTCCTTACATCATTTCTGGCCTTCCCTGAAAATTTCATCCAAATCTGTTATTCTGTTTTTGAGTAACGTTGTGTACAGACAAACGTATGTCGATCGTCACATAACTCTGCAGCGTGCATTGGCGGAGTAACTAGATAAATGTGGTACCTCAAAACACCCACATTTAAGACAATACGCAAAGAAGTCAGAAGTAGGTTCTCACCAAATTAGCAGGCTACTAACAGGAGCCAGTCTTCAAGACAGGTAGCTTCTCACTGCTCTAATTTTCACTTAGCCACTGCTCAATGATTACAGAACCTGCAGACCACATAGACACAAGAGGCACTAGGGCGAATTGGTCTCACTAAATCCAAGCTTCCCCGACTGAGAGTTTGGTTGCAGCATTTATGCACAGATGTGGTGATGGTTGGGATTTTGTGAGAGGAGGAGTTGTGGCCGTGGACCAAGCCCACAGGTCAGAAGGTGTGGCAAACTAGTGGTGAGGTCTGTTGTGTTATGGCAGGTTCATTGGCTCCAGTGCAGAAAAGATGCAGGACACAAAAGCTCCACGATGTTCGTTCAGCCAGTAGTGGCATGGACAGCTGATGGATGGCTCCCGACGAGGTAGGTATGGCGTCCTAGGTGGCGTGGCTGATGTTCACAAAGGCAGCAGGTGTGCTTTTCAGATGACAGAAGATCTCCAGGAGGATGAAAGCCTTGGAGTCCAGGTAAGGCAACTTGCTGCAGGCAGTCAGTGGACGGTGACAAGCCAGGGAACACCAAGCAGGCAAGAGCCGATGCTAAACAGAGAGAATAGGATTACACGTAGCTCAAGAACAAAAAGCTCAGACTAGAAAGCACAAGGCACTAGCTGAGGGTAGAATCACAGTCCAGCTCCAAATGAATAATGGCGTCTGGTTTTACAGAGATTTAGGAGTAGGTGATTGCATGACTAGAACCTGCTCGTGATCTGCTGATTGATAATTAGCCACACCTGCTGCCAATCTGCTGCACCACTGTACACCTAGGAGAGGGAGAGAAAGAGATCAGACCTGGAGGAGGGAGGAGCACAATGCCACTAGTCACAGCCAGTCACTCCTGATGACTTCCAGGTGGGATCTGGAGCTCCTTCTTCAGCAATCTGCAAACAATATAGTTTTCACAAGCCATCCCAACACACAGAGGCCCTACAAAGTCCATTGCCAACCACATGACTAGCAGAGGACGTAACAGGCAGCATAAGGGACTTCCCTCTATTTTTTTTTTTAAACTGCTGTTCCCTCCCGCCAATGAACTATGCAGCTGCTTGCTGAGATTTTCTGCCGGCCCCCTCCACTTCCTTGCCTATAAAAACCCTGACTCTCCCTCTCCTCCGCACTTCTGCCTTGTGTCTGAATCCTCAACGTCGGTCGAAGGACAAGCAGACAAAATGGTGAGTAACTGCTTATCTGATGACGTAGCCTTGAAATTTCCACACTCTCTCTCCCTTCTGCCTCTCTTTGTCTCTCATTCTTAACATTAGATGGAGTAAATATCTAGGCCTCTTTAATGCTCATAAGGCCTCTGCTGTGGAGCTGATGCTACAAAAGCAGCTCTGTTCTATTAAATGACAGTGGTTTTGAGCTCAATTCATGTAATTGAACATTTTTGGGCATGTCTGCTAAGAATTCAGGGAGAGGACTTACTACAATAGTTACATGTGCCTACAAGACAAGTCTTTTCTATACTCTTGTCAATCTAGGCCAGATCACAGACACTCTAAGTTTGACTGCTGTGTCATGTTCAAACTTGTTTAATGTGCAGCTGATCCCATAGCAAGAAATGTATCAGGTTGAAGCAAGACAGGATCAGTCTCAGTCCTATTTGTTTCGGATTACAGTTGTCTTGACTAAAGAGTGAGCAGGGTAATCGTGGCAGTGGGGGGATGGATAGAAGGAACAGAGAAAAGAGGAGTGGTCTGGCCTAGGCAGTATGAGTTAGTGGGCAGCCATTTTGCAGCTGTTAGGAGTTTTTGGTTTGAGAGATGTGGAGAGAGAGCCAGGAGGGAGGGAGGGTGACAAAGCGAGACATCCCTGACTGTTACACAGCACTATGCAGCTGGACAGGGTGGGGGAGGAGAGAGACACAAAGGAGGGGATGAGGAAAGGGAGGAGACATGGGATAGAGGGGTGGGGGCAAGGTTTTCACATCTTCCTGAGGCATGGCCTTCCTGTCTGCCACATATTGCAATTGTGTGTTGCAGTCCCCCCCCCCCCCCCCCCCCCAAGAAATCCATAAAACTGGCTCCTGCACATAAATGGAGCTTTTAGTTATGTCACATCTGTAATTACTTTTTACTGCCCATCAATTCTACTCAGACAACCCTGAATGCAGACTACTACCTGCTCTACTTAAATGCTGGCTTGCCAGTATGTGCAGTGCATTACTGAAACCTTCAGCATTCTTTTCTGGCACAGAGTTTCTTGCAGTCAACTTTTTTCTAAACTATGCAGTTTCCTAGCCAAACTGAGTGCTGGTGTTGTATAAAGATTGTCCTTAATATTGAAATTCAAGGAACAAATAGGGGATACCATTTCAGTTGGTACACACTGTAGAAGCAGACTACTATTTAAATGTTGGACTGTTATTTTTTTTATTTTATTTTTTGCAATAATTGGTGTTGAGGCCAAACAGTAGTTACACAACAAATATAGAAGCACTTTTGGGTGGTAAATGTGTTTCATGTTGAAAAAATGTATTAGTTATCAGCCTCTTTTCATCAGTCCCTCCTTTTTTTTATTTCAGCGTGAGTGTATTTCTATGCATGTCGGCCAAGCCGGGGCCCAGATGGGTAATGCATGCTGGGAGCTGTACTGCCTGGAACATGGGATCCAGCCAGACGGACAGATGCCCTCTGACAAGACTATTGGGGGAGGAGACGACTCTTTCAACACCTTCTTCAGTGAGACAGGAGCAGGAAAGCATGTTCCCAGAGCCATCTTTGTTGACCTGGAACCTACTGTCATTGGTCAGTTACTATCTTGGACATGAAACTGCTAAATAATTTTCATTTAAAATGTGTAAACACAGTACTTAAACTTGGTTACTATATATTATAGTTAAATGTTTTTTTTCAGTATCTGAGCAAACATATTTAGAGCTTGAACATTCTTCAGTTGGAATATGAGCTCTAACTCTGTTTTTAACTGTCCATTTTACAGATGAGGTGCGTACAGGAACCTACCGTCAGCTGTTCCACCCTGAGCAGCTGATTACAGGAAAGGAGGATGCTGCCAATAATTATGCTCGTGGACACTACACTATTGGCAAGGAGATCATAGATCTTGTTTTGGACAGGACACGCAAACTGGTACGAGTTAGATTACATTAGTTTGCTGGACAGGTTTAACATTTGAGTACATTTTTAGCTCTAAAAAAAGTCTTGCCTTAACTGTAAATATATGGACAGCGTGCTAGCTCTGATGCCTCTAAAAAGATTGTGGCTGGAGTGGGATTTTAATTCTTAATTTTTTTTATTTATTTTTTCAGGCTGATCAATGCACTGGTCTGCAGGGATTCCTCATCTTCCACTCCTTCGGCGGAGGCACCGGCTCTGGTTTCACCTCCCTTCTGATGGAGAGACTCTCTGTTGATTATGGGAAAAAGTCAAAACTTGAATTTGCTGTCTATCCAGCCCCCCAGGTCTCCACAGCAGTAGTGGAGCCCTACAACTCCATCCTGACCACCCACACCACCTTGGAGCACTCTGACTGTGCCTTCATGGTGGACAACGAGGCCATCTATGACATCTGCCGCAGAAACCTCGACATTGAGAGACCAACGTACACCAATCTGAACAGGCTCATTGGCCAGATTGTGTCCTCCATCACTGCCTCACTTCGCTTTGATGGAGCCCTGAATGTTGACCTGACAGAGTTTCAGACCAACTTGGTGCCCTACCCTCGTATTCACTTCCCTCTGGCCACCTATGCCCCGGTCATCTCTGCTGAGAAAGCCTACCATGAGCAGCTATCTGTGGCTGACATCACCAACGCTTGCTTCGAGCCAGCCAATCAGATGGTGAAGTGTGATCCCCGTCACGGTAAATACATGGCCTGCTGTCTGCTGTATCGTGGTGATGTGGTGCCCAAAGATGTCAATTCTGCCATCGCAGCCATCAAGACCAAGCGCACCATCCAGTTTGTGGATTGGTGTCCCACAGGCTTCAAGGTGGGCATCAACTACCAGCCTCCAACTGTGGTTCCTGGTGGAGACCTGGCCAAGGTGCAGAGGGCTGTGTGCATGCTGAGCAACACCACAGCCATCGCTGAGGCCTGGGCCCGTCTGGACCACAAGTTTGACCTCATGTATGCCAAGAGAGCCTTTGTCCACTGGTATGTTGGTGAGGGAATGGAGGAGGGAGAGTTCTCAGAGGCCAGAGAGGATATGGCTGCCCTGGAGAAGGATTATGAAGAGGTTGGCACTGACAGCATGGGAGAGGAGGATGAAGAAGGAGAGGAGTATTGAGGGTCAAACATCAGGCATTCCAAAAGCTAATGTGAACATAACACATTTCCGGCCACATTCTGATAATCTGTGGTGGTTATTTGTCAGTAATTCATTATAACTGCCCTCTGGGGAGAAGATTTCTGAATGTATCATCAATAAAAGTCCTAACAAAAAATTCTAATTAACTTGTGGTCATTCTTGAATTCTTCTTGTGTAGTCTGAAGGGCAGAAAGAAATATTAAAATATAATACATTCTATAGTGGATATTTCAAATTTATTTAGTTTTTAAATTGTTTGTTTGCAACTCCACTTCATTTACAGAGTACAAAATGTGCTGGACTGGCTTGGGTCCTACACTTTGTTCCTAAGAGCCCCTGTAACAGTAAATTTCTCCTTTGTGAGATCAATAAAGTCTCTTATCTTACTTTTTTTGAGCCAGCAGATGGCGCAATTTGACCAGCAAGGGAAGTGGAGTGAGGCGTCATAGTCTATGGTTTTTGTTAGAAAATACTGAGTACAGCAATTCACACTGCACATGAAGGGTTAAATGCCACTCCTACAATTCCTACAGCGGTCAGAATTTAATGTAAAGTGACAATTTGTGGTATTAGGAGCAGTTATGTGCTGCAACTATTTAAACCAATGAGGTGGCAGAGATGCTTCATATAAAACGGGTGATTTAATCGGCTGTTTGCCAAGAAATAGGCTAGTAACAACTCAATGCTCTCTCAGGCTGTGACCTGTTTTTCATTTCTGTTTCAGTTATTTTCCAAATAGCAGACGTGAGTGGTATCAGTATTCTGTTCTAACTCTCTACAGTAAAGTGAAATTTTCCAGTTCTTGCTGTTGTGTACTATAAAATGTTTTCAATAATTTTATTTGATCAAATATCAGCTAGGATAGTAGATTATTCTGGATTCAGAACAGAAAACGTGTGAGTACTTATTTCTGCCTGACTGTGATTTGATAGGTTTGCATCTCCATCAACAGGTTTTTATTCATCAATTAACCAATAACTGGAGACCAATTGGTTTGAGAAGTGGCCCACTGAACCATTCAGCAACATCTCTGATTACCAAAGCGATGTCAATATATCAGACTTCTCATTTTCCTCTTGAATACATCACATTAGAAAATCACAAGGATCAGGATGACATCATTTATCTCTGTGATAAAGAAGGCTATTATCTGCTATGTGCTGAATAATAAATGGATTATGAGGTATTTTTTAAAAACATTGTGGATAGTACTAATACTAAAGGTTCTATTACATATGTTAAACAAGAAAACTCTGGGATATGGAAAACTCCCAGAAATTTCACATAACATTCTCATATAGTTCCTGGGAAAAAATCCCATAAAATCTCAGGAAAATGTACATGAAATTTCAGGAAATTTTCCATAAAATTTCTGGAAAATACAGGACAATTCTCATAAAATTTCAAGAAAAGTCACATCAAGTCCCCATAGAATTGCTGGGAAATTCCTGTACATTTCTGATAACAAAAGGAAAATCCAATCAAATTTTCAGGAAAGTTCTGGGAAAATTCTCATAAACAGAATTTATTCTATTATTAACTTTACAAAAATTGAAAAAAAAAAACTGTTACCAACATGTACAATATTTTCTTAGTGCCCCAGATGTGTCAGAAGCTTTTGGTAAGTTGACCTAGATACTTATTGTATACATTGTATGCTTCATTATGCAACAATGAATCATGCTCTATGTTGTTTCTTTAATTTTGGATGTGATTTTGAGGGGGAGGAAAGGGATTTGTGTCCCTTAATATTTAGAACATTTGGTAGTTTTTCTTCAGCATTTTTTTTTAACATTTTTTTTCTAGAATTTAATAATGTAGCCAAACCATGGATTCCCCAGATCACCCTATTTTTATGGATATGTTTTTTTTTTTTTTTAAGCATAGAGTAGGCTAGTTAGCCTCTAAGACTAATAATGTATACATTTTTAAAATTGCTTTAGTTACTGTATTCAATGATTTTGTACACAATTTATCAGAAATCTAAAATTAACAAGACTTGAGTATTAAAAACCATGTGCTATGCTGTTTAAAGATTAGCAAGGCACCCAAGAAAAGACATGAAACGAAAAGTGAAACTGTCAAGAGATGAACTGGGGTGGGGGGATTCATTCTTACCTCAGGGGGGCGTCTTTTATAAACAGTCGGTATGGTCGGTACGGTCAGCTCACTATCAGGGAGCAACAGGCCGGCGCGGAGGCAGGGCGGGTCTGCTGACAAACACCAGCAGCTTCTAGACGCTCTATTTTATTCCTCCGCCGTGCGGCTCGGAGCAGCACTGAGCACAAACAGGGCGGACTGTCCGCATGTTTTCCTAGAGGGGACCGCAGAGAGATAACGGTACCGTGCCGTGATACCGTGTTGTTGGGGGAATATTAGAGTCGGGGGTCGGTGGAGAAGCTGGCTGAAGGAGGTGGAGGTGGCCGTGCGGCTGTCAGGAACAGGCGGTATTCAGAGGCGAAGCTATCAGAACTAATTCATTGTCACTCTAGACCGGTGGACTCACGGCTAAACTGCTAATTCGAACGGTAGGTCCAAAGCTTTAGCTAGTCAGAACAAGTTATACCCACCTACACCCAGTTAAACGTAATGCAGCTGCATGTAGTTTAGCACGAATGTCAAACTTTACCATAATAGGAAATGTGTCACAGAAATACCGTATATTCAATACTGTACCGCTAATGTCAGTGGTACGTACTTGAATAGCACAACACCTGTGCCTCCAAGTGCATCTGCTGTGTGTTTAAGCTTGTGTAGGCCTACTGTCATGTCAGCAGCAGTTGCCAGATGCCTTGTCGCTAGAAATAACATAGTAGTAATACTTGTGTGAGCACATGGCTGTTCCCCAGAGGACGTAGAAAGTTAAGTTTAGTCATTTTGTGTCAGTTTGGAAGCCCCCTTCAGGCCTGAAACTGCTGCAGCTCACTAATGGGATTGGCATGGTGGCTAGTATGTTGTCTGTGGCTATAATGGAACTAATGACTGGACTGAGGTCTTCATTTCAAGGGCACAGCACTTGATACTTTCAAGTATTGATCCTAACGCAGTTTGCTGAATGTTGATATCCATTAGTGATTTAATGAAACCAACTGATCAGTTTATTAATTAATTCAATAGGCAATGCATTTGTTAACTGAACTGTAATTTAAAAAAAAATCACAAATATAGAAAAGCATGTCTAAGAAACTGTTTTGATATTGATGCAATTCACATTCATTTGGCTGTATTTGAGTTAGAACTCTCTGCAGACCACTTTCAACTTCTACTTTGAAGTTACCCATGGAGTCTCCAGTACTTTCATGCATGCATGTGAGCTAAATCACTGATCTGTTCACGGAACTGATCGATTCTAGCCAAAGTCTGTGTCACGAATCGTTACAAAAACTGATTTTCTTCTGAAGGAATGCTGCTTTAAGAGACAACTCTTTAACCCAAACAATCAGCACGTCTCACAAGGACACACAGAGCAATGCTATTTTGGTTAATTTATACCTTTAAGGCATCTAGATTTAGAATAGATGTACTGACTTACTTATCTTCAATTTAGTGTGGCATTTTGAGGAGTGACAGGAGGCGACATGGTGGACTACTACAACGTCCTGGGAGTGCCCAAAACAGCCTCACAGGATGACATCAAGAAGGCGTGAGTATTGGGAGATGATCTGAAGAGTTAGGCATTATAGTCTTAAATAAGAAAGAGAAAGTTCACTTGAGTAGAAAATGTTTTATTGAATATATATTTCATGAAGTAATTACACATTGCCAGTTTTAATCTTTGAATTTATTGCATTTCAAAACATGGAAAATCCTTTGCAAAAATGGCAAAATACTAAAAACACACTTCAACATTGCATATTGCAACTGAAATAGCTTATGCACATAAATAGAGTTTTGAGAACCACTGGTATGAAAAATACAGACCTCTAAATGTTACAGAGTAGTGTCCTCTTTCTTTTCCAAGGCTTTGGTTTGTGTTCTGTTTGTTTTTGTTTCTAAGGAGTCATACATTATGTTAACTGTTTACAAACTCAACACGCATTTGATTATATGCATCTGTCAATGTTTATTTGTGTCTCTGTTTGTGTTTGTTTTGTTAAGGTACAGAAAACTGGCTTTGAAATGGCATCCTGACAAAAATCCAGACAACAAGGAGGAGGCAGAGCGAAAGTTCAAAGAAGTTGCTGAGGCTTATGAAGTCTTGTCTGACAGTAAGCTATGACAGATGACAATTTGTGTGATATAGAGCATATCTGTGTGTGTTGGATCTTGCGTGAGATAAGTAGACACGTATTGATATCTATGGATACGATTTTCCTTTACAACAGAGAGCAAACGTGATGAATATGACAGATATGGGAGTGACCGAACGCGACACACAGGTAAATAAAAACTCTCTTAACATTCGTTAGTTTTCTCCATTTTCTTTCTATTGCTGTAACACTTATTCTTCCTCTCTTCTATTCTGTACTCTTTTCTTGCTTTCTTTTTTGCTGTCTATCCTTTCTGTTCCTCTTCACTCTCCTGACTCTGACATCTCCATTTCTCAGGTTCCTCCACCTCAGACTTTTCATCAGATTTCCCAGGATT
Organism: Acanthochromis polyacanthus; assembly: GCF_021347895.1. Classification (NCBI taxonomy): domain Eukaryota; kingdom Metazoa; phylum Chordata; class Actinopteri; family Pomacentridae; genus Acanthochromis; species Acanthochromis polyacanthus. The sequence goes on from NC_067126.1 coordinate 28,542,208, forward strand.
CACCTTCACATTCCGCAGTCCAGATGAGGTGTTCAGAGAGTTTTTTGGTGGACAGGATCCCTTTGCTGGCTTCTTTGGTACGTCATACACAATATGCAGCACATATATTTGTCTAATAACCCGATATATTCTATAAAATCAAACTGAGCAACATTATGATGTACGATTAATAGTGAAATTAAACCATTATGGTTACAGTAGCTGGTCTCATGATGATTGTAACTGTCACATTGGGACCTTTACTGCTTATCACACCTCTCTTCCCTTGCTTCATTGCTACGTCCCATTTCTTACTAACGTTTCCAACATGTCTCTTTTTTTTGTCATTCAGATGATTTCTCGTCTTTTGGAAGCTCTTCGTCACATCACCATGGCACTAGTCGATTCTTCTCTTTTCCTTCAACAGGAGGTAAAGAGATACAGTAGAGCACAGTGTCTAATAAGACATCGTGTCATTTTATACTGTAAGCATAAAAACACACAACTTTAACAAAGCAGGGACAACAGATAGAAGCTAATCAGTAGTTGTCACTGAAATATGAAAATATAATACTTTTCTGACTTTCCACATATTATATTGTTTTAAAGATAAAAATCTAACAGGTCAAGCAGGTGCATAATGTACTGATTCCCATGTAATCAGAGCAGCAATACCTGCACTTCAAACTACACTACTGGGTGACTCACTGGTAAAACTTAGTCAGCCAGGGGTCGGTGGTTTTGTTTACAAATGACTTTGTCAAATATGTTTCTTCTAGCTTACGTTTGCTGCTCTAGAACCATTGAAGTGTCATTCTCACTCCACGAATCATTCTCTGTAAAAATGCACGAAACTAAACGAGTCTCTTCTTCTTTCTTCTCTTTCATCTTCTGTTTTTCTGCAGTTGACTTTACTTCTTTCTCCTCTTCCTTCGGTGGTCTGGATGGGATGGAGAGCATGGGTGGAGGGATGAGCAATTTCAAATCAGTCTCTACTTCCACTCGCATCGTAAATGGCAAACGCACCACCACCAAAAAGTATGTCATTTCCTCTCTCAAAAAGTTTGAAAATATAATATTTTCAAGACAAAGAAGTGAACACTTGATTGAAAAGTATCAGCCATTGTTGTATAGTTTTACCCTCCAATGCTTTTGGAAGCTTTTTACTGTTTGGCACGCTGAAACAAACATTAAAAAAACATTGGTTTGCAGGACCATGTTGTGGTTATTCATTTGAAAACTACTCTTTGATTACTAGTGCTTTATCTGACTAAGGGTGTGATGCATTTTGCATACAAATGTTATACAACCGCAAAATTGACACGTGGTGAAAATTTAATTTTCTATCTCAAATTAATTTACTTCTTAGGGTCTTATTTGACTGTCAAGTAGTTCTAATTATTGTATATAAGCTGCAAAGTGTGGCTGTACAGCTTTCACTATAGTCCTTGCAAGTAAATGCTGTTTGCCTGGTAATAAAAACCTTCAGAATATTTGATTAATTCAATTAAGTTTTAGTACAAGGTAGCCTTTGCAAAATTGAGTATGATTCTTTGTTTGAGAAGTGGATGTTTCAGACACAGGCACACATGTACACGCAAGACAAACAATGAAACATTTTAATAGCACCATTCATCTTTGCATTTGCGTTCCCTACAGGATAAAAGAGAACGGGCAAGAAAGAGTAGAGATTGAAGAGGATGGGGTGTTAAAGAGTGTTGTAATTAATGGTAAGACCTTGCACACTTAACGGGAGGAAATTTTAGGACAAATCAACTTGAGACTTTTGTACATGTCCCTCACTTCATTCATGACGCCTGTCAACAACATATCAGCACTTTCAGTAAATGTTAGTGATCCCGAATTGAGCAAAATTCACCTAGACTGACATGACCTACTACCATGAGTACATGCAGGGCTTCCAACCCAATATTTAAAGTTGTTTTGGTAAAATATATGTTGTTTTAAATGTGCTATTTAAATGATGTGGCACAGTTTTACTTTGTATAGAAATGTAATGGATTAAACAAACTTAGCAGAGATGCTTCAAGTCAGGCACTGGAATTTTTTGTAACTTTTCGAACATGACATCTTAGGTATTGTAGTTAAAATTGTGCAACGTGACAACCCTACAATATGTACCTGTTGTTTGTAGTTACATATTTCTAGATTGTATGCATTTGCAGTATCATGTTGATTGTGCACAAACACGCTTGCGTTGTTGTGTGTTGTTCCCAGGTGTGGAAGATGAAATGGCCCTGGCTCTGGAGCTGAGCCGACGAGAGGGGCAGCCCCGTCAGTCTCCTCACAAGCCAAGAATCCAGAACAGATCACCTGCTGAGTGCGACAGGTCCCGGCCAAGCCCTCACTCTGCAGCCACACACCGGTCGTTCAGCTCTGCTCCTTTCTACAACTGCAATGTTTCAGGAGGCAGCGAGGAAGATGAGGACGATGAAGACCTGCAGATGGCTTTGGCATGCAGCCTGTCAGAAATGGAAGCCCAGCAGAGAGCTGCAGCTACTGACTTCATATCAGGTGCTGGGGGTGTGGGCAAAGCCACAAGTGTCAAAACTAGGGTCTGTAAAGGAGGCAGAGTTGTAACAGAAGCATTTTTGACTGTGAATAGTAGTGAAAAGGTTTCTACAGGGCAGAACGATGCACAGGGTCAGCTTAAAGTGGGCTCCAGGCCTGCAGATAAACGGGAACAGGAGGGACAGGGCACCAGAGAGTCAGACTTCTCTCCTGAGTCATCCACAACTGCCAGCACTACACCACTAAGCCAGTGCAGTGACGACAGGTTTAAACTTGGGATAAAAATAATGATGGCTGTACGAAAAAGAAAAAGAAGTGTGGGTGTGTTGTGTGCTAATGCGGTGTCTGTGTGTGTATTTGGGATGCCTTATTATGCGTATACTTACCTCAGTGTTTTGACTACAGCCGGACTCTAATGTAATGTAATTGCTCAGATCTTTTTATGAGGCAGCACCTAAACTGATGACAAGGCTTTCATGAAGTCCTAACACCCCTAAAAGGAACAAAATCGTTCACAAGATTTTTGATTTTTTTTTTTTTTTTTTTGCTGATTTTCATTTTGATGGCTAACATACATGTTTACATATAATGTGCCAATGCAATGAAAAGTTTGAATTCTTTTGTTTCATGCATGCAAAGCAATGCAAACGATTGCTTCTAAATGTGTGTAAATTTGCCAAATGTTTACAGACATGAACAGGATTAAGCAGGTATTTAGACCCAGTGTAGAAGTAAGAAAGTTGAATTTTATTAATATAAACAATATAAAACAAAGTTGCAATATACAGATACAGAAAAGTGAAAATACATAGAAAGCAATATAATGTTTTTATTACTATTAATTGAAGCCCTCTTAAAGAGAAAACGAGTCAGTGGAAATGGATTTTGAAGAATTTTTAAAGCCATTTACAAACTCAGCTGATATAAAAGAGGAGGGAAGACTGTCTCACACAGGCAGGGCCCTAACAGCAAAAGCACAATCACCTTTGGATTTGGGGTGGAGGGTATAAATAAGGGACTTTGGTTGGATAATATGAGCAGCCTGGTAGGCCAGTAGGGGTGCAAGAAATGCATTGAGGGGTAAAGCTATGGAGATAAGTAGCCTTCTGTCTGATAAACGCTAACCTAAAATCACTTCTATGCTTTGAAGACTGGTGTGATGTGGGATCTACCGTTGTAATTGGTTATCTGTCTTGCTGCTTGATATAGGAAAAAAGAGCATAACAGTAGCTCAGGGCAAGAAAATTAGGGTATCTCTGGTTAAAAGCACCGATTAGCTTTTTTTGTAATGTTGGTGAACTGAAAAAGAGCAGGTATGCAGAAGCTCGTTTATGTGTGTGTTAGAGTTCAGCCCTGGTTAGTAAATGTTAGGGGTGGGGTCATGTGTGAAGACGAATATGACTTTTAAACTTTGGAACAATATTGTTGGAAATTGAAGAAATTTTGGCTGGTCCGCTTTTAGCTGGAAAGGACTGTTGAGTTACAACGTGACGTTAGGATCAACGTTAGAATTAGGTGAGGTTAAGGATTGAGGTTAGGCATTTAGTTGTGAAGATTAAGATTAGGATAAGAAACTAAGGAAAGCATTATACCAGTGAGGGTACTCAAACACAGAAAGACAAACCTGTGTGTGTGTGTGATTGTGTTTGTACGCATGGATTCCTGTGTGTGTTTGGGTCAGTTGAGACTGCCATAGAATTTTCTCATTCAGACTCTCTGGCAAAGGGAATGTATCAGTACTGTGTGACATTCATCCCAGTGTGAAACAATAGATCAAAATCAAAAGTAGGTCACAGAAGTTTCTGTGGTGATGTCTGTTTGCTGTTGAAGTGCTAATAATTTCTAGATTATGTATAATAACAAGCAGTTGGGTGAAACGCACACTCACACATTTTGCTGATGAAGTACTTCATAGATACACAAAGGCTGCTCGGAATAGTCGACACAGGCAGCAAAGCTGCAGTAGTGAGGAGGTTATCGTTCATTTGAAGTACACAATGTCTGGCCTTAATGCACTTTTACAAAAACACCATCACCCTTTATGATCAGATTGTAGTTTGTAGCGTGGGGTTTTTGTGGTTAGAAGGCAAAGCACAGCATAGAATGTAGTGGTGGCAACAATTACATGTAATCATTTAAATCTTTTGGTGCCTTTTCACATTTTAACTACTGATGTGTTTACTATATTTACATTGCCGCTGCAAATGTGCCAAATTTATTAAGCAAATGCATTTCAGAATGCAATTTAGGAGGTTTTGGATTCTCTGTTACCTTCCTCAAATAAAGGGAAAATGGCAAAGCTTAACATTAATGAGTGGGAGGGATGTCAGGTGCCTTTGGGGAACAATTGAGTGGGTGTGATAACATTTTATTGTGACGGTGGTGTGACAGCAAAAAAGAGCTTCATGAACAAAACAATTTCAGTTTTTTTTCTCTTGGATTGGTAGAGGAGCGACAGTAGCAAAATGTTTCTATCAACATTTGTTTAAAGTGCTGCTGGTACAAATACTAAACCCCCACCTGCTGCAGTTCAGTTTCCTTGTGTGCAAGATGATCACGAATATACTTTAGGGACAGCTCCATAACCTTCGCTCCGCCCACACTGATTGCTTCTACATTTTTGCCTGAAATGCATTACGGAAATGCTTTACGAGATAAAGATGAATGATAGAAAAGTAGATGGGAATAAATTGAATATTTTTTGTTTTCAGATTTCCAGTCTCTAGAATATCATTGTCAGAAATGGACATATCTGCACCTTTGCACTCAAGCTGGATATTCTTTACAAAGCGGTTAGATTTTTATTTTTTTTTACGTAGATACAGGCATCTGTCTGCACAGTTCTAGAAATGCAAAGAATAAGCAAAGCGCTGAGCTCTGTAGCCACTGAAAGTTCTTTGGTGTAGATATTTGTGTGAGAGAGAAATAAAGTTGGTGAATCGCAAGTTAGTTACCATGGTGCTCCTGGATAAACCCAAACTTGCCTTCTTGCAGACCTTTAATAAAGGAAAAGTAGTTGTAGTGTTAATAAATGAACACTAATAACTGTTTTAAATGTGATTGTTGATATATTTGTGAACATGAAGCGTAAAGTAACAAAATTAAATTTTGTTGGTGCCAAAAAAATGACTACTAGAAGTAATATGTAGTAACATGTTCAAAAACATGCGTGTCTTATTAAGTACAGACATTGTCCCTTAGCCCTGTCTTGTTTTTTTATGCTGCTCATACACCGCAATACATTTGTTATTGAGTTGTTACAGACAGGATATTGCCGTGTAATTTTCATGAGTGCTTGATTTAATTTACTTTGCATGAGTTTTGCTTTTATTTTATAGTGTAACTATTGTCAATAGCAACCAGTAAGCACAGCTGTTACAGCGTAAATTCAAACAAATTCAACAGACATGAATTGTTTTGACCTATCTGAACTGTTAATGTTGTGGAGAGGGAATGAGAGTGAAAGAGGCAGATGGATTCTTTTAAAAAATATATATCGCCTTGTGTTATATGTACTACGTTGCACTGCCATGTGTTAATGTTCTTTTTTTTTTTTCTCCCGATTGTTTAAAAGCAAATAACAAATAAAGATTGAGCCAAAAGATGAGTTGGGATATTTTATTTTTTCCAAATATGGCAGTAACAGAGGGGCATATTTCACTAATTTACATTAATTTCACTACTAATATTTACTTTGATACAATTAAAGAAAATTGATCTGATGTCAATCCCTCAGTTCATAGAATGTAAACAAAAATATGGTTTTTAATTTGCTTAGTTATTTTAACTCATTGTGATGCCAACCAGTGCGTCCATTTATCTATCAAATACTCAGAAACTGACCATTTATGTTGTTCATTACTAACCTGTCGACATCTGCAGCCCTTTCCTCTTCTCTCTTTCCATTTGTTCTGATTCATGTTTGTGATCATCTACATCTCATCACGAACCCACAGTTGTGTGTTAAATAGCAACAGAATTTAATCTAGCATATTGCTATTAAACTTTGAAATAGTCTGTTTATTTCATTTTGGTTATCAGTAATGCTTATTTTTCGTTGCCGTGTTAAGCACTCTTGGTTCTCATTGCCGATTCAAATAAATCAACTGTTCAGTTGTTTATTGGTGATGTAGAAAACACACATGCGTCTCTGATGTTGATATCTAGTAACATACTATTTAGACGTTAGATGAAATTAATGCTTTTGTTTTACACTTGGTGCTTCCTGTTTCAGACTCAGACTTCGAGGCCTTCACAAGCTAACCTGATTGGCTCATGCTGCTCTGTGCCCTAGCCCTGCCCAGAGGTAAAGAACAAGTGTGAATCTGAGGCACCCTGAAAGTTGTTCAGTCCTTCCTTCTGATGCCCCGTAGACTCCATGTAGACCAGGTCAGATGATGCCTATTTGCATAACTGATAAAATGTAACATGTCCTTGTACATCTGCTCTTACAGGTCAATTCCCCACGATGCACTTTTCTCTCTCTGCCCACCAAGGCTCCTACCTGCTGAATGACACTTACATAGGCGTGCATAAAAGACGTGTATTTAATCTGTGTGTGTGTGTGAATGTGTATGTGTGGAGCAAAAGACTGGAAATTTTGTATTTTGAAACCCAAGGAAATAGCTCTAATCCTCTCTGTATTAAACAGCAATGTTTTACGTTGAATCTGAACAGATTTTGTTCTGGGAAACAGCTGCATAATATGTAATTATTGTACACAGGTTATTAAATTACTGCAATGGAAGAACAGTTATTCCTGCTAGTTAAAAATGGTGCACAAGGCAAAAAGAAAAGTCTTCTGAAAAACAAAGTAGAGAAAATAAAATATTTCCCTCTGACTTCTCTCAGCCAGTCTGTGCTAGTTTATCACTGCAACAGGAAGATTCAGAGTTAACATCAAAAAGGTAATGGAATGACAAGAAAACAATTTGAGGCAAAAAAAAACAAAAAAAAAAACAGAATGTTGACAAGATTGTAAAAGCTACTTTTGAATTTTTCATGTTTGAGTTTCAAAAAGAAAACTGTCTGAAAACTGAAAAACATGCAGATGGAATGCTGTCTGACCTTGTGTTTGTTTATACAAAAAACCAGAAGAAATAAGTTGATTTCACATCACTTTAAAGCACCACCGGGGGGAAAAAAACAACACACTTTTTCTGTTTGTTTTCTGCTGCATCACATCACAAATTTATTTAGGTCAAGTCAAAAATACATTTTTATAGATATTTTCTATCCGTCTGCTACATGAAATAAACACAATCATCAGAGTGAATTATTTACATTAATCACAAAGTCGTACATTGAGTGAGACAGTAAAAGAAAACAAAACTACTTTGGGTGCAGGATGAAAAAGAGAAAAGGATGTGTACCTCATGGTCAATGTACAGCATCCATTACAAAAGGAGCAGCGCCGAAAGCAAACAATCATGTTTTCAAGGCAAAAATAAGCCTCACAAACAAAAACTTGCCAGAACTCAACACACACTAGACAGTAGTACACAGTATTCTGTTGGACTCAAAACACCACATTCAGAGAGTTACAAGGGAGAAAATCCTTACTGAGTTTCAGTAAGATGAATGTCATAGAGGTGTGAAAGGTTTCTAAGGGGATTTAACACAATTTTATCATTGGTCCAATTGTAATGTTTATCAGAGCAGCCGAAACAAATCCTCAGTGTTTGTGGTAAATCATCTGTCTGTGCTGATTGCTCATTTGAGGTAATCATGTCCACTGAAAGGCAAAAGTTGAATGAGATGGCAGTAAGATAGATACACACTGTCACACTTTGATATTAAGTCGAATAGTGTTGAAATTTCATCTGGGTTCACATAGGCACGAAGGTTTTGAATCTGGTAATTTTTTTCACGTGTTTTGGCCGGATCCTTGTGTAATTACCGTAACTTGAGAGAGCAAAGACAGAGATCAAATTGATGCCACGGTGGTGTAGAAATTTGACCTCCTGTTTCATGTTTGCATCCTGCCAAAAACCATTTACTACCCTTTTCATAAAGTGAAAAAGTTTGAAAAACCCAGAGAATGAGTGGATGGAAAAATACTGCGGGTTTGACAGCAGGAGCAGCAACAGCTCCAAGTGTGGCCGAGCAAGTTCTTATTTACAGTAATGGACATACGTGCGTCCTTTGGGCTGTGTATTTTTCTGTGTATGTCTGCATTTCATCAGCGTGTCCTTCAGCTGCTGCGTCTCACTGTGGCAACGCTTTCAAGATGGCATTCACCTCCTCGGCTACTGCGGTGAGAGCAAACTCAAACTGGTCCTGATCAGAAAGAGCAGAAGAGAGAAGAGGGTGGTTAGAGAAGTACAGATGATGGATGTTCATCCTAGATACCAGGATGAAAATAAATACTGCACAAGGACACACAGATAGTTGGTACCTTGGTGCGGACCAGGCCTGGTCTCTGGTCTCTAATGTGCTCCAGTGTGGCAGCAATGTCAATCTCCTTCACTCCTAATGACAATGAGAACAGCATTAGGACTTTAGCTTTTGAGACTTCATGACACTATTTTGATGTTCTCTTTAAATTCACTCAACCACTAGAAAAAATATGTAAAAAGAAACAAGACTTTTAAGCCTCCCTTTGTTGCTCAGTTCATTTTATATGTTTTAAATTTGTTCCTTTAGCTCTAAGTAACTACATAAAACTCACAACTTTCAGCTCTGTAAATAGAGAAATACCAGAAAACAGATCCATTTGTACAAAAAAAAAAAATCCCTCTCTGCTGCTGTCAAATCAAAGCTCACAAGTGTTACTACAGGCATATGTTTAATCACTGGGAGCAATCTAAATAGACAGCAACTTGCAATATTATCTACAACCCTTCATCGGATAGAGAGGGTAATAATAATTGGCATTGGTTTGGCAGCAATGTGAATGGATTTATTATTACAATAATATAATCTTAAGATAAATGGTGATTTTTTTAATGCATGTTGACATTTCAAAAAACAGTCAAAATCTGATCTCTTTTCCTTCGGTTAACTTACTCAGCTATGGATAAATTCACCCTAAGTAGCACATAGTTTCCAATGGCATAACAACCCAAATGTCTCAAGCAAAATTCAACTACATTGTAGCTATAGCCCCCTCTGGTGTCCATATGTAGCATCACTCAGCCTTCACTCCTCAACATCCACTTTCATAAGTGTTTCACTGCAATTTTGCTCATCTTTCTCCCTATCTGTGCTGTATGTATCTGTATGAGAGACTCACCTTTAGCCATGCGGTTCAGCACCATGTCGATGAGGATGTACGTGCCGGTCCTGCCAGTGCCATCGCTGTGGAAGTGACACAAGAAAGCCGTCAAAGCGCACGTAACGCTTCAGCCCACTCTCCCCACTGAACATTAATTCAGTATATTTCTGGTGTGTCATAGAAACCCATGACCCATTCAGAAGCATTTCTTCCTTATTTACCTGCAGTGCACAATAATTGGACAGGATCGGCCTCTGTAACATTTATTCACCTTCCTGAAAAGCGCGAACAGGGGACAGCGGAGAAAGAAAGGAGAACAAAAGGACAGAAACAGTGCTTTATTGTACATTTTTTAGCACAAATTTCAACTTCAACAACTATTCTTGTTCACAGAGTTAATAAATACACATAAATAATGGAAATTAAGAGATTACTACATTCATACAACACACTTATGTAGCTTTGGGTACTTGTGGGTTATGGTTAAATGAAAGGAAATGAGAAAAAAGCAGGTGATTAAGTTGGATGTATCAGGGATGGAAATATGTGTTAATGACAGATTAAAGAAAAAGGCAACCAGATTAGGAATGAGGAGAGGTTTGACAAGACAGGAAAAGCAGGAACTGCACGATGAACAGTGAGATGAGATTACAGGATAGAATAGGTGGAGAGGAAGCCACAGATTCACTGTCCCTCTTGCAGTAGCCAGTCACACCTGCCAATGCTCATTTTTGTGACTATGCAACTGGAGCCAGAGTACTAGCTGCAAACCACAAAAATGACACTGGGAGATGTTAAAATACAAACCTATCAACCTGCACACTGGGAGAGAGGGAGAGAGAGAGAGAGCCGAGATGATGGATGAGGCATGAAATGAGTGACGTGGATGTTTTATTTGAGTACACACCGTGTAAATCGTGGGGAACAAAGAAAATAGATGGATGTAATGAAGGCCATGAGAAGGATTCAAACCCACTGATGGGACTATTGAGTCAACATAATACTTCACACACTGCATCCTGACCAGGTGGCTGCTCCGTTTTGTGTTTATTTACAGAAAATGACTAAATCCCATGGAACCTGTGGAAATGAATGTGTGTGTGTGTGTGTGCATAACGGGTTGTTTTTCATTACCTGCGGAAGTCGAGCAGCGGTCGTGTGGAGGTGGGGATGCCGTCAGCCGGCCAGCTCAGCAGGTGGAACTGTGTCAAGGTTCTCGTCTCCTGCGTCTGAACGTTTTTCAAGTAGAAGCTGCGCACCAGGAAGTCCTTACACCAGATGTGCTCCGACACCAGGTTCACCTGAGAGAGGCAAAGGAAATAAAGAGAGGGAGGGGTGGCACACAAAGATAGGCAAAAGGATGAAAAATGGGACTTTCTGATGGAGAGTTAGTCTCTACATTGAAATTTGCAACCTCCCAAAAACTTAAGAATATAGCAATTCAACTTACTAGCTTTGTGCAAGTTAAACACTCAAGGGAATAACAGTTGGCAGTATGGGAAAAAGCTGACATTGAGGAGATCAAATAGTAGAATGCAAGAAATAATACTAAAAACAATACTAGAATTATTTAATATGTAAACATAAAAGACAAATCATGTTCTAGCACACACAAGGCACAGAAACACTATTGTGATTGACTATTTACTTTGGTAATTTTCACATTGATGCAACTAATGGTAGTAACAGCATGGTGCTCCCTTTTGAACAGGAATGTTTCATGTTTTTTTCTCCAATTTTTGATTCCAAATCTTAAGTTTATTTTAATCTCAGATATCTGACTTTAAATGGTGCAATATGCAAAATTTTAAACAGAAACATAGCATTAATATAACAGCGGAAAAAAATCTGCTATGTAGAGAAATAGTGGGGTAACGGCAGACAACAAAGTTACACTCCATCAGTGTGTGTTAATATCTGAGCTTCTCTGTTCTATGTTTTGTCAGCTGGTCCAGCCACATGTGCATGTTAGTGCATGTGAGTCCCACCCTTTGAAATAGTTGGCCCTCCTCACATTTATAAACGGGTCAAGCATGGCGTCCCATGTCACATTTGAAAAGCAAAAGTTCAGTCCAGCATTTAGCTAGTGCCAGTTTATTTTAGTTGTGTTATGTATCTAATTTGTGTGCACTTCCTGATTTTAGGTCAGTGTGAGAGTATGTGTGGCTGTACTTTGTGTGGGTCCACACCACTCTAATGAACCATGGAATCAGACTCAGCAGCGACACAAGTGGAGTGAAAATAACGTTACTTTAACTAACATATTTGACAATACCAATACCATGGTTGTGGGGAGAAAATTTGTTATTGTCAGTCATGCACACAACCTCTCTAGTTGCAATTAAAAGTAAATTCTGCACTCTGCAGAGGATAAAGCAGTGTATAGATAATGAATGGACGGATGCTGGTGCTGGTGGTTTTGAATGTTGTGTATAGAAGTTTTAATCTCAGATATTTACAGATGACTCATTGTGAATGAAACTACTACAGCAACAGAGCTAATGGAGTAAAACATCACACTGAATGATTGTTCTGTGCTACGTGTGAAATTAAAGCTCAGGTGTTACAACAGGAAATTAACCTCATAAATATGGTAGAGCGATGAGCCCTCATCGGGCCAGTATCGTTCGCACTGCTTCTCTCCATCCTCCACCAGAGCTGTCATCATCACTATCACTGTGCAGCCGTTCTCCCACACCATCTGGAAGTTGAACAAAGCAAGCACACACCCTCACAAATATGATCGTCATTTGATTGTTAGTAATTCTGAAACACAGGGCTATAACAGGACAGATTCTCTGTGGATGGAAGGCTTTGGGCCAAAGACCTGCGTTGTTATATTTTTTCTATTTATCACTGACTGGAGAGTAAATGCAGTTACTTGCGAGAAATACAGAGTGAAAAACAAACAGTAACAGAAAGCAGAGAGAAGATTGCACTGACCTGCCAGAAGTCAGCAACAGTGTGTGGCAGAGGTCCCTGTGTGGCGATATAAGCTGGTTGGCGAGGGTCATGATCGAACTGTCGATTAGAAAATTAAAAACAGCAAAGCATTTGTTAAGTTTTCTGCACAGAAAGTTACATATACAGCGAGTGCAGAAACTGTCTATCGAGCAATAAAATATAACTCCAGCCAATACTTGTAGGTACAACTGATTCAAAGTGAATTGCATATGAAAACAATTAAAGAATGGTGTTTATGTACATCTGTAGATTGGTTTAGAGGACAAATCACCAAGCAACAAACTCTTAATATCTTGACATACTGTAAATGCTTTGGATTGTTTATAGAATTCTTACAATGATGCTTGCGTTGATGTAATCTTGTTTACTTGGGTTCACTTCAGTCTTCAGCTTCACCCTAGAGTGATCATCTGGAAAAGAAGGCAGGTGTTTGAAATAATAAATGGATAACACCGCTTAGATTATGCCATCAATTGAAGGACAGCATGTTTAAAATGATCATACTTTCTATTTTTTACTTTAAGATTCACTTTGAAGATCAAGTCTATGAAAACCTACAAAAGGCATAAATGACAAAAGTGTGAATGACTGATGCACTAACAGGGGAGGGACTCAGCGTGTCTGTTCTTGTCCATGTTGTTTGGGACTTGAGCCACGGCTACTGAACTGGGTTCAGCCTGATATGAGCACAGAGCTTCCCACTCCTTCTGAAGTCGATCTTTATTGCGCAGGTGATCCTCCATGTATGTCTGAGGGAGAGACAAGGATTACTTTTATAGCAGGAGAATCCCTTGCTACACCAGAGAGTCGACTTTCTCTCCACTCTGATTGCACCCTCACTCACCAGTATCATGTGACCAGTAGAGATGTCCATGTTCGACTGGGCTGGTTCCTCACTCCAGGACGGGGTGGAGCTGTGGGTGGAGGACGGGCTGTGCTGTGGACCGTCGCTGAACTGGGAGGAAACGCTGCTGACGCGGGACGTGTCCGTACCCCTCCGTCCACCAGCACCTGTGCCTACCGCCGACCCCGCCATGCCGCCGCTCACCCCTCCCACACAGTCCTGGCGGCACAGGGAAGATTTAGATGCCATGTGCTGCCGACATAGCTCCTGAATGGAAAAAAAATGTTGCAAAATGGTAAAGAAAAAACCCTACCGAATTCACAGCAGGGTTCCAACTATATATCAGTAGTTATTATAATCGGTTGACAATTGTATTAACCTAGTGAAGCCCAACATCCGTCAAATAACGGAATGGTACAAATCTTTTACAAAACTTCAAAATATTACATTTGTCACAGCCACAAGCTGTTAAAACAGAAAGAATTCTCTGATGTTCAACTTTTGGCTCATGGCTGTGCTTTCCATGAAGGCACAGGACTTTTGATTGCAACAAAGAAATCAGTGTATATCGAGTAAAAATGTGACATTAGCACAAAATGCTCAACCCTTCTTGTTTTTCAAAAAATTTGAAATGTTGTTTTGAGCACTGAATGCTTATTGCATCACTCTTAAGTATAATATGTATTACCTGCACACAAACATCTCCTTGATCTATAAGACAGATTTTCATAATATTTCAGGCTATAAATAATACATGTAAATGTACACATTTATAACCCTTTTGGCCTTTAATTCATTATATGGCTTCTCATGTTTGTCCAATCCATTATGACAACATTGTCATTCTTAAAAACTTTTAAACCCATTGTATATGTATATGTACATGTTTTTCTTCGTTGTGTTGCTTTACCTGGTAGTCAAAGTGTGTTTCTGCTCCTCCCTCTGGCCCCAGCCCCAGCTTGCCATTGGCCACCTGCTGAGCATAATGCCTTAGACAAGCAACGGCCATGGCCAATACCAGCACACCTCCAACAACTGCCATGGAAACAAGCGTGATCACTGTCCCACTGGAGCCCTGGGAGACCCTGGTTACCTGAGGGAGACCCCGTGCATCTGTCCTCTGTGAAAAAAAGACAATCAAATAGAGTGGTGAGTAAGGTATGGGCAGAGGGGAAGGAACGCAAAAAAAACAGATCAGTATCTCATGAAAGTGCTGTCTTTCCAACATGCACATCAGTAGTCAACCCAGACCAAGCTGCTCCAGGGAATTTCTCCCTCAGCGCAGTAATTCAAAGGTCACGCATTTTGTCTAAACAGTAGATTTGTTTCCCTGTAACTGCACATGACAGCACTGTGTGCTCAATGAGCAGCTGAAGTTCAGATTTAAAGACAGAGCTCTGAAAGGTCAAGGTGCTACGCCCCAGGAACCCATTAAAAAGACAGCTGAAGCAACATGGAGATCAGCTAACCATTGCCTGGGACATGCTACACATCAGTACTGTACATTATAGTCTGCCCCAGACTGTCATTCCAACTATTCTCATTTTCTTTTCGATATTTCAAAATAATTTTTACTGATATGTTAACTGCAGATATAGAATTTATCTTTAACTTTTTGCCATTTTAAAAGATAAATCCTTGTGTTGTTACTCACTCAAAATCTCAATGCAAAAGGAAAAAACAAAACAAAACAAAACTGCATCTTCATCATTAAAGACAAGAAGCAACTGCTCCTGAAGAATTTATTCTAAAGGTCAACCTCAGAAAGTGAACCAAGAGCTGCAAATGAACTGGATATTGATATATCGTATAACAGAATGACTTGTTTATGTAAACAGAAAACAGGGATTATATTTTTTTAAAAATAGCTTTGCTTTGTCCTATCTTTTATTCTAGGATTATTTCTGAGACGTAAACTCTTAGAACATTTAAATATTTAGTTAAATAGCAAAAGAAATTCACTTAAACTTGTAATTTATCACCAGAAAATGCATAAAATCATCAGAAACACTGAATTTAAAAGACAACTTCCTTGTGAAATCAGGAACAAAGACAACAAATCATGGCGACGGCTTACTAACAACTGACAGATACTTCTAATAAGTAAAAACATCTTTTAGGTGACTTAAAACATTCTGCCATCCAATCACAGTACCACACACATGTACTGACAGCACAACTGCAATCTTATCTCTGCCTTCCTGAATGCAGTCGCTGTGCACGTTATCTCAGTGTTCAATCCAAACGGGCGTTTCGTTATCAATCCATTAGGCGCAACGTGTGAGATGTGGGTGATGAGTCAGAGGCTGCCTGGAATCACGCTGTTTGTGTGAACGGCGAATAATGAGGTTAACGACATGTGTGACTGTTGCCATAGCACCTGGGATCTGGGAGCCACAGCAAGGAGGGAGAGGCGAAGGGATGAAACCCCATGGCAACAAGTGAAACGCTGGTTGCTGTCAAGTGTCGTCTCGCTTATTCGTTCTGGCCACGACGGTTTACACACACAGACATACAATTACACACAACATTACAACACAAAGTGAAGTGGTGGATGGAAAACAAGCTTTACAGGTGAGACAGATGAACTGCTTTCATCTGTGCTGCTATGCTAAGGTTGCTGTATGTGTAAATGACTAATAAGAATGACTCAAAATATTCCCTCTGAGCAATATCAAATCTGCATTCTACATTTGCAAGAACAACCAGATCTGAACTATTTTTCAGTTTAAAAAACAGAATCCATCCCCACTGTTTCAACAAAAGACTGACACAAATAAAGAAGCACATCCCGACAGAAAATACAAAATGGCCATACTGTGAAAACAAGACTGCTGGGATTTGACACCAGCAAGTCTAATAATTTGTCAAGCCAGGACACATTCATGATTCCATTACAGAGAAAATGGTAAAGAATAAAGAAGAATGATTACATCTCTGTTGCCTTGACAACTGCTCTATATGTCACTGATAGGAGGGGCTGTCGAAGTGTGTCAGTGTGAGTGTGTAGTAAGGAGTACCTCTCCCACACCAGTCTGTACGATCTTCAGGCCCGTCTCCGACTCCAGGAAGTTCTTTTCAGTTACTGCAGGGGTGAAAAACATTTTATTACTGGCTGTAAAAAGAAAAAAAAAAGTGTTTGAGGAGGACACTGTGACAGTAACGGAATGATGTGCCCACGTACTTTTTGCTTCATGCTTGTGTATATGCGTGGGTAGGTCGGTGTTAGCGTGCGTGTCTGTTTGAGTCTCACCAGCTTTAGCAGCTACCTCTGCAGCCGTCATGTTGTGCTCATTCTGCCGGATGCGGAAAGTCAACGCAGGACCGACAACGCTGGCGGCACACAAACACAGGGACACACATGTTAGATGCTTCACAGCGGGGAAATACAATATTAGCATGTTTACTAAGATAGTATCCAACGCACAACTGTGGTGTTACCTGATGTTGATGAAGCTGCTAGTTGCCAAGTGTATTTTATCAGCCAATAGCTCCAGCAGCTTCACTCCATCGTACAGACTCAAAGGACTGCAAATGAAAAACAGCATTATCCTCCTTGGAAACGCCACGTTTAACCCAAATAGCAGGTTTGAAAGGCATATTATTTGCAGCAACCAGCAAAAAGGCACCATTTATCAGAGCTTCGAACATTTTCAGACTGAGGAAAATTTTTCCTTATGACCTCCGCAAGAACAAGAAATCATGTTTTGGGTTTGTTGAATTTGATCCGGTGCTGACCTCTGGTTGGTGACAATGTACCCATACTCCTCTTTGGCTCCTGTACCCTCGACTAGTGGCGGCCCCTGCTCCTTCAGGCCATGTCCAGCTTCAGCGGGAGCAGCTTGTGGAGGCTGGGAAGCAGACAGGTGGAGGTTGGCACTCTTGGCTGGAGGTGTGGCAAGGACTGAGGCAGAGGAGGGGGCAAGAGGGGCCTTGTGGGGGCTGGGAGCAGGAGCAGGAGCAAGCTTCTCCGGCTTATTGGACACGCTGTCTGTTTTTAACAGCTGCATCTAAGAGGGATGATAGGAAAGCTGTCAGTGTAAAAGGTGTATGATTGCGTTTTATAATCAGAGCCAACAACAGATGCTGACATACCTCCTTGAGGGTGATGAGGTCTTTCTCAATTGGATCTGTGTTGACAGACAAAATGCTGCTTTTAGATAAATACAGCAGGAAAACAGGATTCAAATTGAGCATAATTTGCTTTTTCTATCTACTCCAGTCATAGGTATTTCGATGTAAATACATTCAAGATATTCTGTTCAAAAAATTTCCAGCGAAGGGACTCTACCTGCTTTGTCTTGGGCCTGCAGCAGCTGCAGTATGAGGGCCAGTTTATAGAGCTGCTCCTGACTGAGCTCTCTGGGGTCAACTCTGTACTTCTGCAGGACTCCTGACATCCTCTGGAGCAAGCCATCTAACATACAACAGCAAAATTAGTACTGTATTTCTACTAATAGTGTAATCGCTTACCATGAAGCTACGTTTATATTGTAAATGTGATGCTATGCTTGTGTTGCAAGGAAGATACTATCAGAATAAGCATGAAATAGTTCCTTATGCTCACCGTTGGTTCCAGACAGAGCACTTAAATCTTGGGGAATTTTCTTATTCTGCAGGGTTTGCTGCCTGCCTGTAGTACCAAGTCTCTCCTCCAGGGTGTAGTCTTCCACATAGTCCACTGGTATCTCCAACTCCAAGTCCTCATAATAGGGCAAACCTGGTCAAAACACCAGAGACAGTGACGTTAAAAGGAATTTTTTGCTTGTGTTTTGCAAACTGCTTTGTAATTGTGTATTTATATATCTATTTCTGCTACTTTCAATTTGAATTTTAGTTCTATTCTGAACCATTTACCTGCAGGAGTCATGGAAGCAGCCCCTCGGTGGCGGTAAGACGGCTGTACAGACGCCAGGTAGAGAGACAGAGCCTCCTGCAGCAGCTGCCTGTCACGCTCTCGCTCTCTCTGATTGGCCTGGGACCTTGAAGAGGGGCGTGTATAACTACCCCCTGCACCCAGAAGAGATCTCTCTACGTCCTCTTGGTACCTGTGCTGTGATCGGCAGAGATAATGCACTATTAGTTGTCATATTAGTATGGGTTTTGATAACTGGATAAATACAAATTCCACATGTTATATTTCAAGTGTGTTTCCATACCTGGTGATATGTGTATGGGTCCATGGAAGCTGTTTGCATGCGCAGCGGGGACTGGGGAGGCTCAAGTATCCTGTAGTCCACGTATTTGCCACCAGGAGATGTGGGCCCTGACTTAGAACTTTGGTAGTGAGGGATGTGCTGTTTAGACCTGGCAACCAGCAAAGGAACGGAGGCAAAGATTAGGATGGATACAGAGGTTGGATATGAATGGATAGGTGGAATGAGCACCTGACTTTGTCCTTTGATTAATTGGTACTGTGTAAATGTCCATTTTTCATTAAATGTCACTGCAACTGAAGCAGACTTACTGAGACAAGTGCGAAGAGGGGGATGAAGAGTTTGGCTTGGATGGAACGGTGGTGTGGGGAACTCGCTTCAGCTCCTTTGATAAAATGTACTGGGTGATGTCATCCTGCCATGACAGCCCTACATACACAGACAGACCAAGCCATTAAGGAAAGCCACAAAGAGCCAAAGTGCAAGACGGCGGTGTGTGTCAGGGAATAAACGGAAACAGACAGAGAGATAGCCTCTGAAATCAATGCTGATTCTTAGACACTCCGATAAGAGTTGTAATCAATTTTCCATACTATGAATGGACTTCTACCTTTATTCATAAAGTATAGATGGGTGTGACAATGTGTTTTATCATACCTACGTTTAAAAAAACATCAAGCTTTTCACTTTTACAGTTTTAGCTGTGTCAACACATACTGCTTACAGTTCTGATGTTTTTTCTTACCTTGTAGCATGAGCTGTTTGAGGACTTCCTGCATCCTCTTCAGTACAGGAACCGACACCTGGTACTGAACTTGGTCCTGCTTAGAGGTTCGGCACTGACCAAACAACCCATCTGGAATAAACACACACATATGCAAACAAATCTGTAAATATTTCAGTAGAAATTTTTGCCAGTGCAGTCAAAACAGATTTCTTTCTAAAGTCACTCTTGGTCAATACTCCAACACAATTTACTGACTTCTTTTTCATGAGACACATTTTGACATTCCACAGTAGAAGAACAGAGGTGTTAACAATAACATTTGGCTGAATTCCATTCCATATCAGTCTCAGAAAACCCAGCACATGTCGGATCAGTGTGTCTGCAACACTTGAACAGAAGAGAAATGCTATTTCTGTTATTTCTGCTGTTTGTCCAAATGTCCGCTGTGAAGAAAGAGTACAAAATAGCAATGACGCAGTACCATTTAAGAGAAAATATCATACTCTCTCTTGATTGGCCTCTGAGACCAAACCCATTATTTAACAAAGCATCAACAGCATTTTCTTTTGATTTTTCACTGTATCTGAACAGATTTTACCGCAAATGTTTCAATGATGCTATCAAGCACAATGCTTTGTAATGACTGTAATTCTTATGGTAGCCCACACCACCCTAGCCCACAGCAGTGAGTCACAGTTTTGAAGTACAGCCCACACACTGACAGTGCTTGTCACAGTCCTTTTGACAAGGTTCTGCCACCGTCAGTGTGTGTGTGCTTTTGAAATTTTTTAACAATGCCGTTCTGAGACAGTTGCTAACTCACAAACAGCCGCATGGCAACATGGCAATAATAATAGTATTTACTCAGTACTATCGTCTGGGAACATTTATTTTTTCATGACCATGAATTAAATAAATTCAGTTTCTATTCCATTTTATTTATAGTACATAGTAAGATGAAGACCTTAAAAAACTGTGAACAGAATCAACACAAATCCAAAACTTCTTTTGAATTCCCTTTGAATACGCACTTGGCAACAGTGGGGAGAAAAAAACGAAGTGCACCGTACATTCTGTACATTATGTCAGCCTTAGCCCACAAAATTTTATGCATCTGCTCTTCAGCCAGAAAGAGGCTGATGCATCATTATAATAATAATAATGGATTAGATTTATATAGCGCTTTTTTGGGCAAAAAAAGCGCTTCACCATGGAGCCATTATTCATTCTCACTCTGGTGGCGGTAAGCTACATTTGTAGCCAGAGCTGCCCTGGGGCAGACTGACGGAGGTGTGGCTGCCAATCCATGCCTACAGCCCCTTTGATATTCACATGCATTCATACAAGGGGGGGGTAAGGTGTCTTGCCCAAGAGCACAACAGCACATGACTAGGTGAGAGCAGGAATCAAACCACCAACCCTTCGATTATTGGATGACCCGCTCTACCACCGGAGCCACAGCCGTCCCAAGCGGCTCTAAGCTTGACAAAGCTAACATTTTGGCTGGACTGTAGGTTTGCTTGCATTACATTGTCATACAAAAGGCTGCACAGTGTCGTAGTGGTTAGCACTTTTGCCTTGCAGCAAGAAGATCCCCGGTTCAAATCCTGGCCTGGGCCTGGGATCTTTCTGCATGGAGTTTGCATGTTCTCCCTGTGCATGCGTGGGTTTTCTCCGGGTACTCTGGCTTCCTCCCACAGTCCATAAACATGCTGAGGTTAATTGATCTCTCTAAATTGCCCGTAGGTGTGAATGTGAGTGTGATTGTTTGTCTGTATATGTAGCCCTGTGACAGACTGGCGACCTGTCCAGGGTGTCCCCTGCCTTCACCCAAGTCAGCTGGGATAGGCCCCAGCACCCCCCACGACCCTAGTGAGGGTAAAGCGGTGTATCGAGAATGGATGGATGGATGTCATACAATATGTCAACCCCCTCTGAGTGATAAACACATGATTAGAGTTTAATACATTTTGACGTAATCTGCAATGAATACTATATGAAATCACAGGATACTAAAAATACTCAAGATTCAAGAAGAGAGAGAGGTCATTCAAAAAAGGAGGTTATCCTATTTAGCTAAAGTATGTAACTGAAGTAATTAGACTCCTATACAGTATCACCTTAATGCCAAATGATTCCAAACTGCATCATGGCTCAATAACTGTATTATTTCTAAGCTGACACATGGAATATTTACTATCTTGAACAAGCAAAAACAAATACTTCATAGAGACTAAGTTGAAAGAGGCCCAAAAGTAGGGATTCAGTACAACAACACTGAATGCACTTGTGGGCACTGACACACAAGTTAGAAAATCTGTGATCACTTAAACCAAAATGAATACACCTGTTATTTTCAATTTGCCTAATCACATGAAGAAGGTTTAAAAATGAACTGTGAACCACAGAGCCTGCTAATTTTTTTAGACCTTGGGTTGTGTCTTGCATCATGCTAAAAAAAATGTCAGAGAAATGAAAAATTCTGATTGTAAGACTTTACACAGATGGAAAAAAAACACAGGACAAACTGTGACCAACTAAAAATCAGTCAAAATAGAGTTTAATCAGCAGCAATTATCTCAAGATATAGAACATGCCATAGTAGTCGTCCATTGAAAATGTGCTATAGACTACACACTACTACTTGCATAATGTCGGTCTGACAACAGATGGGCACGTGCTTCAAACTTGGCGAAGGGGTTATCAATGAAAAGCACAGTTTGATGTAAACCTTGATCGACAGCACCCAGGAACACCACTCTTGCTTGCTGTTAATTACAAAACTGCAGGATTAAACTTTGCTCACTGACATGAAAAGAATGATTATCTGAGGCATAGACTTTGGTCGACGAGACACGGGTAAATTTGTTGGCTTCAGATGGGGTCAAACATATTTGACATGAACCTTCCCAGGACACCACAGTGAATTGTCCCAACAGTGAAGCATGGAGGTGGAAGTTTGATCATATGTGGGTGGCTGCCTGAGTGTAAAGTTGCTGGGGAAAGGATATTTATAGACATCATAAGGGCCAGTGAAAATCTCCCAGTCTGCAGAAGCTTGTCAGATGAGGAATATTCCAGCATAATGATCTAAAGCATGCAACTAAAATTACACAGGAATTTCTACAGAAGAGGAAGATGAAAACTACAACCCATTGGAGCATTGAATTCAATACAACACTTTATTGCACAGATGCCATTTGACTCTGAAAACCCAGTTCTTGAAACAAGGTGTATACACTTCCTCAGAAAAAACAACAACACTGCCACACTGCTATGTGACGTGAATAAAGAAAAAGCTGAGGAACATTATATTTTATCTGGTGCACCGATGAGTCACCACGATCTCTACACCAGCAAAAATTTCACACCACTCAATCTGCCACAGCGAGTTGGTGATTTGTTATAATGAACAGCTTAGAGAGGATTAATGTGTTTTTAGAGCCACACATTTCACATGAAACAGCACCGCTTATTTTTGGCCCAAAAATCAGGAGCCAGGTGCATGTGTGTCATGTACCAAATCGGACACTACTTTGAAAGTTAAGTCAAATCTGACATGAAGTGTTTGAGGCTGAGTTCCTCTTCCAGCCCAAAAGTCGATCAGTTTTAGCTGCAACCATAGGCGTCAGTTTAGGGGGGGACGTGTCCCCCCCCCCCCACTTTTTGTCAGGGGTCATTTTGTCTCCAACACATTCAAATTCTTCACATGTAAGCCGTTGTAAACCCAGTTATTTTCAGTAGTATAGAAAATTCCGACGTTCATGAACGCACCATCCGCACTCGGCCGAGAGTTGCACAGACACGCAGCACACCTTCGTGAGGTTAAAACAAAAAACAAAACCGCGCAGATGCTAAATTTGCGCCTGTGCCAAGTGGAAGCTCCGACCAGAGGCGTGCATGGGCAAAATTTCGGCCCGGGAGAATTAGTACTATAGCGGCCCACAAGCCCCTCTATGCATGTATCGATAGCTGAACAGCTTGAGCCTCCGCCTTTGGTGTGGCGATTGTGAGTTCGAGCCCAGCTTGTGGCATTTTGCCGCTGTTCTTCGACATTTTCTCAAAGTGCTGTGGTCTCCATCCCCCCCACTTTTAAAAACAAACTGACGCCCTTGGCTGCAGCATGTCAGCGACTCACCGATAAGGATGATTTTTTAACAGCTGCTTTAATTAACGGTGAAGAATTTGTGCAGACAATTACAGTAAATGATTTGAACGAAGAAAAATCTGGGCCATTCTTTTTAATGTCAAGTCAAAATCACGTCCAGAGATTTGAGTTTAGGTCTGTCAGACATTAATAGCAGTTAAAACCACGGTTAAAGATTTATTTCGTAGCCCGGATAACCGACTCTCACAAAAGGCCATTGCACTCAAAGCACTTAGCAGAAATTGTGGAAATTGTATCCATCTTTCTTCAGTCTGTCTGTTTTGCTACTTAGTGTTATGAAGAATATGTAGACTATAGCGGCTTTATATTATTTCCTTTTCGCAGGAGCAGCTCCTTCCGGGCAGAAATTTTCCCAAAATGATCCACAGTCTGATAAGAGACGCATAATCTCAGCAAGATATACAGAGAGATACAGATAAAAACATTTACATCTTACCCCTACTTAGAGAGACACCGAATGTTTTGCTTTCATATATCACATCCCAGTGACTACAACCCCTTATCAAATTACAAATAGTTGATGTTGATGATGTGATATGACACCGGAAATTGTATCCTGGCAGTTTATTGCACTGATAAAGTACATAGTTCCTGTTATTCCTGCTGAACTGGCTGATGACAGAGAGAAGAGGGGCACAGGAGGGAAAATTGGAAGATGAACAGAGAGAAGACAGTAAACCGCATGGTTTGATTGGATTAGGACTATTTTGGGAGCTTAGGCTATTTCTATAGATGTCATTTTTGTGCAACGGATAAAGTATATTAAATTTTATGTTGCTGTGCAGAGGAATGCGAGAGATACAAAAGAAAGCACAATGTTCTGCTTAAAATGACGAATTCACAAAGTTCACCAAATAAACTGGTCTCAAAGTAACTGTGGTTCTACGCTTCAGTGTCTCTTTCTGCAGCATGTGAGGCCATATAAGTCCTGGGTACAGAGGTATAGGTGAGCTCAAAACCAATCCTATGACTTGAATGAATAGCACAGCTGATGGTTTATTAATGATGCTTTTTAAAAAAAAAAAAATTAGGTCTGATTGGTCTTCATCGATACCTTAAAGCCACCCAAATATGAAGAGCACCAACGGTTTTGGTCTCTCTGGCTATTGTTTTTTTATATTTTTTTACCATTCAAAGGTGAATTGTTTTATTACTAAGCTATTTAAATTGTATTAAGTTTTAAAGGTGCATAATTTATGGTGTGGCTGCTTTGAGTGATGGGACAGTCTATCTCCCACCTGAGCTCCAGTCACGCTCATCCTTTTTGCTCATTTTAAATAAATAGGAGTTGGGAGGAGGGCTAAGGCAGCATTGGCCTGGGCAACCACACTGAGCTTCAAAGTTGCTGCTTAAGAAGCCTGTAAGCGATCTTATGGATGATCCGGCCATCTTTATAGAAAGTCTATGACTATAAATAGTATGCATGATTTTCACCACCAATATTTTCATCATGTAAGCACAAGCTGTACTCTGATCAGCTCATATGTTTGCTTGGAGTGGCACAAATTTGCAGAATTTTGCATGTTCTGCTACGGTTACTCACAGCAGATCCCTGAACCAGTCACACTGAGCAGCTAGATCCCTGTTTTGCAATGACATGAAATCAACCAGCACTGTAGGGTGCTGCACCTGTGCACACACAAGTCAGCTGATAGTGTATGACATTATTAACAGGCTTCTAACAACATTAGCAAACCCATCCGACTGACCTTTCAGAACACTATAAACAGGCAAACAACAAAACCTGCACTTTTGAATGTCTCTGGAAGGGGCAAAGCAGAACAGGAATCTCTTACAGACACATGCAAGACAAATGTGCTCATAGGGAATCTTTAAACACTTCTGTCTTAGAGAGACTAACTTCAGTGAGAACTACAGACCTCAGCACGAAAAGCTGCACACTCCACTGCTCGCAACAAATGTACGGAGACTGGGGACAGTGACTGCTTGGTATGCAGGCAATCCTATAAGGGCCAGCCACACATCCTGCCGCAGATGCAAGTAAACAGCAGCTGTAATTATTTAAAGAGAGATTTGCATTCCATTTAACATATCGACGTATACAAGACAGGATTACTATTAACTGTCAGTGGAGGCAGACGGCAGGCTTGAAGAAGAAAGATGGCTGTAACTAAAACAATCCTTGAAGCCTGGAGATTTACTGCAAAGAGAGGCAAGGCTGTGTGTGCAGTGAGCAGACTTATCAGACATTTTAGCCTAATTATTGCTCAAAGGCCAGTTGTGGATGCAAAATCCGAGAGAAGACTATAAAATCAGCTCTTCCTTTGCAGATCATCGGCTCATCTGTTCAGTTCAAGATTTACACACACCGATTATGTAGTTATTCATATACGCTCTTTATTGTTTATTCTCTGTAAGCAAGACCAAAAGATGTTTTCCAGATCAGTCTCTCCTTCCCTTCACTGAACACCAGAGATTAAATAACCACTTCCTAACATTTTTACGTAATTATTCAATTTTAAATTCCACATGAATCTATGGATAAATAAATATCATCAGCAGCTATCATCTAAAAAGATAAACAAAAATTATTTTTATATGTAAGAGTGTCAGGTAAAAGCAAAACAGCATTTCAGATATGACATGTTTGGCAGACAATTTAAAAATTTACTCTGAACCCAGGCTGTATAAATGGAGGGAATGGTGCTGGTGTCTTTATTGTTGTTTCTCATCATCACACACAGTCACACTTCCTTGACCTCTTCATCTAAACTCAATACAGTCGCTGTGCATTCTTTATATAGGGTGTGAGTCACTGCTAGACCTGTATGTGTCTGTGGAGACTGTGTGGTGGTTACGATCTCTGTGGAGTTTTTATCTTCAGCAAACAAAAAATGAGGTCAATTAGTCTCAGTATGCTGTCTAACACACGCCCATATTGTTTACAGCTGATTTGCCGTCGTTGATTCTCGAGGAGACGCAGTGACAGAAAGACAAAGGGCTCATTACAACCAGTCACACGAGATTTCTTCACTCTTTTCTCTGAATGTTTTTCCTCCGTGCACTGTGGACAGCCAGATATCTGCCCCGTGCGTCTCCTGCAAGTCCATTTAGTATTCTGCCCAATGATCGCGCGTGTGCGTAAGCGCAGTTTCCACAGAGAAGAACGTAAGCGTGTGTCAGTGACTCATCACTGTATTAGCACAACAACTGTGGGGGTGTCGACCTCACCGTGATGTCAGTGTTGCCATGGAGACAGTGGGGCGGAGGAGGGGCTTAGATAAAGATGAGGGAGAGGAGAGGGGCAGGTGACGGAGAGGCAGAGGCACATGGGACCGAGGGAGGAAAAATCCTTGACTTGTGTTGTGTATATTTTTATACACAATCTGTGTGTGAGCATGCATCCAGTGACATACAGTGTGTGTGCCAGGCTGCTCGGTTTTTCATTTAGTATGCTGCACAGACACAGCGTCTTAGAATTTAATGATCATGTGCAAAAACAAAAAGGAGATTATGTATGATTGTGTTTGTTCTTGTGTGTCGTACTCACCATCCGAGCAGAACTGATCCCGTGCGCACAGTTTTCTCTCAAATAGGCAACCTGAGGTGGAAAGACAAAGAAAAGGCTAACAGGTATTCAAGATAAGATCTTTCACAGTGATTTCCATGGCAACAACTGGTGTAACTTTGGGGCAGTAATGAGACAAAGTGTGCTTAACCTTGGCTCACTCATTATAATCAGCCCGGAACATGCCGCACAGTGGCAACCCAAACACCAGCAAATGTCACCCTGGTTTCTGTCTTTAAATATGACTATTTCCCAATGTACACTACTCTTATCATTTGTGTGAGGTTATGTAATTTCACAGAGGCATTTGGAAAGTGTCCTTAACCTAATTAGCCAAGAAAAAATAAATTATCTTGTTTTCATGTGGACATTTTTTCCCCTGAATAAACAGTCAAATTCTTATCTATGTTTCCACAAGTATATTTGATAAGTGCAACAGAAGATAAAATGTTGACCTAAAATCTTGAGGATATAAAACACACATTCATAAGTAGGTGATTTCTTTATTTTTGTTAATTGGCTGTGATTAAACTGTGGCACAGATACAATGCTGTGACTTATATTTTTGGCCATTCTTTTGAATTTCCTCTCTAGTTGTTCCACTGTTTCCTACTTTATGCCTGTGAGTAAGACCTTGGAGGATTGTAGCAATGTGGGAAGGAGCAGGTGGCCGGCGATAGATAGGAACCTAACACAGCAGAATATGCATGAATAACTCTGTCTGCCTGTCCGTCTTCCTCCCTCACGTCACAGCTCATGTCTCTTTCTGCTATTCATTTCTAAAATTCCCTATGTGCATCAAACAGAATCCAAAAGAATATATTAATAAATAAATAGCAAAGAGATATGGTATGAATCTGTGTGGGCAAAGTGGGTGTAAAAAATGAATTCTTAATGTGGCAGTTGAGCAGCTGGTTCGCTGCGTGTTTGCTGAAATCCAAACTTGAATAAAGAGGACTAAGAACTATTTTCCCCCACCTTTAAATGAAATGACGCAGTACCTAACAGTGAGTCACCTCTTAGAAACAGGCACACTGTACGCACACAGGGCAAGTGTTTGGCATTTCTGAGAGGCTTTCTGAAATTTTTAGCCCTGAAACCATTTTTTAAATATATCTTGCATACAAATCATATGCCTTTTTGCCGGAGTGGCAGTAAGAATGTTAACAAAACCTCTATCTAAGAGACCAAGAATCTCTGATTTGTTGTTTATATGTCTGAAACTGGGTTCAGTAAAAATAAAAAAGCATCTAAGCTAAAAGGTACCTCTAAGCTACGAGGTCATTATATAACACACTGGCTTGATCACAAGACTCTAGGGGTAAATGCCAGTCTTAGTTGTCAAATACTGATTGGTTGTCCAGGAAAAGCACCACTGAGAGTGTACTGGGCCAACAAGCAACAGCCAGCAGAAATAAAGAACTCTTAAAACATATTAACCTTTCACTTTATTTTTTTACACTGACAAATCCCATATATATAATTCCTTTACATTCTGGTTGTCAAATGCAACACCGAAGATGATGTTAGAGGTCTGCACAGGACACCCACTCATGTTTTGCACTTACATTACACTAGCCTCACTCAGGTGCTTTGCATACAAATCGCAAAAAAAAAAAAAAAAAAAGTGTGACAGAGCACGGTAAAGTAAGTGCAATGAATTCTGTAACTTTAGTGACATAATCTGGAGGAAATCTTCCCCTTCGAGGATAAAACTGGCTCGAGACATGAACATCATACTGTGTGTAAGGATGGACAGTCAGACATACGGATGGATGGCTCATTAAATGAACAGATGGATGGATTCATGTGTGAAAGAACAGCAATAAAAGCAAAGAGGTGTTAATGGAATGAATGGACTCGTGGAAGCAGCAGTGGTTTACTGGTTTCTCTCCATGGTGCTGAAATCGGAGGCGCTCCCAGCATGGCTTCTCATTGTTCATTGTTCATTGTTGTTTTTTTAAGATGTCTCTTACTCTTGAGTTTTCTCTGGAATCTATGTTTGTTAATGCCAATCCGTGAAGCAACAAGTTATTGCTGATTTAAGGTTTATTTTAGAGAATAAATCAGAGCATGTTATAGTTCCTGTAATTTTAATGCTGCTTTAGATGTAATCAACTGCTTAAAATAAAATAAAAAACTGCAGTAATGAAGTTTATGATACGCCTTAAATAATTTACAAGGGTGGGTATATATATATATATATATATATATATATATATATATATATATAAAGAGAGAGTGCAGAGGGAAGTTGATATAATTGCAGTTAATATAATTGCTCACTTGTATTTTGTTGAAGAAAGCCAAAGAGAGAGAAGAACATTTGACCTTTGTTCAGTCTGATTTGAAATCTGCTTCACAGTTTTTTACTTAAATATCTCAAAATATGTCAGACTGACTCTTTGTAAAAGTAAAAAATTAACAAGGGAAAAGGAAGCTTTAAAACCCCTCTTTGGGTGTAAATACAAAGAGGCACATACAAATTCACTTGTTGCATCATTGTGGCATTTGCAAATTGAATGTAATGCAACAATCTTCGACAGTAATACAATCATCATCATCCAGTTTTACAATAATAAAATGATAAAGCTGAAGCTGCCACTGTCAATAATATTAACTCAACAGCTTATGCTGCTGTTATGTCTGCTGATGAGAGTGGAGGCAGGTTAGTGAACCGATATTTAATCTAAATTTAAGGTGGAATTTGGTGTTCAGTGGCGTTAGTGTGGAGAATTCGGTATCAGAACATTTAGTGACTTCTTTGCTTTTTGTTACATGTTGAAATCCAGTTTTATCTTACTGTAAACACAGGCCAGTGTGGGCGTTTTTGTTGCATTAGTGACAGATTTCTGGTTTCTCCTTTCAGAGTAAAAAGAGGACTAAAGCTCAATAATCACTCCCTAAAATCATCATTTATTCCACCAGAAACAGAAATGAAACAGTTTCCTCTCCACTGTCTCTCCTTGTATCCTCCAACTCTCCTCAGTGTCTGTTTAATCTCATTTGAATACCATCCTCTATATTCACCCACATATCCCAAATCTCTCGGTTAATTAAGAACGTTACAGAAATGCACTCACTCCAAGCCCACAACAGGGAATAAAGTATCAGCTAAAGCAGGATGATATCACCATCAAGTCTGCTTAGACGCACAGTGTAACTGGAGTGTCATTTCTAATCGGCCACCATCAGTACCAGCATCATCTTACCGTATTTGTCAGAGATCCCCGGGTGGCACAGCGCGGTCAGGAGCAGCAGAGCTCGCCATGGCTTAAGGTGTTGCATGATCCTCCGAAGCCTCCCAGCAGCAGCAGCGGAGGAGGAGATGGAGAGAGAAAGATGCGGAGTCCCTGTTTTTTATTATTTGCGTTTCCTCCCTCCTTCAAATCATGATCAAACGAGCCCTAGCTGTGCAGTGTCGACAGCACACATTGAACCCAAACAGTCCATGTGACTGGAAAAAAAAATCCTTAAAAAAAACTGATGAAAAAAAAGAAAAAAGTAATTCTTCACAGTGACCAGGCGGGGCGCGGGGATGGAGAGAAGGAGGGACACAGTGTGCGCGTAAAATCGACTCACGACGGCACAACTGCGCACATAACGTAGGCTCCAGTTTGAGTAGAAACAGGGGAAGCTCTCTGCGATGGAAGGAATCGACCTGCACCTCCGTCATCACGGCTTTGAAACAGAGGGGGGAGGTGAAGGGGAGCGTTAGCTTTCATATTCTACCCATTCATAAACGTCATGCGTTCACAATCCGTAATGCATGCGCAAAAACGTGGATATGCAACGTTTTTGTTTCATCTTGCAAGTGTGTAGGTATCAGTCCAGTCTAAAATCAACTTAAATACAAACTTTTACACAAAATCAAGCTTAGCTTGAACTTCAGGTTTTTGTTTTTGCATAAAATATGAGCATTTATTGAATCCAATTAGTTAAATTATCACAGTATCTTCTGCAAATGGCAAAAAAAAAAAAAAAAAAATAGAAATACTAACAAATTACTTGTAAAAGATTCTGCTTTCCAATTGCAATAATTTATATATTTGGTTCAAACTGTGAAATGAGATTATCATGCCTACAAACCAGAGATCTGCTAAAAACAAAACCACCTATGACAAGTGTAATGTTTTTGTGCACACATTTTGTTCCAAAACCATTGCAATTGTCATGCAGAGATTAGTTTCACAGTCTCAAGCACATTTTACTTTTGCCTTAAAGTTACTTTACACACTTCAGGAAAGCCAGCTTGTAGGTGCAATCATTTGATGAGTTATAACTAATTGGAACATATGGTGCTGAGCCTCTTTATCCCCATGAGGAAGTGGTGCCACAGCAGTTCATCTCCTCTCGTTGTCCTCTTGCTCCCTCTTGTGTCTGTGAAAACCAGCTGGTTGGAAATGATTCTTGCTAAACACCTGACACCACTGCTGCAGGTATGTAGCTTTTTATTTTAGTAGTTCAAGATGCAGTAGATGATACAAACTGCTGAGTGATAAGACAGATCATGCATACTCTCTCTTCTGCATAGGCATGTGAAGAAAATATCAAGGACATAAACAAAACTGAATGCTGTAGCATATGATATATCAAACACATAAAGTTTTACTTGCCCCATGTTGCAGAAGACTGAGACACACTGAATAGTCGTGCCAGTTTTATTTATACAGCCCACTGTGACTAATCACCAGTTTGCCTAAGGAGGCTTTACAATCTGTTCACCTTCTGTCCTTACGAGAAAAAAAAACAATGTAAAAACTTAAGGAAGAACAGCTGTGGAGGCATCCTTCTCCCATGACAGACCAACACACCATAGATGTCTTGTGTGCAGAACGGCACTCAGTGGTAACTCCTTTCTGCCACAAGTTTACAAAATGTGATTAATTATAATATAAAATAAAGACTGCACAGTGACTTGGTGGTTAGCACGGTCATCTTACTGCTAGGAGATCCCCGGTTCATATCCTGGCCTTCCCAGGATCTCTCTGCATGGAGTTTGCATGTTCTCCCTGTGCATGTGTAGGTTTTCTCCGGGTACTACAGCTTCCTCCCACAGTCCAAAAACATGCTGAGATTAATTTGTGATTCTAAATTGTCCGTAGGTGTGAATATGTAGATCTGTGACAGACTGGCAACCTGTCCAGTGTGTCCCCTGCCTTCACCCTAAGTCAGCTGGGATAGACTCCGTCCCTCTGTGACCCTAATGAGGATTAAGCGGTGTATAGATAATGGATAATATTAATAATCAGAAAGCAATCGATGAAAACATTCAAATAGTGCAATACAACACACATGTGCCTCCTGTAGAGCTTTTGCATGTTCCTCAACAGCTCAGTCATTGTGTTTTAACTTGTCAAGTTAAACATAACATCCAATGAAGGTCTTACAAAGTTATAGAATCAGCATTAAACTCATGGCATTTTTTTGGATTGAATATTAAATTGTTGTCATCTTACTGACAGAAGCCTGGGGCAGCCTCAGTCTGACAAAACAGCTTTCCATCTAGCTCATAAAACGTAGCACGGTTTGATTTGAAGTCTGCTGCTCTCTATTTCAGGCACATTGTGCTGCTGCTGGCTTTTGATATCATATCTTTCCTAAGATAGACCTAAAATAAATCTGGAACAAGTTTCCTTGTAAAACGCATCTATAAAGCTGTTCCGGTTTTTCCATGTTGTACACTTGCATGCAATCACAGATATGCAAACACACACACATGAATAGTCCCTCTACTCGCTCCTACTCTCTCCTTCACTATCATCCTTTAGTCATGGTGTCACTCTAGAGCAGCAGCTCAACTCTTTGGCATTTGTGTATACATGTTTGGTTGGTTACCCGGCAACATGCACTCTGTGTGATGAAACCTGCTGACCCCTCCTCACCTATAGGTGCTATTTAAGTCTTACTGAAACACAATAGGGTCGTTTTTCAACCGTCTTTGACCCTCATTACATTTCC
This sequence comes from Acanthochromis polyacanthus, assembly GCF_021347895.1. NCBI lineage: Eukaryota > Metazoa > Chordata > Actinopteri > Pomacentridae > Acanthochromis > Acanthochromis polyacanthus. The sequence continues at coordinate 28,575,284 of NC_067126.1, forward strand.
ACTATTATCACATTGCCACACAGCTCAACAACATGCTAGACTAGTGACTGTATTTGTTTATTCACTTCTGCAATGTTTCATAAAAAGTGAGTCCTGTGGATTCAGTTACTGTTGCTTCTGTCTCTTCATATAATCCCAGACTATCTTTATGATGTTATGTTCAGGGGAGTGGGTGGTGGCTGGTGGGTGGAGGTTGCATAGGGACCCAGACCATCTGTTGCAGGACTTCCTGCTCTTCTTGTTGCTGAAGATAGTTTTTTATGACTCTGGCTGTGTGTTTGCCGGCATTGTCATGTGCTGCAGAATAAATTCGGGACCAATCCTCCCTGTGGGAGTTGCAGAATTGATTGGAATCCAGATATGGAAATGTGGCTTTCTCATTTTGTGATATTTTGAAGAATCCAGACAAAGTTAAAAAAAAAAAAAAAAAGAAATCATACTATGCAATATAATCATGTTAATTAATCAAATTAACTTCAGTGAACAAAGCTTGGGAAATTACCTGTTGTTATTTTTATGCTGCAATGCTACATCCTCTTCCCAGAACAGAATCATGACATGGCTGAGTATAGAGTTTGGCTGCTATGTGCTGTTGATATTCTGAGACCTGATGCGCATGTGTCTGTGTCTACATGGTAACTATTTTCCCAGCCGTCCCGGGATCTGGGTGCTAATTTAGGAGTCTCTTTTCTAGGTTATGGGTCGGAGAGTATTGGTTGTGAGTCTGGGGGTGTTTGGCAACTCATAGGTAGCTCACTTTCTGTCCTGCACTGATGATGTGCTCTTCAACGGGAAAACACCGGGATGACTGCTGTCATCATGTCAGCAGATAACACAGTCGAGTCACATCACGCACATATCAGATTATTTCTCATCCTCTGTGAAAAGGCCTTGTATCATTTCTGGTGTGTGAGTGCAGTTGGATGAGAAGTTATTTGGAAGAGGCCACATGACTCCGTATGACAGAATTAAAATGCAGTATGTTGTTCACTGATGTTTGTCAGTATCTTACCCAGATCATATGTACATTTGGCACTGCAACAGGCAAAGTGAGGCCTGATAAGCTCTCACAGTCACCAAGGACTGACTTACACTTCACGTTTTCTGAATAAAGTGAGACTCAGCCCCACCTCCTGTTCTTGTCATAGCTGATAATCATTTGATTAATTACAAAAAAATCCCCCAAATAATTTCCCACAATACTACTAAACATAAACTCTTTGGGAAAAAATAAAAGAAGCACATCACCTCAAATTAGAAAACTGACACACATAAAAGTCACTCTACAGTGGCAGCATGTTTAACAGTGACTTTGCTACTCAACCTCTTGGGCTGAAAATCAAACTATTGCCAAAACTGCCAAAACTGCAGTTCCTTAAATGACCACTTAAGGCTGGCTCAGGCGTAAACTAACCGTGACGTCACCCGTTGGTTTCAACGCCGAGAAAATGAAGCCCGGATTTTGCTACTTCCTGGTCGCTGTTTTGGATTTTTTGGAGCCAGTGACGTAAAAAGCGTCATCAAACAGACTGGACCGGAGAGCAACTAGGGCCAGGATTGGCTGAGGACTCTCTTATCCCGCCCACGTTTTACCGCACAGGCTTCTGTTGCTGTCTATCAAGTGAAACCACGCCCCCTGGCTCCGCCAACTTTAACGATTTATTTAAAATTCAGTATTGATTTATTTTAAGATCGGCCACCTGATCTCTCATTTTGACCATGAAAACTAACGGGAAAAAATCCTGAGCTGTAGAAAATCAATCTATCAAATTTTATTTTTTCCAAAAATGAATTGGGGTCTATGGAGCAAAAGCTTTTTGGAGCCAACCCTAGCGGACGGCGTGATATTGCAAGTTTTTGACACTTCCGGGTTGGCTTCAATTCTGGAGCCAGATGCTACGTCCACTATATATACAGTCTATGGGCTGGCTCCAAAAGTGAATCGATCACTATTGACCCCACTGTTAAATGTCCAACTTTACTGCAGAAATAAGCATTTTTACAGCCTGGAACAGAAAATAATTTTAGTCTTTATGGGTAACTTTCCTGTTCATGACAACTGTATGGGGGCAGAATATTTATACAACTCACCTGTTTATTTTGTAATAGTTGAATGACCCATGAGTATCATCATTAGACACGCCATGACTCAGAGATCTTTACATGACCTGCCTCAACTCCACTCACTCCTTTGTCTGCTCTTTTTTAAATTATCTAGGGTTTAGATGGAGTCAGTCCCTGCCAAAATGGTGACAGCTGGAGCCACCACGCAGAGCTTCAAAACCACTCCTCAAGAAACCTATGAGTGACGTCACTGAGAGTTTGTCCATCTTTCTATATAGTCAGTGGCTCTTATTAGCTATAAAATGACCTGACTTCGACTGACACGTGTAATGAAAATTTAAGTCGAATCTTTTTGACAATCAATATTTGAATGCAACGATATTTATCCCAGAGTGTGTCAGTAAAAGTCGACACATTGCATTATTTTTACATTTTTTGTTATCGAAGATGGCAAGGTTTATCGTCTGCCCAGTGCATTTCAGTCGGGAAATCTAAAAATAGAGCTGACACCACTAGCAGCTGACATGCACAGTGCTCTGTGAAACGCAAATATCTGCATGACCACACACAATGACTCCCCCAGCCCCAACACCTACATGTACAGACGCTCGTACCCATACATCAGCACCGTTTTTTTTTTTTCATTTAATGCCACTCTGAAGTGTTAAAGAGCTGGGAATCTTATTTTATAACATATTATGTAAAAATAAAATCCCCAATCTTTACTCTAGCAGTGACGGCCCATTCAAATGAAAGCATAGTCATTCTTTGGTGGGTGGCTCTCAGATGAATATTTTGCATTTAACAGAACTAGAGTAATCATCAATTACATAAGTTTTAGCACATTAACACACAGCCGATCCTGCAGTTATGGCACGAGGCAGGGCAGAGATGCCTCACAAGTCTGGACCTGCTTTTAGCTGCAGGCCTGCATGTCTGAGATAGGCCATGTCTGTTATAGACCAGCAGCACTCATTCAAATACTCTCTCGTTTTCCTTCTCTCTCACACACACACACACACACACACACACAGGTAAACACGCATCCTTGTAGCAGTATGCATCTGCACTTACAATTGCATACATTCATTTCTGGGAGACTTCTTCCTTAACACTTGCTTGACTGCAACATATGTCCTGTGCCGCCACAAAATTTGCTTAAGTAGTTACATTCTTGCTGCCTGGAGTGAGAAATCTGACAAATAATATTTAGTTTTGCTAAAATGGAGCAAAGTATTGGACTCACTATCAGAAACGCAGTCTGTTATGTCTACTAATATATTACTAGGCCCCTCGTAACTATGCTAGTAATAACAGCTTTATGAGTGGATATTATGAAGATGGATAGAGATGTAGGGGCTTGTGTGTCCCAGCAATGCATATAAGTAGGCAGTGCGTGGCTAACATGCACAGATTTGTCCACCCACTCGTGGTGTCCAGTGAAGAGCTCTAATGACAAAGTCGAGTGTGCGACCTTCCTGGCAGTGGCTGTATTAGTCCCACTATGCTGCTTCTTATATAACCAAGGAAAAACACATAACTCTTTTGTAATTCTATAGCTACGGTGGGATAGTAAATCAAACACTGTATATAATAAATTCTGACATGCAGGATTAAGAAGCTGCTAAACATATGCTTTTCATGTTTAGAGATGAAATTAATATATTATAAGGTTTTGACTTCGACTTTTGGGTGGTAACAGAAATATGTGAGTGCCTTTATTAAAACAATTTTTTTAACCGCATTCTACCGAATTAACCCATAAGAACCCAGACCCATTTTTCCTTAAAGGACTTAATGATCAGACATAAAGCTTTACAAGGAAGAGACTGGGGCACTCAAAGTGCTTGTTACACTGGTGTCACCGTGGGTTCTTATGGGTTAAGTTTGGCTATTTCAACTAAATGAAGTTACATCAAATTTATGCTGAAGTAAACTCAGTAATGACTCACTCGTCCCTGAGGATGTGTGTAGTGTTTCTGAAACAAGTCTATGCTGTCTCTGTAGCAACTTCCCACGTTAGAGTTCCTGCAAACAAATGCAGACGCTGGCTGGCTGACTCACTCTCTCATTCACTCAGTCATGTAACCATCCTGAACACACACACACACATACAGAAGTCTGTCTTTCATGCAGCTGAAACTAAACCCCATCGACAGCTGAATCAAGGGCTGGCAACAGGCGCAACCAGGGGGGAGGTATGAGAAGAAAAGAAAGGCTGGATTAAAGATGATTGACTGAACAGGGTGAAGGCCTTTAACCAAATGGGTGACATATGCGTAGACTGCAGTAAACTGATTATAAAAATGTATTTGAAGCAATAGTCAGATAGTTGGATTTACACCAAATGCTGTTAATGCAGCTTCAATGTAATTTTTTTAAAGTTGATAAGTCCAGTTCCTATACAGTAGATTGAAACATTGAAAAAACTACTAAAACAGCAGAATCTTGGCTCTGAAATCATCAGCATACTGTATTTGTAAATGCAGTGGCTAGCATATTTGTGTTAAAGTAGCCAAGGAGCATCTAATTTTCACTTGTACAGTTTCTCAAATAAATCACTATGAACGCTTATTTCCAGTTTCATGACGGATAGATGAATGCCATCTGTAGGATTCAATTCAATTCAATTCAGTTTTATTTATATAGCGCCAATTACAGTCAAATTGTCTCAAGACACATTACAGAATCCATATGTTTGAACCCCCCCCCAGAGCAAGCCCTAAGGCGACAGGATGGCAGTGGAAGAACTCTAAATGCTGAAATCCTAACCCAATGGTAAATCCTAAAATCTGATTTAAAATGTTGTCGGAGGTGTCACTAAAGGGCAAACAGGGTTGCAAGGCAGCGGAGGGGTGGAAAAGTGGGAGTAGAGACTGGGTGAATGGAGATAGAGGGAGGCCGTAGAGGAGGGGTTGGGGGTAGGAGTGGGTGTGGTAAATCTACAAATAGTTGCACTCAGTGCCTGGCATTTCTTCACTTAGTTTCCTTCCCAGTTGCCCAGTGGGACAGTTGGGTCTCAGCAGCTCAAGCGGCTCCATCCTAACCATAAGCCAACTGACCAGTCAACCAGCCATGAGCAAGTCCTACTCCTCCTCAGCTCAGTCTGCCTCCTCGTACCGCCGCACCTTCGGCTCTGGCGTTGGAGCATCCCCAATGTCTTCCCTGTTCTCCTCTGTCGGGGGAGGCCGCAGCAGCTCCTCTTCCAGCCATATGGCCTCCAGGGTCTACGAGGTCAAGAGCACCGGTATTCCCTCCTTCTCCAGCTACAGGGTGTCCTCTGGTGCCGGGGGAGCAGGGTTTGGCTCCTCCACAGCTGTGCGCTCCTATGCTGGTGAGAAACTCGACTTCAACCTGGCCGATGCCATGAACCAGGACTTCCTCAACACAAGGACCAATGAGAAGGCCGAGCTCCAGCACCTCAACGACCGCTTCGCCAGCTACATCGAGAAGGTGCGTTTCCTGGAGCAGCAGAATGCGGCGCTGACGGTGGAGATCGAGAAGCTGAGGGGCCGCGAGGGGCCCGGCCGCGTGGCTGAGATGTATGAGGAGGAGATGAGGGAGCTGAGGAGGCAGATTGAGGCCATCTCCAACCAGCGTGCCAGAGTGGAAGTGGAGAGAGACAACCTGGCTGATGACCTGCAGAAACTCAAGCTCAGGTAAGCTTAGATGGATGGAACTGTGCCAGTGTGTGGTGATGAAAAAAGGTTGAATAAAGAATGATTTCTGTCTTATTGTTTCCAGAGAACACATCTTATCTGTTAGATGTGAGCAAGACACTAACCAGAACGCCAGCTGAATAGTTCTGACAGGGTCTCTGACACATTGCACTTCTACAATCAGTTCAAATAACTGGAATCATCAGAGGGCCAGAACCTTTTTGACTTGTGACCCGTCAAAGAAAAGCAATTTGAACTGCCTTCTAACTAATACCTCTATGAGTTTAGACAGCAAGCTCCAGGAAAAAGTGATGTCTCTATCACTGATTTCTTCCCTTGAATAGATTTTAGTAGCCTGGTCAGGTAAAATGCTTCAGAATTGACCTGTTTGGTGTCATAGAACAGATGAGAATTTCAAGAATAAAACAAAAAATATAAATCAAACTTAAAATTGTACAACAGAAATACTGTATGCGGTTAAATACCTCTTGGACTCCATTATTATTAGAGGCACATTATTGGACTTTGTAGGATGATAAAATGGAAAAATATGAAAAGCTGAAGAGTGCTAAAAAGAGTAGACTTTGAAATATTGGGTTTAATCTCTGCAATGAAAGTAGCAAAAACACCAGCGAGTGGCATCAAAGACAGATTGTTGATTTCCACAGGACGCCTCTCGTCTTTTAGAGAATAGGGAAACAACAAAGTAACAAAGGGGAGATTTGAGAACAGGCATACTTGAGTGAGTGCTACGGTCCAGCAGCTTCTTACAAAGGTGTTTTATAATTTATTCACAAGAGACTTAACAGAGGAAAATGAAGAGAGACACAGATTTGCAGGCTCATAGCAGTGAAGTGAAGACAGAGACAGATAAAGTTTCTGCCAGACAGAAGGCAGTCAGACAGTAAGAGAAGCAGACAGATGAAAATGAACAGATGTATATGCACAGCCCGCTCGTCTGTGAGAGAGCACACAAAGGAATAAGAGTAAAACGCGGATAAAGATTTTAAAATTGTAAAAGACAGTCCACCAAATACACTCAGAGTGAGCAGACACAGAGATAGAGGGAGCTTTAATGTGGGGGTGTCTCTGAATAGTCTATTTGTGGCTACTAGGTCAGCTCTGTGAATTTAGAATTCTGTCACTGCAACAGCACTTAAATTAAAGCGTATATCCAAACACACACAACGTCCAATTTGCACACGCAGCACACACACTCGCTCTTCTCTCTCTGTTTATCAGGCCTTTTTAACCATTGCCTGAAGCGCTGAGTGAACCCTGCCAAAGCACCTGCTACACTCACTGAGATCAAAACACACGCATAGACCTCCTGCCTGCAAACATTTACCATGCAGACACACACACTCTGATGCATTTTTACTGAACATTTCCATGAACCGTGATGTCATTACAATCTACAAAGTGCAACCAGTCACTCTCTCCTCCTTTGTTATCTGCAAAGATATCTATAGGCAGAATGCACGCACTGCACGAACGCATTTCTTCCACATTCTCCAGTTGTTCAAATCACATAGTGAAATGCTAATTCTAGAAACAGCGCCAGCCAAGGACGGGCCGCTGCTCCTTTCTCACTGTTACCCTTCTGACTCTTGACAGTGTGACAGCAGCTGCCCCACAGCTTTAGGACTCTAAACGCAAGTGTCAAAGTGTGTGTACATGTGGATATGGGTGCAAATAAAAGTTTAGCTAAAAAAGAACAGAGAGGCTGGAGGAATGGCAAGTGGTAACTAGGTTAGCTGTCTACTAAGTGGTCCCTGGGGAAGAAGCAATGCTCTGAAACACAGACTTTATTCTCTTTTATTTCAACTTTCCTCTTTTCTTTTTGCTCTTTTCCTCTTTGCATGTTGCTGTCACTCTCCCAGGCTTCAAGAAGAGATTCACCAGAAGGAAGAGGCTGAGAACAACCTGTCTGCTTTCAGAGCCGTACGTCTTCTATTTCCATAAAATCGTTCCTTTATATCTCAGTCATTTTCTCCTCACAGCCTGAAGTAAACAGAAACTTTCATTCAGTCTCATTCCCCTTTGGTTGCTTGTGTAACTTTCCCTTGCCCGTTCTTCTCTCAATTTTCTGGCCTCACTGCATATTTCTACCTTTACAGCCGGGAGTCAGCGTATGTTTTTTGTGCTTCTGTGTTTAGGATGTTGACAGTGCAACTCTGGCCAGGCTGGACCTGGAGAGACGCATTGAGAGTCTGCAAGAGGAGATTGCCTTCCTCAAGAAGATCCATGAGGAGGTTTGCTCATCTCTTTTTATTTTTTTTGGCTTCCTTGCAACGAGGCCACTATGTCTACTGTATGTGTGTCACTAGGATGGCGTGCATTGCATCATATAACACCTCTGTGAGATGATATGCCGTGCTGTAATATCAGATCTGAGTCTCGGTAGGCATGTGAATCTTCAAAGGATCAGATATTTCACACTTGAACACACCCGCTGATGTTAAAACACAATTAATATGCCTATTAACACATTTCGTATGAAGAAATGCAACAAAATGCGGAATTAGTTCTTGCAGGGCAGAAGCAATACGTGCGGCAGAAACATTTGTGCCCATTTATTTGAGATCAAAAGAGACGCTGAGCCATGCATATGTCGGCACAGCTGAGTTCCCTTCCCGTCATTTTGTCTTCTTTAGCTCAACTTTGACCTCTCAGAAATGCTGAACTGCTGATTGGTTGAAGGGAGCATGTCAGCTGTTTGTCAGCTGTGAGTGGTAGAGAAGAAGAGTGTGTGTCTGTGAACAGATGCAAAGCTAAATATATCTTTGGGTTGGACAAAAAGGCAGCTGAGTGCAGCCTTCATAACTTCAAAAATTCTAGTCCTATAATGCTGAATTAGCTTGTTGCTAATATTTCTTCAATGTTGCATTAATGCACTACCAGGCATATTTAGTTTGACATTTTATATTTCTGCTGTATGTAAATGTCATTAATGTAGCACTATATTCTAAACTTTCTATTGCAGTGTTTGAGATATTTTAGAGTTCCAATGCAATGTTAGTTTATGCTATACTGCAATTGTTTTGGCATTAATTATTAAAGCAGACATGGCTTGAATAAGAACTTTGCATGCTGCTTCTTTCTCTACAAATCCTAAAAACAAATGTTCGCTCATCTTCTTGCAGGAGATCCGTGAGCTGCAGAGCCAGATGCAGGACACTCAGGTGCAGATCCAGATGGACATGTCCAAACCCGACCTGACTGCTGCTCTGAGAGACATCCGCATGCAGTACGAGGCCATCGCTGCCAAGAACATTGCAGAGGCCGAGGACTGGTACAAATCCAAGGTAGAGTGTAAACACACACGTAACCAACACGCACAGATGGTCCGCTTTAGCCGTTGCCTTGTTAAAACCTCACCTTCTCTCTCACCAGGTGTCTGATCTGAACCAGGCCGTGAACAAGAACAATGATGCCCTGCGTCAGGCCAAGCAGGACACCATGGAGTACAGGCACCAGATCCAGTCCTACACCTGCGAGATCGACTCACTCAAAGGCACCGTGAGTATTTGCTGCACCTCATCTCACTTTAATCCAGTTCACTTATCTGCTTTGTGGCATTTCCTCTTTCTGGACATACCATAAGCACATTTCCTGCTCAGGCACACAGCCCTGATCTCCCTCTTTCAATCGCTTTCATGCCATTTTAGGCGTGTAGACTCATCTTTTCCTCCCCTAACTTCGTCTCTCTGTTGTAGAACGAGTCTCTGCTGCGCCAGATGAGAGATATGGAAGATCGCATGGGCCGCGAGGCTTCTGGTTACCAGGATACAATTGCAAGGCTGGAGGAAGATATCGCTAAAATGAAGGTAATGAGCTTAGATGTTTTACAGTGATATTTCACAATAGATAGCCTATTGTGAAGTAGTAGCTTAAAGCTGATGCCGGGTTTAGGATTTTGTAAATACTTAACAGGGGTTTTGTTTCATTGATTTTCTGTTTGCAAGCAATCATTCTTTTATTTATTGATTCAAAGGACGACATGGCCCGCCACCTGAGGGAATACCAGGACCTCCTCAATGTGAAGATGGCCCTCGATATTGAAATCGCCACCTACCGCAAGCTGCTGGAGGGAGAGGAGAGCAGGTTTGTGTGTTTGAATGCAACAGAGGACAGTATCAGTCCTGAAACTGCTTGAATTTTTGGGCCATTTGTATATTATGTCATACTTGTCACTATCTTTTAATGCAAATTTTTGTGCTTCTTCTACTTCAGGATCACTACCAATGTGCCTATGCAGTCTGCCTACTCCTCCATTGGATTCAGAGGTAGGAGAATTAGTGCTTTTTCTTCCTTCCACACCTAACAAAATCTATTTTACATTCCAGATGAGTCATTGAGGGGATAAAAAAGACTAATTATAGCCTGTGACTGTATATGGTAGGTGTTATTTTGAGGGTATTGCGTGGGGCGTATCTGCAGTGACACATTTTGACCACTGTGTGGGGATATGTGACATATCAAAAACCACCATGGCTCACTGATTCGCAGAGGGAAGCATCAACAAGCCACACGTCAATAATCACACATTTCTGGCTGTCCATTTGATGCGTTTACAGTCCAAATGTGGAATTAATCCCTGTCAAAGCCTCCACTTGTTTTGTGACTGCTTCAGTGGAAATAAGACTGCTGTGTGACTGTCTCCTTAATGTGGAAGGCATGTTTAATTACCTTTCTCACAGAAATATTAAGCTAAGATCAGTGTGTTTAGACTAAATTGCTTCAGTGTAGCTGTAGAAAAGCTAAATATATAAGTGGGAAATAGTGTAAGATCTGCATATGTGATTGTGTGTCTTACAGAGACCAGTCCGGAGTCCCAACATCAGCGCTCATCAGAGGTTCACTCCAAGAAAACTGTTCTCATCAAGACCATTGAGACCCGCGATGGAGAGGTCTGAACTCACACACACACTCACACATGAATCTACACACAAATACGCACACGTATTTCATGTATAGAGATGTCTACGCACAGCCACTCTAACTATCATATGACAAACATACTGTAAAATAATTCAAAAGTTGTAACATTAATGCTTTTTCAACACCTTCATTATATTCTTACCCAGATGAAGTATTCTATGAGCCAGGGCGCTAGTGCCCAATGTGTAAGTCTGGTTCCATTCTCACCTTTAAACATCTGCTCACATCAGCGGGTGAAAGCAAACTACCAGATTTGAAAACAAAACTCTCCCTTTGTTCTTGAGTTATTCCCCCACCCTTGTATTTTTATGTCTCATGTTTGGGACAAAAGGCTTTTCAGTCTCCAGCTTCCAGTCTCTTCCCAAAGTTATACTCCAAATCTTGTAGTTTGCACTGACCCTGTACAGACACTTTGAAAAAAAGTTGCAACACTCTGCAACACCGGTTTCCTTGAACAAGCAGCTTCACCGTCAGCGCTACAGTTGGTCCCTGCACAGCACTTCACTTTGAGCAACAACCCGCACTGAATGTTGAACACCAGTAGCATCAGTATCAGGCTGTTCACTGTCGATGGGAAATTTGCTCGCATATTGTCAGCAAAAACTCTGCAAAAAAAAACTGTGCATTTTATTTATTGCCTCCATGACATTTTGTGATATCTCTCTTTGTTCTCCTCAGGTCGTCAGTGAGTCCACACAACACCAGCAAGACATCATGTAAACAAGAAGAAGCAATATTAAATAAATAGTATAAACAGTGCACAATTTTCCTACCACTACTAGAATGATTTATAAGCTGAGCCTGTTTTTCAATACAGAATACTGACCATTTCATCTGATCTAAATGTAAACACAAATGAATAAATTCAACCAGTATACATTTAGCACAACTTGCATTATAGGATAAATGCAGTATGATGGCACAGTGCCTTTAGCCTGGTTTTAAATAAAGGGCATTCCATTATTTCTTTATTTGTGTTACTTTCCTTCTCTCAAAAACATCAGGATTATTATATCTTGTCTACAAAAATACTTCAGCGGCGAAAGTTGCATTTTAAATGAACAACGTTTGCAAGCTGCAAAACAGATCAATGCGTCTGCAACACCATGGCCAAACATCCTTTTGTAAGAGTCAATTTAACTGCACATATTCCAAGATTTGTTTGTGCAAATGTACACGTATATGATCGATTAAGATGAGGCGATCTGCGGGAGTGATTTAAGGAAGGTGACGTGTTGGTCTTGAAAAAATGCCAGAAGCACAGACATCGAATGAAAAAGGAACTCAGTCATGTTTGAAGTTTGAGCTCTATAGCATGTGCTGGGTGTTTGATTGTATGTGTATGGGTAACCGTGATATGGTGCTGCTCTGGAACAAAAATCTCAAATAAAGACATTGATTATCACAGCTTGTCACAGATTTGGTGTTTGCTTGTGTGAAACAGTCTGCTTCTTTAACTCCAGTCATTAGCTTTCCTCAGATTGCATACATGCCTTTTCACTGATTCCTTTCTGAACTGTTTCTACCCACTGCATTCATTATCTGATGTGGGATGTGTTTGCTTTTCAAAAATGATACCACCTTCCGCAGTCAGGCGTAACACCCTTCGGCTAACATTTAACTCACTTTCAGACATAAAATAAGAGTTGCAGCCCTTTTGAAATTATCAGTAACCGAGCAGATCTGGGTACACTGAAAGTGAACAATGGCTCGTTAATGAGCTGTCCCTGGTCGCGCTTTGCTTCCAGCGGAAAGCAGACTAGCACAGCAACAAGAATTACAGTCTGTGCTTTTTGTTTCTGAAGTCACTGGACTGAAAATGTCAGCAGAGATTTTAAAAAAAATGGAAGGGGAGAGAAAGAAAAGAAACATACAGATAATAAATGAGCGTGCATGAAAGAGCAAGCTGGCGATCGTGGTACAGAGGAGAAAAGAGAAGACACGTGTACTGAAAAGGTTATTCAGAGATGCACAGAAAACGACACAACAGGAGGAATTAGGGAAAGATAATTACACAGGGCAACAGAGAAACACAGACAGACAGAATGTAACTGCTATTCCAGTAATTAGTGGTTCCATGTTGGCCAGAACTTTCTGTTCTCGCCACTGTTTCTTTGCAATGTCTGTGAAAGGTGACAGCCTCCCAGTCATTATAGGTCATCAGAAAAGGGCAGCGTGTTCCTCTAGTCTATTTCTTTTGAATGAAGTCAGCTTACCTCAATGATCTCTGACGATTCACTGCTTATGACTCCATTTATCCTGATGTTTGAAGCTTTTGATAGAAAAATTCTTTACATTTTGATGCAGTGTTGCACTGTTCAGATTCAGTGTACAAGTTTTACCATTTTTGTTACATAACTGCTGCACTGTAGTTTGTTATGAAGCTGCAAAACAACAGTAGCCTGAAACCTTTACTGTCAGAACACACGAAGGTGAACTCAGCTGGTCAAGGAGACGCTTCACTTTTTCCATGCATCATAGTTGTCCTTGGAATTTCTTTAGAATGGCTGAGACTTGCAGAAATATTATATATAGATGCACACAATACACAGCAGAGCCTGACTAAAAGTGAACTACTGAGGTTGATATCTGGCTACATAAAAAAATCAAAGCTGATGCGAACATTTATATGTAAGAAAAAATAACTTGTCAAGGCTCTCTGACTGACAAATATCATTACATATCACGTGTATAGTGCAGTGTCTTGGCATGTTACTGACTGACATCTTTTTTAAAAAAAACATATACAAAGATATATGACATATATCAGATATGAAAATATGAAAATGTAAAACTGCTGATATACTGTAGCAGCTTGGTCATTTGTCTCTAACTGTATACTGTGCTAAATTTCAAAATAAAAGTTAGTTTGATCACTGAATTGTTCCTATTATGTAAAGTGTGTGCTTCTTAATATGACACAGATGAAATGAAGAAACTGTAGAAACAACAAGACAATTGGATTGTAGAATCACAATGTTTATCATATGTTAGGTCCATATAAATCCATGCTCAATAATAATAATAATAATAATAATAATAATAATAACAATAATAATAACATGATTTGTACAAATTTAGAGTGGGTGGCAGGACAATGATGAATCAGAGTCAAGGCTCAGTTTAGCGCTTTTCAACATCAGCTGTTGAAACACCGGGACAAAAAGTGCATCAACCACCCAGCCAAATCAAACCAACCGGACTTATAGTAGCATCACAATGTAGCAGGGCTAGGCCATTAGAAAATAATCAGCTGCATAAATTACATACGTGGTGTAAACATGGGAATGAAGCCAAACGATTTGTACATTTAAAAACTATTTACAGGTCAATATCTACAATCAAAAGGTTTCCCCCGACATATAATTAAGAAGTGACAGGCAAATCACAGAAAATATTAGAAATAAGACAAAGCAAATAAAAAAGAAAATCAGTGAAAGAATTATTACAGTTTGTCCCCAAATTACAAGCAAGAGCGGGGCCAATGTTTAGAACTGACATTTAATTTCCCAGTAAAGACTGGCGGCATTAGAACTGCACTACAGTTAAAAAACACAAAAAAGGAGACCAGAACAGCCACTACTGCAAAACACTATACAGCAGGACAGAAGGTGACTTAGCATAATACATGTCAGAAAGAGGGAAATGAGCCAAATGCCTTTTTCAAGCCCTTTATCTGGATAAACTGAAGAGAAGAGAAGAGAAGAGAAGAGAAGAGAAGAGAAGAGAAGAGAAGAGAAGAGAAGAGAAGAGAAGAGAAGAGAAGAGAAGAGAAGAGAAGAGAAGAGAAGAGAAGATGTATTTCTACAAGTGTTTTATGTACCTCAGGACCAATAAAGTAAACTTTGACAACAATGACACATTGGAAAGATTCATGCAGTTACGGTTATGATGCAAATGATCGAACCACCATTTGCAAAGAGCTGCAAGTCCTTCTTAATTCCAGTATCACCCACTGTTCAGTGGTACTTTAGTATTTAAGCACAGTAGCGCTACTTTGTTGGTCTGAACCTCAGAAATAAAAGTCTACAAAAAGCACATAAAGCGCACAATTCAAGTAGCCACTCTGGTGTGCGATTTCAAACATTTCTTCACTTTTATACCATTGGATCTTTCATTTGTTGCTTTTTGTAGCAATATTTTTGCCTCTATGGGAATTCTAACATTGGCAGTATTGGTGTTCACAGTTCCATAGAGTTTTTTTTTTTTTTTAAACTGCACTGTACTAAAAATACCTCCTGTACAGACTCCCTTTCCTTTCTGGATGTTTAGTACAACAATATCAATGTAAGGAGCACATTTGAATTTTAAAGCAACTAACACACAAATGCATGTAAACACACAGAGAAATTCCAGGAATAAAAGGTCCAGCAGTAAACATTAGAGGGCGCCATTAGCAAATGCTTTCATCTTCTCAGCGTCTCATCTGTTACAGGAGATCATCTTCTTTTTAAAACTCCTCCTTTTTTTTATTTAAGATTTCGTCCAGACTTAATAGAAGCAACATTTTTAACTGGAGTACCACACTGGCTCAAAAAGAGGGAATAAATTGCATGTTCTGCGTACACCACAATGGATCCCCCTCTCCTTGGCCAGCAGTTGGTACAATCCATCACTTGCCACAGGGCTCACATGTCCACTCTCACACACACTAAAACACACTATTCTTTTTTCCATTTTCCCTGTCGTGTGTTGACCTCTCCAAACTGTCAAACAGATTTCATGACAACACTCAAATTCCTGTATGGCAGTATTTGATAGCTTTGTGCCTTAAGAGAACATTTCAACAGCTGACACAACCTGCAAAGGTAAATTGTTTTGGGAATAAGAGGCAGAAGAGGGACGTGAGAGCACTTAGAGACATGTCGACAAGTAGAACTACATAGCTTACACAAACGTTTTAAATTTACCGGAAAGAGGAAAGAAGCGGGGAAGGATGTGCCTCCTGCTCAGGCCCACATTTGGAACAGTTGGCGATTAAGGACACAAGGAAAAGTGACAAGATGTAACGCACATTCTCCTGGGAAAATGGCAACAATACAGGCAATGACACATTAATTCCTAAGAAGTAACGCAAAGAATTGTCTTTGGTGTGAACTGCTTATCCAGTTCACTCCGAAAACTGGTCCCCGTTCTGAATGTTGTGCTGCCGTGTCCAGATTTACAGGCCTTCAGTGAAGGTAAAATGCTGATTTCAGGAATATTTTGCTTCACATGGAGAAAACTATAAGGAGCTGCCTTTGAGTTTCAGGGTGTTTTTTGTGTTCTTTATGTGTCATTTTCCTCATATCATAATCCTTAAAGTTTCCTCCTCTAATTACCTTCGAAGCAGAAACCAGTGAAAGTTCATTAAAAGTAGTTTTACCTCAACTCCATGAAAGTCCTGTTACGCACTTTTATCTGAAATGGCGTGGCACTCCTGTGGAGAGCAGTGGTTTTGACATTTTTTTCCCCTCCTACTGCACTCCCACAGGAAATTACTTCTTATAACTTGAAGCAAACCAAAAAAGTTTTAAACCAAATGTTCAGCAGAGGCAGTTTACTTAATTCCACATAGGACAAGTTTTCCAGCGTCCTTTGGGTGAATACAGTAACAGAAAAGCCAAAAACAATACGTGATGACCCACTTTTCTTGCTCCTTCTCGAAGAAAATCCACCGTTCTGATATCTTGATGTTCAAAAAGAGCAAAACAAGACGTAAGTGGACAAATAAATACAACAGGTCTTAGGAGGAAAATCAGTGTGGGTCGAACCACCTTTGGGATGTACTGAGCTCCAGATGGGCTACCACGCAGTTGATTGGGTTGGCACGGCAAGGTTGGGTTTTCTGTCCTTCACTGTGACTAGAAGTTTTGAAGTAGACTTGGACTGTGTGTGGATTTGTCCAATTCACTGCCTCAGATACGAACTGGAGGTCCAGAGGGGGCCGTGAGGGGCACTTGAGAGCCGCAGTCGTAGTCGAGTTCAGCCATCCGAGAGCGGCTCATCATTCGACTCTGGGAGTACGCCCGTCTGTCAGTCTGTCTGTCTCTGAAGCTCCGGATGTAGCTCTGTGGACAGACAGAAGATACAGGGATGTAATGAGAGTGAACAGTCATTAAAGCTTCTAGTAATGTACATCAAGTGTACAGGAATAGTTTGACATTCAGGATATATCCACTTGTGGGAGCATTTCCCAGCTGGGAGCAGCGACTCCCTTCAGCCTCCACTGCTAATGAGACATTGATGTACTTAAAGCAAAGTTAGGACTTTAATGTAGTACTTTATGTCAAACTGAATGAGCACAGAGCATCCATCCATTCTCTATACACCGCTTAATCCTCAGTAGGGTCACGGAGGACTGGAGTCTATCCCAGCTGATTTAGGGAGAAGGCAGGGGACACACTGGACAGGTCGCCAGTGTATCACAGGGCTACACAAAGAGACGAACTATCGTATTCACATTCACACCTACAGACAATTTAGAATCTGGGGATCTTCTAGCTGCAAGGCAACATTGCTAACCACCAATCACTGTGCAGCCCAGCACAGAGCATAATTAACCATAAAAAAGTTTCAAATTTAATGATGTGCAGTGTAGACGCCCAGAATGTCAATTTTACTTCCTCCGAAGAATAAGGAAGCTACTGCATCTTACCGGTGACAACACGTCTCCATCAAAGCGTCTCTTCGGATTGGCCTTGCGGTGGTATCCAGGTTCAGTCTGAGGAGGCGGAGGAGGGACTTTAGGCGGCTGGGAGCTCTGGGTTTGGTGATGTGGGTGGGATGCCGCCGGGTGGTGGTACTGCTGGTGGTGGTGGTGATGGGTGTGGGCCTTCTGCTTGTGGCCGGTCTTCTGGCTCTGTCGTTTTTTCTTCTTCTTGTTCTCCTTCTCCTTTTTCAGCCTCTCTTCCCTCTGCCGGATCCGCATGAGCTGGACCCGCCGCTGCTGCCGGCTCAAAACCACTTGAGACGGAGAGGACAGAGTTGTGACAACGTGTGGAAAGGAGGCAAACAATAGACAATCAAGGGGGAGTGACAGCATGAGAAAGACAAAACATATTGTAAATACAGCTTTTATGGAGAAAGCAAAGTAACTGATTAAGTCAAGTGGAAGGAACTCATTCAAAATCACCAGAAAAACCAGAAACTCCAATGAGTTGGTGTTTTTTTTTTTTTTTTAAAGGATTTTAATTAGCTTTAATTGTATATGTTGAACTTTTCCAGGGAGGATTGATTATAAATGCAGACCGTAAAAATGGAAAAGAAGAAAAAAACACTGACGCCCATTTCCTCATTTCCTTCATTGTATTCATCCGGTTGGCAGACGGATAATTTTCCTCACTGCATGTACTTGTACTGTGCTGCTCAGTCTCCTGACATATTGTGAGTGGGTGAGTGTGTTCGTGTTCTTTTCACACCCTCCCCGGCAAAGGATGTCTAAAATCTATGCTGTCTCGCTGTCTGCTGATATGACTATTTTTGGGGGACTTTGCGGGCATTTTGATTCAGTGGTGCGATATACAGCAGAATGTAGTGGATCTGTTTTTATTATGAGAGGTCAAAATGTTCCCACTGTACAGATGCACCGTGTAGGTCAGACACTCCTTGTGTGTGAGTGTGGGTGGGTGTGGAAGTGTTATGAGGTCTATTGTTTCTTTTTGCAACACAAGACACCATCTGCCAGGGAAACTGCTTAATCATATACCCTCCCACCCCCCTTTTTTCTTCTCTTCAGCTAGCTCCACCTCAGGCCCCTCTGACCACATGCCTGTGTGTGTGCACTGTCTGTCTTTGTGGGGCCTAAATAAGCTTTAGATGTAACAGTGAGGACTTTTAGGCAAGTCCCCACTTACTTCAAAGGCTGTTTAGGGGGTGATATTAGTGCAAAAGGCTTGCACAATGCACTAAGTCAGTGAGGGTCCTCGCAAGTATATAAAACTCCACAGTATCTCTGCATGTTCTCTCACTGTCGACACGGTCAGGGAGGCAACAAAAAAAAAAACAAGTCAAACACGTGTGAGCTAATTCATTCATGCCCGTGACCTGCATGCTATTCAATAAGCTGACAGATGATTTTCCTCCCTGCTCCACTTGGGTGCCCTGCTTACCCATTGTGCCCCAGTTTATTACCCTCACCCTGCCCTTCCCCCAGTACACCTGCTCCCTCTTTACTTTTCCCCTCCACACCAGTACCCCACCCTTTTCCCCTTCTCCTGTCACTACAATATGCTCGTCGCCATAAAAGGGACACTTCCAGCGCTAATGTCGAAACTCAGTTGGAGATTACGTGTGGTATATGTTAATTTAAATAATACAAATAATGACGACTCTTATCACTAACCAGCAGGAACTGCGGCAACATTCATCGCGCCACAGCCTCCCCCTCATCCTCCCCTATTTCCATTAACAGTTCACGCAATTAATGCAACATTCAAGTACATGCAAAAATACACAATGATCTGTCCTGCTTTTTTCCCCAGTATTATTTGGATTGTCGTTTTCTTTATTTTTTGCATTCGTCCTCTTTCTGACAAATTAAAATTACTATTGTTTTTAATATAATATTAATTTCTTACTACACAAAAAGGGATACTGCTGTTCAAAGCTACAGGTGTTCAACTGAAATCTGAATATATTCATCTCCACTTATAGAAACTCACTTATCTCTGTGTTTCTTTAACTGTAGGGATTGGCAAAATGTTGTTTTTTTTTTAAATTCAGAACAATTACCAATTGTTAGTAATCAAGGAGAACGATGACCGATAATTAAATCATAGCGAGAATGAAAGATCATTGTGTCAAAATTTAAAATACCACAAACATCAACACCAAATTTCATTGAACTGAATTTGCTTTTGGTGAATTAAAAGAACCTTTTCAAAATGTATCCTTCAGTGTTGACAGGATGTGTATCCAATCAGATTGTGCTGTAGGCGGGACACTGCGAGACACCAAATCACAGCAAAAATAGCTTATTTTTAAATCAGTTTATTTTATCCAGATTTTTTTTTTTTAAATAGTGGCATCAATAACTGATAATGGGATTAAACGTGCAGAATTTTGGATTTGCTAATTAATCTATGAATATCCATGTACTGCATATCAGTTTTAAATCCACACCACATGATAAAGAATAAGGTTTTTAAGCTTGTTTTTACTGTATTTTTACATTCTTTTTAACATTTTGTCTTGAACTGAGCAGAATCCTTTCCTTCCCTTGTTTACAGTTTTTCATCTACCTGCACTTCCTCTGTGTAGCTTTGCCGTTCAAGATCTACTTCCCGACACGCGACTGCACATTTTTCAAAATAGCAGTAAAAAGCTCCCTCTATCTCATTGCCCACACCCTCTGACTGGAAGCCATGGCAGCCTGCTGTTTAATCCCATTATTTGAGGCCATGTGTGACTTCTTCTAAGACATAGCTGCGCACATCATACAGCGGCAAAGATCAAATGTAACAACACGTCTTGGTGAGTTTGAGTGCATGAGTTGTGTGTCATGGTGTTTGTGTGTGTGCTGCATTTACATATTGTGTTTGCGCGTGTGTGTGCGATCTCGCCATCTGTGTTGTGGTTGCTTTCAGAGCAGATTATTGCTGCTTCCGTCAGTAAGACATTCTGGTGAAAACACCAGTGTTGGTACATTCAGACTCACAAACAAACTCACACATTCACACACACACACACACACACACACACACACACACACACACACACACACACACACACACACACACACACACACAGACATACCGTATGCACCGTTCCCTGTCCTTTGTAATGGTTATGATTTCTAAAGCAATGACACTGCTTATTTAATAAACTCAGGATTTGTCAGAGAAGCTTGTTGGGGTCTCGGTGAGATCAATACTGGAACAAGTTTTGCAACAGACAGCTGCATAACAGAGCCGGTAGATTATCTGTAGCTTGAGAGTGGTTCCTACTGTGAGCACCGCCTTTTTTGAATCAACTGTCTCTGAGAATATTCATCAAGGATTTACAAGTTCTTAACTGGAGCAGAAGCTTTATTTAAATGTCAGTTTATTTTAGTAAACTAATTGACTGAATTTGCATCCAGGTTAATGCAGAATCTTTATTCATAAGAATGAAATCAGCCACCTGTTTTCTGACAAGTCATGTGGATCTTGTCTCCACAAGGACATGTTTCTCTGTCTAACTTTCAACCTCAGACATTTTTACTTCCCCTGGGCCACGGAATTTTAACAGCGTGTTCCTACCCTGCCGCTCCCATTGCCACCATTGCAAGATAGCAGCAGAAGAGAACATCCGATCTGTGTGTACAAGATTTTTCCCATTGCCTCAAAGTGTTACCAACAATGAAAGCACTCTTCATACGATAGATGTTTTACTACTTACATATTTAATTTGTTACAATACTTTCCTACAATCAGCTTTCTGTTAACAGAAGCCTGCAGTGTGACTTTTGGTCGTAGCTCTGTCACAATTTGTTTCACGGAGCTCAAAATTTTAGTTTTTTTTTTTTAGAGAATTAGATTAGAGTAAATGGTTTATTGTTGACGTTTAAAAAAAAGATACTTGTTGCATAAAATGATTTTGATTAAATATCATGATTTCAATTTTGGATTCTCACAACTGAAAGTCTCGCTTGATGAGTTCAATGACTGGCGGAAAGCGGAACACCCAATGATTATTTCTGTGTTTACAGTTTCTGGCTCGGATAAATGGTGTCATTTTGGCAATTTTTTAAAAAGATAATTTTCCTTTCAAGCGTTGCAGGATTCAGAGAGTTCATTTGCATTCTCTTCTGCCAAATTTCTCAGAATTTGAATAAAACTGTCACTACATCCGGATGAAAACCTGACTACTGTGGCTGCTTTCATGTCCCTCCTGTGTGTGTCTGTATATGAGCCTGTAGTTGCCTGTCTATGTTCTTCTCCCTACTCCTGTTTCTGTGGATGTACTCATGATCTGCTACCTGTGTAGAGACATGCTGTCTGATTCTAACCTTCCTTCTCATCTTTTCTCCCTGCAGGACCTTTTCGTTCAGGCTGCCTTTGAATCAGTGAGCGAACCTGTTTGTGACAAGAAAATCTATTTAACCTGCTCTGCCTCATGCTTCTCCATTTGGGATTTGTCAGCCCTGGTGCCCATGCATTAACTGTGACAACCACAGATTTTTATTGAACAGCAGAAGAAACCCTCAACACACAAACACCTAAATGTTTTACTTTCCATAATTTTTCCACAGAAGAAAACGAGCAAAAAGCTGAGTAAAAGGTAAGTTACACTCTTGTGTTATTACATTTTCTGTTGTTACAAGGTGACATGATGTGATTTTCCAAGTGTGGAAACATTGTAAAATATTGTAAATATGCATTTGAGACATTTTCATATCCAATCATAGAAAATCTCTGCAAAAATTTTAAAATATAGTTTTAAAATCACTTCAAAAAAAGCATTTCTGTTTTAATAATGTTCAACTTTTCACCATCCTTGAAACAAAGAGCATCACAATGTGAGCAAAAACAAACAACCGAACAGCTTTCCTTTGAGTAAAAATCAGAACCCAACAAGCGTGGACAGAAAGGTAGTTTCTCATCCTGCTCCAGACAGTGTGATTGTGTGTGGATAGCAGTATCGCTCACCTTCTGTGTGAGAAAATCCCTCTGCAGTGACTTTCCATTGGATGAGCACTCCAAGCAGTGCCAGGACAGGCCACACACCCAAGATGACCCAAGTAAACCAGCACACCGGCCTCTTTGGGGCCACCTGAGAAGATAACAGTTACAGTTTTGGTTAAGTAATTTCATGCAGATAAACTATTAACAGCTAATTACTAACTAAATCAATTTATTTTGGGATGAAAAGAACACAACATCATTAGTATAATCAGAGTAACAATCTTGAAGATGAAACTATCCTAATGTCATGTTTTATGTTTTGATCCTCCATGTTAAACCCATTAGGCCAGTCTGGAAAAATACATGCAAGTGCCCACATATGCTGCATCAGGTCTTAAGATGGATTTTGGAAGTTCATAAATGATCCAAAACCACAACGCTTCCCAATGTTGACATGTTTACCTAAATATAAGCTAATAAGCAAACATGAAAAAAGAATAGATAGATAGCTAGCTCGATAGCTAGATAGCTAGCTAGATAGCTAGATAGATAGATAGCTAGATAGATAGCCAGCCAGCCAGCCAGCCAGCCAGCCAGCCAGATAGATAGATAGATAGATAGATAGATAGATAGATAGATAGATAGATAGATAGATAGATAGATAGATAGATAGATAGATAGATAGATAGATAGATTAAACCTTGATCGATCCTGGACCGGGGATCAGGGAAATTGACAATATGGGTTCTGAAAATAAGGTAGTGGTTGAGAATTAACACAACTTTGTGTCTACAAATCTACAAATTACAAATAGGAAGTGATAACTTATAGGTCCGATATTGAGCCAATTTTAACAAATTCATGGAATATACAGAATACGTCTTTTTCCTTTCAGAATATTTTGTGTGTATAACCCCTTCTTTTAGCCCTGTTCTAAAAGTGGTGCTTCAGTCCCTCCATCTTTAAAAAACAACTGAGCTGCTGCTGTCCACGCCCCCTTCAGGAAGAAGACTCTCTTTGTATATGTGATTGACAGCACGGAGCCACACAGTTGACCACACAGCAGCCAACTGAGATGTAATGAGTGTATGAATAAGTAAATAAACCTTGTGGGCTGTGAAGCCAACTGTGAATGGCTCACCAAGGAAGCAGCTGGCAGTGAATGGGCAGGATTATGCACATTTTTAGCCCAGCGACTATTGGCTCCTCAGTGTCTACTTAGAGACTGAACACAAATATTACTAGACTGTGAAGCTGAGAAGCCATCTAGTTGTGGGAGGACTAGAGGGGTGGCAGGAGTAGGCTTCTTGATATTTTCACAGCTTTTATTTTAGTCCTGTAAGTTTATAACACACAAAACACAAGAAAAATGGATTTTCATGGATGGATTTGGAGCCATGTTTTATATAGCTCTTCACCACCATCAGCAAGAAATCAAATGGGGTACTGTCGTTTAGAATGATGTGCTGTTATATCCATCTTCGCCCTCTCTAGAAAGTTTTTATGTTATGGCTTTCCTGTCACCGGGGAACATTATTTGGTTTTATATTTTTGTTCAGTCTCAAACTGGTGTGTATCGAGGACAGCTAACCCATTACAATGGAGGCTCTGAACGTTTTGACTCCAACCAACGACAAAATCATTTATGGGAAAAAAACCTTGCAGACTATTGACTCCTGATGCCAACATAAAGCTATGTCACTGACAGGTAATGACTGCAGAGACAAAGAAAGAGTCCAATTCTGAACTCTGTGCTCATCTCTCTATTTCTATTTACTGTTTCTCCTCTCTCCATCTTTTTTTCTTCTTGCTGTCTTCTGTTTTCTCTCAGATTTCTCTGCATTGGACAGTCATCCTAGAACCTACCTCTCTCCAAGGACTGTGTCTTATTTAAGTTCATATTGCCTTTCAAACATGGATGTTTGTTTCCGTCTCCTAGTTATGTCAGTTGTTTTGCCTCTTGTGTGTTTGTGATGCGTGTCCTTTTTCCAGGTCATGATAGTAGTAAAGAGGCCATGTGGCTCAGGTCCTGTCTGTCTGGTGACTAATGGGAATTGCTAGGCGTCCTCTTGGGTCATTCTTCTTTGCAACCTTGGCTGTCTATATTCTAAATGTCTTCTGCTGTTTTTCTGTACATGTAACATCCACCTGACATTCCTCCCTAGTTGTTCTCTCTGAGGTGCTTTTCTTTTTTCTTCTATTAAAGGGTTGTTTTTAAGGTTTTCAAGTTTCTTTCTTATCCGAAATAAGAGTCTAATTGGCAGCCGAACAGCCCTTGAAAGCCTCAATATGCTTGAATTAAAGAACATTAAATCACATCATGAGCCTCTTATTTAATAGCCAAACCTTCCTTGCCAAACACTCTAACTGTAATGTTTACAAATGAGATTTTTATTTGGAATCCAACAAATTTTGAGCTCTAGTATACCGTAGAGATTTGAAGCCAAAAACCGTGTGAAGAGAGAATTTGCTATATTGTTTCTACCAAGGCAGAGAACATACGTATGAATTAACAATGCATCAACTAAATACATTCGAAATTTTTTAGTTAAAATACATCAGTGTCTATAGGATCACCTTCTAGTTCATACCATGACATTTAATTATGGGTCAGTATATTGGGTTTATGGGATTTCTGCATTAGTGTGATAATAAATTTCCACTTGTCAGACCTTCGGGGTATTTACAAATGGAAGAAAATTGACTTTTCATACACTCCAACATGACACCACAGAATTACATATCCCACTGCAAACTATTTTATCCTATTCTGAGCTCTGCCTGCCTTTCTCTCATCTATGCACATATCAAACACACAGACCTTCCTGTTCTCAGATAAACACTCAAATCTTCTACTGATCTTCTCTTTCCTCTCAGTTTCGACCTGCAGGCACACCTCGAGCTCCTGGAGAAACTTTTGCAGACAGTGCACCAAGGTGAAATGCCTAAAACTGCTGGTGGTGACAGCTCTATAAAGTGGTCAATATCCGAGATTTTAATCTATGAGTCTACCAAACTGTCAATCTGTCAATGACTCTCTCTGGAGTGTACTAACTTGCCTCAAGGTGACTGACATCCCTCTTCCTCCGTGCCCACCAAAACGCACATAAACCCACACAGAGACGTGCTTACCCTGAGTCTCTCATAGACGTAGTGCACCAAGGCGAACAGCTCTATAAAATAATCCACGGTGACAGTGATGATGGCAGAGCCGAACGTGGCGGTCGAGAAGGTGACGAAGCAGCGCTGCCACTGAAGAGTGAGGACGGCAAATAGCGTCCCAGAACCCAAGAGAATGCCCAAAGGAACCCACACTGTTTTGGGGTGGTAGAACTCCTCCATGACCTGAGAGGAAGAGAAAAAATTTCATTTTACTTTGCCTGTTTTCACAGGATTGTGTAAAGCCATGTGAAATCATTAGCAGCAGCAGAGCAAATCTACTTAACTCTAATGTGGCATTCAAATTCCATCAGCAAAAACTCTTGATGCTGCTAAAAATTAAACCTCAAGGCCTGCCTCACACTGTGGTTTGCAGTCAGATTTGTATTATTTTGAGTACTAATGTGATAATGGTATTTAGCTGGTGAGTGAGCTACTTTGCCAGCACACTCAATGACAAACTGATGTGATCTCTGGAGACACTGGCATTACTGCTGGGGCATCATCATTTTAATGGCACTTAAAGATCTCCTGGTTATATTTTGAGGCAGAATTTGTTAAAATAAAATTGTATTCACAAACATTGCAGACAATTTATTAGACTGACAAGTGAGCTCTGCTCACAGTAAGAAGAGGTGGTTCATTTGCACCCATGCACGACTCTGATTAGTCCAACAACTATACACACTAAGAACACTCTCCTCTGAGAATAGCATCATGCTTTCTTCATAAAGCTCATTTGCATGAAAGAATGAAGGCTGACATTTCAATTACACATGTTTGGCACATAGAGCCTGATGGATTCATTTTGTGTCCAAATTCTCATCACCTCTTCATGGTTGAACTGCTTTCAAAGTATTTACTGCAGTAAAGTGTAACACATAATAGCTAAAAGCACTCAGTTTGACTTTTCCAACAGTGCCAGTAGTTCCTCTGCACCAGAACGTGTCGCCCAAACAAATTCATTTTATGGACATCAGATTTAATCATAGTTTAAAACTACATACACTTGTGCGTCCATCTCCACATACAATACTTGAGAACCTGTCAGTGCATCAGATACATGGATATGTTTATATCATGCAGTTCAATCATTGTATCATTGATCAAATAATGTTAACAAATACATGCAATGATAGGATACACTGTAAACAAAAAGAAAGTTTTACGGTAAAATTCCGGCAGCTGTGGTTGCTAGAATGCTACCGCAAAATTTGAAAATTTATCTGAAGACACCATATAAAATTCACTTGCGATAAATATTACAGCATTTTTCCATTATCAGCACAACAGTTAGAGTATTTAACATTCAATATATGTATTTGTAGCAAAACATTGTGGTTAAAGCTGTCATAAATATTAAAGCATTTGTCAGTTATTAACACAAAAACACGTCAATTTGACCGGTAACAAACTGTATTTTTTTTACACGTTGTAAATTCAAAAATCGCCATGTTACTTGTTCTAAATATTGCAGCATGTTTCCATTACCAGCACATAAATATGTGCTTTTAACTGGGAAAAACTGTATTGTTTTCGAGAATTAAATGCAAAAATATAGTATTTTTATACATATTATGGTATTTTTCCATTAAAACTGTGCAGGAGTCGAGAAATTAATTTTTTAAGACAAAAAAAAATCTACAAATCACACTTTTTTCCTGATTGGCCTATTTACAGTGATACAGTGTTATTTAAACTGCATCAAACTGTTTTAGAATCTACAGGTTTTTTACCGTCATGGTTTGACAGTTTTTCACTGTAAAATGACGAACATTTTTGACAGGGGACAAACGTTTTATTGGTTTACCATCTCTGCAAGTTTGTTACTGCACTTTAGTGAATTTGTATTCACTAAAGCATTGAAAGGTATTTCATTTAAGCACTAGGCACATACTTTTTCTGTCTCATTTCTACATGATACAGCATCCACCATCATGGACAGACATATTTAAGACAATCTTCCCTTTATTATGTAAAGATATCTCTACTGCCAGCACTGTATAATGAGATGCACGTAAGAACACCATTTTATATTACCTTTTTCCCCTTGACACTAAGGCTAATATAAAAAAGTAATATCATATCAAATGTCGGAAAATGTAGAGCATCCATACCGTAGGCTCTGCTCTTATAATGACCAAGAAAAGGGCTTTAAAGTGTCGGTAGTGACATTCCCCAGAAAATATCCACAGGCTCATAGGGTTAATCATTTATCTTGCACATGGCCATAACTCACCACCAGTGACGCCACTCCGATCAGCAGGCCCAGCAGCAGGCCCACCATAAACAGACCCACACTGCGAACCAACATGGTCACCAGGCCACACAAGGTCCCGATGCCGAGGCCGATGCCGACGGACGCCTCCACACTCAGCTGAGTGTCCATCACCCTCTCCTTGTAGCACAGCATGAAGATGACCACGGAGCCAAACATTAGTCCTGTGAGGAACAATACGGCCTTGAAGCATCGATAGCCTGGAGGAGAGAAGGGAAACAGAGCTGTTGTAAGGATATCAAAGCATACAAACTCTGAACTGCTGTACCTGTGTGTGTGTGTGTGTGTGTGTGTGTGTGTGTGTGTGTGTGTGTGTGTGTGTGTGTGTGTGTGTGTGTGTGTGTGTCTGAGTGTTTGTACACGTGAGCCTGAGTGAACAGCCAGAACCATCTATTAAATCCAAATGAAATCAGATAAAACATAATGACAACATGAAACAACAAACAGCATGATGGTGCGCATATGAAACATTTCCTTGCGCCATTAGCAGCAGCCCAGAACAGAGAGGAATAGTACAGTCAGGAATCCACCCACACATACATTCACACACAGACACACACACAACAGCAGAGGGATATTCAATTTTAGCCTTGAATGATACGGTGCCAAGACTAGTGTGCAACAACATGAACACAACTAATGGCTTCCTCTTTAAAAAAAAAAAAAAAGAATGAAAAGGTTTGGGTTGCCAAGTCTTGCTTTTTCTGTCTAACTCTTTACTCCATTTTGAAGCTTCCATCAATGAACAGTTCAGCCGCATTTTCAGAAAATGTCTGCAGAATATCTAGACTGAAATCAATCCGCGAAGAAATTGTTAACATTTACATCCACAGACAGGATGAATGATTGCATGACTTTTGCAGCCCAAAAAGGATTGGATTATTTACTGACCAGCACAAGTTTCTTACAACGCAAGTGCCGCATGCATTATTCTCTGACTTAACTTTTATTTTTTATTCCATAATTACATGCCACAGTTCTCTCTGTTCAGCCTTGTGATAAACTGTAGATTGCTTTGTGGTTTTGCAAACGGTTCCTGAAATTAAAAGGCTGTTAACACGTTTCAACAGAAAAGACAAAGTATTACACAGAGGACGCATAATAAACACCAAGAAATGTAACCAGCCACCATCCTATGGTGTGTAAGAAAGAGAAAGGCTCTCACTGGAGTATGGTGGGAACAGATAAATTGGCTCTACAAACCTTTATGAAATTGCTTCAGAATATGATAATTATCATATTACAAAAGGTCATCCACATTCATTAGTCAACAAGCCTGCTGAAAAGAACAGCTGCTCCTTTCCATTTTTTTCCTTCAAATGCTCCCTCCTCGGCTTTCTCTTCATGTGTTTCAATCAAAACAAGAAAAAAAAAGACTCCAAAGCATTGAAAGCGCATCATATCAACAGTTTAAATCTCCTTGGCCTTTTGCTTTTATGTTTATTAATGTTTGCATCTCCCTTCATTTTTCTCAGCATCTCTACTTTTCCCTCTCTGACTGCACTCTGTCTCGAGGGGACCCGGCGTTAGATTGTTATCTTTGTGTAATCAGGCATCGCACAGCTGAGCTGAACAATACTCTGCCCCTCGTCCAAACCAGCGTCCTTGCTCATCCCTTGTGACCATACCTCATTTATTTGATACACTTCGTATAGCTTTCTTTTATTCCTTCACCTCAATCCTGTGTTTGGAAATCTTTCAGCCACCATGTGCGGTGAAAGCCACTGTATTCTTCACAGCTGTTTGCACTTCTTCTGTGACAGAATGCCTGAAGGAATACACAGAGTAACTGGAGCATTTCAGGAGCGTCTGCAGCCACCTGAACATTTGTTTGGTCAGCAGCTGTCACACATTCCAAACACTGCCAGATTTGATGGTCTCCAGTCAGTGAATAAAATATGAGATATTGTGCTTCTCCTTTACTGCTCCTAATATCTGGCCCATTTTCCTTCCTCTCTGACCCATCCCTCCCTCTCCCCTCCCTCAGTCTTTCATCCCCTCACTGTTCTACTACCCTCTGCTTATCCCTCCAACTACCTCTTTTGTTCCTCATTGCATTCCTTAGTTTTCCTCCAGCCATCAAACCATCCCATCTGTTCAATCTGGCTTATTCAGCTCATGTCTCCCCCCCTTCTCCCTCTCCCTCTCTCGCTCTCCTTTTTTTCCCTCTTTGCCTCATCCATCTTGTTGCACTAACATCACTCATCATTTCTGCTGCAGCTTTGTGTTTGTGGATCAAATAAATGACAGCTAATCTTTTCTCCCCAAGACCTTGGGACTCAACCAGATTCTGCGGTGGCAAGAAGGATTTATCGGCAGGGAGAATCGGTCGTCGCGCTGATAACCAACAGAAATGCCTTTTCCCCTCATATCACTCAAATGTGACTGCTGTGTTTGGGAGAAACATCAACATTATGCATTGCATCTCATTTGCTGAACAGTGATTTGGGCACCGAGAGTGACAGCGCAGCACTTCTGTTCGCCTGTGAATATGAAGTCAAACAAACAGAAAGACAAACAGACGCCATATGGATTGAGAAGATCAAGTATTTGAAGTAAAATGCTGCCACTCGTTTGCTGACATCTTGTTATGTGATGCTTTATTGCTTTATGGCAGCATGTATGAAACAACTTCATTGGATGATTTTGATTCTCTAAATAAAGGCACTTCCAGAGCTGGCGTCTGTTAAGTGTGCAAATGCTAAAAACATTTGCAGGATTATAATATTAGCACACCAATACCATGAGCATGTTTGAAATACAGCTGAGCTATACATTTCCTCACTAGAGGTAAAATCTATGGAGCGATGTTTGCTACATTTTCATTCAAGCAACATGTTTTTTTCAGGGCTTTTAGTCACTGTAGTGTTGCTACATGCTGTCAACTTTGTAAAATAAAGTTCTTGGGCAACCTGTTTGCAATGCAGGGACTGATGCCAATGCTTTCCTAGGACATATACAGTGAATGTTAATGCTGTCTGTATGCTTCAGTGAATCGCTCTGTGTCTATTTGCATGCAACAAGCCTGCTCAGAGCTTCAACACCCATCAATATTCATCCAAAAAAACAGCACACAGGTTGCTGTCTCCCCAAACCATATTTATATTCTTTGAATGGAACACAAGGATATAAAAATACCACCCAGGCAAAATGCCAGGGGTTCTTTTACAAAGTTTTTTTGTATGGAATTAAGCAATATATTGTACCCATTCTTGCTGTAAGTCTATCTAGCTAGGCGTTGTAGTTTGTGTTATTGGAGGGAAAAGGAAAGGCGGTAAAGGATTGAAGTTGAGCAAGATGTGATTTTGTAGGCTGCATTATAATTTATATGCAAAACTCTAAACATTACCAGTGGAGACGAAATCCAACTAAATAAATCAAAAACTGATCCCAGATTCATTATATTTGAACAGCTAAATGCTTTGTTGGCTTAACAGAGTAAGCTGCTGTGTTTTGTTTTGGGCTTAAGTTTGACTGTGGGGAAATGTGCATGTTTTATAGTTTATTTTTTTTCATTTGGAAATCACATTGTACAAGAAAGATCATTAAAAAAAATCAATATTCTGACAGTATATGCCGCACGTTCTTGTGGTCAGGTAGTTACTCATGCATAAAATGTCACTGAGGCACTGACATTTCAATTAGAAAATATTAGGAAATAAGACATTTCTGCTTTATACTGTCCAGTAAAGGCAAGCATTCATTTGATCCTGTATGCCGACATTCCAACAGCCCTTACTAAACCATCATTAACTCGGAGAAAGACAGCAAGATGAAAAT
This sequence comes from Acanthochromis polyacanthus, assembly GCF_021347895.1. Taxonomy (NCBI): domain Eukaryota; kingdom Metazoa; phylum Chordata; class Actinopteri; family Pomacentridae; genus Acanthochromis; species Acanthochromis polyacanthus. The sequence continues at coordinate 28,606,753 of NC_067126.1, forward strand.
CACTTTGCCATAGTACTTTTGATTAATTGTCAAGCTCTGGGCATCTTTCTTCAGCAGTGCTGCTGGAACACTTAGTTGAAAGAAACAGAAACATACCTCTGAATAAGGAGCAGAACACAGCATGCTTTAGTGTTTTTGATGATGAGAGCAATTTAGGATTTTGATGAAACTGAAGAAAATATAAAGCTGGAAGCGCAGAGTATGTGTTTACAATGGTGTAGTCCAATTTACTCTCTAAAGAAAATACATATCAGTGCCACAGCAGTTTGGTATGTAAGGAATCAGAGTCTGATATTGGTTCACACAGCCAGAAACTAGAGAGCCACACTGCTCTGAAATCGATACATACAAGAGCAGAGCAGAATGAAATAGAAATAATAGAAAAATGACGAACAGTGGAGATTTTATAGGTTTTTGGTGGTGTGTCTTATCAATTTTTCAGTCATTTCTTGGCACTTATGCATAGAGGAAATCAATCGCTATTCAGCGATTCCATCATATCTGTCATTATTGCTCCTGGCAGTTCTCTGTTCTTTGCACATGCAGAGTTTGTGCTTGCAGATACAAAGGGAGCAGCTTTTAGATTGAGTGAGAGTCAGAGCATAGTAGGTAAAAAGGCATGACTACTGGTGGATCATAAATATTATTTTACACGAATGTTAAAGTAGATTTGACATTTTCAGTGACACACTCATTTGCTTTCCTGCTGAAAGTTATATAAAAATGACAGCATTTGCACAAATCTGTTTAGTGAATATGAAGCAATTGCAAGAATACATTTGTCTGAGTGTAAAGTCAAGAAACAGGCAGTCAGGTTTTGGTCCTTACCAATACATCCTTACCAGCATCTGTAAATCTTACAAATATACATGGTATGCAGTGTTTGTTTAAAACATACAGAAAGTGCGGAAATGGCATGTTGTGATTTACAGGGTATTACCAGGGTTAAATGCATCTTCCTGGAGTCTCCACTGTTTGCCTGGCCACCTCATGCTGACAAAAAGACTGCATTACATATGATTTAAACAGAAAGATCTACAACATGTTCTATCGTAACCTTTACAGATGCAGATGAAATGTGTTTCATGCCTTTTTTTCTGTCTTACTGCTTTCCTTTTATTGTCCTCCTCTTTACCTCCACCCCAGCTGGTCAAGGCAGATGGCTGCCCTCCCTGAGCCTGGTTCTGCAGGAGTTTTCTTAGTACTGCCGGGTCTTACATTCACAATTTAGCCTGGTAAATTTCCATTTCATATCATTTGGAAGGTTTTAACCATAATATTTAATATCCTCAGGTAAATTCACAGTGTAGGGTCTTAATGTTAACATGGAAACTTGTTAGGTCAAAGTTCAATATTAGTATTGTTTCTCTCCTGCAAAGCACTTTTGTGCAACAGCAATGGGGATTAAACTTGACTTGTCTTTTGTTCAGCTAAACTAAGTGGCCGTTGATGATAGCCTCACAGTCAACATACAAAGTAGTAGTGTTCTTAACTTTAGAAAAAACATACCAGTGGGTATTCCAGAAATGTTCACTTATTATTTTTGACTAAATCATCACTTACCAAAGAAGCAATAGATGATTCCAAAGAGGCAGCACATGGAGCAGACCACTGAGGGCACAATCTCATATCTCCTCTCAATCTCCTGGTCACACTTCAGCCCCACCTCAGCCAAACCCAGCAGCCGACTGGTGGACGTCATGATGGCTGAAGTGGAGAGGGGGAGGTTTAGGGAGAAAGAGGAGGACAGGGGTCAGGGGTGGAGGGGATGTGAAGGGATTTCTGGATCAGTGGACTTCACCCATGGAGACGTTTCTCTCTGCAAATAGTAGAGATAGAAAAAAGAAAGATGGGGAAAAGCGGCAGGAGTGAGTATGATTGAGAGAATGAAAAAAGAAAGGAGAGAGTGATAATTGATTGTTCATTTTAAGTACTCAGCTGTGAGTGCTGACAGTGCAGTAAGCAGGCTCCATAATTTTGAAAAAAGAAACATCTCAGCACAGCCACACAAGTATTGCTGCAGATAAAAATGCAACTCAGCCACTATCATTCACTTGGTGTTACCGTAAAAAGGTTGCAACAAATTGTTGCCAACAGTTGGGAAGTATTGGACCAGCAGCAGAAGATGTGCAGCACACTCAGAACGGTTGCCATGGAAAGATCAATAGAATGCATTTGCATAAATCTGCATGTTGTGGGAAATTTGTGGCACAAGTACGAGGCAGTTTGTGGGCCCTGTATTTGTGCCACGAAGCTAAAGTTTTTAGAATTAATGTTTTCCCATTTGTACTTGGTCCTGATCCGTTACTCCTCTGATCACTCACTTGAAATAGTAAATCAGCTGTCCCGTGAAAACCATGTATCTACAAAAGACTAATTTTGCATGAGCTGCAAAAAAGAGCCCTGTTCTCAACTTCATGACTATGTAGTTTTTAAATTATCCAACGGGCTTTTAAATGATTCACTTAACTCAAGAAGCAGGAGAATTTCCCCTGACTATAACACTTAATCCTTCAGTTAACATGAAAAATGAAGAATCCCCACATTCCTTAATACACAGTTTTTATTGCACAGCACTGTATGCAGTATAAAACTTTTAAGAGACAAAATGTTAAGTTTATTAATCAAGAATCGGGACGATTAAGGTCTGAGAGTGTGGACAAGGAAACAAGGATTTTTGTTAGACTTCAGATGGTATTACAAGGTGAGAAAGTCAAAAAGCCAGACGAGTGGATAATTTGTAAAAATCAGACTTCAGTCCAGCAATGTAAAGGAGATACAGGTATAACGTATGGTACATTTTAACTTTAGTTCTCTGAGTGAAGAGACTATGAGACTGTGAAATGCAGTAAATGCAATGTTGTCAATTTTAGTTCTGTTCAGTATGGATTGCCATGGTATCTTTATGTATCTTACAAAGTTGTGAACACATTTGTAACCATACCTAGTTATGATATATTACACGTATTACTGTTAATCTTCGTTTTTTCCTAAGATGTGTAAATAGGTCAAACTGAAGAATTTCTGTAAATTTAGGATGTGCAGTTTCCCAATGGAATATAAAAGCTACATTTGCACTAACAAAACCAACATAAAATGAAAAAATGTATATATTATGTGTTAGGGAGTAAAATACATGCACTTATTTTGCAAGGAAAACTTTGGGATTAAACGGGTTAATGACCTCTTTTTTAATTCCTCCGATTCGCGTTCTTCATTGCGCAATGCATGACGGTACATATTGTTTGGTGACCATTGGCTGTATGCTACTTTTCACCGTAATGGTGGGATATTTTGAGTGCACTATAAGGGGTGTAGCATTGGTAAGTTAATATTCAGATAGCACTCCAAAATAAAAGGACTCTTTTGGTTGTAGTGAGTGAATTCGGACACCTTCACACCTTTCCAGGAGGTGCTCACTTCTTTGTTTACAACCACCAGCATGGGAATTCAGTTCGCTTCATGCTAAGTTTATTTTGTCGAATGGAGTAAGTTGCCTGAGCCAAAGAGCTTTTGAAGAGAGACAGGGCTAGAGGAGAGACCTCCGCTGTCAGCCGACGTGAAAGTTTGCGCTCAACACAGACTACCACTGAGGGTGTTAGCTGCAACGATATGCGGCTTCAGAGAGATGCAGACACGGCCGGAGAAAAGTTTCCCACCTGCTGTTCAGCGGACCGGGAAGTGTGCGCTCGGCAGGAATCACACCGAGCGCGTCAGCTGACAGGCAATACGCTGGTGTTTGGGATTACAGCCACAGGAGCTGGAGAGACAAAGGAATAAATCTAACTTAATCTGAACGGGAAACGGCAATCCAGGGAGACCAGACAGAAGTCCAAACCACAGCAGGTAAGCGGATATATGCTGTAACCCACACATACACCTATCAGGCATAACTTTATGACCACCTGGCTAATATTGTGTTGGTCTCCTTTATGCTGCAAAAACTCTTCTGGCCTAGTGGGGCATGGACACAGGACCTCTGGGGATCTCCTGTGGCAGTGAATTCTGTAGATCCTACGGGTTGCAGGGTGGGACCTACCTAGACCAGGTTTATCCTGGCACATCTCACAGATGCTCAAAGATGCGGACCTGTTGAGTGTGGAACCTGGGTGAACATCCCTGGGCCACTCTTGAGCAGTTTTTGCAGTGTGTCTGGGTGCATTGTTCTGCTGAGGATGGCAATTGGCATCAAGGACTGCTGTTATCATGGGTGGTGGAGGAGTTCGGGAGTTGCTTGGCCTGTAATGATTAGGTGGGTGGTACATGTCAAACATTCACATGAATGTCAGGACTCAAGGTTTCCCAGCAGAATGTTGCATTATGACAAGATGATTGATGTTATTCACTTCACCTGTCAGTGATCATACAGAATATGTTTAAAGTGGGACAGTTTGTCACACTGCACTGTGACTGAGTGGAGATCAAACAATCAGCACTGGTGCTTTCTAGGTGACCTGTGGGGTGTGACTGAAATATCCAAGGACCATGATGGGCAGATGGCTCAATTACATTTGAAATATGTAACTAAGTGGAGAAATAGTCTGGAGACAAAAGAGAACATCAACGTAAAAACAAAAAGATACATGTGATCATATGCATTTGAAACATTGCAAGCTTTGCTGTTGCACTAATCCCACTGTATTCTATCATAAAAACTGTATTTTCACAGTTTATCAGTGCTTATTTTAATTATATATGAATAAAAACAGATAAGATAACCCTTACTACTCCCCTCGTCAGGGGAAATTTCCAGTGTTAGAGCAGCAAACAACTTTCAGAGCAGCACTAACCATCCATCCATCCATCCTCTATACACCGCTTTATCCTCACTAGGGTCGCGGGGGGTGCTGGAGCCTATCCAGCTGACTCGGGCGAAGGCAGGGGACACCCTGGACAGGTCGCCAGTCTGTCACAGGGCTACATATACAGACAAACAGTCACACTCACATTCACACCTACGGGCAATTTAGAGAGCACTAACCATATGTACAGTAATGATAATAATAATAGCAACAATATGTACAATATATACAAGAATGAATGACAAAAATGAATAAATACAATACTACTACACTGTAAGTGACATAAGTGACATGCATTCAATGTTTCTGAAGCAAAAATGTGTTATTATACAACATATTTACTCTGTTATTTATATCGTACATTTGTAAATACAGACTGTTTGCACTATCTTTAAGATTTCTAAGACTTTTATCTTGCACCTTCTTGTTTGCACTGATCTCGTTGTACACTATATAATGACAATAAAACACATTCTGTTTTACTCTATTCTAACATATCTCTCATTTAACAAATTAATCTATGTAAAATTACAGAACCAACTGTTATTTTTCTATTTACCGAATTTCAGAAATATATTTACAGTAGTTAACTTCAAACAAATTGTTTCAGCAAGCAGAAGTCTATTAATTAAAAATTAAAATATGTGAGAAATTATATTAAATTTTGCAAATTTATTTCAAAAGTACTTTTATGTTTAAAAATGTCAGCTTTCTTTTTCAAAATGACATTTTATTTGTATTCACAGTTACAGGTTTTTTTGATATGATTTTTTTCATTGACACTTATGTTCACATTTCAAAAATACTGAAAAAAAATCTTAAATCACTGTTTTTGAACTGTGTAGAAAAGGCAAAACCTTTGTTTCCATCAGAGCAAGTGAAATCACGCATTGTATAAACAAGCTTAATCAAACATGCAATATTAACAATACCATGGTTATATTGTTGTAGTTATTTGATGTGATTACCTCCTGCACATAATAAGATTCCACTGGCTGCATTTAATTTACTGTAATATGTAAATGTTGGGGTTTTGCAGGGCAAGCAGTACACTCAGCTAATGGGACTCTTCCTACTAAGCTATTTGTGAGTTATGACCAATTACTGATTTTAGTATTCACTTCCTGTACTTAGTGGAATGTATACCTTTCATCTAATGAGATTTTGTGTTGAGATGAGCTGTATTATACTGAATCGCAGCAGTGATACTCAATCTCTCTGCTAACTTTATTCTTAATTGATGTTTTTGTGTCCTTTGGGTCATAGAAAGAGCAGGAAGATCAGTTTGGGGTGGGTTGTCGATGCAGACGTGCTGCTCGGAAACAGAAACCCATTGCTTTGTCTGAAAGGCCTGTTTTTAAAGGATTAAGTGGACGTCTGTGGGATGAAAACGTGTGGGGTTTCCGCATTGATCTTTTTTATAGTGTTTCTGCCGTCAGCTAACAAAGCGATCAAAGCCAGCGATGTTTCACAGATCGCGCGTGAGGATAACTTCGGGCAAACACGGTCAGTCAAAATGTCTCCCACTAGCCCAGCGTAAAACAGAAACATCACAGCTTCGGCAGGACAAAAAAATTGCATCAAATCAAATGGTAAAAGCGGATCTTTTAAAAATCAATTATGCAGAAAACTCATGCAGTTGCAGTGTAAAGTGTGTGATTTATGGATCATAGACTCATGCTGTTAGATAAACACCCACACACAGCTCCACACTCATTCAAGCACTGAATCCCAAAGATTTAATTTCCAGCTGAGACACAAATTAAGATCTAGTAAGTCTATAGTCTCACTCACTGGTAGCTACATTTAAATTGAGCTGCAACTGACATTATTTCACCAAGCAAGTACTTTACTCTGTCTTTAATACAGCTGTCCGATTTCTCTTGCAAAGGCACAGCGATTAATGCAAATGTTTCTTAAGCTATTCGCTGCCTTTCTAAACTCCTTCTTCACACAGATCTTTCCATTCCCAATTTTTCCACAGTCATGTATCCTGAATATGAAAATCTTCAGTTGTCTGTTCAGTAAAGTCCCAGATCTCAGAGAGAGAGTTTGTTCTTTCCGGATCAACAGATGGTAAACATAAAATTTTAAAAAAGTGCGGGTTTGCTGAAGTAAAAATTGCAGCCTGTCACGCATTTCAGCATAACTCCTGTAGAAGAGTGCAATACTTGTTCCACAGCTTCTTTACTGATACACCTGGAGCTTTACAGAGCCCATCTTCTGCACATTCATAGGTTTGTACATTTAAATTTTGGGGTCTATTAGAATATTTTTATGTACATTATGTATATACATTGCTACAACATCTTTTCTCCTCATCCGTCTAAAATGCACCATCTCAGCTTCTGTCTATTTAAGGCTCCCCAGTCGAAAAGCTCAGTCTGCTCTGATTGGTCAGCTGACAAAAGCAATGCAATGTTAATTACGGTAGCCCCTGATCTATAATTACAGTGATAAAGACATAGCTTTAGAGGCTGGTGACAAAATAATGGCTTAAATAATGAGTTACTTTTTTGTTTGAGGGTGTGCCAAACTGGCTGCTTGGCAGGCATTATGGAAATGTGTTCCATAGTGATGTAAATAAGTAACAGAAGAAAAGCCTGGACCTCAAACCAGGTGTTTCCAGTAGTTTAGTAGCAGTGTTTTCTGTGGCAGACGGTAACTCCCTTGAGCTCTTATTTTTGTTTGCAGAGATTTTATATGAACAAAAGGCACTTAAAGAAAGGGGAAATCCTTAAAAAAACCATGATATGGGCTCTTTAAGGAATTACCAGAAAGGGAAATTCAAATAGTTGTGCTGTGCGGTACAGTGGCTTTGGTACAGTAGCACTACCACTAAATCATATCCACACTGCACCCTTCCTTTACAGTCTCTGTGGGTTTGAGGTTGAATATTAAATTTTTAGTTCTGTTACCTGTGTCAGGTTTCCTCATCCAGGTCAATGCACTTGTCATGTCTGAGTACAGATAACATACCCACATACTGTCGCTCTGTTCCTGCCTGCCTGTCCTTGCCTTACACATTCATACACATAAATGTATGAAGTGTAAACACACACTCAAGCATTCACTCTCCTGCCTGGTTACACGGGGGAGGTAGCTCTAGTTATGAAGTAATGACTGTGGCACGCACACACGCAAAACAGAAGACACGCTGATGTTTTAGCAACACAACATGTCTACAGTCTGGTACAGTCAGACTAATAATCAGCTTTATGCAGCAACTGACTTAAAACTGTGAAGGTGTGTAGCACAGGAAGCGATAACAATGACTAAAATCCAATTCTAGACATGATTTCACAATTGCATTGCTCAGCATATTTGCTAAAACCGAGAAACATGTAAATGAAGTCACATAAAGTATTGACTACAGCAACCCAGTAAATTAGGATGCATTGACCATCCTGTTGTTGCAAGCTGGAGGAGGTCGAAATCAGCATGTTTCAAACTGACATGTAGCTTTACTGGACACAACAAGCCCACAATCAGCACTGATAACAAAACAACCTTTACATGCAAAATGCATAATTGTATAGCAATATAAAAATGTGGAAAAAAGATTAAAGTTAACTGAAAAAAATAAAAATCTAGCATCAAAACTATCAGTTCACATTTATGAAGTTGATGTGAATGAATTCCACTATGTGACTCCTCAGATTCAAGGACAGAATATCATTTATGGAGCAGCAGAGGGATTTTCATTTTAAGATGTGGTAAAACTTGGCTGAGATGTATAAAAACAGTGACTTGCAGTAAGATTTTTTACGGCCTATATTGGAAAGTTAAAAGCATTAAGAGAGAAAACACCTCTGCTAAGGCTACACAATCCTCTAAATTATTCAAAGCACCAAAAATTTAATTCAGAAATCATTCACAAAGTGGCTGTTTGTTGGTGCAAATCATTTAAAAACCTGGATATGCTCCTGCAAACCAGAGCTATGATTTCAAACCAAAGGAAAATTGTTCTAGTTTGAATTCCCTACAGAGCGGGTCAAAGAACCTGAAAAGCAGTTGGAAGAATTCCACTTCATAATTGCTTCCACTCCAATAGTGAAACAGATTGCAAAGACTGCAGCTTAGTTACACCACAGGCGCCCCTGAGTCAGGAGGAAGACCCAACTGAGAATTCATGACAAAGGATGCTACTGCAATGCCAGAAAGAATAATCACATAGTGAAAATGTGCTCAAATGCAATCGTCTCTAAAGCGGTCTTTGGTTTCTGTTTTCTTTTTTCTGCTTTCTTACAATGAATGTCTTCTCAAGACAGTCAAGAACTTTCCTGCACTTCTCAAAACACTTTTTAACCTTTGTGCAAATGTTAACCATCAGCTCTGCAGGGATTTGTTAAAAATCTGATTAAGAAAAAGTTTAGTTTTTATCATGTGTGCAAAAGTGCCTGTGGGAGTCCTTACTTCTTCTTCTAGCGTGGTAGGTCCATCGTATCCAATATTAACAGATGGAAGCGAAAAAGAAAGTTCTTTGCAGCACAAAATCGAATAAATTCTTGGATGAGGTGGTGGGTTGCTTAGTTACACAGTGCTGGCTAACGAGCGAGCTACATGCTAAGCTTAGAAATACCGACACCCCCGCAGTCACATGGGGACGTGGGGGAGATCGTGTCGCACAATTAGTCTGATTCCAGTGAGTGTTACAAACAAGTTCCAATTAGAAAAAGGCAGAGCAGTGATTTGAAATCGAATTTCCTGATGCAAATTGAGTTGTTTTTTTTTTTACTTCTAAAAGGGGAAAAAACACTTTTGTTGAGGTTCAGAGTCAATGTCCAACAGGTAAACAATGCCACAGTTTGAGCACCACGCAATCCTTCAATCTTAAGCACTCCACCCATGTATATTCTGTTGACAGCTTTATCAAAATGTATGAATTTGTTGTGAATATAACAGTAATCATCCTCCGTTTACGCTGCATGTCAGTTTCTGAGTGGAGAATTTGTCGATTCACATCCTGTGGTGACCCGACAGTAACTCTGCCTACTGCTACACCCACAGAGAGATGACATGATTAGAAAATAGCCCACCAATAAGGTCAGAAGGAGGAAGAGCAAAAACAGCATATTATGCAACAATGTCACGTCCTGTCTGTTGCTATAACAACCAGCAACGGTACAAGGACCCTGCAAATAGGACGGGGGGTTCGTCTCCATGGGAATGTGCATGCTGAGAGCCAATCCGTGATGGTTTCTTTGAGGCTCCCTGGCTGCAGATGGTTCTGACCTCTGACCCTATTCAGCTAGGGCCTCTTTATAATTCACCAGCATATTAGGGTGTCCTCTGAACCAAACACTGCATCTACAATAACAGAAGTGTTTAGTGGCTTAAAACAAACCTATCCTTGATGGAGGAGCAAACATTTAGCTCTGCTGGTTGCTTGTCTCTACGGATGTCATTTTCTATTCATTAGTCAGTCATTTGTGGTTCCCAGAGGATGAATCCTATTGATTTTAGGATCTCTCTCGAGTTTTCCTGTTGTCCCACCAACAGATCAAATTTGCCAAATATTGTCATTTAAATGCATCCGCTTAACTTTGTGCCTGGCGTTAATCAGCATCTGGACAGTTTAACCTGCTGCTCCGAAGATTAGTGACATTTGATTTGACGAATCTTAAAACCATCAACCAAAAATCCTCAGGCTCAACATTTTTATATTGGAACATCTGCAAGCTTTTAACAAGAAACAATAATCATTTTCACTCTCCTCATTTCTGAAAATCCTTCTTCTGAGATGCACTGTGTACTCATTTTGGCATGCACGAGTGATTCTGTTTACCCATTCGAAAACAGAAAAGATTCTCATGGGATTTCTGAACTGTGCCTGGACTCAAAATGCATAAAGGGAGAAGCATCATACCATAAATTTATATTAACAGCAGGAGAACAGCTCTATATTACTGCTGATTTCTCTTTATGACAAACAGTAATAACACACCGAAAGGTTACTGTAAGAAACGTATTTGTTTTGCCCGTAAAAACTGAAATATTTATCTTATTGTTACAGTAAACAGCCTTGTACCTTGGCTAGGTTGGGAAAGTTGGCACAGGCGGAGTCACTGTGGCATCGCTTTATATTGTTCTTGTTGTTATGATGTTGGAGAAAAAGCAATAAATACGATGATATAGGCGCCCAGTCACAACACAGATTTTGCTGCGCAGACAGCTTATGTAAACTCTGCTGGTAAACCAACACCAAAATGATGTTTCACATGCTTGCTTTTCCTCCCTGCCAACAAACAGGGATGCACTGAATCAGATCACAGCACCCCTGGTACAAATCACACTTCATATGACGATTTTATCAGCCGCATCCTTGCTTGCATGCCCCTGTCAGTCCAATAATAACAGGCCAATAAAGTTAGGTCACATATCAGAACCGCTGGCAGTGTAATAACCATTCTGCGTGCTGGTGCGCTCTCTGTCGGAGTCCTCTCTCGTACAAATGAGCAGATAGTCTGGGGTCACAGATCAAATCTGAGCACTGCTGGCACTGTAATAAGGCTGTTATGATTTGTTTTGCTCTGTGCTAGTTTTTGTATATCTGGGGCCCCAAAAGTGTGTTTACCAACCACAGTGAGGCGTGACTTCACCTCTGTGAGTGTGCTGATGTTTCTAATCCTCAGATCTTTGATGGAAGAAATAGTCCATACATGCTGGGAATCACACTGCACTTACAATTGATATAAATAGCCCACATGAAAAATGCTGTTTTTGCACGCCAATTTCCAATGATCACTTCAAAAACAAACTGAGAAAGCAAATATCAAACTCAATTGTGCAGAAGTTCAGAGAGGTGGTAAAGTCTTCTCTGCCTTAGCCCACTGACACGAGTGTGTGTTTGCTCACGTGTGACGCTTTTCCTCCCAAACCCTGCTGCGAGATAAATTATATTTTTAATCTTCTATTGATACGGGCAAACTGACGGAGAAAAAGATGAAGGGTTTGAAAGTGTTTGCGCCTGTGTGTGTGTTTCTAGGTGTGTGTGCATGTGTGTCAGCATGAATATTTCAGAGGCCCCACACTGAGTGGTGGCGACAGAGCATCACCAGAACGAGGACACGCTGCTCTTCAGGGTGGAGATTGGAAGCGTTGGACAGACAGTAAGAGGGAGACAGGAAACAAGGAAGGCTCAGAGAGAGAGAGAGCGCAAAAAAAAAGATAAAATAATAGGAGGGCAAACCACACACGCACACACCGTATTTCACATAATTACAAAGCGTCTGGAGGCGTGAACAACTGTCAGCCTCATCCTGCCATCACAGTTGGGTTTGCAGGAAGCAGCAAAGTTTAATTGAATGTCTCCTCAAAGACATTAGGTCTAACTCGAGAAATAGAAAAAAAAAATCTCGACTTTTCATCTTCGTAACATGAGGTCAGCTTCCTGCCTTTTCATCTGTTCTCAAGACACTTTGTCATCCCAAACAAAACAACAACCTCAGCTTCCTATGCCAAGGAAACCCAACAAAAAACATTGAAAGTGAAGGCCCTGGAGGCTAATGTATGATTTTCACACTCAAACTGCACATTTTTAACTTTACACTTAAAAAAAGTCTTTTGGTTCTCGATTCCAAAATTTTCAAACTTAGTTACATCTCTTGGGTTTCGCTTACTAGCTGTGTAAAAGTTGGAAACTGGAGCGTGAAGACAACTTCCAGTGATATCCACGCATGCAGAGAGTTTTAGTTTCATATGTGAAGGGTTGGAGGTATTTGCCCCTGAGATCTCCGCCTGAACTCCAGAAACACTTCTGTCATCACTCTGGATAATAAACAGACTGCACTGTGAAAAGTATTCAGCGAAAAAAACCTGACAGTGTGTTTTCCTGCAGACTGTCCAGAATCTTGGAAGAAGCCTGTTTCTGACAAGGGATGCTGTTGTTGAATTTTTAAAAATGCACTTCAAGCCAGAGGGGAAAAAAAAAATGCCTTCGCTGCTATTGTACTGTGGTGGCAGCAAAAGTCTCAGATGTCTTAAAATGTAATTCTTAGAAGTCATTGTTGTCCAAAACAGAATGCGCTGACAAGCAATTAGTCTGCTGTGTGAGGGTTTAATGGGATGATGGCGTTCTTTAACTGTGGTATGAGTTAGGTCAACAGACTGTCAGCACACTTTTTGTATCAGATGATTTTGTGTGTGGATACAGGACAATACAGTCCACTGGAATGGAGTTACAGTTCAGTAGACTAAAGCGGGATTAGGGTTTAGTCTGGTTAGTATAGGTGAAATGTTTGAGGTAAACCTTCCTAATACCACTAAACCCATTACTGAGCTTCCACATCTGTTCCCCTTGTGAGGTTAACAAGATGCTACAGAGAGGATCACAGTGAAGTTGAGAAAATAAAGTCAACTATATAGGGCAGGCCAATATAGATTTGCACACAGGAATCTGGACTACACAACCTCAAGATGCCTTCAGGAAACCAACTTCTTTCTACAAAAACATTGCTATAAGTGCAACATTTCTAAACAGACAAAGAGATGCAACAAGCCATTGTTTCTGCCAAGCTGATGTGCAACCGTAGCTGAATGTAAATGTGAAAAATGTATTGTCTGACTTAGAATTTGCATAATTTGGATATCGGGCTTCTTTGTTGCCTGTTTTAATCTAACATTCCTGTCTGACCATTCATGGGTTCATTCTTCTGTGCCTGTCATGCAGACTCATATACCAATAAGATTTAGGATCTCGATTCTCGACACAAAAGCAGCCATGGCGATGGTTCCTATCCTATCTGTCAGCATCTTCACTCTTCTGTTCTGCTGTTTTTTATAGAAAAGAGAATGAAAGAGCACTCATGTGCATGTGACAGGGTGGCTGATGTCATGATTACTAACAGGATGACTGTGTTTCCATCCAGTCCATCTGTCACCGGAGAGGCTACTACTGCGTGTGAGCGTGTTTGTGTTTTGTAAAAGGAGGGCAATGATGGGAATCAGAATATAACTCAGACAGTTAGAATCTGATGCAGTAAATACACTGAGCACACAGTTATTAGGCAAATTGTTTTATTAATTAATTATATTGGATTATTATATTGGATTAATTTGATTAATTGTATTGTTGAACAGTGGCAAGACTCTCAGTCAAATGTTAAACTTCAAACCTAAATGTTCAGCAAAATAACTTTAGCTTGGCGTTTCTCAGGGGAATATATAATTGCCCAATTATTAGACGATTTTTAGTGTGCAGAATTATTAGCCAACTAAATTACCAAAAAAATGTAATGGAGTAAGTTTAACAAATTGGTAACAAAAAGAGTCAATTAAATGCCAGTTTCTGTCCTTTTAGAATAATTTAGTGACCTATGCAGCCACTTTTCTTTTCATTAAGTCCCACGAGCCTTCCATCTGTGGACTTTCTCGATCTACTCCTGATTAACATTCACTAAAACAGAAACCACAGCCCCGTAAATGCTGTTCAAACACGTGTTTTTGTGTTTTCTCACTGGAAATCTCAGGCTTGAAAGTTTTCACAAGCTTTCAAGATTATTGAAATCGGATGAAGAAGAGGGCTGAGTCATTATTTGGTCATCTTTGATGCATTTGCTATCCAGCCAAACAGTGGAATGCTTAGATGCATGCAATGGGGAATCATGAATGCATCAGACTTCTTCCTATAGATCTCCTTGACTAAAGCCTCTTCCAGAAACTGGCAGTAAGTTTGGGAGTTGATTTTCAGATCATGTTCAGTCTGAAAAGGTACAACTACCTCATCCTTAATGTTAGCAGCCCCTACCAGCATCCCCTCTCCCAACTGCTGGTGCCTGAATCAAAGTGGTGTCCTGTGTCTATTAATGACCCAGCCAGAGGACATCCATCTGCTCCATCACCCTCATTTCATCAGTCCATAACATCTTTGAAAATCAAATTCAGGTATTTCTCTGCTCAAACTTGATATTCAGCTAGTGAATCTAAGTCAGTGTTAGTTATGTTACTTCCACCATGTCTCTGAGCACATGGCACTTCAGGCAGTTCTGGAAGGACAGTGGGTTTTTGGTAACATCGTGTATATTTTTGTACTCAAGTCTTTTGCTTTTAATATGCTCTTTTTCTTCCCTATGCCTTTTTGTAGCTCAGTTGATGATTTGCAATCAAAGTTTGATTGGGCAGTGGTGAATGGTGACGGATTTTTCCAAAAATGTGTTTCATAAATATCAAAAGTATGTCATTATCTTTGACTGTTCAGTAGCAGTTAAATCCCATTTTGACATATTCTACCTGAGGTAATGAAGTGCTATCCACACAAATATGAATGCAAAGTTATGAAATCAAGTTCAAGTTTACATGCACTGTGAATCAAGTTCAGAAGAAATACATTAACAAATGATAGAATACTATGAGCAAAAAGTGTAAAAACTGTTAAATTTATAGCAAATGTCTAGAAAATAATGACATATTTTGCTCATTTCAAGTATTTTAAGCATTGTAAAAGAATAAAGTATTATTTGTAATAAAAAATGCATTTTATGTCAACATTATGAATAGTTTTATGTGAGTTATCAATTTTAATTTTTTTTTACAGTCAGTATGTAAAATAATACTTCTGTCTGTGATTCTTGTGAATATTATATATTTGACACAAATAAAATAATGTTTTTTCTGTTTCAAATACAGTAAAACAATTTTATATTCTAGCGTTGTATTGGAACAAATAACTATTTATAAAAATACTAATTTTTCAATAATATTTTAAATTAATGCATTTTTTTTCTGAAACGTTTTAGTTGTCTGTAACTGAACAACACAACGGAACGCCTTTAAAATAACAGTCAATTGTTCAAGAAAAGCTCAAAGACTTAAAAAACTTAGTTAGTAAAACTGAACTGTTTAAAGAGTATCTGGAGTTGGAAAATGTACAGAGAAATAATGATCAGATCAGAACACTCAGGTGCCCTACAATTGCGCTCACGGTGTGTAGAATAATCCTCAAATATAATAGCTGTTCTCAATAAATCATACAGTAGAATAAAGACATAGTGTAATTACTGTTATTCCATTCACCGCTGAGATATAACAACAAATTATTGCTGTTCGGCCATTATATCCCGGAGGATGACGGTCTTTATTTCAATAATGAGCCTGGCAGCAACGTGACAACTCTGTGAGTGCAGTATTTAAAGGAAACAACAGTACATGCGCACAGGTGACCTTTGTCATGCAGAGGAGGATGTTCCACCGTGATATGACAGCAATGTACCAATTATCACTTCTCCCTACAGTGAATGCCGGCAAGCTGCTGCCAATACTTCCACCGAGCTTTGAAATGCTTCACTTCATTAATGTGAACTACAGTTTAGAAATGTGAGGTATTTATAGAGGAAACAACCAAATCACTCACTCTTCTATCCTCTGATATACAAATATATACATATTGTTTTATCATTACAAGCTGCATGTTTGGGTATTGTACTTCTTTGTTGTATATAAGTTGCAACTTCAAGTGCGTGGGCAGTGGAAACTTGTGATTAGATATTATTTTCAGGTATTTTACAGAGTGAGTGATGCATTAAACTATCCGCAGATTCACTGATGATGGCCATTACTGTTTAAAGCTGTAGCAGCTAGCTCCCTGGTCATCCCAGTTGGCATAGTAACCAGAACGGTGCAGACAGTCTTTTTTATTTTTTGGAAATGCCTCCACTGTTGTATCTATGATTAACCGGACTGCTTAGCTGGGAAACTGTTGAGTTTTCTGCATATAAATGCTTTAGAAAATACAGGTATCGAGGCTGATCAATTTGTTCAGCAGAGCTTGACTTTGACAGCGCGGAATAAAGAATCGCTGTAATTTTGCATGAGAAGCTTGAGAAGTTGAGATTTCCCTTCTGATTTCCTTTGAACTCTGTTTCTGAGTCAATTTAAATTTCCTTGCTCGTCACTTTCCTTTTGAATTTCACTCATATTTTGCATTTCATGCTCAGTTTGAAATAAATAGAACTTCGAATAGGCGTAGAAATATGACGGATCAGGGAGTAGAGACATCACTGGCATTCTTAAAGGAAATGTAACAGCACATTATTAACAAAGCTCTTTTAATAAATAGAGCATTGGCATCGGTAGAGGAAACCATAATAACACAATTTTCCATGTATGTGTTTTCAAGTGAACATGCAATTCAGTGTCATTTACTGGCAATTTCAGTAAAAGCAACAGTCTGTGAGCTTAATGCTAAATGGGGAAGCCTTTAACAAAATCAAGGTTGATCACAGTTTCAATGTCTTTCGCTGTTAGCAGTTTTTGCTTCATCAGTTTTCTTATCTTCATCAAGGTGTTCCTCCTCCCAGTTCATTTAGTTTGCCTTTTTTTGGTGCCGAGAGGACACGTAGAGACATACAACCTTAGGCTGGATTCTTTAATGCCCAGAGGATTCCATTTAAATTCAGAAGAGTGATCTGTGTGGAAGCTAAGAAGCATTCTCTATTACTTCCTCCCTTGGAGGGACGAGTCAATCGAGATGTCTAAGTGACCTATAGACATCTCACACACCTGAGAGAAGCAAGTTTTACGTAGTTAGGCTGTCTTTGTGTTGGCTGGATCCACAAAACCTAAAACCCCAATCAGAGATAATGGGAATCACAATGATAGTCATCGACTTTCTTTGTTAACTCAGTTTTTTATTCTTTCTTTTTACCAGGCTCTCCATAAAAGGGAGTGTTTGACATGTCATTTCACTCTTCTAATGCACAGAATTGACTGATTGCACGCTGGAACAGCTTGTTATAATGGAGAGCTATTAGGGAATACATTCCAGCAGAGCCAACACTGTAACTGCAAAGAATACAAGAGAGAAATGCCAGTAGAAAACTGTTAATCATGTAAGTAACTATATTAATTTTAACCTCAAATGTGACAGCTGCACATTAGAGCTCTGAAACTTTAATCTGCATACATTTAAACAGGATACTAAGCGAGTGCATTTAGGTTGCTCACTGTGCAATAATAAAGGATGTGTGGAAATCATTTTAAATCAAGGTGAAGTAATATTATTGACTGAATATTCTCTGCAATAAATACCAATAGACTAATCAATATTACAATCTGTGCTCTACTAACTGCAGTGCCAGCAATGTAAAACAGAGTTGGCAACAAACCAGGGCCACAGATAAAAATATATTTAAATATTTTCTGCATTGCTGATTAAGTGCATGTAGGTTCCCGTGGTAACACAATACATACTTTTTCCCTACTTTCACCGCAAGGCTTCATTCAGTGACATTACTACAGTATGGCTCAACAAGTTTTCAGATATACTTTTTCTCTCCGAGTCGGTCTGAAAGAATATGGTCAGGAAGAGAATGGGTGAAAGGATTTTCTGACAGCTGATTTAAATCTCAAACAAAACCTGCTCTGAAGCATGTGTTACCATGGAGATCTAGTTGGGTTTTTTAAAAGAAAAGAGGCACCTTCTTGACATTGAAAACTCTGATTTTGGGCTGAATGTCCTTCGCCAACCCATTAATCTCTTGTCGCACTACACCCTTTGGCCCACATATATAGAAAACTAAACCCGATAGCAGCGCATTGTGTCCATGCTGGATGTGATGTCCTCATTTCTGGCCGATCAATCTCTCATCACACGCCTCTCTGTGTATCCATCAATCCATTCTTTAATCAGTCTACTCATTTGGTGTCAGGACAAAGTACAGAAGAACAAAAACTTCTTCTCTACACAGTGTGTCTTCAGATGTTGTATAGGCAGCCTCACAGAATTTAAAGTGAAATGTGTGCTTGTATTACATAAATCTGTTTCTGTGGTCACATTGTGGGGTCACACCTTCTTTTCAGGGACAAAATGAAGAGTCCTCATGATGGAAATCATTGAATTTGAAGGAAAGTGTGGATGTAAGGTTAGGGTAAGGTCACAGATAGGCTAGAACATGATTGTAGGTCAATGTATTGTCCTCTGAAGTGATGAAAGCTCGACTCGTGTGTGTGTGTGTGTGTGTGTGTGTGTGTGTGTGTGTGTGTGTGTGTGTGTGTGTGTGTGTGTGTGTGTGTGTGTGTGTGTGTGTGTGTGTGTGTGTGTGTGTGTGTGTGTGTGTGTGTGTGTGTGTATGTTGGTGGCCTCAGCATTGATCCCCCTGTAAGCCTTGGTCATTGCTTGCAGCCTGAAGGTGAGGTGACAGGGGAGTAAAGAGGCTTTCATCAGATTACAGCTCATTCTCTGTGTTTCATAGTCTCTCTTTCCAACATCGTTTATCTCTCTGCTGCTGTCACCCACTTTGCTCTTTCTCTCTCTTCTTTTCTTCCACTTGCTGAACACAAGACCTACTTTAAGCCACAGCGTTAAATTTGTCTTCAATCCCACACGGATTCATTTGTCTTTTCCCAAATGAAATGATGGTGGCTGTTCAGAACTATATGACTGCACATCAAAACGTACGCTCAACTTGCACGAAGAGGACAATTTTAGTGCAGTGTCTTCTCACAGACATTTCTGAATAATCTTCTTCTTTCAGGTAGAAGAGGACATTCTATTTGACAAACACTGTTTGTCCATTTTCTGCAAAGTAGCTCAAAAATAAATGTAGCGTAGTAAAGTCCCAATATTTGCTCCTGAGATGGTGCAGTTTGGAGAATAAAGCAGCATTAAATTGCAATATTCCAGTAAGCTGTCCACATAACGCCGACATATTATCACCTCATGGAGCGGATGTGTTGAGTGTGTTTGCAGACAGCCTGTTTGCACATCTAGCAGCTACATTAGCATTTATTTTCAGTCATGTCCCTGGCCATCTGACAAAGTCCAATCTCTCTTTTCTGAACCAGTTCCTCTTCTCCGAGTTGCTAACACTTGGTGCTGGGTATGTGGCTTACAGTGGATTTAACTGCGCTTATTTGTTGAGTACAGCTCCTGTAGTGAATTGGCTGATGAGATTGGTAAGACCGAATCATAACAGTGAAGTGGTGGTGCTGAGAAATCAAAACAACGAGCTGAAGGACTCTAAAGAGAACTACAGAGCCGTGTCTCCACAGCTAATACAAACATATTCAATAAAGAAGTCACACTGCATGCTGTGGTGTATAATTATGCTGTATCATGTCAAGTCTTCCCACCAGTGGAAAAACAAACAGTACATTTTGTACTCGGATGGCATAAACACACAACGAGAGTCAGCAGTAAGTACTGTTGAGTAGCAAACACACACAAACATACACACATTTCCTCTGTAGAAAGCTTTGCCTTCTATCTTTCACTGTTTCTATTAACTGTGCTGCTCACAGCTCTGTCTCTCTGTAGACCCGTCCTGAATAACCGCATTCAGTTTAGCTCTTCTTCCCCTTTGCTCTGTTTGTTGTATTGACTGTGACGGCACAAATAACCACATTCATACTAGGGGTCATTGCGATTGGAGGTTTTCAGTGGTTGATGGCCATTATATAATGCAGCTATTATGATCTTAGTGCTGTTTTGCATCTGATTAAATACAACTGTTTACATCTGCGTTGTCTATGTGCTGCTGCTGACAGATTTATCTCAGTTTAGACATCTTAGCTTGTCTAATAACACAGAATCTCTCTGTGCAGCGGCTAATTTCCAATTGTGACATATTCCTCCTCTGCTCTACCCCCTGTTTTGCAAAGTTCTCGTCTAATTTTAGACCAAACAGCCGGAGGCCCCAGCATCCAGTGCAGGCTGACCCAGCGTAGCCCCTGTCAGCCATCCTCCTGGTAATCAGAGCCAGTAATCGGGCCGATGGCGATTATCTCAAAATGGCATTTAATCGGCCCGATTAATCAGTCTATCACTAATCCATATCGCATACAAAACACATGTGGCACGTGCAGTGACCTCACGGATCCCTCATCAAGGAAACACACAGACATGCCAATCTGTACGCACACGCCAGCTCATACACACTTTGTGAGAACTGTTCGCATCTACAACATACACACAGACAGAATCGGCGACGTGTCTGCTTCAATGGTATGGAAAGACCCTTCCAGCTACAAACCAACATGACAGCCAAACACAAACACACACATAATACGCTGCGTCGCCAGAGGGCTCTTACACACTGAGAGTCAGATCTGCTAGAAACTAGTGGCTCCATCCTGACACTGTCGGCGTTCCACTGATGGTGCATTAGCCACCAAAACAATTTTTGCATAAAGTGCTGGAATTATTTAATGGACGACCGAACTGTGTGTCAGTGAGCTGCATAACAGGCACTAATACATATCCGATCTCCACTTTGAAGCGCCGTGTGCATGTGAAAAAAGCAGTAATAAGGACAGCGATGGGGTGCATCAATGGGATTAGCATCGACTCTTTCCTTCTTTCCTTACCCTTTCCTCTCTCCTCTTTACTTAATGCTCCCCTTTCTACCTAACTCTCCTCCTCTTGCTTTGTCTCTACCATCACTGATCCCTCTTTTTGAAATCTACTTTCCTTCTTTTATGTTAAATCATTTGTTATTGTTTTTTACACAAGTCATAACGCTGCTGCTACCTTTTCCCTCCCACCTTTGCTCTCATTATATTTACCGCTCTAATAACTCTCTTTTTCACCCACAATCCTTCCTCGCTCTCTCCTTGCCCTCCCTCTTTAACCTTCCTATCCTATCTACTCTTCAGCACATAACACAAAACACTGGGGCCGCCTGTTTGAGACTAGCTCTGTCACACAGAGGAGCCCCTCTAGACTTTATGTGCTGGGTTTTGAGTCTGAGTCTTTTTGGCTTATGTTCGCTGCACTTACATAACCCGTCATCAAAGCAGTGCACATAGAGTGCGTAGCAACGCAGGCAATCCTTGAATTGTAACTTCTGTATGGATGATGGCCTCTCTGGTACACATCCTTACCTCAACACTAAATTCTATTAAAGCCTTTCCAGCTATCTTGCGGGTGATGATGAAAACACTGGATGAAGAGCGAGTTTTTATTTTCTCTTTGCAGGGTTCAAAGGTTTCCTCTTTGTACTGAATATCGTTGTTGCCTTGAATGGACTGGTTTTCCGTCAAGCATTGAATTGCATGACAGGATATTGAAGAGATTGGAAAAAAAAATGCTGTACAAAACAATGTTTTTTTTTCCAATACTTTCATGAGCTTATGGAAAAAGGAGAGATGACACTAAAGAGACAGAATTTTCTCATCTGATTCTGATCAGACTTTTTCTTTTTTTTTTTGCCAACATAGTCTGTCACTTTGGCCAAAATCCCAAGTTTGACGACTGATTGGCTCTTGGTTTTGGTTGCGTAACTACCGGCAAAGCTCCATATGGGGACCTCACCCAAACAGCTTAAACTTTTCAAAGGTGTGGGTTTGAATCCCGATGCACACAAATTTTCCTCCTCCTGTCTCATCTTCTTATCTTATTGAAAACACAGATCTAGTCAATCTTTTCATGTCATTATTCAAACATGGGAAAAGAGCAGACTGAATGTGAATAACACTTGCTGATCAGTGCGTACCGCTGGTGCTATGAAAGAAGTTGTATTCTGACTGGAAAAACTGCTGACTGGACCATTTGGACAGCATCAGAAATGAAAGTTTATGTTAAAGACTTTCATTTTCTTCAAAAACTGTTATTACAGCGGCCTGGCGGGAGCTCATGTTGCTTGGTTGCATACTGATTTGAATGCAAATACATGACTGTAAAAAACAACATTCTAAACCAACAAGCTGCTCCGATGCTGATTCCCTGAGCTATTTATTTCCCAGAAAATATCTCGAGTTCATCAGTAGCGAGACAAAGTTCCACCCAGGAAATGAATCACTAACGGAAGGAGATTCTTATTAAAAGATTTAATAGCTCCAACGGTAAGAAACCCTGTGCGCTGACACCAGTGCACTCTCCAATGAATCACTCCAAACAAAAGGGAGAGGTCAGTTAATACCAGAATAGTGGCTCCTTAATGCTCTTTTACACTGTGTCTCATTCACACTCACTCCTCTCATCCGCATGCTGTGCTTCAAGTCCATCATTACATCTCATGATTTCGTGATAGTTCAAAATGTTCCTGTCATTTTACAAGAGATAGCCAAATAACAGTCAAATCATCCCCAATTTCATGCTCTCTGCCTCTCCCACTCATTCATTTTACACTTAGGCTCCTTCCTTTCTTCCCATACCAACCAAATATGTGTTCTTTTTTGTACACATGCACCCACATACTGAACACTTAATTAGCACCACATATATGTAGAATATGAAGCTGATAGCTGCACTTCTTTTAGGGTTGAATGGTTCAGTTGTTCGAATAAGAAGTGGGAAGAAAAACACATAGAATTTTCAGAACAGTGTGTGATATAGACAACATTTGAGTGTTTAACAAAGGAAACGACTGGGCCTGTAATTACTTCTTCTTTGCTCTGGCAAACTAGTAATTATGAAGATGTTTCATGTGCTGTTACTGTGCCCTGAAGCAGAGAGGAGTTGCAGAGAGAGATCCAGCGAGAGGAGGATGTTGTCTTTGGTTTGTTTTTTGTCTTTTCGGATAAACTCAAAATTTCAGATAGATAGCTAGAAACACGTGACTTTCCCCTTCTGGCTCCTTGTGTTTACACTCTGTCCAACCCAATTATGCACACTGGTATCAAATTCAGAGTTTAGCCTTTTCCATTATTAATTCCCAGCATCATGAAGGATTCATCCTGCTGCCACTGATATGCGACCTTTAAGGGGTCTCCGGGTCTTGTGTAAGAGCACCTAATGTTCCCTTTAAGCGGCGGTTTGAAAACAATAGAGGGAAAACAATCGCTGAGCTGAGGTAGTCCTCCGCGTGTCTCATTTTCAAAGGCAATTACAGTGATTGGTATGGAGCTGTGGGGAACACAATTGGCTTTTTTGGAGCCATTTGAGCATAAAGGAAACGTGAGAGCTTGTTCGATTGGGCTGGAGAGGAGACTTCAGCCTTTTTCTCCTCAGAAGACCAACAGACTGTGTAGTTCAATACAAAACAAAGAATGTGCCACGTGAGATAAAATAATAGAATTAAAGGCAAACAAAGAAAACTCACTCACCTCAGAAACGCAACATATTGGCGTGTTTTTTCCTTTGTCATCCCCGAGACCAGAAGATGGGATTGAAAATAATAAAATAAAAATCAGCAAAGAAAATCTTCAGCTTGAAAACATCAGAGAGGTTCGGTCCAAAGACAACTCCAGGAAAAAATGAATGAAAGAAAAACCCCTGAAGCGAAGACGAAACAATGCTCAACTCCTTCTTTCCTCTCCTGCACTCTTGGCTTCTATATCTCACTGCGATGTCCAGACAGACGCGCGGTTGTTCGCCAGCACCTCATGTAATATTGAACGCCGATAATGGACTACCGCGATGGAGGGGAGAAACAGAGAAAGCAGCCTTGCGGTTTCTTCCTCTCTGTTTTTTGTTTATTTTTTCTTTTTTTTATTTCATGTTTACATCATGCGCCCAATTATCTCTCCCTCCGAACCGAGCAGCTTCCTTTGTGCTGCCCGTCTTTCTCACTCTGGGCGGGTTAAACCATTCCGCTCCGGAGGGGGTGGTGGTGGAGTGGAGAGGTTGTTGTTGATGGTGGTGGTGCTGGTGGTGGATGGGAGCTATTCATGTGATTATATGGGAACGAATGGGTTTGGCGACTCGTGGCCAAATGTTATTGTCTGGGATAAAGAGGCAGGAAAGAGGGGGGAGAGAGAGAGAGAGAGAGATGGGAGGATGAGAGGGAGGGAGAAGTGGAGAAAGTGAAAAGAGGAAGGGGGGGAGGAGATGTGTAGAAAGTGTGATCTTCTTCAAATTAGAAACAAAGAGGAAATCATACAACAAATCTTGAATCTGAGAACTGTGCGATTCTCTCTCTGAGAAGCTAGCATTTAAACCATTTTTTTCTCCTCACGTGCAGGCAGGATTTCTCCCTAAGCACACTCTGGATTACGCAGCAGAGACATAATTACATCCAGTGCAATGGATAGAAAAACACACACGACATAAGCAGACCATGGAAGCCTGCTGACTGAAGGTCTTCACTCTGCTGCATGTCGGTGAATGTCAGTTCAGGACCTTGGAGAGCTCACAGCCAGCACCAACCACCTGTGTCAACAAACAGCTGCAGCTTCTGATAGATTTAGATGTATACAACACAAAATAACAAATCTCATTTATTCGGTGATTATTTACACATCATGACCAGGCAATTTAATGAATGTTTTCAACTAGAAAATTGACCAGACTACAGTGATTTCACTCATAACATCCCTCAGATTGGCAGTGATGCGGTCAGACTCCTCTGTAAATCTGCAGAAACAGACTCTTAATACAAAAACTGTTTTCCAAATCTTGCTCAAAAGCTCTGAACATACTGAACGTATGCGGATGTAAGCAGAGTGCTGATGGCGCCCCCTCCTGGAGAGAGATATCATACTGTTGTTATCGGTGTTTTTAGTGGAACGAGACACATATATTTAAAGCAGATAAAACCTGTTGTAGTGCCAAAGCTGATTTTTAAGGCTTGTAGTCAGCAGAGGAAAAGTGACAGCAGGGATTCAGAGCTGACAAATATGTCTGGTCACATGATGTTGGTTTGGGATTAACTTTAACAGACCTGCACCCTTCCTGGAACATCATTTACTCCTACCAGAGTGCTGTGTGTTTATTTGTCTAAAGAATATTTATGCTTGGTTATTATTTGCTGTTTCTGACCAGAAATGGCAATTTAAACACAACCTATCCATTATTTATTTACTTTAATTTTATATTTTACATTTCCATGTAAAAAAACGTCTGAGGAATATCAAGACAGATCATAGTTGGTGTCATGTAGTGTTTTTATTTTAGTGTTTATTCCTGGAGTCACTTTACTACTGAGCTGCTCTTCAGTGATCTGTTACTTCATCTGTTATGTAACAATATTATAGCAGACTGAGATGATGAGTTAAGAAGTGATGGTTCCAGACAGGCTTAACATTAGCTTGGCTGTTTCTTTGCATTGTTTCTTATCAATTATTAAAGTTTAGTACAAATTTATTTATTTATTGCAAAAATACCACTGATCATATTAAGACCTGTTTTCGCAGTAGCAAAAAAAACATGATTAATAAGTCTAAAAATGAAAATTAGGTTGTAAAATAGAAATTTGTTTCAAAGCACCACATTTTAATCGTATTTCAGCCTCACCTGTTCATTTATTCTGTCATTTATTGTGCGCTTTCCCCGTGTGGATGCGCAGCAGCATCTGTGCCTTTAAGATCATCTCTCAGCATCCTCCTCCTCTGACAGGGACGCGCACTCACACAGCAGCTCAACATTAGAGAATACAGCCTTAGCTTTCTGCACACATCCTCCTATAGGCACATCCTATAACCTCACATCTTTACATTTATCACCGTTTATTTCGTCCCCGGACATTGATGCATTTGCCTCCACGGTCACCGTAGCGGTCCGCACCGATCGTTATTGCTTTTTCTTCTCCATCCAGAGACTGACCTGCGCTACAAGATGGCTGAGCTGAATTTGGGGAAGGGGCTGACTGCGGGGAAAGTGGCCAGCAACGTTCAGAAAAAGCTAACCAGAGCCCAAGAGAAGGTAAGAGCTGCTCCTTTTACGCGTTGGCGCACGGAGGAAACGATACGATCCAGGAGGGCCTGCAAGGAGCGAAGCGGCAGCAGTGCCGCATCCTGCACTCAGGCGCAGTGTCGCATCACGACATCATCGTAGTAATAAGAGCAATAAGAGCAGAGGTGGTGCGTTTGAGGGTCGGGGTGTCCCTCTTCACATATATTCGACCTTTAGAACATGGTCAGGCAGCGGACACGTCCACACCGCAGTGAGACAGGCCCACTCATCACTGGCACTGCTGTTTCGGAGAGCCTATTTTTAGGCCTGGATCTATATCTAAACAGCTTAAGGAGAGCTTCATACTCAGACTCTGACAGCTGCATCATCTCTAACATCTCCCCCAGCAGGAAGATAATGTGGAATAACCATGCTTCAATGTGTAGTGGGTAGGAGGCCTAGTCTGTGTTCAAGCACCTGCACGTTGCGCTCAGAATAATTGGGAGGGGGCGCTATTTTCCTATCACAACGTGTTCAGTATTGGAAGGCTTATGATGGACCGACAGAAATCACAGAATAGTACCTCCTGCTAGTAAATGTACATTATATCTGACTGTGATTGAAAGGGAACATGAGATTGTGTCCATACTGCAGATTTTGCTTGTTTCTGCCAGAATTAATGCCCTTATTAAAGAGGATTTGCTTTATGTGTGTCCTGGCATGTACTGGTTTTGCTGCCAGTTCTTTTTCACATTTATGAACAGAAATTATATATGAGATCAAGACATGTGAACTTGAATATTGTCACTTGCTACCATTAACCTTCATTCATTGTCCTTTGTTTGACTGACAGGTTCTACAGAAGCTTGGCAAAGCAGACGAGACCAAAGATGTTGCTTTTGAGGAGGGAGTCATCAACTTCAACAAACAATACGTAAGTGTGCAGCCCAGTGATGTGTTACAGAATGGCGGTTGCATACCAAATGGTAGTTTTTCATTCTATTCAGCCTGAAGCCCTATCATTTAGCATGCGTTTTGTGTTCTTTGAGAGCCTTATATTTATGTTTTCCCCTCAGGCTGAAGGCAGCAAACTCCAGAGGGACCTACGAGCATACCTGGAGGCAGTGAAAGGTAAAATACACACATGAGGCCACACGGACTCACAGTGATGAATACACATGTAGGCACACATTCGAGGATGTAGAAATGCTGGTTTCAGCTAATAACACGTGTGTCTGTCCTTAGCCATGCATGAGTCCTCCAAGAACCTGCAGTCATGTCTAGCTGACATGTATGAACCAGACTGGTACGGCAAGAACGAGGTGGATTCCATTGTGGAGGTCAGAAACACTTTTAACTTACCTGTTTTTAAATTCAAAGGCTGTCTGCATCAGTAAGGGTGTCCAGAATAGCAGCATAGCAATATCTGTTTATCCTGGTGTTTGCACAGCAGTGTGAGTCTGTGTGAGTGTGCACAGGTAGAATTATGTGCGTCTGAAGTAAAACTGTGCTGCTGCAGATTTAATATGTTGCTGTAAATTGAAAGTTATAAGCTGGTGCGTCTGGTGAGAAATGTGGAGCAGCTCTTTAAATTCTCTAACTTTTTAAAGTTTACTCTCTAAATTACTTTTGGATTAATTGTTCTTGTCGGACAAGTTTTAAGCCGCATGAAAACACTGCAGTTAGTTAAAAGGGCCTCAGCTTGGTCTTAATTTAGATGCAGCGCTACAAGCTGAGACAAAGCAGGAGAGCTACTGGAATGAAGAGTAAAATAACAGAGAAATATAATTGCAAAGTGTGCTGCTACAAAAAAAAGCCCACTGTAAGCCATTTGTCTTGTTTATTATCCAACAGTGTGAGTTTTATGAGTGCTTATAGTTCTGTATGTTCATCCATGCTCCAGGACTGTGATGTGCTCTGGGACGATTACCACCAGAAGCTGGTTGATCATGCTCTCATCTCCATGGATACCTACCTGGGACAGTTCCCTGATATCAAGGTGAGCTGCATAGTCATGACTTTGACCAAAAATCATTAGTCTAGTGTATTAATCCACTGGCACACGGGCTTCCCTCTACATACATAAAACCTGATTTATGCTTCTGCATTGTGCCAACATAGCCATGCAGCACAAGCTGTAGCTCATAGATGGATCTGTGTTGGTAAATAGTTGTCTTGCTAATGCAGAGGCTTTGGAGACACACTTTCATGCAGTCTTCCAACAACTCAACAAGGACTCCCTTCCTAGCAATCACATTATGTGTATTTCGAATGTTGATTGGCAGAAAGGCTGGCATGAACTTGAAAGGACATTACCACAGCAGACTCCATATAAGTGCTGTTCATGATCTGGGATACAACAAGCCTGCCAGTGATGCTCTCAGACGTCGATTCATTTTAGCACTCTGTTCCAATCCACCACAAAGAAGCTCTTTGTTTACGATGACTTCTGTTTTTTCTGCGCCAGAGCAGGACACCCCATAACAGCATAAACACGGACAAGTGCAGCTCTGCATTTCGGATTGTTCTTTTCTGTGTTTTTGACACCGCAGCCACGGCAGCAGATAATCAGTAGTCATGTGTCTGAGAAGTTTTGTGCAGTACTAACTTAGTACCAACACAGTGCTGTATTTTGACCTTATACTTTAGTCTGATGTGCACCTCCCCACAAATGTAACTACATGTTGCAATGATGCTGACTAAAACATCTGTGATTGGTAGTACTATGTGATGCAAGCACAGCATATTGATTTGCACAAAGAAAATGCTTCTGAGAAACAAGATGTAATATATCATAGGCTATAATTATATCTGGCTTTCTTGTAATGCAAATGCAACACCCAGTGTAGAGCAACGTGCCGATGTAGCTAGACGCCACTTTGTCATCTTCATAGCTTTACCAATCTGTGTATAGACAAGGACTTCTCTTTTTTCTGCATTGCAGTAATTTGGGTAAACGTGACTGTTTTTCGTTATTTATTTGCTCCATCTTCAACATGATCTATAGCCTAGCCGCGCTAGACCCAGCTCTTACGACGCAAGGGTCTAGTTACCCTCGGCAGGGAGGGAGGCGGGCTAAAAGGTTGTCTTTCAAATCACTCTGCAGCAATTGGGTAGCTATACAACCAATCAGCGCAACGAATAGGCTGACGTAGTTCCTAGAGCACCGGAAATCAGAGGATGCGGGAGTTCGGTGAAGCCTTATTTATACAGTCAATGGGTGAAGCTCAAGTATATTAAAGACATGTTAACAGAAAGATTATTCAGAGTCGGTGCTAATGGAGCTCAACGACTGTTGTCGTTTTTGTTGTCGACCCTGGCAGAGAATTAAATTCGTTGCCATGGGTTGTCTAGCGCGGCTAGGCTAGTTGTTTCCTGTTGTTTCTGTCAGAATCGTCGCGCCTCTGTCGTCACTTAGTTACGCCCGCCTTCTGACTCTACACTTCATGGTGATTCGTCGGCCAGTTTTAGGAGCATCCAGCCTCGAGGCTTACCGAGGTTAACTAGACCCTTGCGTCGTCAGAGCTGGGTCTAGCGCGGCTAGGCTACATGATCTACTCTGTTTTAGCTGATAATCAATACAGTGGGTTAGAAACCAAACCATTAACTAGGGTGTTTGGATGTAATTGCAGAGCAACACTGACATGCCGGGTAAAATTGTAATTTTGTTGCAGTTTTAATGATCATGCACCATCTGTATATCAGCTTCAAAAAACAATGTTGGAAAATAGAAGTATAAGTATATTTATTTCTGGAACATATATTCTAATCATTTCTAAAACAAAAACTAGGCATTTCCGTGCAAATTAAAACGGTGAATAACACATATTTATTTTCCTCTTTTCTCTCGTTCAGGCTCGTATAGCTAAGAGGGACAGGAAGTTGGTGGATTTCGACAGTGCCAGGCATAACTATGCTGCTACACACAAGGCAAAGAAAAAGGACGGGGGCATTAAAATTACCAAGGTAAGACTCCAAAAGCAAGAGTGCGCTGCTTATGTAGGTTATAATACTGATATTAACATCGGGTGTATCAATTTTTGGCAAGCTTAACCAGACTTAAGGTCTCTTCCAGCCCTCCTCCTTGTTGGAAAGAGCTACTCCAGGTTGGGCTCAGGGTATCCTGTCTGCACACAACGTTGCCCAGAGCAGCCTCTCCAGGAGCCAGGTACTCACTAATTTCACCATATGTCTTGTCCTGTTGACTGTGAAGCCATCATAAGGGGTGGTTTAGTCGCCCAAGAAGTCAAATATGTATGGGATATAAAAAAAAAAACTGGTCAATGTGGAGATTTTTTTTTTTTTTTGCTTGCTGTCACACTTTTTTCTTCCCTCTCTGCTTCCTGCACTGCTGACAGTCTAATAAAAGCAAAATGAAATTGGAAGCAATGAAACAAATGTAGCCAAATCACACTGAAGAATATTCCGAAGTGGCAGGAGATGTTAAACCCATGCTTACAGCATGTAATTTTTCGACTGAAAAACTTACTCACAAGCCTACCCTAATGCGTTGTACGGGTATGTTGTGTGTATTTCAGGCTGAGGAGGAGTTGGAAAGAGCCCAGAAGGTGTTTGAGGAGATTAATATTGACTTGCAAGAGGAGTTACCTTCACTCTGGAACAGGTGCATGTGTGATTGCGCCTGGAATCTGATTTTCCTGTCGATAGAAACATTTTACTTAGATTTGTGCTACATTTACCCTCACATGATAGCGAACTCGGACACTAATATGGTCTGCATCTCTCTCTGTCTTCTCTGGTCTTTGTAGTCGTGTTGGGTTTTATGTCAGCACCTTCCAGAGTTTGGCCGGTTTTGAAGAGAAGTTTCACAAGGAAATGAGTCGGGTAAGAACCTTCCATTGACCTCTAGTGCTGCTGGAATTGGAGACAGACCAGGCAAAGAGAAATTGGCACAGTATATCTGATAACAGTCAATGGCAAATGTTGGCAGCATCCAGACGGTACCAGTAACTACATCAGCAGTTGCTGCAACTGAATCTAAAAATCTAAACTGCTTGCTGTCTGCACAGATTTTTCAACCAATGCAAAGTTTGTTAGAGGTCATTTTGAACTGACTGCAGTCAGATTACCCCCTGTATTACTGTTTTGAGCCGTGACAGTTCTAAATCTGTCTGAAGCTCAACATAACGATACAAAAACGAGCAGTGGTGAACGAA
Source organism: Acanthochromis polyacanthus (assembly GCF_021347895.1). Classification (NCBI taxonomy): domain Eukaryota; kingdom Metazoa; phylum Chordata; class Actinopteri; family Pomacentridae; genus Acanthochromis; species Acanthochromis polyacanthus. The sequence goes on from NC_067126.1 coordinate 28,638,219, forward strand.
GATGTTGCTGCTTAAATCAAGTTCAGAAATACACACGTGGACAAAATTGTTGGTACCCCTCAGTTAAAGAAGGAAAAACCCACAATTCTCACTGAAATCACTTGAAACTCACAAAAGTAACAATAAATAAAAATTTATTGAAAATTAAATAATCAAAAACAGCCATTACTTTTGAATTGTTGATTAACATAATTATTTAAAAAAACAAACTAATGAAACAGGCCTGGACAAAAATGATGGTACCTCTATAAAAGATTGAAAACTATTTGACCAGAGTGACATGATTAACTCAGGTGTGTCATTTAATTGACATCACAGGTGTTTCCAAACTCATAATCAGTCAGTCTGCCTATTTAAAGGGAGACAAGTAGTCACCCTGCTGTTTGGTGAAAAGGTGTGTACCACACTGAACATGGAGAACAGAAAGCGAAGGAGAGAATTGTCCCAGGACATCCGAAAAAAAATTATAGACAAACATCTTAAAGGTAAAGGCTATAAGACCATCTCTAAACAGCTTGAAGTTCCTGTGACAACAGTGGCTCATATTATTCAGAAGTTCAAGACCCACGGGACAGTAGCCAACCTCCCTGGACGTGGCCGCAAGAGGAAAATTGATGACAAATTGAAGAGACGGATCGTTGGAATTGTATCCAAAGAGCCCAGAGCAACCTCCAAAGAAATTAAAGGTGAACTCCAAGGCCAAGGTACATCAGTGTCAGATCGCACCATTCGTCGTTGTTTGAGCCAAAGTGGACTTCATGGGAGACGACCAAGGAGGACACCACTGCTGAAAAAAAGTCATAAAAAAGCCAGACTGGAATTTGCAAAAATGCATGTTGACAAGCCACAAAGCTTCTGGGAGAATGTCCTTTGGACAGATGAGACCAAACTGGAGCTTTTTGGTAAGGCACATCAACTCTATGTTCATAGACTCAAAAACCAAGCATACGAAGAAAAGAACACTGTCCCTACGGTGAAACATGGAGGAGGCTCAGTAATGTTTTGGGGCTGCTTTGCTGCATCTGGCACAGGGTGTCTTGAAAGTGTGCAAGGTACGATGAAATCTGAAGACTATCAAGGCATTCTGGAGAGAAATGTGCTGCCTAGTGTCAGAAAGCTTGGTCTCAGTCGCAGGTCATGGGTCTTCCAACAGGACAACGATCCAAAACACACAGCCAAAAACACCCAAGAATGGCTGAGAGAAAAGCGTTGGACTATTCTAAAGTGGCCTTCTATGAGCCCAGATCTGAATCCCATTGAACATATGTGGAAGGAGCTGAAACATGCCATTTGGAGAAGACACCCATCAAACCTGAGACAACTGGAGCTGTTTGCTCATGAGGAGTGGGCCAAAATACCTGTTGACAGCTGCAGAACGCTCATTGACAAATACAGAAATCGTTTAATTGCAGTGATTGCCTCAAAAGGTTGTGCAACAAAATATTAAGTTATGGGTACCATCATTTTTGTCCAGCCCTATTTCATTAATTTGTTTTTTTAAATAATTATGTTAATCAACAATTCAAAAGTGATGGCTGATTTTGATTATTTAATTTTCAATAAATTTTTATTTATTGTTACTTTTGTGAGTTTCAAGTGATTTCAGTGAGAATCGTGGGTTTTTCCTTCTTTAACTGAGGGGTACCAACAATTTTGTCCACGTGTGTATGTAATGCTCTTTGTACTGGCATGTCATGTTACACTCTGTCTTCCTGTCTCTACAGTTGGATCAGGATTTAAATGATGTCTTGGTGAAACTGGAGGGAACAGACACAAGCAGGTAAGTAAGCAGTGAGCCATCATTCAAAATCTCTCAAACTGTAGCAAAACTTTCTACTGCTGAGGGCTTTTTAATAGCTTGTGTAAGCCTTGAATCACTTGATCTTGAGGGGATTTATGGCAATAAATGTTGAGATTATATTTCCATCATTTCTATTTTGATAAAATTCTTGTAAAAATCCAATGACCTCAGGTTTTAAATATTCAAAAAAAAAAAAAAAAACGAATCTCAGAGTCTACCTGAATCTGCTGTTTGTGTGAAATTCAAGGAATAAATTTAGATTGTTGAGCTTCATCAATCAACTGCACTGCTTGGTTGCCAGAGTCAGCAAAATAAATACTCGCTGTGTTGTATGTCTTTGACTTCTTCTAGACTTGAGCAAAAATAAATCTTTGCAGAAATGTTTGCAAATATTTGAACCTCCTGAGAGCACATAATTCATCATGATTGATGAATGTAGTGGGCTGTGTCAGAAGCTAAAATAGCTGTAAATTAAGTGGTGAGGTTATGTTCAATGTGCTCATTTATATTTCCTGTTAGTGTGTTTGCTGTTTTGGAGCTTGCTTTCTTTTTAACTTGTGAGGCCCACAGATGGACTTCGCAGAAGCCACAGAAAAGTGGTCTGCTTTTTTTTTTTTCAAAGAAGGCACACAGAAAGCTCCAGAGATTGTATAATGTACATAATTTCTGTCTCACAACATGGACAGCTGAAGAGTTAGAGTTTTCACTGATTTAACTGATTTAAATTGAATTCTTTCTGGATAATATGTACCTTAAACCACTACATATCACAAACATTTTAAGCTACAAGACTAAACAAACCAAATATTATGCATTAACCTGGAGCCACCCCTGAACCCCCCTTTCAGAAAGACAGGTAACCGCGGCACCTCATCATCAGGAGCAAACAGGAGGTAACTGGCAGCAGCTGTGGTAACCATGGTGACACAACTCTTGTCTGTCTGTCCAGCTCTCGTTTGTCAGTCAGTCTGCAGGCTTGGGAGACTTCAGCCTTGGTTGTGCGAGTGATTTCACAGACACACTGTCTGGTCAGAGAGTTGTGTGCTCAGAGCTGCAGATGTTCGAGAGTTTGGCGAACCTGCACATCTTTAATGCTGCAACAGGCAAGACTGTTGCATAAAAATGCAGCAACAAGCTGTCTCATCCCATCCTAACTGAGACTTGTTGAAGAGCGTGAAGTGGTAAATCAAAGTGTGCACCGACATTATGCAGCTTTGCACCTTGAGGCAGGATGTGTTTTTTTTTTCAGCACCTCTCTGACTCAATCCTCTTTTATTCTCTAATCTTTTGAAGTCCAGTCTGTTTTCGACATCTTCTATCCTCAGAAGCTTGATTCAGATCAGAAAGAAATCCCCCCCAAAAAAACCTTTTAACAGAAAAAACACATGGAAGAAACACCATAGAAGAGCATCAGAGGACGTATCTTTCTCTTGGCAAACAGACATGTAGTTGATTAGTTTTTAGAACAGACTAATGTAGAACATTTTGTAAATAAAGGAGGGCAAATTTATTGATACATAAACTCCCTTGTCCTGCCACTTGTAATCACAAATAAGTGTGTCAGAATAGTCCCTGGCCATAGCTTCTTTCTCTAGTAATATGATTGATCTAACACATTGAGAGATGTAAACCTATATGATCTTAACTGGTCCCAAGGTCAGGTAAAAAGCTGAACTTTAAGGCCGTGATCATGTGAGGTGATTCGGAAATGGTAAACAAATATATTTATGCAAACATGCTAACAGAACAGTGGAATTTCTGTCCTGATGTTCTTTGCCTCTAGTGCTTGACTTTTCAAAACCTCACCTCTTGTTGAAGCCTCCACTGCACCAAATTGCCTGTTCCAGCAGTAAGTTGCAGGTCTATGCCAAACTCTTTACATATCTACAGATCTGGGGCTGCTTTTGTCAGCTTTAGAACATCTTCTCGATGACAGCAAACGCCTCTATCACTGCTCGCTTGTGAGGACTCACTAGAGGCACAGACAAAGCCTGCTTGCATGGAAGGAGAGGGATGGACGAAAGGGAAGCACACTTCTCTTGCATGACAGCTCTTGCAATAACAACTTCTGCTTGGACTCTTGTAGAGCATGCTTTGTAACTTTTCACTAGTAGTGTTTTAGATTTTAGATGCCCCACCCCCCACCCCTCTAACGTTTGCTGCACCTTGCCCTAACATTGTTTCTGATCTTCATTAATTTCGCTGTAATCTGTGTGTTTTCTCTTTTTTTGCCCTCCATCTCTTCCTGTCTCATTCCCTTAGTGGTAAAGAGGCATCTAACCACACTCTAAGGCCAGGAGGACCACCGCCAATCCCCAAATCCCCATCCAAGGTAGACATACTGAAGGTATCTCTTCATTCAGAGGCAGCCGCAGAATTATATCTTTACACAAAGGATGGTTGTATTTAATTTAAATGTTCGAGATCATGCAGGCTCAATGCCCCTAACTAAGCCTAACAGCATTCTGGGACAGCTAGTGAAATGGATCATTCTGTTTATTTTGTGGTCCACATTTGAATCTTAAACTTTTTGAATTAATGCAATTGAATGCAGTGTTTTTACTTTTTCAGGGTATGAATGGCCACATAGATGTTTTAGCCTAATCAGTCATGAAATTTCTACATCTCCTCATGTTCCCCCTGTTAGCTGTATATAAAAAATGGACAAACACAGTTAGTGACACCACCTAAAAATTTCCTGAACAGCTGATTTGAAGCCACACAAACTTCTAAAATCAACACACCAGAACCACTGGCCTTATGCATGTTCATCTCTCCTGTAAAGTTGAATATTTTAGCATGAAGGTCAATGGTGATTAGCTCACTTTTGAAGCCAGCCTCAAGTTGCCATTTATGGAGCTGCAGTTTTTGACACTTGAGATGTCGACTTCATTTTTCAGCCCTGTAGATTTCTACTTTATTACCACATCTTCCGTGACTATCCAAGAACTCTCATTCATTTATCCTTATCTAATATTTTCTGGAAACTAAAAATTATAATGTCAAATGTCAAATTGTATCCATTTGATTTGTGGCACAACTTTCTTACTGTATCTTTTTTTCTGTGTTATAGCTAAGACCAGCAGTGCCTCCTCCACCCAAGGTGACGCCATCCAAGGAGATGAAAACAGAGAACATCATCAACCTGTTTGATGCTGCAGCAACTCCTGATATCAGCGTCACCTCCCCCACAGAGGTTAGTGAGCAGCTGCCGTCAGTGAACTGTAGCCCTTTTAACTTTCCCTTTCTCTGCGCAGGTCAAAACCTTTAAGTATTCCCTCTTCTGGCCTGCTCCTCCTCCTAGTTCTATTCTATTCTGTTCTATTCTATTCTATTCCCCGACTCCACTGTTGTGCCCATTTAGCCAATGAGCCCTCCTGTTCCTGTTGTTATCAGTTCGACAGTCCTGCAGTGAGCAGCCTGTTGGACATGGACCTGGACTCTTTCAGTGCAGCAACCAACCAGCAAACCACACAGGTGGACCATTCATGGCATGAACATAGAGACCGTAGAGACCCTTTTCTGTCAGATGTGCCAACCTTCACAAGAGATTTTACGTTGTATTCAGAAAGGTTTGAAGTTCATTTCACGATATTTAAGTCTGAGTGACCTGTATGACCTGTTCCCGTCGAAGAAGTGGCTCAAAAGACCAAGCATAACACGAAGTTTTAGCCAATAATGCCAGTGTAGTTGGTTGACTTTAAATATGTTGAAATAAGCTTGGTAGATCTGAATACAAAATGAAATCGCTTGGGAAGCTTGGCATGGTTTGAGGTGCTGCCTGCTCTGCTTTCTTTCCAAATGACCAAATGAGAGATGGATGATGGCATGATGATCTGTAGAAACCTGCTTCTAGTGACCACTTCCTCCTGCTTCAGCACTGTCCACAGATCACTCATGGCATGAACTGCAGACTACAGCCTCGCTCTGCTCTGATTTCTTTCTCTTCAGGACTGGATGAATGTTAGTGTCAGCTGAGTTACCTAAAAATGGCTCACATTGCTGGGAAGGTGTTTTTATTCTTTTGCTGTGCAGGTTTTTTTTTAACAGGTAGCTATTTTTGTTTTGCATACTTTAAAGTTTTCTGGTAATAACGAAATGTGGAAGGCTTGCAATGACAAACCCATAGAGAACAAATTCCCCAGTGTGAGGCGACATATTACAGAGCTCCCCTGGAGTCCTCCCAAGGGAATAAAAGCTATCTGTATATCTGTTGTCTGGTTTACAAACAGCGCTCTCAGATTTGTAGCGTGTTACAGAGCCACAAGCACACACTGTAAGTCCAAGAGCAGGGTTTACAAACAATGTACAGATTTATACATGACTCTATTTTCTTTTATTTCTCAGTTGATGCAACGGAGGCTCGGTATAATTTGCTTCCACTGTTATTTTTAATGCTAATGATAATACAATTAAATACTATCATAATTCTACCAAAGCTTCCTATTTTCCACTGCTCTTGTTATGTCTTATGATTTACTGGGCACTTGTTGCCGCATTTCTAGTTCAATGAAGGAACCATAAAAACTAGTTGGCATCCATCTGTTCTGCACATCACTTATAACATTGCTCCTAACAATTTTCACATTTCCTCATTGCAAAGATTTTTACGATTAACCACTGTACTGCCTCTAATGCAAGTTAAGTCATTTTACTGCCACTAGAAATTATATTAATTTTAACTAATGCTAGCTTTTAAGACTAATTGCAAGCTTAAATTATGTAATAATGCAGAATTTTACACCCAAACTGTGCAAATATGTACAAAAACCATTCAGCAGAATCCACCCCATCAGAAAGGCGTCACTTGGTACTTCAGACTTCCCTAAGTAGTGCTTGTACTCTTGTTCTGCTGGAGATTTACTGCTATGGGCTTGTAGGTTTAGAGCATGGGACCTGCGCTGGAAATGTGTTTTTTGAATGCAGCGGGCAAAAGCTAGAACTTTGTAAAGAATTCATCTGTTCTCATTGTGTTGCTTCCTTTATTTTTCCGCAGCCTGCAAAACTGGGACTCATGGGTAAGCACATGATCCTCATGCTAAAAATGCCTAAAGATAGCTAAACCTATATAGAGAGAGATGAATTTCATTATCATCTCAGTCTTTATCAGCATATTGTGTTCATTGTAACCATACATTCATTAGCATTGTTTACTTATTTAACCATTATGCGAGCCCCACTTTCATTATGCTTCTTCTGTAATGGCTGTCTTTGTTCATAATCAAGCTTTTCCGTATATAGATCTCTTTCATTTGTCTGTCCCAAATCTGTTTGTGCATTGTCTTTGTGTCTGCAGTGCTTGATGTGGTAACACTAAACACTGAAGATATTGTTGTACAACACAATCAGAACTTGGGAATGAGCTTGAGTCAATTCAGTTCCAAACTGACATTTTGCACAGTTTACACATAGTACATTTCCGTCTCAGGTGCAGTGTTGTCTTTGTACGTTATATATGCAGAATGTACTCTATATTGATGACATACAACACAGTCTACGTCTGAAACCTGTAGAGGATTAATTCTAAGACACCAGTGACTAAACAGAAATGTAATAAATGTATACGTTAAATTTCTCCATGGTGTGAAATAGTTTGTAACTGAATTGAGTTTCTTTCTTTCTGTTTCCCTTCATATCCCTGTATGTTCACATGTTACACTGACCAAACATGTGGCCTTTACATGTTATCCTCATGCCCCATGTGACACACAGGGATCAGTTTTGTTCTGAAAGTTGAGTGAAGTTGCTCATGTGCGCAGTGGATTGTTTTATAGACACAAGACTGGCAACCTGGTGGGCAACTTCACAAAGCCTTGCTTGTAGCTCAGCCTTCTGTCCATTAACTAACCTTTTCGTTCATCCCCGTCACTGTAAGAGAGATGTGTCTCGGCAGTCATGGAGTTCTGCTGTGTTAGCGCTTGAGCGAAGCAGCGATGGCTCAGAAAGGAATGACACCTCTGCTCTTACAAAGCTTCCTTCCTCTTTCTCCATCCGAACATAGCCGTGGGATTATAAACCATGCTTTTTAACTACACACAGAAGATCCGACATCTATCTTCTGATGGGAAAAACGTTTTTGCGTTTCTGCCTCCTCCTGCCACCCTTCCTTACCTTCATCTGTCTTTTGATTAATCCGAAGCTTCTCTGTAAAGGTCAATACTCGTACATCAGTCTTCTTGGGGATTAGGATGATTATGATGATGATGACTTTTTTCCCTTTACAATTATACCATTTGCCCCCTAAGATTGCTTTATTTTCCCCTTGAATATCATAGCTGATTTTAATGGAATAATAGACCAGTTAATGTCAACTCCCCAAACTCTCATCCATGTTTAAATTCCTTAAAAGACCATTCTCATGTTTGCAAGTTTTAGCCTCTTTACTCATCAGTTATTTACATTGCTGCCAGAGTTCAAATAGCTTTGTGGTTCTTTGAGGACATTTAGCATAATTTAGGAAATATATTAGCAGGTGCATTCACCATCATAGTGTAGCATTTCACACAAAACACAAACTACAGCAGAGAATGTCATTTTGTAGCTTATTTAAACAGAGCTTAAAGTTAGGTTTTGACCTGGTCATGCCGCTTAATTAAAGCTCAGATGATTACCAAAAGTACTATTTATAATGTCCCTCGAAAGAGACATGAATGTCCAAACTGTAACTTCAAATGGCACTATAGGAAAAGCCAGGGTTTTAAGATATTTTAGTCCTGACAAAAGTGGCTCAATATGAATGATCCTGCAACCCTAGAGTCATGCTGCTTGTGTGGCTAAGGAAATGTAAAGCAGCATGGTAAGCATAGGATATAACTGTCATTATGTTAGGGGCTAAAACATTCAAACTCTTTCTGATATTTAAATCCTATTTTTTAACCCCTGCATCATTTTAGTGCCCCTTTACAATCCCACTAATTCATTTCTCTTTAGCCCACTCTTGTTTTCATGTGCTGGCCATACACCCCCACTAGACCTTCAAAAATTCTGTATTCTCCTCGTGCTGGCCAGGTCTTTTAACCCCATCCAATACCTAACTATTGAATCAAACCCTTAAATATTCCTTATGTCCCTCATCCATTTGATTTATGAAAGCCCTTATGAAACCCATGAGGTAAATATGTCTTATGACCTCTGACTCCTTGAAACCTGACCCTTGCCTTCAGCCTGAGGACAGTGATGCCAGGAAGAAGAGACCAAGCAGCACTATGATCCTGTGTCTGCTGCTACAGAGGCCTGGGGGGATGATGGTACGCAGCCTGTCCGTTATGATCCCATAGGCGGCTGCCACAGAGGGCTGGGGGGATGATGGTACCCAACCAGTTCGCTATGACACTGTGACTGCGGCTCAGGAGGCAATGGGGGGATGACGAGAGTCAGCCGGCTCATTACGAACCGGTGGCTGAAGCCCAGGAGAGCTGGGATGATGACGGAAGCCAGACGGTCACAGAGGAACCTGCCGCGGACACCGAAGCACCTGCAGATGAGGCTCCGACTGATACGGCTGAGGAGGAAGTCACCCCAGCTGCTGCTGAGCTGGAGAATGAAGAGGGTCAGGTAACCAAGGAAAGAAAAAAATGGAGAGATGCATCTGGACGAAAATGGTGGATGCATCGACTCTTGAGAAGGAGTTTGAGCATGGGGTGCTGGACAGAAAGAGATAATGCAAGATAAATTGTGAATGAAAGGAGGAAAGAGGGAGAAGTCTTGACACGGAAAGATTTAGGATGCATCTGGACGGCAGATGGATGCATCTGAGAGGGCAGGTTGAAAATATATTGATGAGGGAAAGAAAACAATAGAGACATCTGCTTCTCAGTACACACAGTTAATCTCAGTCACTGCTAATCACAAGTCCATGTACATAGTGAGCCGTGCAAAAGCTTTGTCTTTATAGCATCTGTGTGATATCTAATCTTGCTGTCTGTTTACATGAATGTTATAACCGGGACTTTGCTGTTCGGCTTTTCGGCTTGTCTTTTTGTCTCTTTGTCTTGTCTGTCTGTTCCTCTTCTTTCATTCTTTGCCCTTCTTTATTTTAGTTATTGACTGCCTCACTCTCACCTCTCTTTGTTTTTCTTTTGTCTCTCTGCTCACAGGGTGAATCTGCAGCAGCTGCTGCTGCACCAGCAGAGGAAGAACCAGCAACAGAGGAGGTGAGAGCAAAAGATACCAGCAGTAGTAAGCCTTTTTATTGTAAATATGGTGTTTCAAAAAAAGCTACAAATATTACATAGACTTTCAAATAGTCATATACTTTTTTGAATTTTAAACAGTATTCCCTTTGTAATTGCAACAATGCACTACCCCTACATTTTGCATTGTATTTAAGTTAGCTAGATATCCTTTTTAACAATTCTGATGTGCTCTAAGAATATGTGTCCATGTATGCTTCATATAATACAAAACAGTCCATCCATCTATAATTAAGTCCTAATTAAAAGATTAAACTGATTTGTGCATTTTCAAGGTACATGTTGTTATTTATACAAAATCTTTTGCTAATTAACTTTTCATGCTTCGACAATAAGATTTAATGAACTCAGCTATATGTCTTAAAAGCATATTGAGTTGCCATGTAAACAACTCATCAGTGAATTATTCCTTTTTAATTCTGCATAGACACCTGAAGTAGCAGCAGAACGAACAGAAGTAGCACCAGAACCTGCAGAAATGCCTCCTGGCTTCCTGTTCAAGGTAAAACAGAAAGCTGAATCAAAAATCTCAGTTGTACTGAGTATCTCCTGAAATATATCTTTGTATATATGAAGATAAGTCATGTTTGCATTTACGTTAAATAGGTCCAGGTGATGCATGATTATGCTGCCAATGACACAGATGAACTGGAGATGAAGGCTGGAGATGTGGTGCTAAGTAATCACCTTCGAAAACCCTGATGAACAGGTACACACACACCCTTACACACACACACAGGCATCTAATTCATGTGCTTTAGTGTGTGTTACATAGACACTGAGATATTGTGTCAATATTTGCGTGGTTTAGGATGATGGCTGGCTGATGGGAATAAAGCAGGACGACTGGCAACAAAACAAGAAAACTCCGCCAAAGGAGTATTTCCTGAAAACTTCACCCAGAGGCTGTAAAAAAAGAGGACAGGACGTCATCCAGCTTCCTTCTCTGCGTCTCTATTCCTCTTGCCTATATCCTTTCCCCCTCCTCTCTTGCCCTGATACTGTATCTTTTCAAGGACTTTGGCCATAGAAGCAGAGCTGTCACAGCCCAGGAGAATCATGCATTTCTGAGGTCTGCTACACTGTGCTAAAAGTGGATTTTGGCATTTCCGTGGATTTCTGCCAACATTTACAAAACAAGACAGATGTAACCATTTCACAGGTCTCACTTTTTGCTGTCTTTCTTTGCTGTTGTTGTATACCATACTTGAGGAATTGACTAGAGAATCCCAGACCTATGAGACAGATGCAGGGATGGTTACCTCTGCAATGGTTACAACTGAAGTTGAATTCTGATGTTTTACTCTTGGTCATGTTTCATCAGAAGAGTGAAAACACCTGTGAGAAGGTGGTGTTGAGGGAATGAGAGCAGTGCAAAATACAATGCAAAGTGTAGCCACAGCATCCCATAAATGCACATAAGCCCTAAAATCTGTTTGTAAAGGATGACTTAAAACGTTTTAAAACCACACACAGAGTAGGTATGAGTAAGAAATCAGTCACCCAACAGAGAAAAAGCTAGAACCGGCCTGCTGACCTGCAACTTCACTTCTAATCAAATTCCAAAATTTCAACATTTTAAACCCACAAGGTTGTACGGCTTACTCAACCAAAACAACACATTTTCTAATTAGTACTGGGCTTCTGCCTTGACATGGATGACTTTTGGACCACATCCACCCATCTTTTATCCCTTATTTGAATTGTTTACTTGTGGAAAATGGGCCCTTGGTTGTTATATAGTTTAGTTGAGTTCTATGGTGGTTTAGGTAGTTTGAACCTGTTGTTTAAATCCAAAACTAATACATCTCCAGTTAACTGGTAATCATCGCACATTGTAAAAGTGACCAGAAAGGAATCCTATATTAAAATTCTGTCTCAGAGGTCATTAGAATAGAAAAAGACGACTGCAAAATCATTTATGACGTTGTTGTTTTTAAAAAAATTACTTGAAACTGTATGGAGCTGTGTTCTGTTTTTCACAAGGATTCCTAAAATATGCATTAGCCAGCTGCTGCGAAGCTCGCCAACAGACTACACCAATGAGAAGCTGCTACTGGTAGTATAATATCATGGTTTATGATATGGTTACACCCTAATACTAATCAAATATTATAATAAACTGAGCCAGCCTCATCATTTTGAAAAATAATAAATAAAGTGCCGAAAACGCTCCCTCCTTTGCATAGAGACTACTGGACTCAAATGCAGATGATTCAGAATATGCACCAGAGGCAACTTCTTTTATTTTTGTATGCTGCAAAGCAATGATTACATATAGCCTAATGTAACTATGTCAAAAAATAATTGCAACTGAGGATGTTATGGAGTGTTTTGTACTTCTGTAAGCGGTTTACTGCTCTCAGCGTAGCCGCATAGGTAGTTAAAACTAACTCACACTCAGCCATTCTTTCGGTCACCGACTTAAAAAAGAGATTCACGGTCCTCATGATGTTACTAATGTGTAATAAGTGTGAGAGAAAAGTATGTGTGTACGATTGTATGTGTGTGTGTGTGTTGTGTTTGTGTGTTGTTGTATGAATGTTTGGGAAACATAAATCTTTATCTATAGGCTATTGTTATTGGACAATACCACCACCACCACTACCAGGGGAGAAGGGTGTCCGTTTTTCAGGAATCTTTTCTGACTGGACAAAAGCTACTCAATTTTTGGGTCTTTTTCCACTGGCTGGTATTATGGTTCAGGTGTTATTGTGCATTTGTTGTGATATAAGTGAATTTTTGCCAAGCTGTGATGACAGATACATATTCTATAAAGGAATCTATTCTTGTATGTGATACTGTGAGCATGCTGACTCCCCCATGTGTTGTTGTGTGAACACCCTTAATTTAAGACAGTGATACTTGGTCACTTTTGAGGCAGTGGAAACAAGCAATTTGTATTTTTGTACTTTTTTTTGTGTCAATCTTGGTAAGAAGGGATGGTGGTGGGCCGGTTACATTGTGTGTGTTTTCCACCATTTCTCTCAAAACAGTCCTGATTATAATTGCTGGTTGTCCATCAGCCTTGCCTCAAATGTTGCTAGATCGTGGGTCCAAACAGAGTTAATTACACGGAGACGGGACGCATTAGAGATAAAGGTGAAGCCACCAGACTCAGGTGAACGATTTTATAACGGTTTTGCAGTATTGGGATGTGCAGGATTTTTTTTTTTCCATGTGTATTTATAAAGCCTCATATGTGAGAACACCTGCACGTTTAGGGTAAACGAGTCACTCGCCATTCTGTTTTCAAATTTTATGTGTCAATCTGGTGAATGTTTTACCTGGGTCTGTTCTGTATCTGTCTTTATGGATCAGTCTCCTGCAATGAGTTATGGGATACAACAAAAAGGTTTCCTGTACCCAACTGACCAATAATAATAATAAAGACTACTTAGAATCTACTTTTCTGATCCTTCTTCTGATCGCGAATCATGTGACTATAGTATCTGTACTAGTCCTCATTTTAGCCCTTCTAGATTACAGATAGAACTTCAAACTGTAGGATTAACAAATGAGAAATCCTCTGCTCTCTATGCCAAATCATTTTACCCACCATTTTCTGCAAATACTGAAGCATCCAGCAGAGTGTGCTGTGTTCAAGGACTAATTTCTCCATCCTGGAAAAAAGAAAAAAAAACCTTCAGCCATCAAGAGAGGAAAGAAGAGCGTTGCTGGGTGCTGCTGTCCGTGTACTGAAACCAACCAGCGCCACCCTGTAACCACAGCTGTTCATGCTCTATTCACATTGTGCCAGTCACAGCGGTGCCTCACTTTCCTACAGCGATCATCGACTTATTGCTGTTTGTTGACAAGCATAAAACATGTGATCTTGTTGGCCGAGCTGTGAACTGCTGAAAAGATGAAGGCCACCTCTAGAACAAGCATGGCAAATAGTAAAAACTCACTTTATTATTTTAACTATTTCTTAAGTGATTAGTTGTATGTTTTTAGTTGTATTGTTTGGTATTACAAAGCAACAACAAGTGTTTATGTTTCAAATACAAATTTTATGAAACAGAGTTGCCAAAAAAATAATAATACATTTACATTATTTTCTAAAAAATAGATCTTTAAATAGTCTCTCCAACAATAGCTTAATATACATATTAGACAAATCTTTGAACAGTCATATAGAGGAATGCCTTGGAGGTTCCTAGATAATTGCAATGCTTGAGTCACAAGCATACTTTACAAGTGTCAACTGGAAGGGCATTTGGGCATTAGGAATTACACATTGCATGTTTATGCTTTTTCCAGACAGTAATTTACCACAAGATTAGATGTGCTTCCATAGTCCTAAAAGTTAGATTTACTTACCTCTGCCAATCAAGGTCTTAAGTCTTGTGTAAGAGATGAATACAAAAGACTATAAACACGAGAGCAATCAAATAAACTTATTGTCCAACAATAAAAATAATTACTGTTTTTAATATGAAGCATAACTGTTACTTAATACAGTAGTTGAATACAGCCTGATCTTGTGTATGCCTTAACTAGAGACAACTGACCTGAAAACCCAAAAACAATGAAAACAAAGGCAACCTTTTAAATAAACACCTGATAAAAAACATGGAATGTATAAATGAACCATATAAATCACTCTGAGACAATCGAGCTGTGTGAAAGCAGACGGCAGACTTGGTGAAATGCATACGGAGACAGGGTGGCCGTTGTAGCACCATGGATCTACTGTGCATCACTAAGTGACAAATGTTGTGAAGTACATGTGTACGTGCTGCAACACAAATACTGTGTGAACATCTTTATTCTCTGGACTTCAATAGTTGCAGGGAAGTCCTTTTCAGATGTGAAGCTGCGATGCATCACCAGCACACTGCTACACTGCATTCAGCAATGCATAGAACTTCATCAACCACACCGTAATGAACTTTATAAGTTGTCCAGTTAAATATCATTTTGTAAATTAATTATAATATACAGTATAGGCTCTTAGACAAAGAATCAGTGAATAACTGCAGTGATGATCCTGACAGTAAACCAAGTAAAGTCCTGTTGTTGTCTTTCTTTCCTTTCCAACATGACTTAACTGCATAAATAGCTATGTACATACAAAGCTTCACAACTCACCTTGTTCAGTCCCTGGTTTTCTCTTCTGTCTTTCTTCCTCTAATGTTTTCTTCTTATGTTCACCTTAACCTTCTCTCCTAAGCCTAAGACTCTCAAGAGGTGTCACAAAATATGTCATCATACCTCTAAAGTTCTGTCACCATAAGCATAATGTTGAAGGATTATGACAAATACAGTACAAAGAACAAAGTCACACTCCATGTTTTGGATCTTTGGGTTGCTCTAAGAGAAAATTTAAAATATGGAAATACAAGTCCAAAAATACTTATGTAAGCATTTCAATTCAGATTTACTCTCAAAACTGTGCCAAATTTTGTCATATCTTACTCTCTCCATTCCTCCAAATCTTCTTAAATTAATGAATTGAAATTACTAAAGCTTCTTTTATCTTCCCTTTGTATCTTGTAAATGTGGGCAACAGAAGAAGTACAGCAAATACAGGCAAGTGGAGTTATTACAAAATATATTTACACTACAAAATTGTCTTTGGTGAGCCCTCAGTTGCTTTCATCTGAATAGAAAGACAGTTGTGCTCTGTGCTTTGGTGCACCTGAATACAGGTAACTGAATGAGTCTCTGTGGCTCCTATCTATGTCTGTATTAAATACCCCAGGGGTGGAAATGTCCAGCATCCAGCAGCATTTTTCCCAGCTTCTGTAGAAGCCAAGGGTACCAGTGCAGCCCATCACTTTGTGCTTCTGAGGGCCCCATCAGGCCATAGAAGAATCTCAGCGGGGCCAGGGCCCAGTGGGACAAATGGTGACTGTCCACGGCAGCATAGCAGGATGCCAGCACACCGTTCACCACTATAGAGCCATGCTGTGTGAGGGGGGCAAATAACCCAGTGCTCCGCTGCTCCTCCACAAAGGTCACGAGTGAAAGTCTCGCCTGTGACCTCGGTTCCCCTGCCGACGCAAATACGCACTGTCCCGGCCGGACCTCACTGGCAAAAACTGTCCTCAGACCTGCTCTCCAGCCAGGCCTGTTCTCCCAAATGGAACCCAAAACTGGCTCTGCTGCTGGTTCTTCCCACCCTGGATCTGCATGCCCACCAGTGCAGTCTGTGGCAAAGATCAGGTGAGCAGCTGTGAGAGTAATATTAAGTCCTGCATCAGTCCCAATAACGTAGAAGGTCTTTGTGACATTGGGCTGGCGGTCCAGAAAGGACAAGACTGGGCTGTAGAGGAGAGGGCCGTGGCCGTCTGTGGATGAGGAAGCCAAGACACGGTCGCCAGGGAGGAGGTCACACATCTGTCTGGTGGCTCCGCCTTCAAGGATAACCTGAGCATCACCAGGGAAACAACCGCCGGTTTTGGCTGCCACTGAATGTTCTGTGAAAGCAACAGAGAGAAAAATAATATTATCTTGTTTGATTTAATACAGTGCAGTTCTGATTTATATTACCGGTTTTCTTTTGTTGCTGAAGCAAAGTATCAGGAAAGAAAGCATAAAGGTGGAAAATGACAATTAAAATTCCTCCCAGGAGTTGAGCAACAGCACGGTGGCATTTGGCCTTCTACAGCGATTGCATCTGCATGTTATTCTAGGTCACTGAGTGATCTATAAAGCAGGTGAGACTTTGACTCAAGACCAACTTTATCTCAGTGGATCAGCAGTGGATTGTTAACATTTGTATATAATATGAGTCAGGTTCAAACTCTGTGGTTTCTGAACTCATGCACACCCAGAAGCACATTTCAGAAAACACAGATTTTATCAGCGGTTTATTATTTGTAGTTTTAAATCAGTTGATCATTTGATTTCTTCAGCCATTGCTGTCACTCTTTGTTCTCTTATTTGAGAAAACAAGTGAATTAAAAATAGAGCTACTAAAATATAAGAGTTTCTGTTTTGCATATTTGCCAGTTGTTAGTTAGTTGTTTGTCAGCTGTTCACTTTGCCATGGCAAGTATATGTCATGCTCTCCAGTCATTTGTCAAACCAAATTTTGTATGATATTTGTTTTATGTTGGATGGCTTTTGTCCTTTAAGACTGCCAAATTTGCCACATGTTGCGCATTTGATCTACTTAAAGTGCATCTGATTTAGTTGGCCCTTTAAGACGCAGTGAGATGAGGTGGGAAGAAGGAGTAGTCAGCAAGAGCTAATGGATAACCAACTGATTGTATCAGCACAGTCAGAGCACGGCCTGGGGTCAGAGAGACAGGAAAGTACACAGACTAAGACCTGGTTCCAGATATTGTTTGGATTACGGCACAGTTTGTGTTTTAAAGAGAGTCACAGGTTGACTCTCAGCAGTTTAATAAGGACTGAGACATTGCATGAGACCAGAATCTCAACAATGAATTTACTATTTTTGAAAATATGCAGCAGAATGACCTCAAATAAAACCAGAAAATGAGAACAGAGTAGAATAGATTAGAAAAGAATTGTTGCTATGACTGCTCAAGAAAAATTAGTGTGAGATAAGAAATCAATCAGTGCAAATGTGTATATGTGTGTGTGTGCATGTTTGTGTGGGAGGGTTGTCTTAAAGCAGTCCTAAGGCAGCCAAATATTTGTCCAAGGTGTGTGTGTCTGTTAGTTTGAAGGCTGCAGAAAAGGAGGGCTGAGACCGAGAGGTGATAAGACTCAGATAAGAGATCTGAGAGAAACCTACTGAAGGAAAAGCCATAGCAAAACAAAGAGAGAGTTAATCATCTCACAGCCTTCTAACTTCAGCAGACGGCTAGAAATTAGTTTGGCATCAAATAACTGGTAGTACCAGACATGGGTAAACACATTTCTTAAATGTCTCAAATACAAAAGAGGTATAGGTGGAATGTTGTCAACTGTTGTTTGCAGAAAGATTGAATCTGATCATGTATGTGTGCTCGAGAAATAGAACTTATTAACAATGAAACTGGAAGAAATGGCAAATAACTGGTCACAAAAAAAGCAGACAAGACTGCCGGAATCCACATTAAATATGCCGTAGATGTTGATTCAGTTATTCTTATTTCATTCAGTTTGACCAGACTCTGTACTTTTATACTGGCTTGTCTATAATCTTAGCAACTGATGATTTTATGATAAGATCGGATCAAGGAATTAGACTGAATACAGCCAAGAGCACAGGTGCACACCCTGTTTTGATTGGCTCCCAGAAGGCCATTCACACAAACACACACAGAGACTGATGATACAGACACAGAAAGGCAAACTAGACCACTGGTAGCTCACCAACAACAGAGTCGAGAATCAGCCTCATTAGTGGTAATGACAGCTGGCAACAAAAGCAAAAAAAAAAAAAAAAAACATCCAGATAATGTTCACATATATTGTAGATCATAACTGTCTCTTACCAGACTTGACACTACAGTGAATGTGGGCTTTGGACTCATAGTAGACCCAGTCGAATCCAGCTTCTACAGCCAAGCGGGCCAGCATGGCATATTTATTTCTGTCCCTGTAAAGAGGGGAAAAAGCACACATAGCTTCACCTACCTCTCCAAAAATGCTTTTGATGTGTTGTTACATGAGTAGGAATTTGGATTTACACATTTTTATTTGCTATCAGCAAACAAGTGTGGCTCGTTTGCTGACTGACCGGTTGACTCATCACATTACTGATAAGTTGATTGACTACCTGACTTGCTGTCTGTCATAACTGACAGACTGCAGGCAGTTTAGATGCTGTCTGACCAATGTCTACACTATATGTTGCAGTGTACTGCATGCTTTACCTATCTGATGTGGTGATGTCGACAGCACGCCCCTCATAGTGCAGCGAGTCCTCTGAATGATGACCATCCTCGTCCCAGCCCTCCGTCACTCGCAGCTTCACGCCTGGCCACATGTTCATCACAGAGATGGCCAGAGAGTTTAACTTGTCTTTGCAACGCTAAGAGAGTCACAGAGAGACAAAAGGAAGGCAGCCTGTTAAAAACTAGTCACAGTCGTTCTCAGAAAATAATCTTTGATGGAAAAAAGGACATTGTGAAACCAAATGGATGTGATGAAGAACAGTTGCAGCAATGTGATGAACAAACTGCAAAAATATCACGTTGAGTTACTAACAGATATCAGTGTCATCAAATAGAGGCGGGGACAGTGAAGATGGATCATAGAGGACCAGGAGAGCACACAGATAACAAGAACTAGAGCAAGAGAGTGACTCAATAAGCTAAAGGCCTGCTAGAGTGCTAAAACAAAAGTAGGCGAGAAGAATTTAACTATATATTACAACTGTGTCAGGTGAATTTTGTCAGATGAGTGGTCAAAGTACACATGGCTTGGGTTGTGAGTTGGCTTGGGATGATTTAGCAGTTTTTCAGATAGATTTCTTACATAAGGCTTGAAGTCAAGATGCCTCAGCAGTGGAGATATATTTGCTCAAATGTAGTTATTTGAAGCAATACATAAGGTAATATGGTTGATATTAGTCTATCGTTAAATGACTGACTGGCTGGCTCAGTGAATAAATGCTAGGCCCAATCTTTATTTTACATGTCACTCCAAATTCACGCAACAAAGCTGTGTAGAGACTTAGATTCTGAGACCCCGTGCGTAAAAGAGCCACTGTTCCAGTTGTTGAATTTCATACGGATAAAAGGTGCGTTCTTGTGCGACCAAATTAACATTAAGACTAGGATATGAAAATCAAATAAAGATTATTTATTGTAAGATTAAATGTATTCTGCAAGTAGAATGTCAAATGGAGCAATTTTACGCACCACATAAATCGAGACAAATGAAAATTTGTACAGAATACAGATACCAACAGGAGGAAAAGCAACACTTCAAGGCAACAAGAGCGGTCAACTATGTCAAGCAGCAAAATCCAGAAGTGAAACGAAGGGCCTGGAGTCAATGAAATCAATCATTTTGGTTTAAACATTTAACTGACTGCAAACATTCAGCCGACAATTGGAGGAACAGTGTAGCTAATCTGTCTGAAGTGATTCACGTCATTCACCCTCGTGGAATGTGTTTGCTGCAGGCATAACAGCTCATAAATAACTAACATAACTGTGAAAATTCATCTTTAATCATAAAGCAGCCCATAAAACCAGATATAAAGCAGTAGCACTCAGGGCAGTGCCCCATCTTTGCGCATCTTGGGAGGCGCGCGTCAGCCATCTCCCCCTCCTCACCTGGGTCATGAGCCTGTCTGCGCCGGTGTCCTCCTCATCTTTAAAGATTATGTCTGTGTTGTAGTTCGGCGTCAGTTCTTTAAAGCGCTCGGAGTTGCGCGTGATTTTGCCCTCCGGCCGGCCGCTGGCTCCCAGAGTCTTCTCGGCGACGTTGGGGCTGAACTGCTTGTAGGCGAGCGGGATGAGCTTCTTCGGGAGCCGCCTCTTGCCGTACCCCCTCCCCGGCCCGCAGCCCTCCGTGGCAGGTGCGAGGAGGAGGACCAAGGCACACAGAGAGGCGGTGAGAAGAAGGAAGGAGATCCGCATCGCCCCGGGGGGGAGGGAGGACTCTCCCGGGGGAGACAGATGTCTTCAGTACCTCCCCGGCTCAGTCCCCGACTCCATCGTCCGTGACAGTTGCAACAGCACGTCCGAAGATTTCGGATAAATCAGCACCTCGGATACACGGGGCACCATCAGGAGAGCAAAAGAAAAGTTTTCAGCGTCTCCAAAACACTGACCCAAATTGAGAAACTTCGCTCCCGGCGCCTAACAGAATCAACAGTAAGTGCAGGCTGTAAAGTCCGTGTATTTAAACAAACAGGTTCAAAGTCGATTCGGTGGGTGAGAGAGTTAAAGAGAGAGAGCGGTTACTGATATCCAAGTTGCAGTGTTGTGGTTTCTCTCCCTCTCTTTCCCTTTTGCTCCGGGAAGCTGTCACAACATCAGCCACTTTCCCCTGCTGTTTGGTTGGTGCCCTCTCTCTGGATTGAAAGCTTCTCCTCTCCATATGCGGCCGGCGCGCAACAGGCTGCAGCTTTCCAGTTGAATTGGAAGGATTTGAGTGATCCAAAACGATCTGTTGCCACTTCAGACCGCACCCTGCCAGTCCTGCCCTCCTCTCTCTCCCTCGCTCCCTATGTCCCTGTACTCTGCCACCCACCCCGCCCCTCTCGGGCACAGGGCGCACTGGAGAGTCCTGTCCACACTCTGCTGGCAGACAGGCAGGCAGGCAGCAAACAGAAGCTTTGCCCTCCTATTGCTGCCACTTCACATTTCCAGTTGTTGTCTTTGTCTGGCTGTGCCCTTGACAGCTCTGTGAGCTGACTTTTTTTTTCATTTTAGACTGTAAACAACAGACAATTGCAATCAATTAAACCAATCAATTTCCCAGAGTATGCTGCCACTAGTGTTTTTTTTCCAGCTGTATTCCAATATCAAATAAGTTCAAGGGTCATTGGTTGGCTGTTGGGTGACTGACTGGGTAATGGGGTAATTAACCATTGGTGAGACAGATTAATTGCCTGGATGTTTGGCAGGTGGACTAACTGAAGGATTGACTGACAGATTCATTCACTCACTGACAGATTTACAGCAGTAATAATTGGCCAAAGTTAACTGCCCAATTAATCAGAAAGTTTAATAACTTTATGCCAGTTTTCTGAAACGGACATACATCTTTAATTTAATACCTTTTGGCTGCCTGGCTCTCTGGCTGCATGTGGCTGACACACACACACACACACACACACACACACACACACACACACACACACACACACACACACACACACACACACACACACACAGCAGCAGCAAACCCAGCCCCTCCAAATTAGCTCTTCAAATATTTGCCTGCAGAAAATCAGTGGTCTCACCGCTGTTTCTCAGGGCTGCCTCCTTTGAATGAATTGAACTGTAGAAGGCTGAGGGTTTCCACAATTTATGTTTTATTATTTGTGAGTGTAAACACCATAAAGTATTTTTTGCTGCCCCGCCGCTTTTCATGTCTCTTGATGGAACAGAGAAAGGCAAAGAGAGAAATTCACACACAGTAAACAGCCATCTATAGCCGTGTTTACCTTTTAGCTGAAATAGAACATCTACTGACACTTGTGCAAATTCATTAGAGTTTTCCTGGTATGGAACATACAAACCAGTTAAAAGGCATTAAATTTTGTCATAGAGGTGTTAGTGTTTTCGCTAATTTGTTTCCAGTTTTGTGAGGTGGAAAGGCTCTGATAATGAAGTTTCACTTCATTGTGGGAAAAGGAACTTCTCTACAAGAAATACTTCTAAAATCAAAGCGAAGAGTAAGAGAAGTCCCACTTTGTCTTTAATGCAAGAGTGTGGGAGGTATGTTCACTGACCACCTTTAGCAAAATATACAGATGCCACATTCATGTAGATTAGTTTACAGACAAGAGGCAGGGAACTACAGTCAATCTTTCCCCTGTGAGCATCTCTAAAGTTTGATAATTAACACAGTGTGTCTTGTCAGTTAAATCTAACACCATTTTGTTTAAATGATGATACCATTTATGTTTTTCCCGTGAGTTATGATAGAACAAGTGGCTCTGATTGATTTCATGCGTGGCATCTTCAAAAAGACATATTCCCTGGTGTTTCTCAGCATGGCAGCATCCACAACAAGCAAAGACAGACTAATCTTTGTAATCTTTGTAAATGACAGCCATCTGAAACATTAATCATACTTGACTGGACTTTTGTATAATACTCTGACTATACTGATGTAAAATATTCTGTGTGGCAACTTCTTTTATCTGTTGTTCATCCTCTTGCTTTTTCACATGTCCGAATAAGCTCTGGATGCATTTGCCATTGCGATCCGTTGAACGCTGCAAGTGCGAAAACCAGAATGTTTAATTTGTAAATTTCGTGTTTAATCAAAGACAACAAATTTCTCTGCTTGGAGTGGCTTCCTCTAGTGTCCACCTAATACCTGTCAACATCACAGTGGCAAAAAGACTTTAGGAAGTCAGTCTGTGGAGATTCTCAGTCATCCAGGTCACACTAATCCTAGAAGCTTTCAGTAAAAAGCAACTGGACTTCTCTTCTGGGTTCTTGAAGACATGTAGTCACTGTTAGTGAATCAACTGAAGAAGCCTCTTTAATGAGAGGTGAAACATCTTCAAGAATCCAAAAAATTCCAGTTGCTCTTTACTGAAGCTCCTAGGAAGACTTCAGGACATTGCAACTCCTGGAAAAGAAATAGCACATAGCCAATTCCAAAAGAAAAATTAGACCTTTTAACGCTTAAACTAAACGGTTTAAAGGGGATTCTGTTACCTTCAGACAGTACCTGGCTTGCTGTGTCTCTTTATTTCCAATCTCGATGTAAAGCTAGGCTAACCAGCTGCTGGTGGAGACTTCATATTTACTATACAGAAATGTAAATGGCATCAGTTTTCTGATGTAATTCTGCATGAAAGGAAGAAAGCATATTTCCCACAATATCAAACTATTCCAAGTTTTGGTGGTTTGACATCTGGTTCCTCCAGCCTCTTAAGGGTTCTTGAGCAAGACGCTGAACCCCAAACTGGTAAGTGAGCAGGCCAGCGCATTGCACAGTTCACATGTAGATGCTTACAGCTAAACAGCAAACAGCATTTCAGTTCTGAGGCACAACTGACCTGCTCTGACGCGACACAAACGCAATGTGAGTGCTAATACTTGGTCTTAGAGTGTGTACAAAGGTTTCCATTTATCATGTATGAGCAGATATCTTTATGCAAATTTGTATGTGCCCACGTTTGCACAAGCATGTGTTTTCCTGTAACTATCAACATTTTGTGGGTGTGCGTGAGCGTGTGTGTGTCATCCTTCCTTTGAAGATCATAAATACAGGCGTGGCTCCAGGCAGGCCCGCTGCCTATTCAGCGTGGCTGTCGACAATGCTTCAGAAGTGGTCACATTCTCCCATCCATCCATCCCTCCCTTCATCCATCCATCTTTCAGTTCTTCTTGGCTTCAAGGAAGGACACTATGGCCTTTCAAGCAGACAACAATTTGATCAGATCAAACCAAAGTGGAGCCTGATGCTCTCCTTCCTCGACATCTTCTTCCTCTGTTACTATTCATCAACCTGTCAATTTCTCTGTCGTACACTATTCCTGTCAACCTCCGAAATAGTTTATACATAAGGTAGGAGCTCAAAAGCACACACATGGACCGCAAACATGCAAGCAAACACACACATATCCAGGCATGTGTGCTCGGCACACACTAAGAAGCTCACAGATACACACACACGCATACGCCAGGCCAGCCGACAAGCCAACCAAGCATCAGGCACTCGCTCATTGATGTTTGTTAAAGTTATTAATTTTCTCTGTGAAATAAGAGGCCCTAGTGGCAGGACAGAGGGAGATGGGTGCCAGCCCCAGAATCTCTCCCTCTGCTTTCATCTACTGACACTGAGGCTCTATGAGTCCACAGCCTTTTACATGGGCATCGGGGTTACCCACGCATACCCAGGGCCCTAACCAACAAAGGCTCCGAGTGGGGCAAACGGAGGAAGACACAGATGAAAGAAAATGCAAAGAAGGAGATGAAAAGGAAGAGATGGAAAGGATGTGAAAAATGATCATACAGAAAGACAGAGAGATAATGAGAGAGAGTGAGGAAAAAATTGTACAAAGGGATTGAGGAGAATGTGTCAGGAAATGAGGGTTCAAGATGTGAATAAAGCAGCCGATAAAAGACAGAGTTGAACGGGGTTGAATGAGTAAGAGACAGCGAACGACATGGCACATTAGCTAGTAAACAAGTGAGTTTGGGTTGTTTTTCACTCAGTGGAAGCTAGCGTGTTTGTGGCTTGTGGTGGATCGCTGTAATGGGGGTTAAAGGACGTTATGCTCAAGGTAACAACAGCTGGTGGCTAAAACCGCCATCCCTCTTCCTCCTCCTCCTTTCTCTGTCCCTCCACACACTCCAGCATCCAAACCCAGACCACAATAAACACCTAACACTATGTCTTTATGCGCTAGCCTTCTGAGCATCAGAGAGGTTCTGTCTGAAGTCTTGTAAGCCTTAATTTTCCAAGACAAGGAGGTGAAACTTCCTGAGATGCCCTGCACTGAACTGCAGCCTTCACACGTTTTGCCATACGTTTTGACAGCGAGTGCCACTTGGCCGGTGCTAACAGTTTAAGATGCTAAGCTGTAGCTGACATGGCAGCCAGTGAAAACCACAATGACCAAATCTGTCTGTCAATGGTTGAGAATGGCACCAAAACTAGTGTTGCTAAAGGCCGGTTGAGTGTTGCATGTTTGGTCAGAGAGCAGACAGAAGGAAAATAAAAGCAGGATGATATAAAAGTGGAGCGCAGGCTAAAAGTGTCTTGGAGTTAGCGGGCTAGGCTAGCCACCACATGGCTAAAGCAAACAAAGAGCTGCCCAGGGGACCGAAGTGAGCTTCGCTGGGCTCTGACATTAAACACATACTGTGTGTATGGGGCAACAGAGGCACATGTGCACACGCAAAAACAATACATGACAGACTTTATTTCAGGTATCCGCAGCTAAAGGCCATCAAATATACACATGCACGTGCACACATAAATGCAGTTCATGTGCATACAACAATGTATGCAAAGAATAATACAAAAAGAATGCACAGCACATGTGCATGACACTTCTCAGAATATTTCTGTCCTTCATATACAACTGAATATAATACAGTAACATATATTCCATTAGATATCTTTGTTATATAGGCATAGTTAAATAATGTGGGTGTTTATGTATACTGATTGTTGATTTGACAAGAACAGAAAGGCAGAAAAGTAAAATTCTTTTTGTTAACTCGGACTGAACACTGTATAATACTATATTGTTGCAAACGGAAAATCCAATTTCTTCCTGAGTCAGTAGTCAAACTTCTCTTTGATCCTTATGACTGCGCTTTAGTGGCATATTTATTAATTACATGTGCACAGAACAGTATTAAAAATAAGACTTGAGGTCTGAGATTGAAGACTTGCTTGAAGACTGTTGACAAAGTCTTGAGTCAAATTTGTATGAAGTGTCCTAATAACAAGTCCGGTAGCTTTGGTAGTGCCAACAATAATGCAGTCTAGTGGTACTGCTGTACTCTCTCTATGTCAGATGAAGGATTTTTTTCTCCTCCCTCTCTCCACCCCTCTCTCTCCTGAGTATGTGCCACATCTGTGGGCTCTGTGGTGATGTTTCTCTGCTCAGAATGGATTCACCAGCTCAAAAACGTCCTTATTATATTTATATTTTACTACACCACTAGAAAACCATGCCAGCTGGGCTGCAGAACTTTGGGCAGAAAAAGGGAGAGAAAGCAAAAAGGGAGGAGGGCAAGTGAGAAAGAGAGGGAGGAATGAACGATGGAGGAAAATGGAGAGAAGCAAACAAGTGTGGAGAGCAACAGGACAGGAAAAAGGTAGAAGCAGGAGAGAAGAAGAGATAAAAAACAAAAGAGAAAGGTATGAAAATGAAGGAGAGCAATGGAGAGAGGTTGAGTGGGCACCCGAAAATAGGCTGTGACAACATGATTACCATGGGTGCTCAAAGGTAAACACAGAAATGGGCTAACGAATACATGGAAGGATATGAAAACAGAATTTTTTTTCATTTGTTTTCATAACAGTCAAGTTACTCTTGCGCAGATATATACTCACGCGCACTCACATACACACCCATTTAAACAGACACCAATGAAAATCAGAGACAAGCACGGTGACCTCTGATGAGTGGAGCTGGAAGAAGGACAGAGAGACGTGGCTTCGAGAGAACGCAGGGAGGGAGAGTTGATGAGAGATGAGGAAGAGAGAAAGTTCACAGATGAGGAGAGAGGAGGTCAGAAGAGGGTAAGTGGGATGACAGAATGATCTGGTTGAATGGAGGGAGAGAAATACAATGGGAAGCTAGAAAAGTGATAAACTGCAGTTAAAGCAGGACATAAAAGGGCAGCATAAGGACACATACGGTATAATTTCATATGGAAATATGCAAGCAATCGGAAAACTGCTTGTTTCTCCACTACTCCTCAATTATCTCTGAGATTCAGTCCATTCATAGATTTTCATTCCATAAAATTCCATTCATTTGACTTTGTAACGGAAAGTGTATTCAACCTTTACAGGAACAAGACCAGGTGTCATCGACTTCTATGTTCATCCTTCCCAAGCAAAAGCGCAAGACTGTGAGGGTCACTCAGAGATCCAAATTTTATTTGGTCCATTATCCATTATGTTGGTGTCAGTCAGAATATCCAATACACAAATGAAATTGAACAGATCCACATGACTGAGGCTGGGCTCTGGTGAGGAGTTGGACTCGATATATTTTTCATGTATACCGTTGTAGTTTCAGTTTAAAACATCAATTTGCTGTCTGTAGTGGTACCAAGATACTGCCATTGTGCATGACACCTCAGAATTGCTGATGGCGATGGACAGGTGTCAGTGCAAGCATGGTCTCCCCTTAAGAACCACAATGTCAGTCTGATCCAGGATGAGCATGAAGTGGTGCCCTGACATCCACTCAGAAATGTCTGCCAGGCAAGCTACGATGCATTTGTTTACTTGATTGTCAGAAAGGAAAGTAGACAAGGAGAGTTGGATGTTATCAACGAAGCAGAAACAATGAAGCATTTACCTAGAAACAGAGAAGATGAACTGATCACATATGATGCACAACAACCCTTTAAGGCTGGAGACAGTGGCATGCCAAATGCATTAGTATGGAGACAGAATAGAGTGAATTTTTTCTTCTGTCTGTTGTCAACTTAAATAGATGCTCCTGAAACATACAGCCTCCAGCTTACGATGCGAATGCCAACACCACCTAACGTCTAGAACCCAAAACCAGATAAGTGATGATCAGAGGACACATGCTACTTAGATTTACATCCAACCTGTATAAAAATGAATAATCTATCAGTGGCACCTTATATCTGTAAATGTATCTTTCTTGATTCAGATGTCAAAGACCATGGATAAAGTTCCACAAAAGCCTCAGGACCAAATATTTGAACATCTGTTGCTGTCAACATCAACATGTTATTCTGGAGAGAAAACACATTTGCCGTGGTTTCCTTTGAAGCAACATTAAAGTTTTGTTCTGGATTCTATTTTCAACTCCTAATGCCTTGTCGCCAACTTTCTACTGGTCACTTGAAAAACGCATTGCAAATCCCAATGGGATCTATGAAATGAAATATAAGTTAATGCTTATATAGACTGACAGGACTAGCCTGAAGTGAATCTGGTGTCTTTGAATTCAGCCTAGAATATTTCTTACAGCATTGAAAACTATGGTTCTTTTGCTAATTTGGCATTACAACTACACAGTCCTCTGCACTTGTTGCACATAAAGGTATTTATAGAAATCTACATTTAGATCCTTTCCCATGAGGATAATAGTTACTGGTGTGGAACAGCTACTACTAAGGAAGGAAATGTGTACACTGAAACAATTTTATTGAACAAATAGCAGGATCAATTAAGATTGCTATCAAAAGGAAGCAATACTGGCTACTCCCAATGAAACTAAAACGACAATAGCCGCAGTGTCTGCTGTAAGAGGAGGTCTTGCTGCTTTCTGTACCACACTGAATCAAACTGTACAATACTAGGAAATCAAACCCCAAGGCTTTACTTTGTCTGGTTGATATATTCTCTTGAATGAAGGCATCGCAGTCAAATAGAAAAACCCATTTGATGCCGTTATAAAGTGTTCAGTGTCAGTGAAAGATTGTCAGAAACTGTTTATTAATGTGCATTGTTAATACTTAATTCTGTTGCTGCTTTCTTTACAGAAAACCTAATTTGCACACGTCTGGGTGAAACTGGGAAATCAAGCATATTCTGTCTTTTTGTGTGTGTTTTTCCACACCAAAATACCCTCATTCATAAATCAGACACATGCTTGCAGAGCCAGAGTGCAACTATCATTTAATAATTTCAGTTCCACTGTAAAATGGTGAAATAGATCCAGGGGTAAAAGACAGAAATCAACAAAGAGAGAAAAATAAACTAACAAAGAGTCTATGTATGGCAAAGCAAAGGGTGAAAGGTAAGACAAAAAAGGAGGATGCATCAGTTGATAAAGAGTGTAAGAAAGAATAAAGAAGAAAATGGATAAAGAAAGGAAGAGAGCAAGGAAAGAAAGAGAGTGAGAAAAAGCAAAAGAGAAAGATGGATGACTATGAAGACTGGTACTGATCAGTAGCTCTTTTTGTGATGCGGCTTTCAGCTTCCAGCCCACCGATTGGTCAGCTGCCTAACTCGGAACATGCGTTCCCACAATCCCTCAGCACCACTTCAATCCCACCACACTGGTTTACCACTCTGCGGCTCAAAACAGTGCCTGCTGGCATGGGCAACATATCAATAAATTCATTACACATTTATACTTAAATATTTATACTGCAGCAGTGTGTTTTGCACAGAGATAGTATTTATAGTGTGTGTGTGTATGTGTTTGTGTGTGTCGTTGTGTACTCATATTTATAGTACGGTGTCACACCGTGGCTCTGTGCTGCGGTGAGACAGATGTCTGGGGTGGGGGTGGGGGGCGTTGGCCTTTGGTAGGGTTCGGGGGTTGAATACAGAGTAACAGAGAACAAGTGGAAAGACTGAGGGACGGGCATTTAACAGAGATGTGTAATAGATGAGGAAGGAGGAAACCCAGTTGATGCACTGTGGAAAATACGGAAAAAAAGAAATGTCTGAGAACAAAAACAGGCGACTCTAAATGGGAAAGTAACAGTTAATCAGCAGTTACATAAGCAATAAAACAACAATGACAAATGGCTGATAACAATCCATTTGCTGCTACTACAAAACAGTGCAAAGAGGCTCAAAATGAAGAAAAAGAAAACGGAAACAGAACTTAGAAATCAAATATTCTCTTATTGGCACCAGCAGTCCCACCCATGCACTCACTTGTGCAAAGACATAGAAATATTTATTCTGTGAATAAAAAGAAACTAGGGAAATTACATGGTGTTTTATTGTTCAGCTGTTTATTGAACGAAGACAGTCCCATTCAGACGCCCTTTTAGATAATTTAGTATTGTTCGTATGGTTACAATGGCTTTTATAAAGTCCATTCAAAACTGCAGCAGAAGACTACGTGCAATCTAGACCATGGCAAGGAGGGTGAAAAGGCCACAGAGACATCAGCAAAGCCCATTTAACAGCTGAAGCACAAATAAATAAAGACACACTGAGGTAGTTTTGGTAAGGGACAAATATTTAATAGGAACTTAACATTAAATTGTCTTTTGTTTCTCACATAAGTTCATGGATTGCTGGTGATGAACAAGAAACACAAGTCCTGCTGTTTGACTCACATAGTGATCACATCAAAGATGTAAGTTCTTTAAAGGTTTACGTTGCAAATAATGCCTTGAAGTTCTTAACTAAGCATGAACAGTATCATTTAACTTCCAATTCTAAGTTTACAACAACAAAGTATGCATTAGCTTTACAGATTAGTTTTCAAATTCAGTAGAAATAAATGTCCAGGAGGTATTTTACAGTGTTACAGTGAGAGTTTAGTTTGGTCTAAGAACGGTTCAATATGTAGGCATAAGAAGTGTATATCCAATGTGTTGTACATAAATTTTTTTCATTATGTCTTAGGTTATTGCCATAGAAACCTAAGGTACTTTCTAAAAGGATGTGCCACTTCATCTAATGTTTAAGGGGAGGAGGTTAAAATCATGAATGAATTTACTGATGGGAACCTGTTGGAGTTAGCTGGATGTGTTGACTTGCTAGCAGTGTTCATGCAGAATGTTTACTCAGTGAGCCAGTAAAAGTAATGGAACATGCATGACCTGTACGGGAGTGTAGGTGAGTCAACTTGTATGTACGTCTTTGTGAGGACCAGTTTGAGGTTTAGAGTGCAGGAGTGGGGACATTTGGCAGGGCCTCACTTTCTGACACACCTTCAAAGAGCTGTTTTAAGGTTAAGGCTAGAATTAGGTTTAGGTTAGGGTAAGGGATGGTAAAGCCAAAGTCAATAGCAAGGTTTCCATAGCATATTTAGTGCATACTCTGAAGTACTGGATTAGAAAGACAGCATGAAACATCAGCAATACCAGCCAACATAAAAGAATAAATACAACGTGCCCAAGTGAAAACAATTCCTGAAGACTTCTCTGTATTTTAGTCTCGGAAATGGTCAGAATTTTTGTTTGTTTCTTGTACTCCTTTGAGGTTTTTTGGTGGTTGTCAATCAACTGATTTGGTTTCTTTGTTCTTCCACCCTGTTTATCACAGCCATGCGTAACATATTGTAGCCTATACTGCTACCTTCTGATGACTTCACAGCCTATTTTATTTGCCTAGTTAATAATATTTGTTGCAATATTTCAAAAGTTTCATTAAAAATGCTTGATAATTATATGAAATCAAAGATAGTGCAATATCTCACACAGATGCAAGTACAACAGTTTGTGTGCGTGAAGATATGCTGAAGACATCTGATTAATATTCCTCATTTATACAGACATGAGTGTTACTCCTTGATTCCCTTAATTAAAATGCAGTACAGCATCACCGGCAATCTCTTTCTTAAAGCCCTCACAAATCCTGACTAAGTGATTTGGAGACATTTCTGTCAACTCCTGAGACAATTAGCAAGTACACATCATAAACATTAAATATTTTACCCGCAGTACTTGTCATCTCCTGTCTTCTTCCCTGCTTCTGTTCAAAAACATGTCTGCGCTGCACACATACACAGGCCTCACTGAAAATAACACCCCAGTCAACAACGTCTTCATTTGAGTTCATTCACCATCAACAGCGTCATTTTACCTTACCATAATTATACCTCAACCAGCCTCCATTCCTCAGCAACAACATCTGCACTCCATTTCCATCAGGAATCTCAACATTACAATTACATTGTCAATGAACAAAACATCCATCTTGGAATTGATTAACAATCTCTATCATGGAAATCTTTTATTGTACCAAGACCTGAAAATGATAGATTTCCTCGTGTTCTGATTTTATGTTAAAAAGCAAACCCAACTGAGTATATTGCAGCATAAATATAGCATAGTACTAAGAAACCTTGGGAACCCTACACTCGGTCCAATTTTTGTCTGATCAGACAGAGTACAGTCACAGCATTATAATGTGGGCAGGCAAATACGGCAGTGGCCCAAAAGGGAGAAAGAAATTAGCATAACTGCTACAGTGAACCACAAAACATCCTAGTTCAGGGTCAGAAACATGAACTTTTAACATTTCCCAGTTTCATCTAAAAAGGAAATGTCTTCCTGATGCAGCCTGCAAAAATCACCACTTAGATTCATATTATCATGTTTTGAATTAGGGTTTTTGTCGTTTAAACTTCCACAAAAATGTCAGGAAACAAGACTACAACCCATTATTTCACGGTGTTGTAAATCAGTCTTGAAAACACACTGTTTGAGAGGAAGAATAACTAAACTCTGATTTACAATGTTGATTTTGAAACCTGCAAGTCTGTCTCTCTCATGGATCAGAGAAAGAGAAAAACAGACATTAAAATGCTGCTTGTAAACACAATAATACACATTACATGCAATTAATTGAGAGTAGTTTCTTCTAATGCACATTTTGAATTTGTGAATGCAGACACTTTTAGCTCCAGTGTGTGCTCTGACCTGGATGAGAAAGCAGTAATTTTTAAGCAGCAGATGATGTGAGAGTAAGAGAGGTTAGAAGAGAGACACACAAACTGGGAGACAGCGACGGACAGACCGAGAAATTAGGGGCTCTACTGACCAGAAACTGCTCTGACTCAGACAAAGTCAACATCTTTGCTGACATCACTGACCATCAGCTCCATCATTTCAACTTTAAATGCTTTGATGGCCCAAAACAACCTTCATTTGTCTGAACCCGCAGGAGTTTTACTACTGCCAGTGAGACAGGGGTAGCCCTGTAGTAC
This sequence comes from Acanthochromis polyacanthus, assembly GCF_021347895.1. Classification (NCBI taxonomy): domain Eukaryota; kingdom Metazoa; phylum Chordata; class Actinopteri; family Pomacentridae; genus Acanthochromis; species Acanthochromis polyacanthus. The sequence continues at coordinate 28,671,112 of NC_067126.1, forward strand.
TGCAGGGAAAAAAAATGGCTGCAAGTTTTTTGCTACAAATTTAAGGTTGTTAAATTTAAGGTTTTTTTCAAATGATTTCACTTTAATGCAAAATTCTAGTTTCCCTGAAAATGCGGTCAACCTTAAATGACGAGTTTGGCATCTCTAAATACGATTATCTCTTTTTCAATGACTGCCTACTTGGAGAGGGGCGTTCTGAATAAGACGACTGTCGATTGAGATGAGAGACGCTGGCAACTGACCACAGGCGTCCTGCAGGCACCAGTCAAATATACACAGACTTAATTAACACTTGTAAAGAAAAAAAAACCTTAACAAGGCTAACAATGTGATCCATGATAGGTCTCATATATATATATATATATAGATAGATAGGGAGACACAGATAAGCGGACAGACTTCTCTACTTTTTGAAAACAAGGAAGATTATAGAGGTATGATAGGTAATACTAGAAAAGAAATGGAAAATGTGCAGAATTTGGCAATGAAAAGCTACAAAATTCGAGACTGTCCAGGCAGAGCAGGCTGGAAGAACAGAAAATTAAAAGGAAACTGCTTAATTAATAGAGACTGACCTTCAATTGACACCCAAACTCAGAATTCAGCAATGTGTACCTAATATAATGCACTGTATCTGTAAATCTATCAAGGATTTCATTAGTTTTTTTATTGGACTTGATATCGCCATTTTTGGTTCCAATGTACACAATACAAGCAGAATAAAGACGGGTAAGAGGGATTTTGGGTTTAAGGTTGTGGTGGTCTGCATGCGGGGGACAGCGCTTGAGGGGAAAAGGGGGGTGTCGGGGTTTCAAACCAGCAGCCTCTAATCCTGACACGCTGCCTCCGCCAATTACAAGGGCTTCAAACACGGCCGGTGGGAGGAAAAAACATGACCAGGGAGACCAGACTAGCGCCGGGGCGTATTTAGCAACATACAGGCAGACTGTAATTACATATATGGCCAACAGAGAGATTTAATGACTTTTTCCTCCTTCAACTGATTGACAAGGCAGAAGGATGGAGGGGGGTATGGGTGGATAAGGCAACAAGAGAGAAAGAGCGTGAGCCTCACTGTTGATGGGAAACAAACTTCAAGATTATACCTTCTCAGCAGCTCGCTCGCTCTAATATGTGATCAATCAGTCAGCATGAGACAATTGTATTATGAAATGATGTAGCAAGGATTTTTTTATATTAGAATAAACAGTGTGGTGTGGTAAATATTTGAAGATTACAAAACCTGTACATAATATGCATCCTCCTTGGAACATTTCTAATTTTAAAGCTGTTCAACTTTGAATCATGGTCAATATTATTTACTTTTTTATGTCTAGTCAAAACTAATTTATACAGAGTAATGTAATGCTCATCAAGTCAAAATATAAAATGTAAAATATATGATTGAATATGTATTTACTCCTTCATGTCAGTATTTAATCGGTGCACTTTTGGTGGCAGTAACAGAATTGTGCCTTTTGAGATAGCCTTCCATAAACCCTGCACATCTGGACACTGCAATTTTATTCAATTTTTCTTTGCAATACTGCTGAAGCTCTGTCATATTCCATGTGGATCATGGGTGAACAGCTTTTTTCAAGTCCAGCCACAAATTCTCAATAGGATTGATGTCTGGGCTCTGGCTTTGCCACAACAGAACATGCACGTTGTCTTAACTATTTCCTTGTAGCTTCATCTACATGCTTTGGGTCATTGTCCTGCTAAAAAGTAAATCTTCTCCCTCGTCACAGTTCTCTTGCAAACTATACCCCGGGATTTCCCTATACATTGCTGCAATAAATTTACCCTCTACCTCTACAAGCCTTCCTACGTCTGCCACTGAGAAGCATCCCCACATCATGATGCTGCCACCACCATGCTCGATGGTGGGGATGGTGTGTTTGTGATGATGTGCAGTGTTTGGTGGCCATCAAAGGTGGATAATTAAAAAGTTAAGCTTTGGTCTTTGGTGATCAAAAAACCTTCTTCTCGTTTATGTTCCTCCAGATGCCTTTGACAAACTCTGGTTGAGATTAAATTAGCTTTTCCAACAGCGGCTTTGTGTTCCAGCACACCCACTAAAGTCCTTCAAATGAGTCACAGGTATCTTAGTGGCCTCCTTCACTAGTCTCTTTCTTATGATGTCATTGCACGTGCCATATTTCTTCCATTTCTTTAAAATGGTTTTAAAAAAATTAAACTGTACTTCAAGGGATATTTGTTGACTTGAAAAATTTCTTGCATCCCTCCCCTGGCTTATGCTTTTCAATAATCTTTTTACAGAGTTGTTTGAAGTTCTTTAGTCTTCATGGTGCAGTTACAGCCAGGTTGCTCATTCACCAGTGACTATGTAGACCTTCCAGATACAGGTGTCTTTATACTACAATAACCTGAGACACATTCACTGCACTGACATGCCTTCTCTGGTTCAGTAATTGTGTGTCTATATACTAATCACAATGACTTACATTATTTTTTCCAGAAATTAATCAGCATTACTTAGATTTTCATCGGAAAACTATCTAACAGATATCAAGCCAGACTAGATAGGATCACTTAATTTACAATACATACAAGACATAAGAAATGTCATAACAAGTAGATATTAACCTTTGTCTTTACTCTGGGTTTTTGAAATCTCCCATAGGTTCAGCTGGGTTGTGATCTGGTGACTGCTGACGTCATGATTCACTTCATTTTCATATCAATCAAATCATTCAGTGACCTCTCATGCCCTGTGGATTTAGGCTTTGGGAAAAGTCACTTTTATCAGAATAGAAAAGTTTCATAATAGGATAAATGCGATCACTCAGCACCTTTCCTTGTGACAAGAGGACTCAAATCAAAACCCCAAAATGCCCCCTATAATGACAGAGCAACAGCTCCCTTCTCTGTAAGGGTCAAGGATTCAGGTCTCTTAGTGTAATATACACATGAGAGAATATGGTGAAGCATGACTACTGGCCATGTCATGTTTATGCTATATTTTTTTCCACACCTCTGTAGACCACTGCACATTTGTACCACTGGGCTCTCAAATGTGCATTCTTGTTTTTAATCTGGAGTTAGTGCACTCCCTCCCATTTGTAATATTCAGCTTTAGCTGATAGTCTAATCACATTTTGCACTGGCATTCTCAGTCACAGGAGGACGGGGTCTCTTCATTTTTTTCTTACTTATTGCATTAATGCACACATGAGCATCATGGTCATCAAATGTGCACTGTTAACCACAGTTTCTGACTTTATTTGCAATATACTCAGTAGTTGTTGAGACATTTTACTGAAAAACAATACTGTTATGAAAAGTGTTGCCAGATTTTTTTTAATGCACTGGAACACCAAAAGAGGGGTGTAAGTTTCCTAACAGAAGAAAACTTTTAGAGAGAAAGAACATACACTAAAATGCTATATGCAAATAAAACAATCTCTTCCTTATCACAGTGTACCATATTTATCACAGAGTGCCTTTGGTCTTGATTTTTAAATTCCTATAAGAAATGTGAGAGAATGTGTGGTTTATGTGTTGGCCATATTAGCTCATATTAGCATTGCTTTGGAGTCATGGCAGTAACCCTTTTTTTCTCAGAAATGTAATTATATCCAGCAATCTTGAAAAACAACACTTCCCCCTGACCCGAAGGTATTTCCAGAATTCTAAAAGATTCTTCCAAATAGCTGGATAAAAACCACTCAGTTATTTAATTCTCTGCACAACTCAAACTAATTTAGCCTCTTTGCCAAATAGCAACTCTGTTTCCAATGCAGCTAATTAGCCATGCACTGTGTTTGCTTAAATGAGGAAATAAAGACATAATTTGGGAAGAGGATTTTTTTTTTAAAATCGTACAGTGTGTGAAGTGTTCAGGAAAATACTTACAGCCCATGAACTATATATGTTTCTCTGAAGTTTTTGACTAAAATAATCCCGATTTGAGCTTGTAATGAGTTGAATAGAAGAGTCAAGTTGTACGCATATCTGATATTCTGAGTGAATTATCTTTTTCTGAAACGAGATCGCCTCAAATATGAAGATATAAAGATTTACTAATCATTTGAGACCCACAGAAACATGATGTTTTCATATGCTGTTTGTAGATAGCGTGCTGCTCTTGTTTACTCCCCAGCAAGTATCTTACATCATTACAACCGCAGCTACATAATAATAGCGTGCACTGCAGACACACACACACACACAAACAGACATCCACACACACACACCTCATCCCATCCTTTCATCGCACACCACATTCACACTTCCCGTAAAACCCTGGCGTCTTAACGATGGGTCGGAACCCAATGGGTCGCAGCCCTATTTCCGGTGGGTTGCCACATGATAAAGAGTCCTCATATTGTTTAATGAGCGTTCAGCACACGCTATATTTCTCCTTTTGGTTTAAAAAGCAGAGGATGTGAGAGAAACTGCCAAAACATCCCCTTTTATTGGTGATAGATCTTTCCAACCCCCCCCCCCCATCTCTCCTCCATTCATCAAAACGTTCTAATCCACAGCTTTAATTTCTTCCTATGAGTCTCTGTAATCCTTCTCCCACAAGATATGACCACAATCTATTACCATGGAGATGACTACATTATTGTTGACTACTCCAGTCATTCAGAACATATTTACATTTGCCAGGATATTGTTCATGTTTAAAATAGACAGTCGGGGTTTAGTATATCATTAGACATCTTTTGGTGAACCAAAGGAATAATATTTCAGCTGGTAACATTTTTAACCAAAGAGGTCCTTCTTCTGAATCACTGGTGAAAGATGACTCAGGACATAGCAGACCATGCTTCCTGTGAAAAAAGGAGTATCAGACAGATCTGTAGAAAGCAGTATATAAGTCAAACAGAAGAAAAAAAAAGTTTAACAGAACAACATAGTGAACATACTGAAATATTGAGGGGTTATAAGGAGGCTTAACAAAAGCATCAGATAAACTGTAAACGTCAGTTGCAGTAAGATTAGACATTAGAAACAGCTTTAACCATTAAAAAAGTATATATCTCCTTTTACAAGCCCAGCAAGTTGAAGCTAAATACAATTAATTTTAACATTTTGCACAACAAGATTTTTTTCACAGAGGTGTACACTGAAAGACAATAAATATAAATAAAAAGGAAAGCAAATAGCTTTTTGCATGGTGGTACATTCTAGTTTAATGAATTTCTCATTAAGCCACCATCAGTCCTATCTGTTGTCTTTATATTCAATCACACTGAACAACCTAGTCAATCAGTGCACGCCATTTGTAATTCATTGACTCCATTTCAGACTTTCCAAACAACAACAAAAAACACCTCCAGTTCTGTGTATCTTTAATTCTCCACATTTTAAGACTTTTAAAATGTATTCAAATGATACAGAATTTTACAGTTGCTGTTTGACTACTACTAACTGAATGTTAGGCATGGGAACTTGAGCTCTTACTGCTGACTGAAGACTTATCATTGAAAGCATCAGCGCTTAATATACACTATTTTATGTCTGGTTGATATTCTGAGAGTTAGAGCCTGTTTTTTAAAGTCCTGTATTAATTATCTGTAAGATCTAAACTTTAAAAAGTAAGTACTGAAATATTTAGAGGTTTTAAGGAGGCTTAACAGAGGCATCAGATGACCTGTAAAAATCAGTGACAGTAACAACAAAATGCAAAAATTAATATTTTTGAAGCAAAGTACCTTTCCAATGTTTAGTTGAATAGCTTGCTAATAAACTACACTTTATATTGCACCTTAAAATTGTATCTCAAGACACTAAACCAAAGCTTATAGTGAATATTTTTGCAACTATCTCTTTCTGTTTTGCTATCACTCAAACAGATCTGTAAACTTGAACAGAATGCCAGGGCAGTGTCATGCACATACTCTCGCTCTCTCTCTCTCTCTCTCTCTCTCTCTCTCACACACACACACACACACACACACACACACACACACACACACTTATACAACATACACACACACACACTTACATACATCTTGCTCCCAGCAGATGTTTTGTCCACCGCTGCCTTCCCAGAAACCCACAAGTGAGCGTATTTTCCCGCCGCAGGGTCGGGGAGCAGAACCACTGAAGAAGACCGCTGCACCCCAACATAAAACAAAACACCAGAGGGAAAAAATGTACAGAAAACCTTTCAAAAAGGAAAGGAAGGGAAAAAAGCAAAGGATTTTCTAATCCATCCTTTATTGAGGTGGCTGGTTTTCGGCAGCGCAACCTTTTTTATGTGTGAGAAGGCTGGCCTGTAATTTGGGTAGCCACGGCGACCAGAGGGACTTGTAATAAAACGAGACTCTATTCTGGGATGCTCTGTAATAATGGACGCCACCATCCACTCCTCTTGTTAGAGATGGATGGATGGATGGATGGATGGATGGATGGATGGATGGATGGATGGATGGATGGATGGATGGACGGATGGATGGACGGATGGACGGATGGACAGCAGTATCACATATTGACAGAGATAAATGGACTATAGATGGGCATGTGTGCTGAGAGAGGAATGGAAATGAACCAACAAATGAATAGGTCAAACAAAAGCCAAAAAATTGGATCAATATCCAAGTAGCCCAAGTTTTTGTTTATCAAAAATGCCTGAATGGACGGACAGATGGCTCAATGGATAAACAACTGAATCACATCAGTAACTCCAGCTTATATCAACTAGCTCATCCAATAATCATCCGTCTGAAAATCACTCACCTACTAGTTCTGATCAATACCTGAGAGAACTTCTGAGTGACCATCATGTCCTTCAACACTGTTACAAGTCCATGTGGTTGAATTTCTGCATTCAGACACCTCTCTATAATCTCCACGCCATGTTAACAGTCACCCATTATGCCAAGGCCATAATTAGGAAATCACATTGGCATATACATCCTGTCATTAGAAGTGTCTATTGCTATTGCATTGTAATTACATTTTAGTAGGTTGTTATTACACCATTTAGAAGCTGTCCGTCTTACCTCAATCTCCTCCTTAATTGGTTATGTTGGTCTGTCCCGCCCCCCGGGTCCGCCCACCTCTTTGACGGAACATTCCAGTGGTCTAAGCATTTTAAACTGGAGAGTATTACAACTGAGTCTAATATGCCACAGAATGAAAGAAATGAAGGAGAAGAAGAAAAAAATTGGAAATGGAGAGGGAGAGAAATTGGAAAAAGACAGAACTTGGAAAGAAAAAAAGGATCGAGAAGACATGAAAGAGGGAAAAAGGGTGAAAAACACAGTTTTCTTGTTGCATGACAGATTCCCTCCCAGCCAACCAAGGCTTGTCCTTTAATACCCAGAAGCCTTCATGTGGCTTCTCAACGATTGCACATGGGGCAAAGCTGACCGCATTTCTGCCACGCTGCTTATTATACTGCATTGCTCACACTCTGCATGTGCGTTTGCATGTGTGTGTGTGAGACTAAGTGCCCGTGTACAGTAAATGTGTACACATGCATGTGTAAGCTTGTTGGAAAGCAGTGGCAGTCATGCAGAGAAGCTTTCAATGAGACTTGCATGTCTTAATTTGTCAACACGCTGGTGATGGACGAGACAGAGGAAAGCGGAGAAAAAAAATTTAAAACGTGAAACTAATGGTTTTCCTAACAACACTGATCCAACACAAGCATTACAGGGGTTCAAACAGGAGTGAAACTTGCAAAAGGTAAACCTATATGACCTGCCCTGCTATGAGTCAGTTCAAAATGTAGAACTTCTCATTTACATAGCTTGTTTTGGGCTGTATGAGTAACAAAACAATACTGAGCCATCAAATATTGATTTGAAATACAATTTCCTAATTAATCTGAATGTTGGTAGCGGTTAGAACAAGATGAGTGTGTATAAAGTTAAACTAAAACTCCTAAAGTTAACAAGGGTCACTCACTAAATTAAAACATTAAGAACTATCCAAAAAAGTACGTTTTGACAACCACACAAAGACATACTTTGATTGTAGGAAATCCCAAGCACTTTTCATTAAGGAATTTCATACACATGTATACCATAGAAATACATGTGTCCAGTGGGCACACTGCACACTCCTGCAGTGTGCCCACTGGACACACTGCAGGAGTTTCCACCACTGTCAAAGGCAAGAATAGACGGGTGAAGGAGAGGAAAATGAAGGACGAAGACTTGACATGGAGCAAAACATGTGTTCCTTTCTACTGACCACAAGGATTTCCTCTTTATGATCTTCGTGACCGACCTTGCATACGGTATGTGCACACATGTGCACGTAGACATCCACAGTACAATACCCAGATAGCAAACTATGGGTGAATCAATGTTGAATCTATGTTGAGACCTAACGTAGAAATTATACAGAAAGCGCAAGGTTGATAAAATGTTGAGTCAACATTTGCTTTTCAACCATAATCACACTTTACCCAGATAGCAAAAGATGTTAAATCAATGTTGAATTAGGGTTAAGAAGGTTGAATTTTGGTTACGGTTGAAGATTGATGGTTGGATCAACGTTGATTCAACAACATTTTGTCAACATTGAAGTTTGTGTTTAAAAGATGCCATTGAATCTACATTGTATTTTGGTTTAATTAAAATGTTTGACAGGTCAATGTTTAATTAATGTTGAATCTATGTTTGCAAACATGTAATCTATGTAAGCAAACGTGGACTCAACATTTTATCAACCTTGCGCTTTCTGTATAATTTCTACTTTAGGTCTCAACATAGATTCAACATTGATTCACCCATAGTTTGCTATCTGGGATACATTTCCTATAAATCAGATTTTCTGTAATACAACAACAACAATTTAGTGGCTGAAACTGCCCCTAAAGACATGCAAAGACAGAAAGACGTCAATTAAACAATAGCCTTGCAAAACCAGACAATTCTGCATTATAGAATGGTCTGAATGCACCTCATTATCATTCTGATTTGTCTATATTTCTTTAAACATCAGTGTCCTCTCACAGTTGGGAACTGTTTCATGAAATTTTCAGCATGGCAGGTTGCTGCCCAGGTGTTGTTGTTTCCTGTAGTAAGGAGGAGTATGAACATTGTAAAACATAGATAGTGGAAGGATAGAAGAAGTTGCATGAAATGTGTGTCAGTGGTAGGCCAATACCTGCAGTCTTCATGTGATGAGTCAGACTAATCAAACCCTAACCCCAAAAAAGATAAATCTTCTATTCTGATTTTTTTTCACTATTTCTATTTCAAAATGTACTTCAACTAAAAATCTAAGAAGTATGCTTATTTGTGTACTTTCAATACATTCATTTATATTCACAAATTCAAGGTGAATTCAGAGTTTTTAATCCAATACATTTTCAAATTTGACACCTGCTATCCAAATAAGGAAACTAACTACATATTAGTAATCGTTCCCCGGGCTCTATCTTAAATTATTGAAGGTTTCTGTGATACATTAATGGTAATAGCACAGTGGTTTGGGACAGTCTATATACTTTATCATCAATAAAGAGAAGTTGACAATTCAGTATAACTTTCCTTGTAGAGGTACTTGTCTTTAATTTCATGCTACTGCATCAAAACATTTCCTTTGTATTAAATATTACAATGGCAAAGATACAGTCTTATAATAGTAATAGGATGTTTTCACAGAAAACATCCTATTAGAGAGAGTAGAGTAGAGAGTAGAGATACCTTGGTCTAAATGTAAAATTATTTCTAACACAGTAACATTTAGCTCCCACCATTTCACTGTGCACATGTTGGCTAAATGTCACAGTGTCATGGCTTGACACTTAAAGAGAACACAGCAACATTTGTGTTTTTCTGCCATGACAAATCAGAATGCCCACTATAACAGAGACATGTTATACTCATTTACACTCGTGTTGCTGCAGCTTCTGCTGTGAATGTTGATTGCAACTTGCACTGATTCACCATCACGTGCTTCTTTTGGTTTTTGCTTCCCTCTACTGTTCAACAGTCAAACATCAGCAGACCAAAGTCAGGCAGTCATTTTCTCAGACAAATAAACATACTACAGAAAGAGGGGATTAATTTGAACAACAAATATTAGTCAAATAAACCACTGAAATGAAAGATGTTCCTTTAAAAACAGCCCTGAAACAAATGTACAGTCACATGTTGAAAATTCTACCAATTTCATTGGTATTTTTAGAATTGATTTTGGCATGTATGATATCCAGTTGATGAATGTAATCAATAATTATTATTCTTGTTTCCAGGCATTTTAATACAAATTTCATGTCTTGGTATATAACACAAACATACTGATCTAAATTATAGTCACTCTGCAGCTTTTGTGGAGAACATCCAAATATAGCCTTGACAAGAATAAACACACACGCACACACACACACACACACACACACACACACACACACACACACACACACACACACACACACACACACACACACACACACACACACACACACACACACACATACACAGAAGCTGTGAATAGCTTATTGTAGCTTGGTGCTGAAGAACATTGGTCAGAGAGCTTTAAAAAGTTGTCAAATGGCCAATTATAGTCAACCAAATAAGGCTAGAGGTGTGTGTGTCCTTATATATGTGTGCGTGCCCATGTGTGCGGACAGGAAGTGGTGGTGGCTGGTTTGAGGTCAGTGGCAGGAAAGAATGGTAGCTATGCTGTTGCTGAGACAACGGCTGGTCAAAGCGCAAGCTTTGGGTTTCCTGACACACTGCAGCCTGAAACCACATCCCACCATCACTCCGTCCATTCATCCAGGCAGCCGTCCATCCATACCTGGTGCATCTGTGTCTGCTGATTTTGCAGTCAATGATTATTTTACCTCATTTCACTCCCATACCTCTTATAAACGCATTATTCTAGTTTCATTTGATCTCTTTCTCTTTTCATCCACCCCACATCCCACAACACTCCAACACCCCACTCCATGCCCAGTGGCATCTATATAAAATGCTTCCTTACTAAATGCTGCTCCACCCTTCTCTTTAAACATTAAACACTGCACAACAGTGTGACCACAGGAACTAAAAGGCCGTGTTTCTGTGCTGTTTACTAGCCTGAGGCATACCGCATCCCTCTCATTCAGATCTGGGCCCATAACCGTACACAAAAAAAATGAGAAGCACCAAATGATATCACCACAGTGAGGAAACTCATCATGTGTGACACCTTTTTTTTCCACATTTTTGTTCCTAAAATTTTGCTGAAAAGTCATTGTCAATGTAAATTAGTGTAATTTTTTAAAGTATAATGCAATGGCCAGTACTTTGACATTTGATATTCCACATCTTACTAAACCATCAATTTAGGATTGCTGTTTAAGCCAGGTAACTGTCAGCACCCAAGTATCCTGCTCTCTTCCTCTTGTAACTAAGCAGCAATCATCCTGCTGTTGAACGCAAACAGGACTGTGCAGCTGGACCAACTGGTAATTAGCATACCACAGTGTCTGTATATTTTCCAATGTTGCAAAGAAATAAGAAATGAAACATCATGAGAAAAAGCATGGGCTCTGGGGCCAAAGTAGAAATAATCAAACTCTAATTGCAATCCCTCCAGCAGATGTCAGCCTTGCCAACGAAAGGTGTTCAAGATGCAAACAGTGCCAATGCAGGGCAATCATAGGAGTGTAATGGGTTTAACAATGAGGAGCACAGCTGCATGGAAATTTTTCGCAACCATTTATTGAACAGCTTCACATATGCACCCGTTTTTATGACATTATGATAATGTTTTTCATTTTGCTACACCTACTGATTAACAAGGCATTGCAATTTTGTAATGTTCCACTAATTCCTTTAACATTTTATATGGTCACTTGTTGGAGTGAGCACATACTTGGTCTCCTGTGGTTTCCATTTTGGTATTTGATTTAAATTATGGTGTTTGACAGATCAATTTTATTTATTTATTTTTTCAAATAAGTGGTTTGTATTTTTTTTAAAAAAAAACAACTTTAATCTCTTCTTGCTGTTTTGGTCAGTCAGTTTTGATTGTTTTTTAAACGTGTGTTTTGTGTACAACCTATCTGTACCGTTTCTGATTAATTTTATTTAATTTCCTTAATTATATGATGCTCTGTTTTGTACTTTGATTTGAAATTTCTTGTGGTTATTTTGTCTGTCTTCTAGAATACCTTCTTTGTGTGATAAGATGCTATATAAATACATGTGTTGCTTGCATTATTTTAAAATATATTTTGATGCAATATTGTTTTATTTTATTTAAATGATTGCACTTTAGCCTGAGATTATTCTGATATTTTGCGACTTCTTTTCTTCTTGACTATTATTCTGGTAAACAATTTTTAATCCCTTAATGGTTGAGTAAATTATAATCAAAAATCGTTCGATTATTTGTAGAAAAGTTTGAACGGTCATTGATCCCTGGCCTCTGTGCTACGCATGCGCAGAGAAGAGCTGCCGCTGCCAGCTCAGCTGACAACAGCAGCACCTCTTCAGCCAGCCAGAGCCAGATGATCATGGCAGACTCTGGAAGTAGCGAAGAAGTAGCCGTGATCGGTAACACCGACCTCACTTCAACGGAATCAGAGAACAACATCATAAACACGGTCGTACTATTTGTTTGTTTCTTTGACAAACGTGTCTGAAGTTTAAAAACCCTGTTTTCACTAGTGGAACCTTCCCATTAAGGCCTAACCTAATGTTAGCTAGCTGAAGTTAGTGACTTAGCAACGGAGAGTTTTTCACTATTTTGGAAAAAGCTGTTGCGGTTTTGTGGAGCGTTCACTGGCTTCACTAATACGTGTAGCTGCTGGTTGAGCAATGTACCGTTAAAGTTACAAAATATGCCAAAGCTCCTCTGAATATCACTGATTAGGAAAGTCTTTGTAAACTTTGCTCCTGACGTTAGCTTGTTAGCTAGCAGCTCTGAACGCTAAACCTAAGTTTTGTTTACTTCAGATTAGCCTCACTTCTCTGTCTGTTCTGCAAGCAAATTCATTAACATTGTATCTTGTGAGAAAGGACACATTCCAGATACTAAAGTAACGTTCTGCGGTACTTCGGTGGGTGTCATGTTGTTTTGTCTTGTGATCTGCACAGGTTTACAACCCTGAGCACAGTTGCAGTATCTTTAATGGCCAAACAGATGCCAGGTCCTCTGTGTTCCTCTAGTTTCATTCTCGTCTGTCCATACATGTCTGTTCTCTTAGGCACTGAAAGTCACAGCTGTCTGTTTAACTGATGTGATTTCCCTTTACTCGTGACAATCATGACAATCTGGATTATCTGCAGTGCTGGCTTACTGCAATTAAAGACTGAATGGATTCTAGTTTCTCACAACTGAAGTCCTTGTTATTGGTCCTGGCCAAATTCTAGTAATATCATCCCTCACCTTTGACCGCTATCAATGAACATAAACAACTCATGTTTTTTTTTTAGTTGCTCTTCTTAATGTTTAATTGTGAAGTACTGTATTATTGTGTTATTTTTTATGGTTTTAGTGTCATTTTCTAATGCTTTGTATGTTTCAGCATTTGTAAACCATCTTGTAATTCCAGTTTCAGGAGGTGCTATAAAACATACACTACAGGCCAAAAGTTTGGAAGCAACTTCAAGTTTTTGATTGCCATGTCTTTCTTAATTAGGTAGAAATATTAAAAATCAATATAAATGCTATGGATTTTGGCATGTATTTACTGCATGATCAGACTTTGCTTTCATTGATTAGCGCCTTTTTCCTCAATTTACAGTTACTTGAGCATTGATGCTCCCAGGCAATTGCTGAATAAATCTTAACAGATGAAAAGAAGGGCTTAGTTTTAGAGTTGAGAAGATTTGCGTGAGTTACAACTTCAGTGCAAAAGTAAAAAACAAATCACAATTTGCATTATTCACTTTAGCCCCTTAGCGTTTGGGAGTTTGCATATAAAAATCTCAACTGTGTCCATATCTCTATAACTGGCACAGAAATGGCTAGAAAGAAATAGCTGAGTAAACAAGAGTACAGGTACAAATACCTGATATAGTAAACACCTATTCTGATGAGTGACTCTTTATATAACAATCATGTTTACTTTGTTTCAAAGTTTCCCAGTGAAACGCTGATAATATTTTGTACAAATCTGATCTGGCTTCCAAACTTTTGGCCTGTAGTGTAGTTTATTTATATTTCCTGATGCTCCCTCTTACATTTGTCACATACTTTGATATGTTTTGCTTTACACTTTGATCGCCTTTTCTCATCCTTACGTATTTTTTCTTCCTGGTTTGTGTAGATGGTGGAAAAAGGGACAGCTCTGTTGAGAAAGCTGGAGATAAATGTAGCAGAGGCAGAGAAGAGAACGGGGAAGAACACGGTTAACATGCAAGAAACCTATACCGTCTACCTCATAGAAATACGGTAGGTCTGAAACTGGAGTGTCTGGTTTTCTCACATCAGACGATCTATTACCCAGATTTCTGATGCTGGAGCTATGGTACAAGGGAAAAAAAGCTGAATATAATTCTGCGGAAAACAACAGTGGAACAAAACAAGTTTGATTGGGACTTACTTCTTCAGAAAGGATTCAATTTTAGGTGTAGGTGCTGCAATTTGCACCAAAGTCAGATATTAGACTTTTGTTTTTTATGTAGTTTAAACTTTGATTAACTGTAGCTATCATGCTTTTTATCTCTGACAGCAGCAAAGCAACTAAATATATACATATGTACTTAATATAATTAAACTTGTTAAATGTAGCAAGGTCAAGGAGTAGAGTAGCTTGCCATGATTATTATAAAACCTTCTTGGCTACTCCAGTAAAAGAATGTGAGTTCATCACTGTCACTGGGGCATTGTGGCTGTTCAGCTGGCATTTACAGACTTGTCTAAGTTTTTCATAGGAAATGACTGTCACATGATGTCACATGCTTCTCTGTGTGTGACTCAATTTGCTTTGAACGAGAGCACTGGCTTAAATGTCCGATCATTTCTGTGAAACACCTAAAATGCAGTTTGTTCCCTTTCATCTGCCTGCAGGCCAGCTGAAACTGTCCCAGAGGGAGGTACACCAGCTGCACCTGACACTTTGTGGAGACGCTACAGTGAGTTTGAGCTCCTCAGGACGTACCTTTTGGTCACATACCCCTACGTCATCGTCCCCCCGCTGCCAGAGAAACGGGTGAGTGTCACATAAGTGGTGGGATAAAACTAATAAAAAACAATAAGATTCATTATATATATAATACTAAACTTGAAGTAGATGATGTCTTTTTATCTTTACTTTTTTTTTGGCCGCCCTTGATTTTGTCTTGTGTAGGCCGAGTTTGTCTGGCACAAGCTTTCAGCTGACAACCTCGACCCAGACTTTGTTGAGCGAAGAAGAGTCGGTCTGGAAAACTTCCTGCTGCGTGTTGCATCACATCCTGTCCTTTCCAATGACAAACTTTTCTACCTCTTTCTCACAGAGGTTAGCAACCGCACACACATATACACACACGCACAGCAGAGATCACAAACTGACAGTAGCACTACAGAAAAACAATACAAGAGGCTGAACCGGTGGGAGAATGTTGCCGCGTGATCCAGATAAATAAGAAGAAAAAGGACGCTAACAATTTTAGTTTGAAGTGTTGGTGCCATGTGAAGATGGTTGATCTGTTTGTCTGTTCAAGCCCTATGCAATGAGACCTCCAGCAGCAATTCCACAGTAATATTAGCATGAATGAGAAAGTCTGTAGTTTCTTTCTGCAGAAATATTGCACACACCTATGTCAGGTAGAATACCTCGCAGCACATAAATCTAATTTGCTCTTTATCTGTCAGTCCGTAGATGGCAGTTATTACCTCCCTGGCTAACTTTCCCAAGAGTAAAAAATGATTTCATGCAGAGTCTTGCCATTGGTTGCATCACTGAACAGAACTTCTGTATTCCATTTTAGCCTGTGGCAAGAGACACAGTCCAGCACAGCCATTTTGGTGTTTAGTTGTAGTGTTCCTGTCAGCTGGAAGACCCAGTTTTTCTCAGTGTGGTTGATAATGATGTCTTTCGTTCGTCCACAATCTGTCCTCAGGAGAAGGGATGGAGGGAGGCAGTTTTGGAGACAGGTTTCCAAGATAAGGTACATTATTCAGTTCAGCTGGATCTCTTTCACACATAACTGTTGAATGTCTTGTTAATGAACGGCCTTGTCAGTTTATTTCAGGCCAGTTTTTGTTTTGTATCAAACTACATCATTTCAAAAGCGTCGCGTCATTGATCCTCCTGTTTTTCGTCTGTATAATATGTGTAATTCTATTCCGACCAGGCTGACTCCAGACTGAAGTCTTTGAGTGCCATGTTCAGGGTCAAGAACCCTGACAAGTAAGTGTAAAACAGACACAAGTGACTATTTTTAAAATGTAAGTTTTATGTTTAATTGCTAGGATGCGTTCATACCACACAATTTAGACAGATTACAGAATTATGAATGAGTTGATTGGGTTGTCAGAGATACTGCTAGTTTTAGAATAGTTCTAAACACGAATGTCAAAATAAAATTCTGCCACACATTTGAAAAATATTTTATTCTGGAAATACTTGATATATTTGCATTTAGTAATACAAAAATCTAGTTTAAGGAAGTGCTCTTATGTTTTGTTCCCCAGGCGCTTCACAGCACTGAAACACTACAGCGATGAACTGAACACCGTCATCTCCCAGTTACTCAGGGTGCGAGCGGTGAGTTTTGGCATTTGAACGCGTGCCCTTACACGCTCACACTGAACTCTCTGTTTAGATTTGACAAGGGTTTAGGTGGGGTCTATGGTTTTGCATATTGTGTTGGGTACTGTGGACATCCCTTCCTTGTGTAAATTCAAATTTCACCAACTGTCTGTCTACCTGCCTGAGGACAAAAGGCTTGCAGAGTCCAGAACTTCTTTTAAATCACTTCTTAAAACCCACTTATAGACCTGCATTTATGTGAAGATTGCTTTTATTAGTTTTAGTGTTTTCATTTTGTATTATGGCCTCTTTATTTTATATGTTCTCTCTTTTTTATTTTAATTTCAGCTGCCTGGTTTCTTGATGTGCTGTCATCGCTAATGCGTTAATTGTCTAATTTCCTTTTTTTTTTTTTTTTATTATTCCTGACTTTTAACTCTCCATCTGATTCTTGAATTTTTAAACTGCCTAGTGCCCTTTTTTGATATGCGTGCTAATCTAACTAATTAATCATCTAATTAATTCGCATTTTTACTATTTATTTTAATTGACTGCTCTGCCTTGTCTCCTTATATCTTGATTGTCTGTGTTGCTTGTTTTAACTGTCGAAGCACCTTGGGAACACTGTTCTCTGGGATGCTATACCGTATTATTATTATTTACACTATCATTCTTCTTATTATTATTATTATTCCCGAAAAATATATCTTGCTTGTTTGACTGTTTTTTTCAGGTCTTCTCTACCATTTTGCTTAGGGCAAGTAGTCGACAGCCTGTCTGCATTTATTTATGAACCTGCTTTACTTTAGATATGTATTTGTTACTATCCATAGCAGTGAATTGTAACCTACATGGAGTGCATGTCTGTTCTCATCGTAGATGGGACATAACACTTGCATTTTCTGTTTGGAAGAAATCATTGGCTCACTGTTTATATCCAAAGTATCACCTCATGGGGCTTATAATAGCAGGTTATGTAAGGTAGAAAACTTTGTTGTTGATAACTGATGTCACTGTTGTTTTTGTTACCAGCGAGTAGCAGACCGGCTGTATGGAGTTTACAAGGTTCACGGCAACTACGGCAGAGTTTTCAGGTGAGAAACAGCTGTTCTAGTTGGACTGTGTTTCTACATTGATGCGATAGTTTATACCAAAAACAAGTCACTTTACATGAAATATAGCAATAAAAAAAGCAAGCCGTAATTGAAATGAAAAGACATTTGTTGCCTGTATTTATCCATCTACACTTGTTCTACATAGTTGCTTGCAGAAACGTATACAAGCCCGATCACACTGAATTTTTAAAACAAAAACAACCGCACATACAGTACTGATGCATTCAGTACTAATGGGGGTCATGTTGTAATTCTTTCAAGCATGAAGATGCAATGTTTTGGAAATAATTTACTAAATACAAAATGCTGTTTTCATTTGAGTAAATAAAGCTCCCCTTTATCTTTATCAACTAGATGTAGAAAAATGTTGAAGTAAGCTTTACTATGTCTGTTTTTTTTATGTCTAGTGAGTGGAGTGCTATAGAAAAAGAAATGGGAGATGGACTGCAGAGCGCTGGCCACCACATGGACACGTAAGTAGTAGATGGTGGATAAACTCCAACTAGGACACCCTCGTACATACTCGCACTCAAATGTGTTATCTGGAGTACTGATAAACACATCCGCATACTCTCACACATGGTGTTTGTTTGGCAATTGTTTGCTTTAAATGTGACTCTTTGTGTTTGTATCCAGTTATGCTGCATCCATAGATGACATTCTGGAGGAAGAAGAGCACTATGCAGACGAACTGAAAGAATACCTCTTCTACACTGACGCTGTTAGGTTAGTAACTGTTGTAGTAATTGTGGTAGGAATACAAGTGAATTTAGCTAATGTGCTTATCAGGATTGACAGACCATTGGAGTATGTTGGTTTGTCTGTTTGTCTGTCTGTTCGCTAGCCTAGCCGCGCTAGACAACCCACGGCAACGAATTTAATTCTCTGCCAGGGTGGGTCTAGTTACCCTCCATAAGGCTCGAGGCTGGATTCTCCTAAAACTGGCCGGACCAATCACCATGAAGTGTAGAGTCAGAAGGCGGGCGTAACTAAGTGACGACAGAGACGTGACAATTCTGACAGAAACAACCGGAAACAATAAACAGTTATCTTTCGACTCGGCTTTGGCTACAGCCCTTAAAGATTTGAAGCTAAAATTCAACTTGAAAGATAAACAAAGGACGGCACTGAAGTGTTTCATTGAGAAGAAAGACGTATTTGGACTTATGCCGACAGGATATGGCAAATCCTTAGTATACCAGTTGGTTCTGCTGGTTGGGAAGCTAATGGGACTTAGCCACAATCCGGCGCTCTAGGAACTCCGTCAGCCTATTCGTTGTGCTGATTGGTTGTATACCTACCCAGTTGCTGCAGAGTGATTTGAAAGACAACCTTTTAGCCCGCCTCCCTCCCTGTCGAGTGTTCCTAGACCCTTGTGTCTTAAGAGCTGGGTCTAGCGCGGCTAGGCTATCTGTTCGCAACATTACTTAAAAACGGACAAACAGATTTGAAAGAAATGTTCAGGGAAGGTCAGAAATGACACAGGACCAACTGATTAGATTTTGGCAGTAAGGCTGGACCAGAATATCCCGAATATCCGAATATTCGTTCGCTACGGCGGTATCCGGATATTAATTTTGGTATATTTTTGTCTGGTAAAAAAACTACCCCATTGTTTCATTCATTCTAAATGAATGAAATTATATTTAGATCATCTTCTCTATTTAAATTCCCTTGTAGAAAAGACTCAGCTGTATCTTAAATTGTTATTAGTTTCTAGTTTCTCTTTAACTCTTAGTGTTTCTGACCATATATATTTTTGTTGCAGGTCAACAAAATATTGGATTTAGATTTAATTTAAGGTTTAAAACATTTGTCAATTTGTGTGTGTTTTAAGGTCAGTTTGTAGGAAGCATGAGCTGATCCAGTATGAGCTGGAGATGGCAGCGCAGGACCTCGCCCACAAGAAACAGCAGAAAGAAGAGCTGGCTACTGGGGTAACACACTGTCACACTCTGCAGCTTGTGATCGCTCACTTTGTCTCACACACTCTAGGCATATACACAGATGTCACACACACACACACTGAAAATCTGCTGTCATAATTGCATTTTACACACAAGCACTATTAATCCACAGAATTAGGTGGGGTTTTTTGTGATTATAATGGATGAAAGCATAATGGACTCATTTAATTTGTGTGTCTGTGTGTGAGTGCAGACGGTGCGAATCTTTTCACTGAAGGGAATGACCAGTAAGTTATTTGGCCAAGAGAGCCAGGAGCAGAGGGAGAGCAGGTTAGCAGCCCTGGAGCAGAGCATCCGGGAGGGAGAGGAAACGGTGAAGGAGAAGAACGCCGAGTGCCAGTAAGACTGACACAAATTAATCAACCATCCATCCTTTTCTACGCACTCTGTCCGTGAAATCTATTCCGTTGTCTGTTTTTCTCATTATTAAGAACAGAAAATACAGTGCATTATCAAGAATAAGGTTAGTTTCTCATGAACTCATGTGCTTGGTGCTGCTGTGACAGAATTATCAATCATAGGAGAACAGATGTCTCATCATTTAGTAAATGGAGTCAGTAAATCACATTAAAACAAGCTTCTGTATCAGTCTGAAAAGCAAGAAATAGAACATAAATAAACAAGGAAGAGAAAATATAGCATTATTGAAGTTACTTCTTCCTCTACCTCATCTTGTGTTCTTCCTCAGTTCATTTCCTCCACTCAGACAGTGACAATAGCATGTGTTTTTGTGATTGTGTGACCAGAGAATTTGTGCGAACAGCGTGGGAAGACATTGAACGCTTCAAGGAGCAGAAGGACAAAGACCTACGTGAAGCGCTAATCGGCTATGCCATTATGCAGATCAGCATGTGTAAGAAGGTGTGGATTTCTATGGGTTTTTTCCATCCTTTCCACAGTTTGTTCATATAGTTTTATATTCCAAAAAGCCAATGCTTAGTAATGTCGATTCTTCACAGAGGTGTACGATAAAGCAAGTTAATGGGTTTGCAAGGTAGTTTGAGCCTAATGCCAGAGTTTTCAGTGCCAGGAAGGGGGTTTCATTTTAATGTGGCTAGATCACCATGGTAACTCATGCTGCACAGGTAGCCTGCTCAGTGTTTGGGACTTAAATTGACTGTCTGAAGTGGCTCATCATTTCAAATATCTCCGTTTATGAATGACATCAGATATAGAGTAGCAATGGTAAGAACAGCATTGACAAAAATGAAAAACATACTGGCAAACAAGAAAATAGCAATTAGCCTCTGTGTGAGGGCTCTCAGCTGTTACATCCTACCAGTTCTGATGTACGGATGTGAATCTTGGTTCATAAACAATAAAATGTGAAACAAAATCACTGCAGCAGAGATGTGGTTTTACAGACGCAGGCTACGTATAGCTTATACGGCCAGAATGACCAATGACAATGCTTTTAAAATACTAAGCACAAATAATACGCTATTGAACAAAATGAACATTTGAACACTTTTTCAGCCACATCCTAAGGAAAGAGACCCTGGAATATATCGTCACAGCTGGAAAAATTAGTGGAAGAGAGAACGAGGCAGACAGAATGAGAATGATAGATGGACTGACATCATGGCTGCACATGGAAAGGGCAACAGTCACAATTCAGAAGGCAAAAGATTGGATTAGATGGAGATAAATGATCGCCTACGCTGAATGGCATGGCACTTGATTAATTGTTTCAGAACTCTAATGTGTGGCTTTCGTGTTAGAAACGAGCACCTGAAATGAGAGTGTGCTGAGTGGTAAAATAAATATACTAACTTAGATGATGAACAGCTTTACAGCAGCGTTTCTCTGTTGCGTCCATTGCAGCGCTTTATAACATAAAACCTTTTAATATTCTTCACAGCACTCCATTATTAGAACCTGTTCCTCTTGACTGAAGTAGGCAGCACACCATCAGTCCATTCTGTGCGGTAAACGAGTAACATGATGTGTTAAAATTCCCTTTAATGGGTCGCGCACTGGAGAAGAAAGCCCGAGTTAACAAAGAAAGCTGAGAACCACAGTCGTGATACCCATTATCTCTGCTTGGGGTTTGAGGTTTTGTCAAGCCAACTCGCACAAAGAAAGCTCGGCTCTGTCACACTTGCTTTGTGGTGCACCCCTCAACAGGTCCACTCCACATCTGTTTTCTAAAACCTCGTCTTTCAAAATGTCAAGCCACTCTCGTTCTCTGCCTCCTTTTCAGGGAATCCAGGTGTGGTCCAACGCCAAGGAGTGTTTCAACAAAATGTGAGCCACTTTCCAAGCCAATCGCGCTCTGCACCAAAGCAGTAGTTACTCAGATTGTACAGACCAGGACCGTCAGCCATTCACTATACTGTGGTGTAGTGGAGATTCGATGGGAGCCCAAATGCTGCCTTCACTTTGTTTGCTATGCTGAATCGAAGCTACTGAGAATAATTCTGTCAACTTTTCTCTGTCTTTCTCTCTGTCACACACAATGCCTTTTTAAATTCAAGTGTCTTAACAATACCTCTTTCTTGACATTCTGCTGATGTAACCTTCATACCGCAGACAATCCCAATTTTTAATACTCCTCCTTAGTTGCACAGTTTGACAGCATGTTTGAGAAGGAAACCCAGCACTAATACTGCATGATTGTTGCACAGTGAGAATAGCTGTAGTGTATTCCAGTCGGTACCCCTCTCACCCCGATAAAGTAATCCACAGTAGAGCGCTGCCTCATGTTTAGTCATTATTACATGCACATTGTAGACAGTGACTCGTTCTAGAGTTACCTGCCCTAAAGAAATTAAAACCGTGGTGTGTACTTCTCTTTTCAAAATTCTTCAGGGAGGATTTTCATACTGGTTAAATTGCTGTTAATTGTCTATTGACAATACTGATAATGAGTTGAAGAACTGGGGAAAAAAAAAACACTTTTACCAGAACTATACTCATGTCGGGACTAATTTGGCAGTTTAGTTAAAATTTAAAATCTAAAAGCTCTAAGATTTTGTAGTGTTCCCAAGTCTTCTAATAGTGTGGAACAGTGCTTTAAAAATCTGGAGGGAATTAGCCAGGGGTTTCCTTTGCCTCAGATAATAAATTCAGTTGTTTAATGTCACATTCAGATCAGTTAGGCAACAGAACAAGCGCCGTGCGTCCGAAAGCCATGACACTTTCACATTTCCTTTTCTCTTATTTTCACGAAGTTATTTTATGTGCATCAAGCAAAAGTTAGTCTTTATGTTGTTGTTGCTCGATAGCTAAAGTGCTGATGACCAAGTGCTTTTATAGTACAGACTACAGGTGGAAAACACAGGAGAAGAGCAAACAAAATTGTCATTCTTGTTGTTTTTGTGCCAAAAGAAGTAACAGTAACGAGTAAGTATAGTCAGGAAAGCCTCACAACGTTCTGGTTAGTGTTTACTTCCTTGCATACCTCCTTGATCTGCCAAGCGCAGCCATAGGTGTTGTTAAAAGCTACACGCATTCATACTCATAATTGAGCCTTTTCCTTGCTGACAAGCTTTACAGCCTTAATATTAGGTTTGTACAATGGAATGAACGGAAAAACTTGTTGACGTTCTCTCCCCACTGTCAATGTGCCTCACCTTTTTTTTTTTTTTTTAAATAAGTCAATGCAGCTACAGACCTGAGTTCCCGGCTTCCGTCCGGTTGTTCTTTGTGAAAAAACTGTTGACCAAAACGTGGAAACTGTGTTTGATTCTCACAATATATGCTACAGGTAAATCGTACACGTGCTACTTCTGCTTCCTTTGTGATATCAGTCTGAGGAAAAATTGATTCCAAATGGATCTGACCTCTAAATATTGTGCTCAGATCTCCAAATGCTGCCTTTTTTTCCAGAATAAAACAATCAGTTTACTGACATAATCTCAAATTGAGGCTTTATGTGTGTTTTTATAATAAATGTGTCAAATGTAACCGTCGTGCTGAGACACTAATAAACATTTCTTCTTTTGTAACGACCTTGTCGCATTTTTATACCACATGATGTTTAGAGGAGCTGCAGTCGATCAGGATGAAATTTAACTGCTGGTTTTTGTATCACATTTAGAGATGACTGACTGCTTGTGGCTAAAAGACAAACTGGTTTTTGATGAGCGAAGTCTAAAGGTCAAACTGTCAAGACAACACAGAGCCTCCTTCACCCCTATGTTAGATTTGTCTTTTCTCCATGACGCCGGTGGTAATAGGAAAATTAGATGGGTGTGTCTGTGTGTTTACACTCATGTGATGCTAAAATCCTCCATAGTGGACACATGTATCAGCTGTTTATGGCTTACCTTAACTTGCATGGGTAAATCATGAATTGGTGTTATTGTTATCTACTGTAAAAATCCTATCCCTTTTCTCTAAAATATTGAATTTAATGTGTGATTTGGTGTCAGGAATAAATATATTTTCAGTCCTAAGAGGTAAATAATGAAATAGTCATGTAAATATACCTTATAAGTTA
Organism: Acanthochromis polyacanthus; assembly: GCF_021347895.1. Classification (NCBI taxonomy): domain Eukaryota; kingdom Metazoa; phylum Chordata; class Actinopteri; family Pomacentridae; genus Acanthochromis; species Acanthochromis polyacanthus. The sequence goes on from NC_067126.1 coordinate 28,695,250, forward strand.
TTTTGTGTCATGTGTGCACCGTTGGAACTCTGCACTAATTATAATTTATAGGCTATTGTACATTTGAATATAATAGCCTATAATTTACAGAAAGGATGAGATATATCCTAATAATCTCCCAACTGATGGACAGGATGTTTTGATCAATTGATAAACCGGATATTAAACACATCTTAAGTATTTCCTGTGTATTGGGACTTGAACGCATCATATTGAGAAAAAAACTGATTACAGATGCAAACTGTGAAATTATATATGAATGTCGCCACCTGCTGATTGACGAAAGTATTGGCATTTCAGTTTGGCAGAGAAGAAAGAGGCTTAAACAAAAAAAAAAATGAGAAGGAAATTTTTCCCTTTAAAGATCCACCTACTGGTTGGTTTGGATGAGGTCATATGCGGTTTTCTCAAATAGAAACCTAACATTAATTTAACATTAAAAACAGACCAAAGGCTTGCATTTCAAAATCCTTTAATTCACTATTCCCTTCAGAAACCTGATGCTTTAATAAATTACAGACTTATTAGGCTGAAAGGATCTGCAAGTCATCCCAGGTTTATGACTTCATGCCTGCAGTCTGTGGGAATGTTAAAGTCATAAAGTAATATGTGTTCTACTAAATCCTTTTAGGTTTATTTGCATGTAGGATGGCAAGATTTTGTCAAAGGGACACGGTTACCTCCAGTTTCAAGAGGTGTTTCTGGATAATTGAGCTTTTCCTCGTACTAATTAGAGCGACAAAGACGCGTACGAACGCAAATTCTCGGTAACAGTCACAGCATTGGAATGACAAAACCGCCACTGATTAGTTTAAAAAAATCCTAATGCTTTCACATCAGCACGGCTGTGAAGGGTATGTCTTGGCCCGGCTGCCTCCTTGCCCGCCTGTGTTCGGGAGGAGAAACCCGCCCACCTTAATAAAGACTCCCAATCCAGACAAAAGAGAACGACAGATCCGCGGCGGCGCGCACTGAGCCTGAGCATCCGAGCACTTTGGAGCAGCGCAAGAACGCACCGGCACGCTGACAAACACGCCCTCCAGATCCACCTGAAAACCTCGAGGCCGGCTAATTGTCCTTTCTGAAGGGCGAGAAAAGGGAGACTGAGCCCCGGTTTTATTCACAGGCAGCACACGGCGTTCCCATGATGTCATACTTGTGGATTCTGCTATTAGGAAGCCTGCTGGCTTCACACGCCAAGGCACAAGGTAATGATTGGTTTCCAATTAATTCTGCCAAATCTTCAATTTTTTCATTATTTATTTGGATTTTTTGTTCTGAAGAATGCTATCTATCTATCTATCTATCTATCTATCTATCTATCTATCTATCTATCAACATGCCCGTCTGTCTGTTCCATGTTGGTCATCTTCATCCCACTGTCTCCATTTCTCTCCCCTCCTCTACATCCCTCCGTCTCTCACCTATCCTTCTCTCTCAGTGTGTGTGTGAGCCAGTCAGTAATTACCAGTCAGTGTCTTTTGCCAGTCTGTCTGAATCCCTGTCTCGTTTTGACTCACCTTAAGCTGCTCATTTGAACGAATAAAATCTCCTCAGTTTATGTAATTTGCTCCAGGCTCTGAAACCCACAGATCATCAGTGAAAAAGGTGTGTCATGTAATGTGACCATATCTAGTTCGGACTTGGGTTCGGGTCCACGGAGGTGTGGTGGACCCATTGTCATTACAAAAGTAATCCCCTCCTCTTTTTTTTCTCCTTGATTCCTCTCTCTTCTTGTTTTTTCTCTCTGGTTAATCAACCATCTTCATTTTTCATCTCTTTCATTCTCCTTTTTTTTTCTCTCTCTCTTCTCTTCCTCTTCCTTCTGCTGGCCCATGGGCCTCTGCCCTTCCCTGCGGCATGTGCAATGATTTCAGATTGTTCAAACGTGCAATAAAACTCACACGGAGAGAAGGAAAGCCTTGAGAAAAACACATAAACTGAGGGAAAATGGGGGGGAAAATAGGTGGGGGATGTTGGAAGAAGATAAAGGAGAAATGTGGCTGGTTGAGAGGGAAAATAGAGATATGTAAGAGGTAGGAGAGATGACGAGTCCCATTATCATTATGCAAACAATTTCAGTTGAACGTTAGTGCGCTTGAATGTGTTCTGGCGTAATCTCACTCTACCGGTTCACTTTTTATTAGCAGGCAAACCACCAGAGAGGAACCTGTCTAACACACTCACTAACACACTCACACATTCACAGAAATCAGTTCTTTCTTTCTGTCTTTCTTTCTTTCTCTCCCTCACACACACACACACCATTTCTTTAACTCTTTATAACTTCATTGTGGCATCAGTGGATGGTGCTGGACTGAGCCTCAGGAAACCTCGGCGGGTGTGTTTGCTGACTTGCATGTGTGCGCACATCAGTTTGTAATCACGCTGCTGAAGACGGGGTGTCGGGTCAGTTGCATACATCACATCATTTACGGTTTGTGCGAGTTATGGAAGTGAAGGATAGGGAGTGTCGGTAACTAGATCCAGCTCCAGCTGTAGACAACACCCAACAACGCAACTAGTTTCAGCGCCTTTCTCTCCCCCAGGGCCTTCAGCATCTGTGTGTGTGTGAAAGAGAGAGAGTGTGTGTGTGTATGTGGGTGGGTGTGGGCTATAACCTTAAAGTACCGAACATGTGGGAGTATGGGAGTGCTTCATTAATGTGTGAGTGTGTGTGCATAAGTCAGCTACAGTGTGTCTCGCACGCAAATGAAAGAATAAAGAGCTGTGTGATGTGTGCCAGGTGTGTGTGCGCGTCCGTGTGTGTGTGCGTAGGCTTGTCTGTGTTTACACCTTCAACTGCCAACACATAAATCACTCTTTTGGTGGATAAGTGAAACCCACACACTGCACACACTGCACACACATTCTCTCTCATAGGGGCACATGATTGGGGTAAACACAGCACTTTCTGCCCCACAAAACACACAATAGAACCGTGCCAGCCCGAACAATGCATCGTGGAGGTGTTGTTGTATCGCCTGACACACACACACACACACACACACACCAACAGCTTGCGGTGTAGTATTACGGGGAAAAGGCTTGGTTGACTGTTTACACATATATGCACCTACACGCTTTATTACTCATGCAGCCACATAGCGGCGATCTCACACAATCTCATGGCATTCACCAGAAGAGTGCCAAAACAAACTTTGTCACTGTCTCAACTGCCCTGAGCAGTACCGTGTGTTGCATAACTTAAAGTGCACCCAGTTTACCTCTTAATTCTTCTGTAGTTTCCAAAACAAATCTTAAAAATAAAAGAAATACCAAGAAGTGGTATCAGATGTAAAGGTGAATGATTCTGTCACATGGCACCTTTTGCTTATGAAACAATGGCATCTGCATCCACGTTCCGGTACAGCCCTAAAATGTCCATGAAGCATGTAAAACGTGATATGCACAATGCTTTTTTAAAGAGCAGCCTTTATGTTGTAGCAGCTGTCATCATGGTAACTATCTGACATGATGTAAACTGATGAAAGTGGTTGGCTATGTACCACCAAGTGTTAACTGTTGGGGCGACTTTTCGCCCTGCGACGAACTGTTCAGGGTTTACCTGGCGTCTTGATCAGTCTCAGATAACTGTCTTTCCTTTTTGATCGCAGCTGGTGCCACATCTCCCATGACCCTTGTTTTACCTGTTGTCAGAGACCTTATCGTTTTCTTTAGAATGAGTTGTTTAAAAGCACGTTGATGCTTGCAGAGTGCCCATGTTGGCACAGCTGATGCCCATATAACTTGAGTATCTCAAGTGATTTCAAAATTCTGCTTCGGTGAGATGCAAATGCCGATTATGATCTCGATGTGATTGCACCATGTTAGAGAAGGGAGGATGTCAAAAAAAAAAAAAGGTAAGAAAAAGACAAAGCTTTTCCCATCACCGGTAAAAAGCAAACCCTCAACACAAGCAGCAGTCTGTATTAAATAGGTAGAGAACGCCATGTTTAACCTTGTTTTGATATAGGTCCAATTACACCATGAAGATACCTCCTTATATATATATATATATATATATATATATATATATATATATATATATATATATATATATATATATATATATATATATAATTGAAAGAGTGGCATTAAACTCATTATGTCAAATTGAAAATGTGCATCTCCGAGTGTAAAGGTGAAAAGTTTAAGGAATTACGTGGCATTTTGAGAACAAAAAAGGATTTCCTTGATGAGAGTTACACGAGAAGATTAATTCCATTGCAGTTTCTTTTACTGAGAAGTTATATACAAAACTATTTCTTGAACAAGAGTAATAGCCAATTACTTGAGTAGTTGATTCACATTAAATGAGTTGTTTTTATAATCAAATTATCTTTCATTCATACTTAAGCAAAACCGGTAACTATTTGCATCTCAAACATGAGAATGCAATGCTTTTCTTTTTCAACACGTAATGGTAAACCTATTAACTTTGGATTTTGGTGGTTCAAAAGAAGACACTTGATGGTGTCACCTTGGCTCATGGGAAAATAATCAGCAAAGTAATAAGTAATGAAAATGAATGTTAGTTGCACTAATGTTTAGTAGCTCTGAGACCAAAAAAAGACAAGACTGCTTGAGCCATCACACAACCAGGAAGACAAGTTGTCAGTTTTACACTTTGGTGTCTTTACAAGAATAAACAAATACAATAAAAGCTGTTAATTGGTGAGCTTAAACATGCAGATTTAGCTGTAGATTTAACTTGCTGGCTGCTGCTCTCTCTGTCAAATGATTCACTATCCGTTAAAGACTGAGAGACATCTGTTCATTTATCAAACCACTTGACCAGCTCTAAAAAGAACATAGTGTAACCGACAGTTTGATAAGTTCCCACATGCGTAAACTGGTTTCACTTAGGAGTTTTTCTCTGGGGATCTTTTTTGCAGTTGAACACAGTTGTGGCATACAGTCTCATACAATAGCGTGCAGCCGTGTCAGAGATGCAGATGACTCACCAGCCTCCAGGGAAAGTGGTGGCAGTGAAACAGAGGGAGTGAAGAGTTTGGGAGAGAGAGGGTGACAGTTTTAAAGACCGAGGGGCGGGAGGGGGGAGAGCTCGGGATGTGCAACAATTGGTTTCACTGTTGCGCTAATACAAAACAGGACACTCTTTAGTCAAAGTTGGAGAGCAAATGCGAACACATGTGTGCACATAAACTTCACCTGTGTGTGAACATGTGGTAGTTTGTAAGTTTGGGCTGAAGGGGTGGAGACGTTTTGTGAGCTTGTGTGCATGCATACACGTTAGTGTGTGTGCTGGTGAAGGGTGGGTGGGGGTATGTTTGTAGTCGAGGTAGTTAAGTGAGGAAGTAGCAAACTGATAGATGGAACAGAATGTTCTATAGAGTTGCAACAGAAAGAGAGCTTACATATAGTCTTTCCCTCTCTACACATTCACGTGCCCATGCACACAGAGTGAGTTAGATGGGAGCCACATACTTCACATACATGCACATGAGCGCAATCTTGTGAAAAAAATGTGCCCACTCATGTCTACATTTGCTACACAAGAACATAAAAATGTATGCAATCGTGGATACTGATGCTCACACAGCAACAGAGATCCCGGTCTTGACAAATTAATAACAAATTTTGGCAGAAGATTAATGTGGACTTTTGCACTTGCTTAAAGATCAGATGGTTCTTGCCTACATTGTACCATAAGCTGTAAGACACACCAACTAGCCTCTTCACTTATTTACACCTCAGTACTTTGAGTTGCGTGCTACAGTACACCTTAGATGGAGACGATTTCAAAAGAATTCATGAAGATAGACAAACAGAAACACTTGCCGCCCACTTGTCCATGCACTCACTTTGTGAATCATGATAGGCATGAAACTAAATGTTTCCCTTGGATGATAAGGTGATGCAGTGACATTCACTGGAGAAAGACAGCATGACAAATAAAGAGATCTTGTTTTTGTCATGGTATCAGTAACTGTGCAGCTGTGCATGAGTGTGTGACTGTCACATATTCATGATTTAATGCATGCTGGGTGTGTACAGCCATGTATTTGTGCACTTACATATGTGTGTGCATGTTAATGAATGTTTTTTTTCCCTGCTATATGAATGTGTGTTTGTGAGTATGAAGGGAGCCAGGGTGTCACCAGTACTTCTCCCTGCCAGAGGATTTACGGTGTGATGGAAATACTTCAGATGTGTTGATGCTGTTCTCTCTTAAGGCCTCACTGCCTTCGATAGGATCTCACTTGGCAAGCCCAGTGATCTCTTGGCAATGAATAACTATTAAAAAAGATGAAGAATTATTTCATTTCATTTCAGATTATTAAAGAAAGGAGTTAAAAGCTTGACGGTTGCTTTCTGATATGTGTGCATTTTCTTGATTTTGATTTTGGCAGACGTCTTGCCGTACTGTGCATTTCCCCCCACCTTTTCGAGTCTTCTTTTTACAGTTTTGCCAAACAGAAGGACATCATCATTCATACTGTGATATCTAGATGGCTTTATCCTTTAGTTCAAGTTGTTCAAATAAAGCTCTGCCCAGATGAACCACCATCAGGGTGCTGCTGAACTCAGCAGAGCAAAGAACAATCAAGTCAGAACACAGTTTGCTGTTTCAGCTTCTCACGAGCAACAGGGGAATGTCACATCACTGGCTCAAACATGCACACACAGACAAACACACACACACTGTGCTCATCACACACACTGTGCTCATCTCACACAGAGATCAACAAAGAGCGCGTCTTTGATGTCATTTTCTCATTAGTGCAGAGCTGCAATGCCAGGACAGCGGTTGAGACTTCCTATGAAGTTGAAGCAGGTCAGATGTGATCGATACATCTGTCATTCGTTTGTGGCGTTAACATCAGGCACCTATCAGGCCAGGGTGTGGCTCTGAGCGTGTGCTTGTGTGTGTCAGTGGTGACAGTCATGTTAGAGTATGTGTTGAATCCACAACATGTTAAACACCACTCAGACAGATGATTTTGATGATTTTAAATGACAACGGATGGATTAAGGCACGCAGTTTCAATTAACAATGTCACTACCAAGCTCTTTTGGTTGTGTTTTAGGTTAGGTTTCTAATTTTTCCCCGGCCACAGAATGATGTGCAGTATAGTAAATTGGTTCAGGGATGTTTCATTCCCTTGAGACAGGAGGAGACAAATGTCTGACTTCTTCATTTAAACAAAGTTGCACAGACCTCTGCCAGTGGTGTAATGTTTATTGAAGCACCAATAACCACTTTCTTCCTTCACACACCTTTCTGTAGATGAGGACACACCAACAGTTAATCCTGAGGAAGGCACGGACACAACAGCTCCTCCAGCTGGTGCTGATGAGGATGCAGACCCAGCAGTTGGTGCTGATGAAGATGCAGACCCACCAGCTGATGATGATGAAGATGCAGACCCACCAGCTGATGCTGATGAAGATGCAGACCCACCAGCTGATGATGAGGAAGATGCAAACCCACCAGCTGATGATGAGGAAGGCACGGACACAACAGCTCCTACAGCTGGTGCTGATGAAGATACAGGCCCAGCAGCTGGTGCTGATGAAGATGCAAACCCACAAGCTGATGATGAGGAAGGCACAGGCCCAACAGCTCCTTCAGCTGGTGCTGATGAAGATACAGGCGCAGCAGCTGGTGCTGATGAAGATGCAGACCCACCAGCTGATAATGAGGAAGGCACAGGCCCAACAGCTCCTACAGCTGGTGCTGATGAAGATACAGGCCCAGCAGCTGGTGCTGATGAAGATGCAGACCCACCAGCTGATGATGAGGAAGGCACAGGGCCAACAGCTCCTTCAGCTGGTGCTGATGAAGATACAGACCCAGCAGCTGGTGCTGATGAAGATGCAGACCCACCAGCTGATGATGAGGAAGGCACAGGGCCAACAGCTCCTTCAGCTGGTGCTGATGAAGATGCAAACCCAGCAGCTCCTGACACAAACACTGAGATTGAAGAAGCTACACCAACAGGTGGTCGATAATAGTTCAAATTTGGACTTTCAAAATTTTTAATGACATTGATTTAAACATCTAGTGTACTTAGTACCATACATTTCCTCACTTTTTAAAAACATCGCATTCATTCTACACAAAATTATTCAACATTGTATCTGTGAAATGTTTTCATCAATTCAGACTCTCACAGCACAACAACAGGACATATAAAAGCTTTTTGTAGTGAAGAGTGTAGATTCTGCTTCTTTTTTTATTTTTACCATGACTCCTAAATATATAGTATTTACACTGACAAGCAGGTATAATAGTTGTAAATGTAGTCTAATCTAAAATGCTTTGTCGGGCTCTTTGATTTTGTGTTTTAACCTGTACTAAACAGTGCAGTAATACAAGCCACAACTGACCCTGTCATAGTACTTGGTAAATGGATAATAGAAACACAAATTTGATCTGACCTGTTTCACTCTTCTGTCTATGCCCAGCAGATGATACAGCTGGAGATTCTGCTCCAAAAGCGGTGAGTAGCAGTTTTAGGAAGTCTTAAAATGAATCAGACGTTGTGCGTGTATGTTGCAGATATTATTCAGGACCTCTATTGTTTCTGACATAATTGGTCCTTTCCGTATGTTCATGTGCTTTTTATTACATTTTTAAAAGGATGACCAGCCAGCACCAGCAGCAGATGACAGCAGTGCAACAGATGCTGACAAAACACCACCTCCACCTCCAGCTGTTGAAGAAACAACACAGAGGCCACTTATCCCTATAAGTAAGAATGTAGATATTTGAGTACACATATTTCACACCTTGTACATGCAAATATAAATTCAGAGGGAAAAATGGTTTCGCCCGTGCGGCTTGTATTTCAGTTCCACTGATTTAGATGGGAATGCATTGCACTGTTTGTTTTTTAAAACAGTTTTAAAGAGAGCTGATTTAGCTTCACGATCCTTTTAGAAGATGCGGTTTGTTGTGCAGCTGAATTGCATTTAAATCAATCTGCAGCGACAGAAGGATAAATAACAGAAGCACCTATCTGTATAATTCAGTTCAGTCCTGTAAAGTGATTGCATGTTACGACTTCAAGCATAATGAGGAGTTGTGGAGAGGACTGCACTCATGTATCCTGTACATGATCTCACCGCTCTAGCATGTGCGTCCTTTACGTGGGGAAACTGTGCAAACTTGTTTGTGATCTACCCACGAGTTCAGCTAAGTCAAGTACCTTGTCATGTCATGTGAGCATAAGTACAAGAGCAACTGGTTAGAATGATTCAAAGTACATAATAGGTCTATATGCTGTACTGTATGTCCAGTACATTATGTTCAGTATACATAGAAAATAAGCATCCACATGCTAGTCCTTTGACACTTTTAAAATTTAGTTTTTATACCTGTAAAAAAAATCAAAGTAACAGATTATTGCTCCACAATTGTACTGCTGTTGATTATGGTGTCACAAGCTTTGTCCAACTTACACTTTGTTTTTTCCCACAGTTAACGAAGATGTCGTTGTTCCTGAAGTGAAAAAAGGTAAAAATATATTTTGTATATTATTATGTTCGATTTTATAACCTTTAACCTTCCTGTTGCCAAGTCTCACAGCTAAAAAAAAATCACTACGATGCACAAAAATAAGCATATGCAAGAATGACTTTGTAGGAATCCACCTTACTTCAGTAAATACATTAACAATGGATCCATTTAAAATGTTAGCTGTTGACTGTTGAGAATACAATGGAAGCATTTTAAATATTACAGAAATACAAAATGAGGATTTAAGTAGGTTGAGAATCACCAGACAGAACTCTGTTTTAGGTAAAGTTACTAACAGAAATACTTCTATTGAGGTTTTCTCATAACCTCTGAATACACTCCAGCACTGCCTGTTCGTGAGTAACCAGCTGAAATCACAAAGATTTGAAGAATGACATTAACAAGGCCAGCCCCAGTTTATGACCAAATATTTCAAAACAGGCTACGTCTCCACCGTGGCTTCTTTTGACCCCAGGAATATCAGTGAAATTACTCTTGACAGACTTTGTATTATTAGTCATTTTAAAAAATGTATATGTCCTGCTTTCGTAAATTATCACGTATCATTGTCCTGCAACTCCCTATTTTCTGAACGGAGTAATTGGGAACAGATGTGCCTTTCCTTTAGCAAAATACAAACCCTTTAGGAAGGTTATGAGGTGGGATTTTGGCTGATACGCTTTTACCTCCTCAATTATGTGTGTCGTAATTTCAACAAGGACACTCTCAAATGACCCCAGTGAGATTTTTTTTTCCCACAATGTTTTTTTTTCAGAATTATTTTTAATAATACATGCAGGGATACTGCTTTACTCGAATACATGTAAAATCCTGAATTTTACAAGAATGTAAGAAATACAATACCACAAGAAAACACTGGGGCGTATAGTCTGGAGTCATGCAGAATCAGATGCAGCTTATATCCCTCTGTATGGTTTGTCTACATTTAACATTTCTCATTTATTTGTATTTTACCTCATCTTGTGATGGTATTTTGTTTCTCACGCATACTTCTTCCTCACGCTGGAATTCCTGCTCTTTTCCTTTGAGACTTTTGCAGTGATCTCATTTTACTATATCCTTTCTCAGGTAGTCTTGTTTGTTTGTCTTTACCTTTTTACGACAGGACATCCTGCTTTTCGTCACTCAATAGTACACCGGTGTTTAAAGAAAGCGCATCACCTCAGAGTTATACATTTCTAGCCATTTATTGCAATGCTATGAAATGTTACATCAATGTGTATGGCATCACAAATAGAAATATAAACAACATTTATTTATTATTAATTAAAAGAAAACTAACCAATACTTCACAGGCGCTCTCGAAATATTCCAACGTGAGCATTTCCAACCTTCCAATTTTGGTAAACATGACGTTTATCATTGAAATGTTACCAGAAGCTGTCAGGTTCCAGAGTTCACAGATTGAAAATTGCACCTTTCTGACACAAGCAAGGAAGAAGTCATGCAGAAAATGCTTATGCAGCTCAAAGTAGCAGCTGATGTAATGTTCCATCATCACCTATGTGTCAGTCTTAATCTGATGCAATACTGCCACTTTCTTAGGTTACTCAGACAAGAGATTTAAGGGGGTGATGCACTTTCTTTGACAGCTGCTGTAATTTTATGTTTAGCTTTTCTCCCAGTCTCTCTAGCACAAAAAGTGCAAGTTTGTGTTTAGTGTTAAGGAAATAGTTGCCATGGGAGGTTTCTCTTACCTGGTAACTGTCAGGAGAGCGTTCTCTCACCGAGGCGACAAGAGGAAAAGAGTTGAGAAATGAGAGGAGCGCAAATAAGAGGGGAATTTAAGTAGAGGACTAAGCAGAGGTATAAAAACAAAAGAAAAGAGAAATCAGAGCAAGCAGGTCAAGTGAAGGCCAGAAAAACTTAACTCGTGACATAGTTTTGTTATGTAACATTCATTATATTAGCTGTCACCACTTATATTTTCTGTCAGGATTTTGTTAAAGCAAGAAAACAGGTCAGAGGATAATTATGCCATTGAGACTCTGTAAGCAACAAATTAATTCAGCAATCATGCGCTGCCCTACCCAGCCTAAAATTGTTCTCTCCTCTGAGTCACCCATATTGTATAAGTCACTGGGGTTTTCCCCCCAGTGAATATAGAGTAGGTTAAGTTATTGTTCCTGACAGATAATATCCTTTAATCTAAGCCAGCAGTGCTTCACAAGATCACTGTCACACCCTTTGAGGTGGCAGTGATTCAGAGTCCGTATTGTGGACGTCTCTGCAGGGCATTCACGAGGAGCCATGAGGGACTGAACTGAGGATGCTAGATGCTATCATTAAATAGCTCAACATGGGAACAGTGCAGGACAGAGTGTTAGAGAGAGGCACTTTTGAACATCCGGATGATATTCCTCTAGGGTGGGAAAATGATCTCACAAGGACTGATTTCTGTTACACATGATGTGTAACTCTGTCTTTTTTTTCAGATGTTCACCTAAACTTGGCAGATGCCTTGCCGCCGCCACAGTCAGAAGAGAGCCGCAGTTTGGAAAATGATGGTTTGTAAATACTTATTAAAATTACAAATGTTAAATGAAATGTTCATGTGTTAAAATAAAATGCACAGAGTATGTAGAGATACAGATGACAGCTTGTGGTTGCACAGTTAGCAATGCAAGCAGATCCTGGAAAAAAAGATACTTTGCAGTTCAGTTTTGGTGGATATTTACTTGGTAAATATCTTTTTTTATAACGGTTGGCTGTTGAGATTAGCTGAGTTTGTCATTGTGACTTTGAGATCAGCAGTGTCTTCACTATAGGAAATAACATAACCAGCATTTTTGCCTTTTGCCTCTTAAGCTGAACTTTGTAATTGCAGACATTGAGCTTTAAAAAGTATTTCAAATGCACATGAGTCAGTTGAAAATGCCAATAATTCTTTCAGAGGTTTCGTATTATCTCCCTGTCTTTTTTGAACAGAACTCTCTATGTGAGCTAACTAAACCCATAGGGATTTTTAAACTGAACTAAGATAGGCAATTCTCACCTTTTTTTCTCACATTTTCTAGTACAACTGATGCTCAATCAGACTACTTAGCATTAAGGCTGCTTTGTGAACAGTGGCATCGAAACCTGAGGCAGCCAAACTGACTGGGGCCTCAAGTCAAAACTACAAAGTTCCTCCTCAAACGAAGAGTTTTTTTGCATTTGCTGACAACTTAAAAGCCACCATATAAACTGTGTTTTAAGACGTTTTTGAGGTGTCTCCGTGCCGCAAGAATGCTGCTCTAATTTATTAGGATTTGCTCCTATGAAAAGATACTGAAGTGACTTGTTTTAAGAACAGTTAATCATTAGCCGCAAGGCAATTTGACAGCGATGCGAGAACAAGAGATTTTCCGAAAGCAACTCCTCCCATTATTTATCCTTTATTCCCCATCTGGGAACTGATTCATCTAAATCAGTGTAATCATTATATGTTAGTGCAAGGTTCCCTTCTTTAGTACTGTGTGATTAGCAGCTTTGTCAAGTTGAAGCAGGTACAGCTGTGATGTCACAGACATATACAGACAGGCAGTAAAGAAGGAGATAGCAGTGTTATTTGGATCAAATCAAAGATCAGACACACACAGAGACATTGAGACTGTGGGATTCTCAGATATTTTATCATTCTGATATTATAAAAGCATCTCACTGGGTGTACAGGTTTACTGATATGTGCGTGTAAATGTGTGTTTCCAGACTGGTTAGGACAGAAACTCTACACCTCTTAATACCTCTGAGGTACAAGCTACCACAAAGAGAATAAGCTCACCTTTCTTCTGTTTGCCTCCGCCATCTCTGTCACAATGCTGTACATGCATCATTAACACATTTCAATAATGCCCTCTCTCTCCATCTCCCTTCAAATTCACTTCCCGTTCTTTCTGTCTCTCTTTGTGCGCCCGAGGAGGTTGTACAAGGTTTTGTGTGTCTGTAATCAAAATATGCATAAGAGCAGCAGAATATTCCTGTCATGCCATCTTCAGGCTAAATCACACAAATCCCAGTCAGATGTTGTACGTAGCGCTGCAGCCACAGCAGCAGCAGTAGGGCTTATGCGGTTCTGAAACTCGGTGAAACACACAGGATATTACTGGCATGCCTCTGACAATGCAGACAGGATACAGAGTCAGTGGAAAATGCCTCTCCTCTATTGTTTGAAACAGGTCTTTAAGACTGTGAATTCCCACGCGTTGTCACGCTACATCTGCTGGATGTAACATCTGCTCCTGAAGGTCAATCTGGGAACCAGATGCAGTAGAAGGACAGGTGTCTGGTGTTTGTGACTGCTCGACTCAGATGTCTCACATCTTGTGTGTAGAACTCCAACAGTGTTTTTGTGTTACTCCAGAGACGTTTGTGCATTTACTGTTAGTCAGTTGTAAAAAGTTGCAGTTTCTTGTCGGTAAATGTAATGAATGTTTGTTCTCTTTTCTTTACAGAGAAACCTGAGGCTAAAGGTGAGTCTCCTCTTATCGCCTCAGTTATAAACACATGAATTGATCCACCTGTCCACCCATGCACTGCCTCTGAACACACAGGACATGCAGCGTAATCATTCACCTATTATTTTGTGTCATGCAGAGGCCTTGGCTGGTGTGTTGTTCCTTCGTGATAGTTATAAAACCTTTATTAGGTGTATTTTTGTGTTCTCAGGCAAAGTAAGCACACATGCCAGAATTGAACCAAATGACTGAAAGACTGAAGTCTGAAAAACATAAAAAGCGTCTCATAGGAACAGCTAGTATGGTTTAAATATCTGGAAAAATTGGTTTTATGACACTCAGTACACCTATCTCCATTAATATTTGTCCTGGCTGCTTCTGTTTAAGTCATAAAAATCACAGACCAGCTGCGTGCAGGCTGCGTGCTCTGCTTTTGTGCACTTGCATGTTCTTACACGTCCATATCTGCACCTGCTTTTACATCCGTTTAGTGACTCACAGAATTCTCCTGCTGCACTCCATATTATCACTCATGAGTCATAACGTGTGACATTTCTGACTCATTCCCTGTTTGATCTCAGTTCTCATACCTCTCATTTGTTTTTCTCACCTTATCCTCAACCACTGGATTTACTGTACTCTTCCATTCATTCAGTTTATAACTCGTCTTTTATACTACCTTCTTCCTTCCATCTTCCTCTCTATTGTTTCTTCCACATATCTTGCCATTATAACGCATAATAGGAAAAATAAAGGGCTTTTAAGGTAAAATACATCATCACACTTGCTGTGCAAAGTAGTATTATACTATGTAGGGCAACATAGTTTAGACTCTGGGTAAATTTAACCTCTTTGTTTTCACTGGTAGAGAGCAAATAATTCCCCTCATGTACAACTTGAGCTGTTCTGTGTTGTTCTTTTTTTTTTTTTTTTTTTTTTTACCAGTATCTTTCTAGGCTGTTTTTTTTTTTAAAGTAAAAAATCAGCATGAAAACTATTCAAATGGGTGTTGTCATAGAAACTCAGCTGTGCAGGTGCTGAAAGATTTCTGTGAATGCTCGCTTTTTTTAAAAAATCTAAACTATAAGTTATTATTGTTTCAATGAAAAGGCATCAGGATATGCTGGAACACAAAGATTCATCTCTGTCAAACATATACACACGCACATAACGCACACATAATGTCATGTCATTGAGTACCATTGGGCTGAATAGCTGTTCATTCTTTCGACTGCAAAATGGCGCCCCGTGGTGTCACTGAACACGGGGCTTACAGCTGCTGTGCTCAGATGTTGCAC
Organism: Acanthochromis polyacanthus; assembly: GCF_021347895.1. NCBI lineage: Eukaryota > Metazoa > Chordata > Actinopteri > Pomacentridae > Acanthochromis > Acanthochromis polyacanthus. The sequence goes on from NC_067126.1 coordinate 28,710,495, forward strand.
TGAAAAACATTCAAGGCAGGCACATTAACACTGTAAACACGCTCAGATTAATGTGTTCGAAATTAAAAATGCAGTATTCACATTACGCTGCTAAAAGATGACCACATATTCAACTCCTCTGATGCACTGATTTTTTTCTTTCTTTCTTTTGCTTCCTTACAGAGGGCGGCTCCGGCTCATTAGCAGGAATCATAGCAACAGTTGGGGTGGCTGCTGTGGGAGCAGTCACTGGATACTTCACCTATCAGAAGAAGAAACTGTGCTTCAAAAATAGACAGGGTAATTCATTTACATTATATTGCTGTCGCTAGCAGAAGCTGCTGTGCACAAGGCTTAATATATGGCTAGACACAGTGTCCTTGAATGAAGTCCAGGGTTTAAAAAAATGCCCACAAATTCTGTCAACGCAGTCTTCTAGTATATGTTCTTGGCTTCAATTTGAGCCCAAGATCTAAATCATCGGTTTGCAAAATGTTGCAAAAATTGAATTTTTCCATTTTGGTATATCACACTGCAGATTTATCACATTTTTCTAAGAAAAAGTCAGGTAATACTTCACATATATCTTTCCAAAAGTGATACAGTACTTTCAAAACTGAAAAAGGATACATCAGTAAATGGTCATTGTTGATGACCCTATTGCAAATTTGTGATAACTAAATCTGTGGCAAATTCAAATACTAGTAAATTTACTTATCACACCATAAACCCATTTGCCTCAAGCAAGAACGATTTGTTACTTATCCTTATCCTTTTCTTTGCAAAGGTGCTTGCATTGGTATTATATTTAAGCAGCTAAAGCCTAAACTACCTTAATAATTATAACAATGTGTTACACACTTTCTTACCTGCCAGGTAATATATCCCTATATAGGCTTATACTATACAAAAACTTCAGAACATACTTGCCTGAAAATCCTTAAACTAAAGCGACAATTCTTAAATGTGGTATGAGTTGAAATGCATTACTGCACGAAAAGGTTGTGCGTGTAGTTCGGATGATTAATATCTTTGATTTTGTAATGAATGAATCATTTTTCAAATTTAGAATGACATTGCTCCACAACTTGTTCACAGAAATGTCCTAGAGGCTTCTGGTGTCTGTTGATGAATTCAGGCACATGTCTTGTTAACACATCTTTGTTGTGATGGACAAACTGAGACTTTGGTAGCAAGTTGCAAAGTTTGCCGTCGTGTCCTTGGAATATGCATCCAAGGTGTGCCCAAAACAGGAATTCATTGCTTCCTGAAATGCAACAAAGCATTTGTGAAAGGGCTGAAGCTCTTCTGGTAACATATTCTGCAACATGTCTAAGTTTTGCAGGAGTCTAGAGCATTTGTTGCCCTCAAAGCACTGACCGTGGTACTCCTCTTTGATAATAAACAGAGCTTTTGAACTACAACCTTTTTTGTATACTAGTATACTAGAAGACTGTGTTGACAGAATTTGTGGGCATTTTTTTTAACTCTGGACTTCATTCAAGGACACTGTGTAGACTATAACGTGACAAATTCCTCTGGACCATAGTTTCTTAAATAATGAATGAACTGCAAGCCAACATTCATTCATTAATTCAACATTAAAGCACCGAGGAACCTGTATTAACCCCCAGTAGAGCTTTCTACCCTTGAAAATTTGATTAAAGTGCTGCATGTGTTTCACTTAGAGTCGAAGAGCAGGTTTTGCATTTGTGTTGTTCAGTCTATAAAGTACAAGTTTTGAAGGTCAGTGGTCCTTGTTGGAGACATAGCACACTCAGCTTTACTTCTCAGGAAGTGTTGTCAATTACAGTCAACTCACACACTTCCTGCATCCCAATACTGCCTATTCAGCAAAGTTTTCATTTACAGTCAACACATACAATAGGACGTTCAGCTTTAGCAAATGTGGGGCAAAAGTCAGATTGAGAATAGCTATCTGCTGTGAATATTTAGATGAATGTGTTTCAGTGTTCTGCATTTGAATAAATATCACATTTAGAAATTATATATCTTGTCCCCATGCAAATTTCTAAGAAGGCTCAGTCAGTATTCATGAATATGAATTATTCTGCCTCAGTGGTAGAGGGGGAGGACTGTAATTGCTATTGTCATCAGGATGTACAGCCTGGAGCCACTCCAGTAACAATAAATTGGAAGTTCTGACTGTACGGATATGAAAAAGTTTTGCACTGTTACACCAGAAAAAAATTAAAGTTTCATGGTGGTGAAAATAAGCAATTAAAGCTAAGAAATATTAACATGCTCGCAAGCTTCCCTCTGGGTGCCTAATTTATTGCCAGTGGAGCTGTATAGTAAAGACGTTGCGGGACAAATCCCTGTTCGTCAAATTTGCCAAAGGGGCACATAAAATGATTTTTACTAATGAGTAGGAAAGTGAGTTATGTTGCCAAATGCTTGTGAAATTCAAACTGGCAATGGGATCCTTTGTCTGCTTTGTTTTGCATTTTCGCGGTTTTCTAACTGATTTCGTCAATCTTTGTGATTAGAAGCGGATCCGGAGGCTGCACACAAAGCCGACGCAGCAGAGGCTCAGCAGGATCCCCAGGGTAAGACACAGACACACAGAACCACAGAATACACTTTAAATGGATACCAACATTCACATCCAGAAGTGTGAAACATTTTAACTGTTGGAGTGTGTGTTTTTTCTGCCTTCGTTCCAGTCCTCAGCAACCTGCTGAACTCCTCCTAGACCAGCTGTGATCACATGACTGCCTGGACCAACTACAGTCAAGCAAAGTGGCAATCTCACTGTTAGGCTCTATCCTCTGTAGAGCTAAATTACTGTGAGGCCCAGAGTAGGGCTGTGTGTTTCTGAGTGTGTGTGGGTGTGTTTGCGCGAGTGTGTGTGCGTGTTGGTATATAGGAGCCTGTGTGTCTGTGCGCGAGTGGATGTATGTATGTTCATTCTTGTATGTGCATATATGTGGGGGAAAAGAGTTAGATAAAGATCAAGTAAATATATGTAAACCTTAGGGGTTTTATGATTGTTACAGCATAGGAGTTTATTCAAATGATCGGTCAACTTTCTACTTTAAACCAAATCCAACCTTTTTTCAGAGTGGCCATCAAAGAGATTAAATCTCAGATCAATTCTAACCATAAAATGGCTCAATAATAGAGCTACTTTTTTATTTTTATGGCTACTATTCTGTTCTAGTAATTCAGTGTGAATATGAACCAGTAATAGGTATTGATGTTGTAGGTGTTTTACTTGTAGTGAATTATTACAAGTGGATTTCTTTTTTAATTCTGCCATTGTTTGGACCACCCTTATATTTTTAAAATTCATTGGGAACCATAGACATTTGCATAAAACTTATTTTCCATTTTCAGTACAATTTTTCTGCAGCACAAATGCAGGATAAATAGACAAAAGGGAGACTTTTAAAACTGCACTGTATTTCGTGATTTCTGACTTGGAACAGTAGTGTAGGACTTTAATCCTAGTATTCTGGGGGTGCTGTTGTATGGTCCAGTCTGTGTTTAGAGGGCCAACGATGTCACTGTGTGTGCGTGTTTGTTTTTTTGATCGGTGAAGGGGCTTAGTTTGAAATCCTGTTAAGTGACTAGCACTTCTCCTCATTCAGTTGAATAAATTAAATGTTGATAAAACTTTTTATTGACCTCTTAAAATGAAAAGTACAAATCAAATCCACCCTATCAGTTTAACACAGGCTGGTTCAAGACATATCAGTTTAACTAAAATGATGTTTTCTAAATTTACTGAGCTGAGTCGAAGTAATTTCTAATTAATCCTGATTCTGTACATGGATGAATGGTCACCTGACATGGACAAATTTTTGTTAAAAAAAAAAAAGAGGTCATGTAGTAATGTGTTAGACATTGTTCTGATGTAGTTTGTGTCAGTCTAGTTGTGATGCAGTAATTTCTTCTCTATAGTGCCTTTCACTGACACAGCCTGGCTTGACCAATCTACAGACACACAGGGAAGATGGCAGAAAATTAAGAATGTATGTTCTTTATGAATTCATAAATTATCATTATGGTGGTTGGAAATCTTTACGTTGAATTGCTGGTGCATGTGAAATAAGTACATTGTACATGATTGTAACAGCTGCTGTACGTGTGTTCGCAGGAGGTCACAGTTCTAGTACTTTTTTTAACCAAACTTACATTCCAAACTCTTTAAACAGCCGCTGTTCATTTCAGATGTGAAATTCTTCGCATTGTGTGTCTCTTTATTTGAGCAAGCCAGTTGCTGTCACAGTGTTTTTGTATCATTTGTATCTCAACAAACACCAATCATCCATGATTTTTATATGAATTCTTTACATTTAGCAGCGGTGCCTCAGAGCCGACAGAGGTAGTCTTTAGTCAACTCGTTTGCTGTGGTATTTTGTGATTATTGTTATTGTGAAATGCCTCAGAAGCAGCGCTACTGCTTTTTTTTTGCCACTGTAGCACACAAAAAAGAAAAAACATACTAACTTCTGAATGTCTTTTTGTTGCCTTGAAGTTTTGTACTTGCCCTGCTCCCTTTAAACTTTTGAATATGATTCTAGAGGTTGCATCGCGCTGCGGTTCATGTAAAGTGTGTTACTTGTAAAGCACCATATAGCTGCAATACAGGACAGAGACTGTTGCTAACAGCCTAGCCTCAAGCTGAGAAATATTAATAGTCTGTGATGTCACATATCGATTAATTCTACTCTACAAACTGTGGGCTGGACACAGGGTCAAAGCTCTGCCTGCTTATCCTGTAATCTGTGATAGACAATAGATGAGTTTCTCTTGAGACACTGAAACGAATGGAAAGCTTGTCTGGCATGGAGTGATAATGCACAAAATACCCACTAAATAATACTACAAGCTTTTAGAAAGCGCCACTGATGCCTTCAAAGTAGAAAATGAATGCAGTACTCGCTCCCTTTGTGCACTCCAGTAAGTGCAATAGGGATCAACAAAAGCACTCTGATATCCTGCAGTGTGCATTTAGAAAAACCTATTGGGACTGATTGGATAAGAAAAAAAAAAAAGTAAAAGAGCCTCCAGCAATACTAAAATCCTGAAAAATGGAGCATTGATTGCTTGTGTTAGGAGCATTATGGGCCACAGTTGTTAGTCCCAAGAACTCACATTCCTTATAAATACCAAGTACTGGAGCATAGCGTCCGAACCAGAATGTAAACCTTAAGACTTATTGGGTCCTGAAGTGCACTTCCCAGATAATTCTAGGGCATCAATCATGGCGCTGACCAGTCCTGCCTTATACCTTACATCCTCTTGAATATTCCCGAGAGGACAACAAAGAAAAATGTCATCATCAGAAAGACACAGTGAAACAAGCAGAGATGTTTTGTAATAACAATCTGTAAGGGAGAAGCACTTTCCTATCCTGTATACATCTTGATTTATTAAACACATTTAGAAAACTCATTTTTTGATTTAGACAAGTGTAAGACTCTTTCTTTTTATTTAAAAATTCCGTGTGTTTTTTTTTTTGTTTTGTTTTGTTTTTTGCTTGTTTGTAGGAACTGGCATCTTCATTTTTTGTCATATGGCACTCGTATTCTTCTGGAATTGTGTAAATAATGTTTGAGGAGTCAATTAAATAGTTTTCGTGGGAAGTATTGTGTCTGGTTTCTGTTTGTATATTTGTGTTTTTCTAGACATTTTAGCCACTATCACTTAGTCAGTTCACCACTTTGGCTCAAACTGAATCATCTCAACCCAAGATTTAGTGGATTGCCATGAAATTGTGTGCCGACATTGATTTTCTGAGGATGAAACGTTAGCACTTTGGTCCTCCCACCTTTCATCTGGATCTATCATTGGGTCTAAATTTTTGTTCATCAAGTACTGTCTCTGCTGTATTTGTGTTTATTGTTTGCAAATAGTAGCTGGGTAATGCACTTTTTGAAAGAAACATGATAGTGACCATGGTAAAAAGGTTGACTTTTAAACATCAGTATGGCAACAAAGCCCTTGTTAGCATGTCTTACTGCTGATGTGACCGACTATGGCTTAGAGTACAATGACCTGTAAGAGGATCTTCAAACACTAGCATTTTATTGTTGATAAAATACAAATACTATACATGCATAGTCTTTTCTACTGATGAAAAAAACACCTTCATGTGAAGTGTGTGTACCTGCATGCCCTTGTTTGTGGCTTTGTAGTGCCTGCAAGCTGTTTCAAAGCTAATAAAGCTCAAAGGGAAAGGCGAAAACAAACCGGCACCATAAGACATGAATTGAAATGCTTGAAATGTCAGGTATTTATAGGAGGAAACTCACATCGCGAGTTCCACCTTCGCAAATGATTGATGTTGACAGGTGCATAACGATGCCTCATCAAGTCCTCAGGAGTAAAATGTGACAAGTTGCGTAAGGTGCTCTTGCTAAACACAAACACACCTAACGCCTGTACATGTGCACAAATTCATTTCATACCCGCAAGCCATTACACCCCTCCCCAACTGTAAAGCATCTAATTAAAGCCAGCACTGAGAGTGACTGTGGAGACCTGGTAGTGACTAATGCAGTTTATTGATTCCAAGTGAGTCATACAGAATTATCTTTGATTGAGACAAATCAGAGTCAGCTGCATTGGTATCTGTGGGATGAGCTTACTCAGAAAAATACCAGAGGTAAAACAAAACAACAATTTAAACCACCTGCCCCTCATGGTAAAAATGCTCCCTTACAAGTAAAAGTTGTCTGTTTTTTAAAAAATGTTCCCACAGCGTAATTTTTCAAATTTACTGGAATGTGTTTTGACAGCAGCAGTTTAAGTAGCATCACTCAAACGTCAAAAAACAGTGCTAATGCTTTTCGTATACAAGCAGAGATGGTTAGCAAGACATTGATGTATAAGAGAACTTCTTTCTTATCTGTAATTCTAACTTATCAAGACTTTTAAAACCATTTGCACTAACTCAACTTTAACTACATTCACAACTCACAATCTACGAAGTGATGAATATATCCATCTGAGAAATTGTGTAGATGATAGTTCCTTCTGATATATAGTACATTTGACAAGATTAAATTATATAAATCAGCATTATTTTTGTAAAAGTACCTATGCTGCTATTAAATCTGCAACTTTAAACCCCTCCTTTTAAAGAGCACCAAAAAATATTTTGTAAAAACTTAATTTTCAAACAGTAACCTTTGAGTATGGATATTCCAATGGCAGGAAAAGAACACAATAAATGTTTTTTCCATAGACATCACTATAATCAGTGCAAAAAAGCTAGGGCTCTCTTACAAAAGCAAAATGTTTGCAGGAGATTTAGAGTAAACTCGTAGGTGATTTGCAGAAGAGAATGCACTGAATGAGAAGTTGGGAAGTTTGCCACTACTGGCAAATGTGTTCACTAACAGTTAGTCACCAGAATTTCCCTGCAGTGCTGAACTTCTCAGAACCTTCTGGTTACCTTTGCCATGACTGATACGTGTCAGTCTGTATTTGCCATAGACAGCATTTTGGCCAGTAATGGTTCGATTTTCACACTCAAATTGGATCTGTGGCACTTCTGGCTAGTAATGTGGGAAGCCTCAGGCCAGTTTGCAGCAGCTTTACTGTGAATGTTGCCTGTAGTTTTTATAGTATCCTAGCAGCCTCACAAGAAAAGGCTTATAGGCAGAATCTGTTCCTCTGGGTGCTTCCTTCCTTAGTCCAAAGGCAGGCATGGGCAGCTACATGGTGATTCTATACTGTCTGTAGCTGTGAATGTGAGTGTGAACATTGTCTGAGTCTCTATGTCGGTCCAGTGATGGACTGACAGAGTTAGCTGGAACAGGTTTTGGAAGGCCATATGTTTTCTACAAAGTTAGCCAAAAGTCTACCAAAAGTCTGTTACTATTCTTGCACAGCCAGACCCCCTATTTGAATTTCCCTCAGGATTAATAAAGTATCTATCTATCTATCTATCTATCTATCTATCTATCTATCTATCTATCTATCTATCTATCTATCTATCTATCTATCTATCTATCTATCACATAGCATGGTTGAATGGTCTGGCTACATCTTATTATCATTCTGCTATAAGGGGAAATACACTTGGATAAATGGTAATTGTATTGGGTACATAAGGAGAACTGTTATTCAAATGGCAAATGCACTGAAAGGCAAACACTTGTTGTTGTTGTTGTTGTTGTTGTTGTTGTGAAGTGGGCTTTGAAAATTGTTTACACACAGACAGTGGAAAGGGAGGAGGAAATAGAATCTACCTACAGTTTACAACTGGAGTCAGACCAGTTTGGCACAAAGCTAATTTGCATATGAAAATACGACCTTAACAGCTGCAGCAACATTACAAACATTAACCGCAACTGTTTGTCAGTGATCTAAATTTCCTGAACAGTTCACGTGAACCAATAACCTGTTCTTGAAATGAAGCCTTGCAGGTAACCCTGGAGTTTCAGTGAGCAGCCTTCTTTGTGGTGCCTTTGCTTTATACATTAAGGTAAATGCACTGCGCTCCTTATCCAGACATTACGGTAGAAGGCACGTCCTCTTGAATTGGACGCAGCTGAACAGGAAGAGTGCAGCAGAGTGTTGTACGGTTGTACTGTCTCAGTATGAGGTGAGTCCACTTGAAAAGATTTACCTGCTTATCTAAGAAGCAGTTCTGTGCATGCATTTTTTGCTGCTCTAAATCTGTTTTTTAAAATTACTGAATTAATTTAATTAAGAGGTCAAATTAAATGTGGCCATTGCTTCCTTTTCCTGACAGCGTGGACTTTGCTCATGATGCACTGTAATTAGTGCAGTTATGAAGCTTAGACCTTTAAACTTTATCTGTTTGCTTAACCAGTGCCAAGTCCCTGCACAGCATAGGACATTATTGCAACATAATATTTTGAAAAGTATTTAACAAGAGTCACAGTTTCATTAAGGAGAGCCTAGCTGTTTGGTCCATGAAATGCCACAGCCATCATACAAACTGTAACTCATAGTTCTCCAGGGTTATTAAAAAAAAGCTTTTAGCTGTGTGAAGCCCATTTTACAATATGAAGTATGCAAACTGTCCCTGCTGGAAAGTTAAAACCAAAGATTGTAATCAAGAAATTTTTCAGCACAGGCTGTTTAATCTGCTTTGTAATTATACCAGACTCAATCACTTGTAATGTTTGGTCCTGAGGTCTGCCTGGTTGGCACCTCTTCTTCTGTCCCTGCTCCTGACAGCAGGGGGTTGTGTCGCAGGGGAGGAGGCGAGCAACAAGCCCAACTTTGTGCTGATGATGGTGGATGACCTCGGTATTGGGGATGTCGGTTGCTATGGTAACGACACCATCAGGTAAGTTGACAGAAATGTGTTACTGTGCTCAGCTCAGCCGTCAGTCTGTTTCCTGACTCCATTATCAGCACCTTCATCCAGCCCTTTGGTTGGTTATGTCTATCTGGATGTGTTGTGCGTTTCTTTTAAATTTTACTCTGGTTATTTATTGCACCTCTTCTGTCTCTGCAGGACTCCCAACATAGACAGACTAGCCTCTGAGGGGGTGAAGCTGACCCAGCACATTGCGGCTGCACCCCTCTGCACCCCGAGCCGGAGCGCCTTTATTACGGGCCGTTATGCACTCCGCTCAGGTAGCAGTCGGTCCAAAATCACACAGATTCCCCAAAATTGTGCATTCATTTTATTTTTGCACTCGTGTGTTTCTGTTGACCAGGGATGGGCAGCACGGGGCGTGTCCAGGTGGTGCTGTTCCTTGCGGGTTCGGGCGGGCTGCCACCCAGCGAGACCACCTTCGCTAAGAGGCTGCAGCAACAAGGATACACCACTGGCCTAGTGGGTGAGACAGTGGCATCATTTATTCTTTGGACCTAAAACATTTCAGCAGGCCCGCCATCACATAGACCTCATATCTGGCCACATTGTTTACATACAGCGTATACATGTAGAATGTAGTGTGTGCTTATTGTTGGGGAAAATCTGGATAAGCTGTAGCAAAAACAGTCAAGGTGCAACAGTATTTGTCTTTGTAATTTATTAAAGAACAAATGAGTACCGATGAATAATAAAGAAGAGAAATGCAGAGGAAATATTCCAGCTGAAAAGGTAGAGCTTCAACGGTCTGACCCGGACAGTAACACAAAATACAAACTCATAATAGTATCTGTCCTTCACACAGCACAGCTTTGCTTTTCTTGTGAAGACAACACAGACTCCTCAGCCTCAGTGTTGTTAGACCTTGGTGCTTGATGCTGGTCACAACATAATCTCACTACTCACAGTTGGGTCCATTATGAGGCTGATTAACAGTCGTGTACAGTCAAATACAATTCATTCAAGTACAAATGAAAGATGATAAAACCTTACTGTGCATCAGGAAGCAGTTTCCATCAACATGTGTACACTTTACTAGCAGCACATGAAAACTTCCTGAAATGTTTTTTTTAATTCGGCATGCACTCCTTTGTCCAAGGAGAGATGCTGAGGATAGTAAAAGGAAAAGGTTCATGTGTACTCAGCTTCACATCTTTCTTCTTTGATTGTCTAGTTCTTCATATATTTCCCTTTTTCACTCTGTGTGCCTGTAGGTAAATGGCACTTGGGTGTGAACTGTGAATACAGAGGGGATCACTGTCATCATCCGAACCAGCATGGTTTCAGCTACTTCTACGGCCTCCCATTCACCTTGTTCAATGATTGTGTGCCTGGAGAGGGCCGTGATGTGCTGGCAGATCTCCAGGAGACACTCGAACAGCTTACCATGGTGCTTGGAGTTGGCCTTGTCACACTGGTAAGCGTGTTTTAGTGTCAGCTTATAGTTTATGTTCCTTTCCACAGAAAGGATCACGCCAGGGTACATTTGAAAAATACACTCCTAGGCATGCAGTATGAGGAAATAAAAGTCTACGATTAAAAAATGTAGTAAATAAAAACAAAATTTTTCCGCTGCCAGATGATGAGAAAGACAGGGAAAACAAAGGAGTTGTTGTGCCGTTCACCCCAAAGCAATATTGCTGATGTGTAATGTCTTAGACATGTGCCAAAGGGTTGGAAAAAAGACAGAAGTTGCAGTTGTGAAACTCAGAGGCACGCTAGCCAGAAACTTGTTTTAGTAGAGAGCGTAACGTCGAAACTAAAATTGAAGACTTGGCGATAGTAGGCACCTATAGGACAAATGGGAACCAGCTGTGCCACAGGTAGCGCCAACCAGAAAAGCTTGAAACAAACAGTTTGTTCAAGGACAAACAAATGAGTCAAAGAACCACAGAAAGCCGAGTGCCCTGCAGGGATAATGATGTCCCTGTCATAGGATGCCTGATGAACTATTTTTAGATCTAAGTTTGAATGCTTCACTGTATGTGTTACTGAAGGACACAGTGTGCTGCTTGTTGCACTCAGTGAAAATAAATAACTGCTTTGGCTTGTAATGTCATCTAGTGGCGGCATCACGGAAGTGCACATGAATTTAACATCAAAACAGATGGTCATATGAAGTGGCAGCAAGAACAGCTTTGCAACACATACTGTGATTGAGGGAATTATACCTGAAATGGTGTCAGAAAGGATTTGATGAAATGTGCACTTCTTTTATTTTTTTATATATTTTTGTTTGCGTTGTGGTAGAATCTAACAAGGTGTCCCACTGTATATAGGCTATAAGGTGGTTGTCTGACATCATTATGCAGTCAAATCCAATTAACCACAATTTAATTTATTTTGGTGGAAGATTTGTTACATTTTGGATACCGGAGGTCGTAATCTGTTAGGAGTAGCCTTACAAGTGAGGGAAAGACCAGTCTGTCTAAGTCCGGTGTTTTTTGTCTGTGTTCTGTCTTTTCAGGTGTGTGTCCGTCTGTGTGGCCTTTTTGAAGTGAGCCTGTGGCTCCTGGTACCACTTTTCTTTCTTTGTATCCTAGCAACTGCTGTGTGGTATGTGCCCTTTATTCTTCTGCCAACCTGGAACTGCATCATCATGAGGAACCAAGAAGTGATCGAACAGCCAATGACTGTGGAGACGCTGCCCCAGAGACTGCTGGGAGAAGCACAAAATTTTATAAAGAGGTAGGAAAGCAGGAGCAAAACCGTAGGTTGTTTTGAACACGTGGTTTTTTTAAGCACACAGTGACATAACACTCATAAACCTTTCTGGGTAGTTGTACGTTAGTAATGTAATCGGAGCATTTTTCATGTGGTTGGACTGCTGAGTGGTTAGAGTTGGCCAGATCTTATTTAAAATATTGTCTCTTGTCATGTATGTGGTGCTGACTGATCCTGTATAATGTTTATAATTTATGGTGAGAAAATGAACTTTTAAGTTTTAAAGTTGCATCTTCAAATAAGACCAGAATTAGTCTAAATTATTCTTACTATTTAAATTGGATCAAAAGATGGAAAATGTTTACCATAGACTTTCATTTCTGTATTCCATTCTTAAGTCTTTACAGAATTGGCCTCAAATAATCAATAGGTTTGTTTTTAAGGTGGCTTATATGGTGGATCACATACCTATGTGAACACACCTTTATCTAATACTAGCAACACGTTAATAGGATTTAGATACTGTAGTCAAGCCAAAGGCTCATGTTCTATCCCCTTAACATTACGTTACTGACATTTCAGAGAGCAATAGTAAATACTGATGCTTCAGCTTGTCAACAACTGTGTACACTTCTTCGTCTTGAAGATTCGTGAGCAAAGCAAAATGGAGTTAATCCATCTGAAATCAACAACAGCTTTCTGCTCGACCATCTGATCTTTTTATCATAAACTGTGGATTTTTAAAAGGGATTCTGTGAAATTTCAACTTGATATATCAAATACATTTTATTTTTGAATTTATTGTCTGCCTATTTTAAGGACTTTTTTTATTTGTGCATTGAAATTTGAGGTTATGTTTGAATGACAATATAGTAGTCGACCAGATAGCCAGAAATTTCGATGTGTAAAAAAAAAAAAAGTGCTCAAAGTGGGTTAATGAGCAATAAAAATAATCAAAAAATAAAAGAAAAAACACACAAGCGTCTTTTTAAGCATCCATATTTTCTGCTATGACATTTTCAGGCAAATCAGAGATGATTTGATCAGAGAAAACATGATTAAACGGAGCAACAGTTTCCAGCTTAAACATGTTTTGCTCCATGACCCCAGTATTACAACTTGTGTAGAGTGAGGTGAACAGGTGTGCTTGATCTGCAAGTGAGTGGTGAAGGGGTGGGTGGAGATAGAGGCGGCGACTAACTTGCATGTTCCAAAATTTACGCACAGTAAAGGAGGCAAATATGTTAAGCTACATCTAAACAGGCTTGAGGTGGTTATTTTCATGAAATCATACTCCAAAATGTTCAATTTTGATAAACCGAGATGAGTTTTTAGGGGTTTAATCAATGCAAAGAGTGGAACTTTACATGGGCTGGTTAGAGAGCTTTTTTGACTCTTTTCTTCTTCTCTTTAGGAATGCTGATCATCCATTCCTCCTCTTTTTCTCATTGGCCCACATCCACACACCAATGTTCAAAACTCCAGCCTTTGCCGGCAAAAGTCGTCATGGTCGTTACGGTGACAATCTCGAAGAAGTGGATTGGATCATTGGTGAGTGTGGACTGTAAAGGGAATGTGTTAATATGTGGATGCATTGGTTAACATTATACAGCCTCCTCTAGTTTAGTGGATGTCAGTGACTGACTTCACCATTTTGCTTTATAAGTACTTGAAATTATGGCCAAATATGTAAAAGTAAGATACAAGTTCTAACAAACTGGAGATTGTCCTGTAATAATGGGGAAAGTCAGAGGAGTTTGAACTCACTCATATCTTGTTTTCTAACCAACCCATCTTGTTTTCTAGGTAAAATAACAGAGACAGTCGATTCCCTCGGCCTCGCCAGCAATACTCTCATGTACTTTGCATCCGACCACGGTGGACACCTGGAGGATTCTGATTTGCAAACTGGCCAGAAAGGAGGCTGGAATGGCATCTATAAAGGTAAACAGTGTGTTAGGTATGTGTAGGCGTTCAGAAATTTCTCTGGTATTTCAAATCTCAAAGCTACTATTAACAGGAACATTAAAATCCCACTCCTCTGCTCTACAGATTTTTGTGTTGTGTGATAAATGTTGTCTCACCTCTAGGTGGGAAGGCTATGGGGGGCTGGGAAGGGGGCATCAGGGTACCTGGTATTTTCCGCTGGCCTGGCAGACTAGCAGCAGGAAAAGTGGTGGATGAACCTACGAGCCTCATGGATCTGTACCCAACACTGAAATATTTAGCCAAGGACACACAACCAGACAGGTACAGAGTCACTGACATGGGAGCTTTGTTTGTATTCTGTACACCTTCATTCACCGAGTCGCATTCCTTCCAACAGAGTTTTTTTTCATTTTGTTTTTTTGGAAAGGTTAAAAACTTTCTGTATTTGTCGAATGCATGTTATTCAGTTACTCTTGCTGGGCTAAAAATCACTCATTCTCTGCTTCCTATAAATCAGACTCACAGTAGTTTAAAGTAAAATGCAGGTTGCAGTTTCACCTCTGTTTTTTGTTGTGCCTTTATCCCAGACAACTGGATGGCTACAATCTAATGCCACTGTTGGAGGGGAAAGCTGCACGATCAGAGCATGAATTCATGTTTCATTACTGTGGCATCTACCTGAACGCAGTACGCTGGCATCCACCAGGCAGTAAGTTCACACCCGTAGACACAGAATGTATTTATTTCTCTATCAGACAAATATATGTGACCTTCCTATGGTATTTTCCTGCTTAGAAAGCAGTGATGTAAAACCGAAATCTAGTTCACATTCAGATAGATAAACATAAAATAGAGCTGGAAAAAAGAAAAACTACAGTCAGGTATCAGTTTGGAAATCACGTTATGCATACAGTATGTGTTAGAACGTGAAACATTGTTGTGAAACTCTGTCTTGACTTCTGTAGATGTCGTTTATAGGACGATGTTGGTTTTCGTTTCTTTCTAAATTGAATAACAAAATAAAATACCAGAAAAATGCTTGCCGGGAAATGAAAATGAGAATTCCCTTGAGAGACTCCACATCTTCTGCTTTTCAATTTGAGTCCTTATTAAATCCACAGTCCTGATTCTTGTTGTATTTTATCCAAAAAAAGTAATACCCAAAAGGATGGAAAGTCAAAACCACCTTTATGGTTCATACATATTCAAACAGTAACTAACAACCTATTCTGTCAATCTTTGTTCCTAAAACACAAAATATAGATAGATATATACATGTCATTATCATCCTTTAATGTAGGCTGAATATTAGCATACAGTATTGAAAGGATTCATGTCTACAGCGAGGCACATTAAAACACATTTCTTAAAGCTTGGTGCAGCAGTCTGAATGAATTTTGCCTCTCAAATTTCAAACTTAGAAACCAAAACCAACCTCTAGGAAATTAAAGAAGGATAGTGTAAAAAAGAATGTTAATCCTTTGGATTTTCCTGCTTTTCTGCATTAATTGGTCATAACGTGTTATTTGATCTATCTCATCTAAACCAAACAAAGTACTTAAGCTCATAATAAATATTTATAAATTTCATGTCTTTATTGAACATTCCTATTTCACATTCTAAATGCTTATGAAAAAAAGTAAGTAAATTCTTGATTTTAATATGTGGTCAAAGTATTGGCAGCAATAATCTTGCACAAGCTCTTCCAGTAGCTGTGGATCAGGATTCAGCAGGAATTTTGGACCAAATATTCCTACAGAACTGCTTCAGTTCAGAGTTATTCTCAGGAAGCTTCTGTTGAGGTCATTCTACAGAATCTCGAATGGATTAAGATCTTTGCTCTTAGTGAGACACTGCAGAAGGTGAAGGAGTCTTTCTTTCATTCCTGTAGCATCACTGATTAACTCTGGAATTAATTTCCCCCCCAATGATGGTGAGAGTTCCACACACAGAAGCAGCAAAGCAGCGTCAAATCGTGATGTTTCCTCCACCGTTCTTCACCATTGGGTTTATGTTTCTAGATATGCCATTTTAAACTATATGCAATGCTGCTCAATTTTCCAGAACAATTTAACCCCATTTTCATTGGTCTAAAAAACATTTTGCCGGCAGAGTTGTGAAATGTCATGGTGCCTCTTGGCAAACTTCAGGAGCGGAGCGATGCTTATTGGAGAGCAGCGGCTTTTTCTCCTGAAAGCTCTACCACACAACCATCCTCCATCTAAGCGGGACCAATCTTTCTTTGCTTCTGGCAGACCAGAGATACTGGCCAGCTTCAGACATTCCTTAAAACTTTTATCTGTTACTCTGGCCTTCTATTTTGTGTTCCATCCTTCCTTCCATCCATCTGCCTGTTTTCTATACATCTTCTGGAGAGGCTGGAGTCCATCCCAGCTGACCTAAACAGTCACTCAACAGTACAACACAGACAGACAATTAAGCGTGCTCACATTCACACCTATGGACAATTTTGAATCACCAGTTAACCTTTGGACTGTGGCAGGAAGCCAGAGAGACTGGTGCAAAGCAACAAGGAGAACATGCAAACTCCTCACAGAAAAGCCTGTTTTTTGTACCTAGTTAACCTTCTGAACTGCACTAATCCTAACCGTCCATTTATAGACAATTTAACTGTGCACTGATTCATATCTAAACTCTTTGAGACTGCTCTGTAATCCCAGTTCAACTTTTTGGAATTTCATAATAACTTCATAATTGATGGCAAGTCTTCTGAGATCCCCTTTTTTGTGTGAAATGTGGTTCACATGAGCAGATGCTTCTTGTAAAGTGCAAACTCAAGATGTTTTTATAAGTCATATTTCCAACCCACACCTACAATATGGGTTCATTCATGGACTCTAGGTTAACTGTTTTATATGAGCTGAGGTGCCACATTTTCCTGCACACATTGTTTAAATGATGTATGCAACAAGAATAACACAATGATTTTGTGTATTATTAGTTAAAATAGATTTAGTGTTTGACTGTAATTGTAACCGAGATGAACATCTGACTACATTTTGACACTAATTTACACATAAGCGCGTATGATTTTCTTGCCTCTTTATACTGAGTACGTGTTCACTGGGTGTCTTCTGTTTCCCTCCAGGTGACTCTATTTTCAAGGTGCACTTTTTCACTCCCAACTTTTCCCCCCCGGGAGCTGTTGGATGCTATGACACTAAGGTTTGTCTTTGTCATGGAGAACACGTGACGCACCACACCCCACCTCTGGTGTACGACCTCTTTCATGATCCATCAGAGTCTCGCCCATTGACCCCTGATACGGAGCCGCGATTCGCCGAAATACTTGAGCAGACTGCCAAAGCTGTAGAGAGACATAAAAGCACCCTCACAAATGAACAGGCATCTGATGACGCTCATTCACACTCCAGCACAGCTGCTCAGGGCGTTGAAAGCCAGATGACTTGGAGCAAGATTCTGTGGAGACCCTGGCTTCAGCCCTGCTGTGGGACGTTTCCATTCTGTGGGTGCAAAGAGGACACAGCACAATTATAGACAAAAAAAATCCTCCAGTAAAAAGAGCTTTTTATACAACAGTATTCCTGTCTAAGTTAAATTACAATGCCTGTCCAAAAAAAAGTGGCTACCTGGAATTATCACTACATTATTACTGCTGAGTCAAACAGCAAAAGGTTCAACATCTGCTTTCTGCTGCCTCTACATTCTGTTGTTTACATTTATCATTGAAAAAGTGTCTCTTGGTGCTCTTGTTTTGTACTGGAAAAACATCCTGCCGTGCTTGTCATACATGGTGCAATAATAAAGTAATTTAAGCAAAAATCTTCATTTCTCTCATTAAAACTCAGTTCAGCTCTATTTAGACATGACTCACATCTCAAGAAACTTCACAGTCAGATCAAGACCTTATGCAATGATTCCTTTTCCGCAACAAAGATGCCACGAAACCTTCAGCAGAATCAGGCTCAGGGATTGACCTGTTGGGGTGAGGGGAATGGGGAAAGCTAAAGAGGATAGATTGTTGTTTCCACCTGAGCTCTCAATGGTCTTCAGCTTGTCTTTTTGTTAATATGCCTGCTTTCAGACTTACAATAAGGGTTTTAGAGCTACTTAAATGCTTTCTTTGTCTTTATCCTTTGTCATTTCAGTTCAGTACAGCTGATCGTAGATGCCAGAGTCCTCAATGAGGTAGTTCAGGCCGTGCACCATTAGGGGGCAAAGTTAGACTGTGTTTGGGTTGATGGTAAGTTGTAGTTAAGCTTTGAAAGAGATGAGAAAGGGGTGAGAATAAGATTATAGGTCTGTCACTGTGAGCTGTGTAGTTTTAATTATCAGTCATATGCATATTTTAATTTGCTCAGTAAGTGTTGGGTACACAAATGCAAAAGCATTATAGAACGTACATCGCATTTAGGTATTGTTACACAGCATGACATGTTTTACCCCTAGTTACCTCCCAGTTCCCATTGTTACTATTTTTGACATTTTCCTTGTGTTTTCTTCTCCTCATCAGTCCTTCTCCATCTTCTTCGCGTCTTCCTTCCGCCCCTCCCCTCCTCAATTATCCTCCGAAATACTCACCTCAGACTTCTTTCTTCCCTTCCCATTCCACTGTGTAATTTGGGTGACATAATAACACAATTTGATCTTGCAAACTGATTTCTTTTCGTTCCACTTACACCCCTTCACGAAGATCAAGAGCCTAACTGCTGAACTGCACAGCTCAAGGACGCCAGGGATGCCAGGGTGGAGGGTTGACCTAGTTTGACACCCTGTGGCTTGACAGATCCTCAGCAATAAAAGACTTTAAAGACTGTGTGAACTTCTCCATCATCAGTGTCATCACCATTCATTATCATCATCAACACTGTCTCCCTGCAGCAGTGGCTGACTGTCAAAACATCAAAGTTTGCTACAGCAGCAGCCCATAATTGCTCTCCCTCCTTTCCCTCCTCTCTGTTTCCTCTTCCTTCATCTCCTCCTCCTCCTTGTTTTTTGTCCTTCCATTTTTTGCTCCTCCTCTCCCTCCAGAAATTGCACCAGCATCTGTAAGTGAGGAGTGAAATTTCATCATCATCATCACTGTAATCGCTGCCATCACGGTCGTAGTATTTACTTCTCTCCCTCCAGCAGAGACCCGTACATCAAACATTCCGCAAGTTCATTACAGTAGCCAGTCCATTATGTGTCTAACAGTAAATCATGCAGTCGACCATACATAACGACATCTGGCTGTACATCAGAGTTAATGATGGCTGGTGGGATAGAATGGTACTGGCTGTACATCATGACACACACACATATATGCAACCATGTGCACACGTAACCACATGAAAACATGAGTGTGTGCACAGGCCTAAATGCACACACACATGTTCACCCACTCACATGGGCATAGTATATCATGCTGTTTTGAACACATCAGTGGCTTTCTGTAAAGGTCAGTGTTTCAAGGGATGCCATAAAGCATTTTTATAACCCTCTGTTTGACACATCAACACACATACAGCTTGAAAAGATAAAAATGCACGGCAGCTTAAACACACACCAACTAGCTCTCCTGTGTCACAAATACTAATAGCTATGGGGATGTTGTTTCATTGTTGCTTTTTTCCTTCTTTTGATATATGGGAGGGATTCTGTCCATAGTTTGAATGATGCTAAGAATAGGGGTTGTTAGAGACCCAAGAACCTTTGTCAAATCAACTTTGTCTACCAGCTGTGTCGGGATGTCTTAGTTGGGGAAAATATGTTTTCCATCTTGGCAGTTAGTTTCAATTACCATTTAAATTCAATGACGATGTCAAGCCTAGGAGATGTTTGTTGTGTTTAACATCTGAAAAATATTCAGACACTGATCATTTAAATGTCAAATACACACACTCAATCGATCAAATTGTGAACTCTTTTAGAGGAAAAGCAAGAGAACATTCGGTCTGCCGTCTGTCCAGTATCTTTTCCATCCCTCTGCTCAGATTTCTTCATCTCAACTGCTGCCTCATTTTTGCAGCCTACGCTTCTACCATCTGTACACCACATCAACAATAAGCTGATTAAGGATTAGTCAGGAAAAAGTAAATGCATTTTAAAATATCATAAAGCAAATGAGTCAAATTGGCTTATCTTTTCTAGTTGACTCCATGTGGATATGTACTTTTAATTTAGAATTCTCATAGCATGGTGCAATTTGACTTAAGCAGAGTTCGATTGCTCTAGCATTAGAAAGTTAAAACTTCCAAGGAACTTGTGCTTTTGTGTAGTTTGAGATATGGTTAAGTTGCTGTGTGTCTGTAATACATTATAAATCAAGTTGTGGTTATTTCACTCACAAATTAGTCAAAACAACAGTAACCATGACAAAGGTTAATAATGAATTAGTTCCTTCATCTATGTACTCTGATTAAAAATGCCTGAAAAACAGCTGAGTGTAAGTTCTCAATGTTAGATGAATAACAAACTCTTCAAAGTCTGTCAGTCTGTCTGTAACCATTGTCCGTGTCACTAGTTGATTCAGCTTAATGCCTGAAGTTTATTGCACTTGCTTTCTCAAGTTCAGTTCTTTTAACGCAGCTAGTTTTCTATTTTTTACAACTCATCAGATGACTTTGATTCTCTCATGTCTAGAAATTAAAGAAATATTTTTGCTTTAAGCATATGCCTGAAGCTGTGTGGTGATTAGCCTAGCTTAGGCTGCAGACAGGAGGCAGGAGTAAACATATGCACACATGGTTCTGTCCAAAAATCGCAAATATTGCACCAACATTTTACCATGTGACACATACACAAAACATACAGCTTTTTTGTCATCACAGTGAGGTTGTAAGGTTTGACAACAGTAGAATGGGTCATAGAGTGGCACAGGTATACTGAACTTTAAACGTTGCAACCATCATCCTGCAACTTAAGCAATGACCCAAGACGCTTCACAGAAAGCCAGTAGGTAGGTGGATAAGCTATTGTTTGTCAAGCAATAGACAAGTAACAGCATGTCACTCACCCTCACACCAGTAGAGAAAACACATGCTAATTAGTGAGCTTTGGAGAGAGCAACCCACTCATTACTGAGATATTTTGACCACATGTGTTTTCAAATGGTGAAGTCTATCCTTTCAAACTGACCCAAACAACCATCTCCAGATCACGGCCTGTGCCACCTCATGTGTGAATAGATTCACAAGCGAGACCAACAAACACAGTATGCGTTTGTAACTGTGGGAAGGAAAGAAAAGTCTCATCTATTTATATATATAAAAATGGGGGCAGAGTTTCTGTGGCCAGTAAGTAGCCATATTACTGCTCTGTTTGGCTGAGGTTTTCTTTAAACCACAATTGACCTCTGTGGTGAAGCCGTCACATAGCATTAAAGTCTACAGTTCATGCCTAACATAGTGTGTACTCTTTGCCCTTTTACCTTAGTTTGAGCCTTTAAGTATTTCCTTACAATTAAGGCTAATACAGCGTGCTGTTTGTTGAAAGGCCTGGGGCTGCATGACTAGGGAGTTAAATAAACACACACAGCAAAAATAAAAAACAAAAGTAGATACATTAACAAGAACGCAGCGGAGAAGTCAAACTTTCATAGACACAAAGTTTCCTCAGAATGAATTCCACTAACATCCGTCCACTACAACAAAAACCTTTTTTGAGTCCCAGAAGAAGACCAATAGTCCTGTTCCATCAGTCAATCTTATCTGTTTCTTTTCTGGTTATTCTATCTACTTATCTCTGAAAAACAGGAAACAGCAGAAAATCTCTGTGGTTAGTCGGCTGCCTGCTGGTCTGTTCTGTTTCGTTCAGATGCGGTCTCATTTGCGACAGTAGATGGCTGTGGCAAAGCAGCAATTACACACTATTACAACACTGTTACATGAGGAAGCACAAGAAACATGTGTGATGGAAAGAGACAGAAAAAGTCTGGCTTGTCAATGACTGTGGATTTTAGAGGGCAGGACAGAGGCGTTCATGCTGCTGTTAATGCCGACTGGATTTGTGTGGGCATGCAATATATGTGACACTATGTGTAATGACGCAGTACAGAAAGGATGACAGTATATTTGCATGCAGCGCTGTATGTTTGTTTATACCCTAAATGTCTGTGCAGCTGAGGCAGATTTTTGTGCATGTCCGTATTATACATAGATTATATTTGTGTGCGTTTTCAGCAGCACTGGGCCGAATTATTACCATGTGAGATATGCTCCAGGGGATGAAATGTTGTCTCTGCTGGGGAACTACAAACACACACACCAGTGCGCGCACTAACACACAAACTCCAACTGACTCTCAGCTTTACTCAATCTCTGCATGTCTGTACCCTGTCCTTGTATCTAAATGCAGATCTCACTCTGATCCTGTGGGGGAGTGGTGCTGCGCCAGATCATATTAGGTTTTTATGTATGCATGTGTTTAGTATGGTACAGTGCCCGTGGTTTAAGTATGTGTCATGTTGTGTGCCATATGGTCAAAATTACTTCTCAAAGGGGATAAGGCCGCAGGCAGGGAGCAGGGCATTTGGAGAGGCATGTCTCTCTCTCTCTCTCTCGCGCGCGCACGCACGCACGCACGCACGCACGCACGCACGCACGCACGCACGCACGCACGCACGCACACACACACACACACACATACTGTTTTTCTATCATTGTGGGGACATACCATTGACTCCCATTCATATCTAACCCCCTAACCCTAACCCTAACCTTAACCCAGACCAAAACAATGCCTAACCCTAAAGAAACGTTTTTGCACTTTTACTTTTTTCAGTAACAACAGCATGGCCAAGAAAACACTGTTTAAACTTGTGGGGACCGAAATGAGGTCCCCACAAGTGACATTGTTTTCGGTTTTCCTACAGTTGTGGAGACATTTGGTCCCCACAAGTATAGCCAGCACCTGAGCACACACACACACACTCACTCACACACATACACTCTTGTGCACACATAATTAAAATACAAAGCTTGCACAGCATGCACAAGCACCCATACTGGTCACACATTTTCTCACGAATGTGGATCCTGCATAGCAACAATCACAAACCAGCCCCGCAAGGTTTAACATTCAGCTCCTTTTTGGTGTTTGGGGTAGATTGGGTTTGATGAGGGTATATCTCAATAACCAGGCAAATGGGACAATTGCAGCCTCTCACATGTACATACACACACTCTCTACTTAACCTCTCTTCCTGTCTTTATGCCTCTTAAACTGACAGGATTTGGCTCCAGTGCTCTCATCTGTTTTCCAGTTTAACACTCCACAGCAACAGTTCTGTGGCTTTTTTGTTGCCGAGGCACACTTTGACTCAGTGGCGACAAAAACTGCAGTGAAATGCGAAATTATTTCCAGTTAACAGGACTTGTCGGAGCACCATGTGTAATTTTACAGAATTACAGGTTTTCAAAGAGCGGCCTGCTCTCACATCTGACACCTCGGTATAAAAACGCACAAACGCACACAGGTCGCGTCAGTGTGTCTCAACACCCGCTGCAGATGTCACAGTGGTGTCAGTCAGGCTCGCTGAAAATTACATGTATGGCCTGCATATGTTCACCCATCATGTGGGATGCAACAGTATTTTTTGGGGGGGTTGTATTTTATTGTCCTGGACTCCATTTGTTGAGGCAGTTCATTCAGTTTAGCCTGACGCAAATTAGGTTAAAAAATACCACATGGTTGGTGAAGTTGAAGATCTCGGAGTGTGATCATATTGTAACCTTTAAGCACTTGAGGCACATGTTTGGATGTTAAAAAAAATGCATATTTTTCTTTTTTCACTGACTAGCATTGACCAGAAATAATCTTTTCTTTGTTTTCTACGATGGATGGAAATAAAATCCATGTGGCTCCTCTGTGTTTCAACAGCCACGGATTCAGCCGCGTTGGAAAGAATGTAGAATGATATTACTGACCGACTACACTACCTGAGGCTCTCCACTTGAGTAAATGTGTGACACTAATTATTATTTAAGGATGTGAGTTAACAGTTAAGGCACACAGACTCACTAGTGAAGGAGGAGAGAATAAATTTAAATGGCTGAAATTGAACTAAGAGGAGAGAGTGGAAGTAGCTGAAGGAAAGAAAAATGCAGAAAAGATTACCATTTCAAAGTAATCTAATATTAGAATCTTTTAGATATCATATTTACATATAAAATACATATATTATGCTATTACACCATCAAGTGGAACTGGAGTCAACATATGGGCAGCAAAAAAAAGAAAAAAAAATACCATATAGCAATATTTGACTATTACATTCAGAAGGTTAGAAAATTTTATCTCAATAAAATGTAAATTCAACCAAAAACAGTTTGAAACATTCATAACCTCAATGACCTGATATTCCATCTATAACTCATCATGACAGGGTCGAGGCTGTGGAAGAGCAGAGGCAATAGGAAGCAGAGCAGGAATGAATAATGGAAAAACGGTGCTCTGGTCAGAGAAGGAGGGATGGCTGATGTGTGATGAAATGAATGATAGTGGGAACAGAGGACAAAGAATGGAGGAATAGCAATACGAGAAGTGCTTGAGGTGTGACCAACAAGATACAGACTGGCTGATGACAAATTGAACAAAAACTGTCTTTTTTTTACAGGAGGACTGAAGGAGAGAATAACAGCAGGAGGGAGGAGGAGAGAGCAGAAATATTCTTAGAGAATGCAGCCTTTGTCATATGACAGTACAAAAGAGAGATTGACAAAGAGTTAGAGAAAAAAAAACAGTCATACTGTAATGATTTGTTTAAAAATTTAGAGGAGACAAGGTCAGGGGGGGGGGGGGGGGGGCACCAAAAACTTGAAAGGAAAAATGAAAGCTGCAACCGACCTCTCGCTTTTTACAAAGTATCTTTTCTGTTTATTTGGGGTTTTTTTTGGCTCTTTAACCCAATAGAAAAGCTGTATATGACCTTTTCATTTTGGACTGTTAACATTCAAATTATGATGGACTTGTTTCCTTGTTTATGTGAATTACAGCATCATCAGCTGCAGCATCTGCCTGTTATGTAAAACTGGTAAGCTCAACGACATTATCCTGAGGGCAGTTAAGTGACAAATATTGTGCAAGAACAGCAATATATACGACCCTGTCAATTTCCACTTCTAAGAATGTTTACTGACAATGATCACACCTAAAATAAGAAATAATATTGTGTACTTTTAGCAACTAGTTCTCAGCTGTATAGCAGAAACATCATATGGTTCTGTATACTAATCAGTCTAAATCAAAATGAGTACTACCCAATAGACAGTGAACAACAGCAATCTGTACCTTTGATCTGTGGTAAAATAATCTTAAATGATATGTGCAGTAATATCAATTTTAAAATACAATAAAATACAGTAAGTAGCACTCTATACATTTAATAGTAAACCTGAGAACAATAATAAACAGCAACAATTCTCCATATTCTTAAATCAGATGTTCTTGTGTTGCAGGTCCACGGTCCAGACGTGGCCATCGAACAGGCCGGGGGGGGGGGGGGGGGGGGGGGGGGGGGCTCTGGCCTCCTTCTGGGGGCGACCAGGTCTGGGAGCTGTTTCCACAGAAATCCAACCATGTTTGAATTCACGATGCCAGTGTTTTACAAGGTCATATGATGGGGCATCATCACCATAAGTTTCTTTCATTTCATCAAAAGTCTTCTGTGGTGTGCGTCCTTTCAAATACAAAAACTGGATAACTGTGCGACACTCGACAGGCTCAATTTCACACCTGACTCAGTTCAAAGATGCATAAATCAGAAACCACAATTAGCGTACAGCTGTAATTTGCTACATAACCCGTAGAGATACAAATCATTGCACTTGCAAAATTTCAGCTGGATCAGACAACTGGAAGTGGGTCAGGGGCATTACTTATTGAAGGCCCCTCGTACTATGGCGTTTTTTTTGGACAAAATTCATGATGATTTTTTTTCAAAGAAAACTGCTCTATAGTGTTTTTCACACACTACATTACATTATTTCATCATATGGCATGTTTTTATGATATGTTGAAAAAAATCACATTTTTTTCGACATAGTATACTATGGCGCTTTTTTTTGGCCGAAATTCATGATGATTTTTTTCAAAGAAAACTGCTCTATAGTGTTTTTCATGGCCAACTTTATATTGTTTCATCATATGGCATGTTTTTATGATATGTTGAAAAAAATCACATTTTTTTCGACATAGTATACTATGGCGCTTTTTTTTGGCCGAAATTCATGATGATTTTTTTCAAAGAAAACTGCTCTATAGTGTTTTCATGGCCAACTTTATATTGTTTCATCATATGGCATGTTTTTATGATATGTTGAAAAAAATCACATTTTTTTCGACATAGTATACTATGGCGTTTTTTGGCCGAAATTCATGACGATTTTTTTTCCAAAGAAAACTGCTCTATAATGTTTTTCATGGCTTACTTTATATTGTTTCATCATATGGCATGTTTTTATGATATGTTGAAAAAAATCACATTTTTTTCGACATAGTATACTATGGCGGTTTTTTTTGGCCGAAATTCATGACGATTTTTTTTTCAAAGAAAACTGCTCTATAATGTTTTTCATGGCTTACTTTATATTGTTTCATCATATGGCATGTTTTTATGATATGTTGAAAAAAATCACATTTTTTTCGACATAGTATACTATGGCGTTTTTTTTGGCCGAAATTCATGATGATTTTTTTTCAAAGAAAACTGCTCTATAGTGTTTTTCATGGCCAACTTTACATTGTTTCATCATATGGCATGTTTTTACGACATGTTGAAAAAAAATCGCATTCTTTTTCAGCATAGTATACTATGCCGTTTTTTTGGACGAAATTCATGATGACTTTTTTTTTCTTTCAAAGAAAACTGCTCTATAGTGTTTTTCATTCAAGTACCCCCCAACCAAGGCAAAGCATTTTTGACTGACAAAACAAGACACACATAAAATACAGCACTATGTCATCAGTTTATGATATATTAAATTTTATATCAATGCAAAAAAAAATGCTAATTTGTAGTGGTCTTTCTTTATCTACTTGGAGAAAAAGAACTAAAAACTTGTTGAAAATAAATAATTGATTCAGCTGTAAATAAAGATTTCTACACAGAAAGAATAATAAGCGTAAAGTGTCCTCTTATACAAGTGGACAAAATTATTGGTACCCCTCGGTTAATGAAAGAAAAACTCACAATGGTCACAGAAATAATTTGAATCTGACAAAATTTAAAAAAAAAAGAAAAAGAAAAAACTCTATGAAAATTAACCAGTGAAAATCAGACATTGCTTTTGAACTGTGGTTCAACAGAATTTAAAAAAATAAACTCTTTCGTCTAAACTCTTCCATAAACTGGGTTCATAGTAATAAAATGGAATGGCCTACTTGATATGAAATTCAGTTTATGAACTTTCATTCGTATTTTGTTGAAGAATTATTGAATAAATATATTTTATAAAGGATTTTTGAATTGTTGCTGGGGTTTTTAAAGCTCACGTACCCCCTAGCATACCTTCAAGTACCCCCAGGGGTACTCGTACCCCTATTTGAGAACCGCAGACCTAAAGCACGCTGTGGGTGAAATGGAAAGTTCAGTCTCCACATCACCCACGACATCGTCACACTCCAAAGCAGAGAACCTGTCTGCTGAACTTTTAAAAGTGGACTATAAAGGTGAAGAATGTGAGCAGCGGAACAGATATGATCAGAAAGAAGCCATTTTCTTTTTCTTTTCTTTCTGGTTGACTTGATGCTGTCATATGCAGATGTTGGAGCTGACTCTGATCTTTCAGGATAAAAAGCTGCTTTTCCTTCATAGACTTTTCAGGAAATTATTCTCTCAGGTTTTCTCTGCTATTTATATTTTTATTTTCTGTGATTATGTCATTATTGTAAAATAAAGATGGAGGCATAAAGACTCATTTAGTTATTTTATTCCTGAAATCTTTGATGTAGCAGAACTAAACTTCCATTTTCCTTCTTGTACTTCTGATACTAGAACTAAACGTGTCTTCAGCATGGATCATCTGGTTTCAATGAATCAGCAGCAACATCACAACAAAAAATTAGACAATTTTCAACAAATTCATGAAACTGATGTCATTTAAAACTATCAGAGTCTGTTTTAGTGTCAAATTAAAGCTGATTACTGACAACTAGAACATTAACGTTACTGTTTTAATCACATTTAAGTTTCCTGAACCTTACATTAACGTCCACCAGCCACAGTTTTATGAATTTAAAGACAGGAACACACTTCAGCTGCTGACAGGAAACAACACAAACATTGTTGGCTTGATGCTACATTTAGCTGCTAATCAGGACTGGTCAGCTAGCTCAGTTAGCATTGCTAATTCACATTAAAATTAATATTCACTGGATGCTAACTCTCTTCTCTGGTCAACACACACAAATAAACTCCACCAACTCCTGGGGTTCACTGCTCACATTATATCTGACTCTGAAGTTGAATATAAAGTTTATTAAAGCCGGCACCGATCAGTAAATTATCATTTATTACTGACCAGCTGTCGGAGTCCTTCAGTGTCTGTTGGTCCTCCCCGTTCCCCCATGGAAGATCCGCCACTGGACGGGGTATGAGAGAAAGAAAATAATTGTGAGATGTTGACCAAAATCTTAAGGGGTCTTATTCTCATAGAAGAGGGAAAAGGCCCAAGTAAAAATGTGCCACAGTTGCAGGGAGAAGATGATGCTTTGTGTCTGGTGTGTTAGAGGTATGAATGAGAAAAGAGAGATCTCACGCTATCCAGTGCAGCAAAAAGTATATGGAAATCCCTCATCCATATACATCTGTCTAGCATTAGAAAGCAGCATTACATTATTTAGATACCGCATTGTGTT
Organism: Acanthochromis polyacanthus; assembly: GCF_021347895.1. NCBI lineage: Eukaryota > Metazoa > Chordata > Actinopteri > Pomacentridae > Acanthochromis > Acanthochromis polyacanthus. Next base: position 28,739,218 of record NC_067126.1, read on the forward strand.
TTACATTTAATCCTACTGCGTAGAGGCAGCAGCTAAGAGGCAACACAATTTTTCTTTTTGGTTCTTGAAGACATTTTATCTCTCATCCAAGATGATTCTGTTCTGACTAACTGATGGGGAATCCCACATAAGTATCTTCACTCCCAAATCTAACAGCTAATGGCCCGTTAATGACAGACTCACATGCCTTGAGGTGTTAATGATTGTGAAACTGCCAGGTCAGGGATGACTCGCGATGTTAATGATGGTCAAACTTTCTGGGGATGTAGCTAAAGACTGCATTATAAGTATCTGATAAATGGGATCATAAACCCTCTCCCTGTTTTGAGATGGCTGTTTCAAGTTAACATTGATAGCTTTCTTCACTTCACTCTTAAACTGTCTTCTCAGTCCAGAATCAGAACTTTGCTGACCCTTTTCTTCAGATGAGAGCTACCCAGTATTTAGAACTGTTACAAATACCAACCCTCAGTAGCTGCAATATGAACATGGCATACATTTATATTATGCTTCTACATGCCACTAACTTTGTCTCTTCGCTCTCTCATAGTTAGCCTTTTGTCCTCTTTGCACTTATCGCTGGATCTCTCGGTTCTCCATCTGCTATCCCGTTCTCTCTCCCCTTCTCCCTCACCCCAATCGGGTGAACCAAATACCACCTTCCCTAAGCCTGGTTCTGCTGGAGGTTTTCCGTTCCTTGTAAGCTGGAGTTTTTTCCCTCACTGTCACCAAGCTTGCTCAGAGAAAATCCGAAGAAAACTGGATTTATTGGGTATCTGTTGAAAGGTCGTACATATGTTGTGAATTGATACAATATAAATAAAGCTCAATTTAATTAATATGAATTTAACTGATCTGAATAACAATGCATATAATACATTGTTCTTAAAATAGATCATTCTGCACAATAAGAGCTAAATGCTTTTTATATTTTGAGTTCATTTTGACTCAAATACTTTTATTTACCTGGAATTTTACCACTATTGGCATTTCAGTAAAACACCAGAGAACTTGTTCCATTACTAGCTCACGATAAGCCTTATGTTGGACAATGTGACAACTGTGCTACAGTAATATTTTAGACATAGTGCATAATACTAAAAATCTGTGGTAACAGTTTTAGGACTACGCTTGTCAACATAACATTGCCGCTGTGCGCCAAGTGAGATCTATAAAGTAATATTTCTTCTTTTTTTTCTGTGGAACAAGCCGCTTGCAAAGACCCTCAACTTTACTGAAGACCTATTGGAAATAAATGGAGCACCATCTCGCATCTTTAGTTCAATACCAGCCCCTGAGCTGCGGCAGCTTTTATATCGGCCTTTGGTTAAAATGAGCACACATACTTCTGACCATGCAGATGTGTGGGTGATCGTGTCTCGGGCAAAAAAAACAAACACGGTCAGAGAATAGGGATCGCCGCTTGCAAAGATATATGTCATCTTGAAGGAGAAAGAGAGATGACATCACAGATCGAAGGAGTAAGGAGGAGAGGCGGCTTTCTTGAGAGATGGCTGAAGAGTAATAGAAGTATTTGTCATTGCTGGAGAGATACGAAGAGGAGAGTAAGATGAACCGAGGGATGAGAGAGAGAGAGAGAGAGAGAGAGAGAGAGAGAGAGAGAGAGACGGAGCGAAGGACTGAGGAGAAGGGACACGAAGAGAGATGGAGGGAGGTTCAGAGGGCATAATAATGACAAAATGACAAGAGGATGATCGAAGCATGGGTCATGTTTACCCACAGGAGAAGGAGAGTGAGAGAGATGGTGAAGAGTCTGGAGGCGCAGAGGCGACAGCAGACTGAAGGGTCACTCTGTTTACGGGGAGAAGGAGAGATTGAGGGATATTGATGTGAGGACGGAGGAGAGAGATGAAGAGAGACAGCTCGGGATGGAGAGAGGGCCTCTGGCTCTGAAAAGAGAAGGGGGTGATGAAGCAGAGGAATGAGAGCCTGAGAGGGGGAAAGCAGTCACCGAGGGAAGAGATGAAGGGAGGGGGGAAAAGAATGGTTGAAAGGAAAAGAGAAAGAGAGAGAGAGCGAAATCCACTGAGAATATGGAGTCCACTGCACAAAGGCGGCTCTCTGATGTTTTGGAAAGATGCAGAAAAACATGAGGGCTTCAGTCTGCAGAAAACATACTTTTTTTTTGTTTGTTTTTTTAACAAATCCAGATGAGGGTGTCTACAGGGAGGGAAAGAAAATGAAAGAGTGATTTATCTGTGTAGGAAGGGAGAAGTACAGACAGCAGAAAAGAGGTGGTTGAAAAGCTAGTGGAAGTTCTGCCCTGTGTGAGATAGACAGAGATGAAGACATTTTCTTTAAAAATTCTGTCAGAACTGAGTCTTGACTGTAAATTGGGAGAAGACTAAGATAGGGTGTCCTAGAAAAACCTTAAATGTTAACCAAAACCACAAGATTGGATTTTTAGATTAAACAAACACATAATTACCTACCTGTAACGATCTGAAAGTGTCTAAAAATATTCAAAACCCTATTTTTATTGAATGGTATATGGCACCCAAAGAAATCTAGACAATAAATGAGTGAATTAGCTTCCTTAGAGAAGCCGAACAAAACAAAGGATGCAATGTAAATTTCACTAAAAAGGACACTAAAAACATTCTACTACATTAACACTTTAAACCCCCAAACTGGCTGGTAGGTGCTAAAGACATGCTTTCTCAAAAAAAAAAAAAAGAAAGAAAAACGCCATCCAAAGTAAGACTATTTGTCAGAGCCAGAAACTTTCACTGCGGAAAAAAAAAAATCACCAGATTTTGTACTATTCGCACCAAATCCTGCAAAAACAAAACAAAAACAAAAAAATCTGAGTTTCTCAGCACAACCAAGAAATCATGACTGACGCAGATGTGACCAACAGTCAGGTGACAACAACTCAGAGACTTTTGAGGTGAACTGCAGGCTGTGTTTACACAGTACAGAGACGAGACGACATGAGAGTTTGAGAGGAAAATACAACGCGCTTCATCAGTAAGATCTGTGCAGCAACGCTGAAAACTAGTTGAGGAAAAAGTTGTCAGCAAGTTCATAAAAGATTTGTATGTTGAGGATAGTGAAATATCGTTCTTGAGTTGATGTGCAGACTCTTAAATGTCTTTAGTTTGCATGAGTTGTAAAAACGTAAACTGTAAATAACCATAGCATGTAGAGCCACCATTTTCTTCCTCAGTGTTATTAAAACACGTGGACACCTGGAAAATCGTTGTATATGTTAATTCCAGGTAGCTTTACATTTTTGTAAAGTAATTAATCCAAAAAAAAAAAATCAACTTAAACTTTTCTTGTTTGTTTTTTTTTATTTCTGGCATCACAGTCTTTGCTATAAAGCACAAAAAGCCTTTTTGAGTTCAATTATTTCTAGTTATGGTTGTGCTATTTCCATAGAGGTGCCTGACTTTATACTACAGTGAAAAAAACACATTTAGAAACTGCACAGAGTTAAGAAAGTTAAAGCCAGTGATCCAGTTCCAGCCCTGTGATATTAAAACGAGAAGCTTAAGTCCCATCGACCAGTCAGTCATGAGGATCAGCTCACAGCTCGTATTCAAATCTGGATTAACCAAATTATGGCCAAAAAGAGAGAGAAGTACATTAATCACTGCATCACTCTACCTATTAGCAGCCAAAGACCAAGAGGGATGTTACACACTAGCTTTTGAGATTGGACACATAAAGCAAAATCAAGAATTCTGACAGAAAGTGTAGTTCTGCAGATTAGAAGATGCAAATATGGAGCACCACCATCTGCAACACTGCAGCCTCTATGGAGACACGCTTCACCAAAATAAAATACCAGAATACAACTAAATCCTTACGTAACATGACTATAGAAGCAGCAAACTAGATCACTGCTGGGCCCCTGTGATTTTTATTTATTCAGTGTTTTTGTGAGGTTCTGCCATTAGCGTCACATTAAGTTGTTTGACGAAAACCTCATATGTATCATTTCATTTTTTTTTTAAATTAGTTATCAGTGTGCACAGTCCACTACAGGCTTTTGCAACACCGCATTTAATTTAGTCAAATAAAGCAAAGAGACTCGTTATCTGAAGAGAGCGTGTGTGATGACCTGAGCGAGAAACAGATGAGTGAGGGACACGGCGTCGGAGAAACTGCTGAGTCACTCCAATGGGAGGAAATGGTAATGAGGGAGGGTGAGAGGAGGAGATGAAGGGGATGACGGGCGAGGAAGGGAAAATGCAGAAGCAAGAGAAGAAAAAAGGGCATGAAAAGATGCAGGGCGGGAGGAATGAAGAAAAACGAGAAGAATGGAGTGATGAGGGCAGTGGCAGGGATGAGGTCATGTTTTTGCTACCATTAAACAGAGTATGTAGGTCATGCCTCTTTATCGCTCCTCGGATGATTTGGGGTGAAGCATACCTGTTTCTTACATTGAAAAGCACCTCTAGTGAGTGTGCTTGGTGTGTTTTGTGGTGTTACAGCAAATCTTAAAGGTTAAACAACAAAATGGGTTGTTCTGGTTGTCATTTCCTCTTTCAGTGACTCATTTGATCCAACATTTTACAGTCTGGTGCCCAACTGGACAACATTCTTTGACATACACACAAACATTGGTTAAGGTTAAAGGATAAAACTGATGTAATATTTTTTTTAGTCCCAGTAAATCACATTAAAATACCAGAAACAGCATTGCTTTAGTCTGTCCTTGGCTTCCCTACTTTGTCTGCTGCACTCTGCTTAAAGCTTGTATTTTTTTAAAAAATGGGTCACAGTTTTATTATCCTTCATTTGAAAAGATTCAGTTATTATTGGCTGGGTAGTTTTATCAGATGGTACCCAAACAGGAGTAAACTAGTTAAGTGCAAACTCAGAATGGAGTATAGTTGTCCTGTTTAATGAAGGAACATATCATTTGGTGCAATGCTGTGACCCCTGATTTATTTGATATCGTATTTTGATCTGAGCAGTAGTGCTTGAAATAAGCTATATTAGTGTTCTGCAACAGATTTAATATTTTTTATGGGTTCTGACGAAAATAATACAGAACATCCAGCCTTATCGTCTATTAAAGCTTATGGTCACTGGTTAAAAGAAAGCATGCATGTTGAGGAAAGACTGTGGTTATTCGCAGCATCGTGTTTTTTCCCCCCTCACCCACACACCACCGCCTTTTCACATCTTTCACAATCACCATTGTTTTTGTGCTCTTACTGGATTGATCAGTGAACTGTGATTTTTTTTCCCAGCTGAAAGAAATCATTTAAAACCAAAGACAAAAAAAAATGGCTATGTGTTGCAGAATAGAGACAGTTTGTGAGAGAGTGTGCATGTGGATAGTGAAGATAAAATAAAAGACAGTGAAAGAAAATGCATTTCAAAGAGCTGCTACAGAGAGGCTACGTAGAAAAACAACTCTGGACTTGGCGTAGAGTTCCTTGTAAATGAGTTTAACAGCAACAAGCTTCAGTGAGCAACTGTAAAGGAAGGACCTTTAGATTCACTGTCCTTTTAGATGTTGCTTAACAAAGAAACACTTCAATGATACCAATGAGTTTCCTTGGACTGGTATCACTCATGCAGTAGCCTTACTTCAGTGCATCCCTCAGTTCTTTATCTGTCAACATGTGCCAACAAATATAGTCAAGCCAAAACTTAACATTCATTTCCAACTTCACACTTAACTCAAACCCCATTCTCATGAGGACAAGTCTTGTGTTGAATCCACCGCATCCTTCTCCCACTGCAGGCTTTGCTGATTCACTCGCCTGATTTGGGATAAAAGACCTGTGTTTGACCAAAGTTTCATGTCATATGCTGCATTTTCTAAACCTGAAGTGGAGCCAAGAGGTGGCGCAGAAGTCTAGATTCCTCTCAGATCACTTGAATTACAATCTACTGAAAGGTTATTATGGAATTTTAGCCCAGTGACGCCAACAAAACACTGCCTATCCCAGCTTTAACTGACCTCACCCATGTTGAAGTTGTAGTTGTGGTACCCTTAATCTTCCTATAGCTGTGTGACAATGACAGCAGCACGGAGAAATTTCAAACCCACTTGGTGGATGAGAAACAGGGTGGTGTCACTGTGGTCTGTCATCATCGTTCATACCGGCTTAACTTCATCAGGGTGGTGCTCGCTCATTTGGTTGTTGTCATGGTGATTAGTGGATGCTCTGACAAGGAGAAAACAACAGTCAGCACTAAGCATACCACAAAATACTATTATTTCCACAATCATTCACTGACACTGAAAAACCTCAACCTCGCTAATGGTCTGGGGGAAAAAAGACAAGACACATAGACACAACTGTGATTAAAAAATGCCTTCCGGTGGCTTAGCTGGTCGAGCGGGTGACCCATAAACAGGGGCAGCAGCAGTCATGGGTTTGAGTCCAACCCACAGCTGAATGCTACATGCTCTTCCCCCACTCTTCTCCCCATGTTTCCTGTCTCTCTCCACTTTCAAATCATAATAAAGGCTAAAAAAAGCCCACAAAAAGTAACTGGAAAAAAATAGTCTTCATCTTCAAGAGTTAACAATATGCCACGCATATTTACGTCAGGTTAAGTTAGCATGAAATGATATCATCTGTAAGTATAATGAAATATTTTCCTACACACAGGTGTTGGTATATGTTACAAGTAATTTGTGGGTGACTCACACTAGGCAGGGATCTCTCGCTGTGCCGGCTCAAACATTCAGGCATCATGTCACACTTGTGATGGGCCCACAGTCTGACAGTGATGTCAACACAGGTGTTTTAGCCATCGTAAGCTGATTAAAAGCACCTGCTTCACTGCATCAGTGGAACAAAGCCAGAGGAGTTCAGGTTCAACGTTGGATTGTCCTTCATGCTAAACACTTCAATACACGGTAATCTGTTGAGTGTAAACATAATGTATTTTGCATGCAGTGAATGCAGCCTTGCTGGCATAATTTCAGAATTGGATTTCTAAAAGGAAAGGTTAAAAGAGTATGCTCAAGTTCCTCTTTTCGCTTGGTTAAAAATCAGATCCCTAAACTTTTAAATTTCAGCACAGAGCAACTACTAAAAAAAACACAAAAAAAATCTTCTTCTAGGTGTCTTTATTTCAATGAAATCAACTCAGTTTGTCACTCGTATTTTAGCATTACATCAGCAAAAGAAAAAGCTATTCAACATCAAAACAGCCAACGTACAATACGCTCAAAGCACATACAAAGACAAACAAAGCTTCATATCCTTCACTCAGCTGCACCTGATCATAAACACATTGTGAATATTGAAGACAAACTCCTTTAAGAAGAATCCAGATTTGTTCAAACATACAGTGCACCAATCCTTCCTTTGTGCAAGGATGGAATCACAGTTACAGTATAGGGATTAAATGCATGCATTAAATGTATTTGTTCCCTTTTATTCTGCTGACTATCCACTTTCTTTATTTTAGTTCTTCATTTATTCTCTAGTCCCAGTATCACTCTGCTAAAATAATTACACAGTATTCTTATCATCTGAGCGCCCAACCCCACTCACTGGTTCAAGTAAGTATAATGAACAAGCAATAAGTAGTTTTTAATTTTTCACCTGAAATGAATTTACTTTCTGTGCGATGTCCACAATACAGAAGAAGAAGCAACGCCTTTTCTTTTCTGCCAATATTCAGTTGTCATAACAACAGATTGCAAAAACAGGCCAGGGAATATTTTGAAAAATAGATCTCTTTTCTGTTATGTTGCAACCAAGAGGTGTGATATAACAAAAAAAAATCCATCATGCTCTTTCAGTGTCTGCTGATTACAATGACTGTATAACAATATGAACTACATTAACATGCCTCAAATAAAGTCGCTTTTTGCTAATACCAGTTGTAAAATCTGCTTTTTTTTTTTTCTTGTTTCCACTTTTAGGTCAAAGGTCAAGGGATGGATTCTGCATATCCTCCAGATGACAAGGCTACTGTGTCAAAGTCCTAAGGCACCATTATATGTTTTGAATTTTCCCAACTTGAAATGTTTAGGAACACTTGATCCGTACAGCATATTGAAGTCGGCAGCAGCCAGTGAATCTGAATCAATCTGATAAGTAGAGTTGGCAGGCTGACTCCTCTGTTTGTCTGTCTGTCTAAATATGAGGCGCTCGCTTCAGGGGATATTTCCTCTCCTCTCTGCTCCTCTTCCTTTGTCTTTTTTGGGTCCCACTGCTTTCATCCCCTCTCCCATCCCTCTTCCTCTCTCTAAGCGCCTGTCTTGTTTTCGTCCCTCTGCTCATTCGTTAGTCTGTTCAGTGGCCCTTCCTTAAGTCGATTCTTCCTTTTGTTCTATAGTTTCTCTCTGTCTTCCAGCTTTACTCATCTGTCCTTAATCTCTCTTGACTACATGCATGTGATGTTCTGACAGAGAGTATTCTTTACGGGAAAAGGCAACTTTTTATATGATGACCTCCAAAAGCATCTTCAAAGGGCATAACAATCTTATTAGTGGCATAACACACATTTCCTGTTGTTAAGGTTGGGGCACCTTATTTAGTTTAAATTGATGGAAAGGTTTAGCTCATGATTACAGATTGGCAGCAAATCATAATCATGATGTAAATCTTTTTTTGGGACATATGGTTCTTATCAGATTTGCAAGAAATCCTTTGCATTAACATTTTTATTTACAAATCTATGGTTAGGCCTCACACTACACGAAGAGAGAGAGAAATTTTGACGGTCACTTAACACACCCGCTTGCTCCTTATTCATCATCATCATCATCCTTTTGCCCTTTTCCATATTCACATGTTGGACACACACAAACATGTGGCACCGCCGCACATGTCACTCACATTGTACACACATGCATAAATAGCGCAGGCAAACGCAAACACCACCCACCAGTCGTGACTTGAGTCAGAACCCCTCAGGTCTGCTGAAACCTCTCCTGTTAAATCTCTGGTGGCATCGCCTGCACTCAGTGTAACCTACCAAACGCGTGCACACACACACGATTAGTTTCCCTATGCACACAGAGTAGCATGCAGTTATTCAGACGAGCCCACCTACACACACATTCATGCGGGAACAAAAACATACATACACAGCTATGAGTGCAGACACTTTAACATGATAACATCTTTTGATTTTCGCATGATTGTGGGGAACAGTGGAAATTTTAACAGTTTTTTTTATAATTCTAACATTTGAGGCCATGCTACAGTGTAGCTTTATGATATGAAACGGTGTCAGTAACAATAAAATATTGGATGCACTGTCATGCAATTTTGATCCACTGATTCTTCCTTTAGTGCCACATGGTCATATGTATTTTGCAGAAAAAAGTGTAACCGTTGTTAGATTTGCCACAAAACAATCTGCATTCATTTTCTCCTCACATTCCAGATTTCCTCTTGTATTGATTTTGACCTTAACTCCTTAATTTCTTAACTCACCCTTTGGCACCACCAGCAGGTCAAAATTTCAGCTCATCTATTTCCTTTGTTTGTAACCAAATACTTGCAAAACTAAGAATAATCACATCCACCCTACTCTGGGTTTAGTGCCCAATAACAAATACTAGCAGTACGAACGTTGTCATGCTGATGTTAACACTCAGCTCAAAGCACCGCTGTGCCTGACACAGTGTCTGTACATCCTGTGTAGTGAAAGCAGCATGCTGTGTCAGGAGTCATCACAGGATGGATTCCAGCACAATACTGAGTTTTAGTTCACCTGCATTTTGGAAGCCGTCAGAGCCCAACACAGAATCCCTGTAGCTGTGCTCACGAAACAGAAGCAAATATACGTGAAGAATATGATCATGGGAAACAAAAGCTGTCTGTGTAGACAGCTGGAGTGATTAAAATGGGAGCAAATCTGTTCTGTCACACGTCTCCGCGACTGATGACTGAGAAACGCTGCCAAAGAAAAGTCTTAAGCAGATCTCACAGAGCCATTTGCATATAGCTGCAGCCTTGTAGTCCTGAAGCACTCTATGATCAGAGCGAACGTCTTAGCTAAACAGGAGAGAGGTGACGTTCAGGTTTATGATCACCAGGCCTTTCAGCTAAACTCTCGCTAAATATGTACAACAGCTTGAACAGTAGATGACTTGGTTGCCATGGATACACCACTATGTTGTTGGCCAAAGGTCTCAAATTAAACCAAACTTCATGTTCATGCTCTCATAAGATAACATACACACAACACACTTGTCAAAATATACACTATGCAAACACAGATAACCTAAACAAAGACTTGATTATTTGAGAATCCCGACAGCTATTCCTCACGTCACATTGAGCCCCTACATAGTTTCACATGCAGCATTAAGTGGAATCACAAAGGCCTAATCTGCATTTTTAATCACGTTCAGAAAATGTTGCTCTGAAGAACCCCCCTCCGATATTTCTTATTTCACCCTTCACTTAGCAGCTCGCACTACTGTTAATTAAAAAATTTTGGCAAAGATAATCCAGCTTGTACTCCAGCTTCTCCAGCAGTATACATACTGTGCAGACAGACGGCACATCGCAAATCATACTCCAGCTTCAGCTGCAAACAGTTCCAAACTGCCTTGAGTATATTATATGTGACATAGGAAGCATAAGTCACTGCTTTTCTGCAGGTCAGTGCAGAGGAGTCTATCAGCTCAGTGGCAATCATGTAGAAGTATTGCAACATTTAAGCTAGAATAGACACAGGGGGACGAAGGTATATTTAGTATATCTGAAGCTCTCTTTGTAAGTCATTGTGCAGCGAGGAGAATCGCTCCAGTGGCTTTAATATAAATGTAGGTTGTGTCAGAGACAAGGGAATAAGAAGACATCACCATAACTGGGGATTGATATTATCCAGCCATTATTGTGAGTCTAAAATGGCCCTCACTGTCTTTCCATTTCCTCTAGTCGATGCTCTTTCTCTTATTTCTCTGCCTTTCATTCTGTCTCCCGCCCTGACTCACATCCCAAAAGAAGAGATTATATTAGCTAGACCTCCTTTCTTGTCTCTCGGAGGAGTGGAGCATAATTACTGTGTCTGGGCCTTTGCCGGAGTTCCTCAGTCCTTATTATGTTTTAAGAAACCTAATTTTCACAGCTGCGCCTCCTCACTTTGGTTAAAAAATGAAAATGGTGTAGCTGAGTTTTCACTAAATCTTATAAAGTTCATTTATAGAGGGCATTCTGGAGCAAAAGTTGGAGGTGTTTAACAGCGGGATAGCATAAAGATATCTGTCTGTTTTCTCAAAGGCGTAGCTCTCTGAAGAAGAGTCCTGAAGTGAAAAAGAACAAACAGTTACCTGTGTCCTTGAAAAAAATTCTGTTCTTTTTTTGTAAGGAAACCTTTCAAGACTTTGGAATTTTTTTTTTTTTTTTTTTTTTTTTAAGTTTCCCACAGTTTGGTGTTTGTCTCATGTAGGGAAAGTGCAAAGGCATGACTGGAGATGGGAGGTTTCTACAAGGCACCAGGGAAATGGGACAGTAAACCACTCTGATACAAGGCTCCTGCCTCACCGGCACTGTGTATTATTATGGCTTCCTGATACTAACCAGCTCTCTGTGTCACGGTGTCTTTTGTTGCTCCCACACAGAGATTTTTCTTTCATCTTTTATTAGGGTTTCTTCTCCTCATAGATACACTTTTCTTCGTCTTTTTCTTATCTGTCTGTTTTCATCTCTGACTCTTTCAGTCTCTCTCTCTGAAACACACTGAAATACAGTACTAACACACACACACAAACATAAAACAGACTGGGTGCAGGAATATTCTCCCAAATGAGATACAACAATATTCAGGTCTGGCTCGCACTCAGGAAAAGCACACCGTCCGCAGACACCTACACTTACAGCTCAGTCACACCCCGACACAGACACACACAGGGGATGAGACATGCCCTCACAGTTCTGCAGCTTATGATAATGCCGGTCTCTTCCAATTAGACACTTCTATCTCTGTAGTATTTTCCACACTCCTTGCACTTTTTCCTCTTTTGTCTGCCCTGTTTTCCCCCCTCTGTAATTGTCTGCCTCTATTCATTCCCATTCACCCTCTCTCTCTCTCTCTCTCTCTCTCTCTCTAAGGCCCCGCTATCAGCCTGTAACCTGCGCCTGACACAAAACAGATGTCTCTCCATCCCCTCCTTCCTCCCTCTATCTCTTCCTGCTCCTCCACCTCTCCATCCTTTCGCTTAATCTTAAACCCACCTTCGGTTTCTCAGCACTATATTTTCTCTCGCTGCCCTTTTCCTCCCCCCTGCAATCCTTTTTTTTTGTCTCCCAGCCTGATTTCATCTATTGTGTCTCATTTTTTTCTTCTAATTCCTCGTTTTCTGCCTGTGTTTGATGGGATAGCATCAGCAGCATAATGATTTCCAGAGGACTAAGTGCTCAGACAAGTATTGTTGTGACACTCTTTGTCAGCGACGTCTTTCATGAACAAACACTCTCATAAATCAGCGCCAGTTTGTCAGTGAAAGCTGCCGTTGTAACTGTAACTTTAGTAACTGACTGAGCTGATAAAAAGTCCACTTACAGATATATTATTTAATTCGTTGTTTCTGTGCCCCAGAGAAATGAGCAGATACATCATCTCATTACAATATCTATTTGTTGTCCAACGTCCATACAGCCATCTGTCCCCATCCATCATCCTTCCATTCACTCTGATTGTCTCACCATTATTGTTTTCTGCTCTGAAGACTCCTCAGACTCGTGAAGTCATATATCAGCTGTTTTTTTTGGGTTTTTTTTTTACATATAGTAGACTTACATCTGTCTATTTACTGCTTTGTTAATCCTTCTCCTATTTGTTCATTTATTCATGCATTCCTTTACTCCCATTTTTTTTCTTCAATCCTGTTGTCCTCCACTAATCCTTTCCATCCCTGATCACCTAAGGCGAGCTCACCTGCTGCGGAATCGTGTCTCATTATCTCTGCCACCTGATGAGCTTGTGCTAGTGTTTGTGAGCAGCTGTGTGTCTCTGTTTTGTTGACCTGGGTGGGGGTGATGCGATGTTCCACTTGTCATCTAAAAAAAAAAAAAAAGAAAAAAAAAGCGCTCATCTCACAGCTGTTTGGCAATTTATGTCAACAGTTTCGGCATAAATGTTCCACTGAACCCAGAGTGTCACCTGTGTGAATGCGTTTGTGTATGATTATGGATGTTTGTGCAACTTGCAGTGTTACTAAACCAGAGTTTCTTCAACCGTGCATTAGCCCACAAATGTGTTGCAGGCTTGTTTCTAAGAGCCGTCCCACAGCACTAGAGCATCAGTTTGTCTGAATGTGTACTCAGCCCCAGTGTGACATTGAATTTATTCAGTCTGGTGAAAGTTGATGTGTTCCTGCTCTAAATCAGTGAGCTATAATGACAATAGAAACACTCCCCTCTGCAACATTCCCAGGCACACTTCACCTCCATAAATCCAAAACTTCCCTTCCGCCTCTATCAGTTTATTGCAGAGGAGCTTTGCTGATGTCTTCCACAGGGCAGGGATTTCCCACATCGGCTAGGATATGAGTCAGCGAGCAAAACATCGATGCTTCACACCTAACAGACTGTCTGTATCATTATTTAGCAGAAAAACAGGCGTACCTCATGAGAAACATCATAATTGGGCTAAAGCATGTGGTGAATGATTTGGATCGTTAACATCTCACTGGCCTGTATTTTTTCTCAAGCATATTCCTATTAATGCAAATTAAATGAAACTTTTAAGCCGTGAAACTTTTTCTACAGCTACAGTATATAACGCTGTGCTAAATAGTTTTGACACATTAGCCCCTGAGGTAATTTTGCACTTGAACTAAAATATCCAGAAAAACACTCAACGGAGCTAAACCTCTGTTACTTAGCAGTGGAAATAGAGACAATTTATTTTGTATAACCGCTAAAGAAGCACACCTCTTCCCTAGAGGTAGGAGCTGTTGTGTGCTATTAGTATCCATGCTTAAGTCCTCAAATTAATTCGGACCAAATAGATAAATCTGCGAATGGAGAATAGGATGTTATACATAGGAGTGGGAGGATTGAGCCCCAGAGTTTTGATACAACATACAAAGTGTGTTCAATCACATCTGAGGCACATGAACACTTTTCTTAGAGCTGCTGTGTCCATTTGGACACCTCTTTAGTTCAGAGTGTTCACACAACTAACATTTTCTTACCGTGAATCATAAATGTAAACATGCATGTAATTCAGTGAATGGGAGTTGCGGGAATTTGAAAAAGATGTCTCACGTTTGGCAAATGATTTGGTGGTGACATATTCTCAGATGTAGCCTGTTAATGTTGTATTCACCTCATAAATCATGGCATGTTTCTCTTCTGCTTTTACCAGTAATGATAGTGGCGTTGACATTACTTGGGGTCAGGTCTAAACCAAATCTTGGAGTGTCACCCACCCAAAGTTGCACATTTCATGATCATTGCACTGCTATAAAATGCAGTTTAAAGCTATTTTTGACAGATGACGTTGAGAGGCAGACAGGAAAGTAGAGGAGAAGACCTGCAGCAAAGAGCCAAGAAGCTGGAACTGAACCTAGACCTCGGCATCAGGGAACTCAGCCCCTCTTCATGGATAGTCTGCTCAACCAGTTGAGCTATCTGGGCACCCCATAAACTGCATTTTAAATAGCAAACATTGAATAGTTGAACACTTAATGCCATCAAAGCATGAGGTTCTACAATTGTGCATATACTGACCATTAAAAATACATCAAATTAGATTGTGGGTTTTAAATGGCTTAATTGAGAAAAAACAAAAACAAAGAAGGTTCTTTGAGTATGTCTTGCCTTCGTGAGAGGAATGTTTATTGTATTTTTATTTTTGAACCAAACTTGGATTTTAGCATCACAAATAGAGATAAGTGAAATATGTAAACAGGCTTAAGTGCTCTATAGGACCCAAACAGAACATAGCTGATCGTATTACAGAACTGGATCGCAGGACTGAAAACCGTCCATAACCCTCTGTTGAGCAGATGCACCATTATCCGTTTTCTGAGCTCTTCTGGTCCATTTTGTATTTACCCACCAGCCTTTTGGGAGTCTGCCTGAACTACATAAACAAAGCAACAGAGCAATAATTAATTAAAGGAATAAATAAAGTAAATCATTTGAAGTTTGATGACTGAGTGAAACTAAATGGAAGTCGTCTTGACAGTGTTTTTGTCATATAGCCTGAGATCAAAGATGGAACAGCTGAAACCACACTTATTTTTCTCTTATTTAAGTCAAATAAATACTGTTTATCTTCTAATGTGGGCACCTGACATATCTTACAGCGCAGGCTTTGTTCAGTCCTGCCTATCCAAAGCTGGTAGATCTCCAGGGAGAATATTCATCGTCTATGGTTTAGCTGCGACTTTTGTTGTTTGCACCTGATCGAGCTTTGCATGTATTAGTGTATTAGTGTGAAGTACTGCAAAGTTACTGTTCCCTTGCATATGTGCCTGTTTGTGTGTGTCATGCACTGATCCAATTTCCAGTCCCAGTAAAAGTAGGCCAGCCAGTTAGCCCATGAGTCAGGCTTTTCTCCTGAGAAAGGAGACTCCCTGACATGACAGCATCATTAACAGCTGACCAACACACCCTACCAGTCCGACACACTCACATTTGTATCGGCTAACATCACACATACAGTAGAAAACCGTCCAAACACACACACACACAGCTGACCTGCTTCATGTGCTAAAACACACCCAACGTCTGGCCTCAGCATTATTTTGTGATGGATACTGTAACCGTTTGTCTCCCCTGGTGTAAAAAAATGTGATGCTGAGGTCAATGACTTTCAATTGAACTGAAATTAATGTTGACATGAACCGTGTTGAACTCAGAGATACTGGACTTTGTCTCGCTCTGGGTTTTTATTGTATTATTTGTCTTTTTGTTTTGCTCTTTCTGTTTTTGGAATGATGTATGTATTTGTTTACAGGGAAAAACATAATTTGCCCATGACGGGATTTAATTCAGCTAAATGATTGACATTGAGATCCAGTGTGTAGGGGAATCTGTTGTCAGAAATGGATTATTATAGTTATGCTTTCATTAGAATGTCGCCTAAGAGTAAGAAAACGGTATTTTCATTGCCTTAAACTGAGTCCTTCATATTGATATACATAGGGAGTGGGTCCTCTTCTACGGAGTCCACCATGTTGCAACACCATGTTTTGCCAAAACGAAACACTGGGTCTGAAGGGGACTTTATGGGTTCTCCTACAAGCTTAGAAGACGATAGTGAGCCAAGGTAGCCTAGCCGCGCTAGACAACCCACTGCAACAAATTTAATTCTCTGCCAGGGTGGGTCTAGTTACCCTCCATAAGGCTTGAGGCTGGATTCTCCTAAAACTGGCCGGACCAATCACCATGAAGTGTAGAGTCAGAAGGCGGGCGTAACGAAGTGATGACAGAGGCGCGACGATTCTGACAGAAACAACCGGCGCACAATAAACAGTTATCTTTCGACTCGGCTTTGGCCACAGCCCTTAAAGATTTGAAGCTAAAATTCAACTTGAAAGATAAACAAAGGACGGCACTGAAGTGTTTCATTGAGAAGAAAGACGTATTTGGACTTATGCCGACGGGATATGGCAAATCCTTAATATACCAGTTGGCTCCGCTGGTTGGGAAGCTAATGGGACTTAGCCACAATCCGCCGGCGCTCTAGGAACTCCGTCAGCCTATTCGTTGCGCTGATTGGTTGTACGTATACCTACCCAATTGCTGCAGAGTGATTTGAAAGACAACCTTTTAGCCGGCCTCCCTCCCTGTCGAGCGGCCCTAGACCCTTGTGCCTTCAGAACATGGGTCTAACGCGGCTAGGCTAGAGCCAAGGGGGGTTTGGTTGCAATCCGCACCTTTACCACTAGATGCCATTAAACCCTACATGCTCCACCCCTAAAAATATGGGCACAAATGTGTGTGAGGAGGAAGTGAATTTGAGTCATTTATATCTGAATCTGAATTTCTCACCTTGAATAATTGCAATAAGATCACATTGTGAATCTCATAATAAGAAATGTAAATATATTAGACTGAAGAGAAAATACAATATTTTCAAACTGAATTCAGTTGCTCTGAAATTGTATTTGATCCTCCCTGAAAATTTAACTCTCCACATTCAGTTTTTATGATTTAAACAGAGTTCTTGACCTTCAGATTAAGTTTATTGTTGTACTGGGCCACACTCAGGTCACTGATGCTAAGCAATCAAGTACAAATCCACAGAACTGTGATAGTTTCTAGTGGTACATTTCTCCGCCCATATAAAACCTCCCTCTGTTAAAAATCAGTTTTACTATCTTGCTAAGATGTCCATATGGGGTGTGTTATATACTGGAAGATGCATCATGAGCAAAATTATCAGTGGACACTATGGTTGAGTATTTCTACCTTGAAACCTTAGTGTACCAATGATAGTTTCCAAAATGTGGATTCAAATCAGGGCTTTAATACATAACAGAAATGAGAAACCAGTCCCGTCAGCTTTGTGGGTGGAGCTCTCTGTGCCACTATTATTCTTCAGAATTCGTTTCCGTTTGAACATTTAAGGCTGAATTACTCCATATTCCAACATGCCACTGTGTAGTGTAGAGTAGGTTTACAGTTACCAAGCAGAGTCACAGGTGAGCTGATGTGCAAGAGCTGTAGTTATTAGAGAGAAGTGAATGGAGAGAGAGGCAGGGACTTCATAGACCTACGTGTTCTAGAGAAAAGAATGATGTAGAGCTACATCTAAGTCTTTTTTTAAGTCAAGAAGTGTTTATTCTCATGGAAGAAATTCTAAATATGTAGCCTAACTTTGATACATAGTTTTAGGGGTTTAATTAATGACCTGAGTTCAAACCTTGACACACTGCTCTTAAAGCTAAGGTGTAATTAAAGCATTTCCTGCTAAGCTTTGAAACTGAATAAATACAGAGGAAATGCCCCAGTTTCATGATAGCAAGATCAAGAAAGAATACATTAAAAACAGAGGCAAACTCATAAATCATTACTCAGTGCATATTTTAAATGTATTAAAATACTACACATAAAGTATGAATGAATTAAATGTGTTTCAGGGGAACAACACATACTGTACGTGCCTTTACTTCTTGCGGAGCCGTTCTTGTAGATCGCTTATGGGCTTGGCTGGATGAATTATTCCTGAGTTGGATCCAGATGAATCCCAATCATGTCAATGTGCTGCAATTTCTGCCCTTGAATTCCTGCCAATGTTGCTGGAAACAGTGGATTCTTTTTTGAGAGGAAAATATTGTCAGCAGCTCAAAACATTCATGTGACAATTAGAACATTTTTTAGCATAATTTTCTGCTCTGCTGTGAGCCAGTGGCAAATTCACCGCAAAAGAAGCCGCTAAAATTATTCAGGTGTGCAATGAAATCACATCCCATTCTATTTGACTTTGAGCTTGTCTGTCTTTTTGAAGATTTCCTTTTTCGCGCAAAAAAAAACAAAACACATGTCAGTGTTTTTAAATGCTAACATGAGTTGCCAATGGCTCTAAGCCCTAATGTAAACACAGTCTGTTGTGAGAGGTGATATCACTGCGGGAAGCATGTGCAGTTTGATGGGTTTTAAATGTATGCTGCTGGCAGAGCTGGGGAAATGGTATTTTGTAATCTCTGCTATGCTGTAATGGGTAGGTGCACATGTTTATCTGTCTGTGTACTTAATGCATCTCATTCTAAACCTCATATATTCAGCATCTGTGTTTCCATGAAGTCATGTCTATGAAATCTATATCACAACAGCTGGGTTGCAAAATAGAAGTCAATTTTAAAATAATTGCTACAGTATAAACCTCCTCCCACACCCTCTAGCTTAATTTCTCTTTTTCCATCAGCTCATTACAGCACAGGTGGATATTTAGTAAAATGCATCTGAGGAAAATAGTCCTCCCGCTGCCTTGATAAATGCAAGGGAAATGAGTCATACCCAAAGGCAAACCTATATCTGAGTGTGATATTATAGGTACACTAATAGAGATGTAGCGATAGAGTGAAAAACGATTGGCATATCTGCTCTTGTTAACATTACATTGCACAGAGCTCGTCTAAAAGCGCTGAAGTTATGCTAAAAAGGAAAGCGTTCACGTATGTGAAGCCACAGGGTGAGGTTGTCATGTGCTAAGCAGCGCTTTTCCCCAAGTGTTCTACCATGCAGGAATAATTTTCCAATTATTTCCAGTTATATAATCATTATTACTGTGAAATGAAAGACCTCAGACCATTTCCATATATTCATATCATTAATATTTCCTTTAGAGGAGCTAAAAAAAAAAAGAACCACCAAAAAATAAATAAATAAAACCACAGGAAAATTCGTGATGGGCGACCTAATGAGGCGTCAAGACAAAATGTCTTTTTCACTCCAAAAGTGTGCTGTTGTTCTGAAGCAACATTGGAGATATGAAAGTAATGACGCTATCCAAGGCCTCTCAGCAGGTGGTGGAACACTTTCACAGTAGAAATTACACCACTCAGCTTGGGTAGTGCAACGGTTTCGTTACCGATTACAGTTTTTGTGGATAATCAGTAACAGAGTACAGTTTGAAATAAATCTTCCACCTGAGTGCATGCGGTTCAGAGTATAACTGAGTTCCCATCCTGGCAAGAAAAATCCTTCAGACAAAGAGTTTTATTCAGGAAAATGAATAGTTTTTCCTTTGCGAGTGTGTTTTTTATTTAGGCACAGACAACACAATGAAAAATCAGAGCACACAGAAACAGATGACGGGCTGTTGTCTTTTTGCTCTGATTTTAACATAAAAGCTGGGTGGACCGTGACATGTGTCTTGTCGATATGCCAGGTTGAGCTTGGCATGACTAATCGATGATGACACCATTGATCGTAATATGCAAAATGTGAGCAGATGTAGCAGCAAAGTGTGTTCTGTATTATAAAGTTTACTTAGGTACAGTCATTTATCAATAATGTCTGTGGAGGGTTTCGCCAGAGTCGTTTCATGTGTTGGTTTTCTTTTCCAATGTTCCAGAGAGTATAAGTGATGTTATAACCAATAATACTGTCAGTGACAGCTCGGCTGATGCACTGTTGCTGTGCTGTAGATTAATAGCACAAATGAAGGACTCATGATCAGCAAATCTAGATCTACTTTGTCAGATTGTACATAATTAACATGTACAGGCAGTTTTACCAATGCTGATCATGCTGCTACTGTACTATAGGTGCATTGTGTTTGGAAGATGCATAATCAATACAGCAAATGTGATCACAACGCTTCCTGTTCGTTTACAGGTAATTCAGTCAAGGCAGGAGGACTTACTTACCACAGTCTCATCAGAAACTAAAGAAAAAGTAAAAAAATAAAATGCCAGTGATGCTTTATTAGTTAGTTATATGCCTGTAAGTTTGCAATTGCACGCAAAAAGGGGATTAGCAATCACTTATTTGGGATAGGATCACAAACATGGACTCATAATGGATGGAAAATCTCCAATACATTCAGGGAGATAATTCAAAACATGCAAAGCCTCCATAGAAAACAACTGGCTTCATCAAAAGTGGGACACAAAACAAAATTCTGCCGTTTGCTTCGAAGCATTATATTTCCCTCTAGATGCAGAACTCAAACTAAACTGCCCGAATTACTGGGTGGTGCATGGCAATGATTCTAATTAGCAATGCCTTTGATCTGTGAACAGCTCACATCAATAAACTTCAGCTCTGCAGTGCTTGAGATTGTTTTGTTTTCTGGGGTTTTTTTGTTTTGTTTTTTTTACATTTTAATTATTCCGCAGCTTGGGTTTTTTCTCAAGTTTGACTAATAACAACAACAGGTTTGGACTTATTGTATTAATTTAGGCTAAATGGTCTGGTCAGGGAGCATTCAGCCCAGAGCTAGAAACATTTGGAACTTTTTAGAGGTTGTAAACAAACCCTGGACTTGATTTTTAGCTAGAACCAAACCGCAGCCTAACAAATTTGTGTCATGAACAATAAGATACCAAAAATCCCACAAAGGAGTGTTAAATTGGGCTAATGGTTGGTTTTATCCTCAAGGGCTGGGGCTGGTGCTGGACTGTGTCCTTCTTGCATGTTTGTGCTCTAGTTTTAAGTGTATCGAGAGTGCTGTACGCCGATACCTCAAAATGACAGAAAATAAATTATTAAGCTTTTATAACAATGACAACATGCGCACAAAAGACTTCTCGAGTTTTGACTGAGGCATGATTGGCGCTTTTGCCTCGCAGTAAAATGCAAAAGGGAAATGCAGAAGCACTTCACAGCTGGAAAAAGTGAAAATAATCTCAAAGTTATTATTTACTGTATGCATTCTGTGACGGTTGTGTTGACAGCTCACAAAAACATTCAGCGATAATTCCCCGGTGCTGCATTTTTGACAGCTATTTCAGGTGCTTTTGGAATTGGCAGCGCCACAAAGATATCTTGCTTGACGTCCCCACATGTTCAGCATCTTTTACTGTACACTGTTTACTTTCACACTAATGGCTCAAGCAGTGTACCTTCACGGCACATTGCTCTTACACAATGTATATGTCATAATTAATTTAAGGAATTACTGGACGACAGGTGTGAGCTCATGCAGGGTGGGTATGTGTGGAGCAGCTCTGCAGGCTGCTGTGAGTTTTATTGCATTTCCCAGGGAGAGGAATATGATGTCATCAACATGTGTCTCATCTACAGTTAAGACCCCATTTCCTGGTCTGATAGCTGAGCTGGGGATAAGGACTTTCTGTTCTCATAATATACGCAAGGAAAAGTTTCCTTCCTCGCTCTCAGCCTCCCACCAGGTGTTTTCTTTTCTCAGTCTGCAGTCACACAAGCGCTCACTCTCAATCTGTACCAAAACTGTTGGCATTTTATGGAGTAAACGGCTTTCGGTTCTGTCGTTTTTATTCAGAAAATGAAACTGTTAAAAATAGAGTTAGACATCATTGGGTATTAGGACATGATACAAATTAATATTTAATCATTTCTCCCTTTATGACAAAAATGGTTTCGGACAACAAAGTCTTTACAAGACAAATAATTTAAGGACACAATGAAAACAGGATAAAACCAACCAGCAGATAAAGGTATATAACTACAAACTGCTAGCTTTGTCCACAAGCTTAGGGCAGGCAATTGAAACACACACACATACACACACTTATACCATCTTTAATATGAAAATACTCGTGAAAATCACTCTTCTAAAAATTGTTGTGTTATCATGGATGCTTTGTGCCATCTCTCATTAATGCAGTGAGAATGTGAGATACAGTCAGTGGCGCAATATTTTCAGGTTTGGAACTCACAAGTAAGTCACAAAATGAGGAAAATCCTGAAGAGGCTGGTGTTTGGGTGGATTATAATTCTGAAGTCCTCCATCATCATGTCTGTCAAGGATTAAATGTATCACGGAGGCAGTACACGGAAAGTAAGGCTGCCAGTTGAAGTTACTGTTTGCTTCATATGCACTGCAGCAACAAAGACAACATTAATTAATACGCATTTAGTCAGAAAAAATAAGAGCGAAAGGTAAATGTCAAGATGGCATTTTAAATCTGAGTGTATTTTTGCTCTAATTTGGAACATTTGAGAGAACACAGAATATTTTATGAATATCTGCATCACAGTAAGCAGAATAATATTAGGTGACATCACATTATATACATTTGTGGCAGCAGACATTCTCATTGTGTGAGGCTGTGTGGTGTCTGTATAATTCAGTTACGTTGTTATATACAGTATTGCAAATTCTACCATAATTCTAGGTGTAAAATGTCTGGCATAGTAATAAAGCAAGGTAAAGCACCATGGTTAGGTTTCGATTGTTTTAAAGCAATGCTAAAACTGTGCAACAAGGAAGACTGATCATTAAATCCTTCAGATGAGGGTTAAAATATTAGACATTTCCATGTTTTGTACATAAATACTCATAAAAAAGTCAAACTTGTGGATTGTTGTGATATTCGTTTAGTTCTGGCAGCACCGGACAGGAAATCCATGGACACAAATGTGGCCTTTTGCACCTTTTGCTGCAAGTATGAAATAAGCACCATTTCAAAATAGATTTTAGGCCAATGAGATACACAGCAAGGCACAACAGGTTAAGTGTGTAACACTACCTGCATTAAGCAATCCTCCTCGAATGTTAATTACTTGTTTATGCAGAAAATAATGTGAGACAAAGTATCTGCAGAGAAAAACACAGTATTGACAACAAAGTCAGACATTAAAAATACATACATAGGACATACACTGTATATTAGTTCTTTCTGAGATTCAGCACAGAGCTTTGCAGTGTCTTTGGGCATGAGGGACACATAGTGTTATAGAAAAAGAAGTCATTCACTTGAAAAAAGTATCGTTGGAGTTCCCTCGTCTCTTCTGCATGTTTTTGTGGGTCTGTTTGTGTATGTAGGTTGGCTTCACCCCATTATATAACGTGCAGGTAGGTTGTCTTTGTGTCCACTCCTATGACATTTTTGGCGGTGCATTTGTAAAATCCTGTATCTCTACCTGTCGGGTTCTGAATCACCAAGGAACCCTGAGGATTAAGGTAGCGGTTTCCGTAAATACGAGGCTGATCCATCGCCCTCAGCTGCGTCAGGTCAGGTGTTTCCCAGGTAAGTGTCGCCCGTGGAGTTGCTGTGGTCAGGCAGGGCAGCTCCACGGCAACCCCGGGGTGCGTGTAGGTCACTGGGGGCGGGCCTGTTGTAATGCGCGGAGGGTAGGCGATGACAATGACAGGAACCGTGGCGACTGAAACTAAGGAGGAGTCGTAACTGGTGGATCTGCAGGTGTAGGTGCCTCGGTCGAACACAGAGGCCTGAAGGACTGTTATTGTTCCATCTTCTTGTACTGAGTAACGTCTTGAGTCACCACTCTCACCCCTGGACAGAACCTTGCCGCTGGGCATGGTCCAGGAGAGCGAGCCCTTTAGGTGTCCAGGGGGTTCAGGGCAGGGCAAGCGAAGAGTCTCTCCATTAATGATGCTCACCAGTGGGGCTGTTGTGGTGGTTACTGCTGGCTCTGAGGCAGGACCAGTGAAGGGTGGAGGACCAACTGGGTGAGGTGCTGCAGGCAAACTCAAGCCCCTCTGTAGAGGCTTCTGAGTAACTGGGATTCTTGGATGAGGCACCACAGGTGGTGCTGGCCTTGAGTTCAAAGATCGAGCTGAATTCAGTTGAGGCACCTCAATTAAACCAGCAGGTCTTTCCAATGTTTGTCCTCTCTGTGGAGACCTGGCCTCCTCCTGTGAGTCCGACACCTGCAGCTCCACCCGAATAGTCATCTCTCCTCTCTCACTTCTCACGACACAAATCAGGGTTCCACCATCGCTTGCCCGGACGCCCCGCAGCTCCAAGGAGCCGTTTCGATGCACAGTGAGTCGGCTGCCATAGTAGGGAGCTGGCAACATGCCGTTACCGGGCAGAAACCAGGCCAGTCGGGGAGGAGGGGACCCTTGGGAGGGGCATGGCAAAAGAACTGTTTGGCCTTTAACTGCTCGTTGCTTCACCGTCGTTACCACACCCACAACAGAATTAGGAAAGCTTTTAGCACTTGTACTACTGCTTGAGCCACCACTGTTTCTTCGGTTTTCTTCTAGATTACTACTCCTACTAAAACCATTTCCTCTGAGTGTGCTTGTAGCAGCTCCATTATTAGACACGCTGCTACCGAAACCTCCAACGTCTCTTGAAATACCACTTAACCTGCTGTAGTCTCTACTGGCGTTAGCATCATTACTAGCCTTTTCCGCAATGACTTCATTATTAGAAGTCCCCAGATTCCTTTCAACACTCTCTCCTCTACCTGTGCTCTGACCGTTACCCACACTATTACTACTATTTATAATGTCGGGTGTATTTCTATCTTTAATGCCTACATTTCTTGCCCCATTCACCCCAGCACTGATAACACTGCTACCTAGCTGTGTTGTGATTCCACTGACAGGCCTGTTTAATCCACTTTCCCTCCTAGGGGCAGGATTAGAGCCACTGATTGCCAAGTTAGTGTTTGGTACAATGTTTCTTATCCTGCCACTATTATCACTATGGTAGCTGCTGTAATTGCTACCAAGCTTGTTTGTGATTCCACTGGTAAATCCTGACCGGATTATCCCCCCATTATTAATGTTCTCCCCTGATCTACTGCTACCACTATTAATAGCCCCACCCCTTCCGCCGCTCTGTCCATATGCAGACGCCTCCACCTCCAGGCCCACCACCATGCTCTTTCCCCCTGCTGAGTTGCTTGCTCGGCATGTATAGTTTCCTGTGTCAATCTTTTGAGCCATACGCACCTCCAAAGTTCCACCTGAAACCACAACAACCCGCTCAGAGTAATAACCAGATCCTATGCTTTGAGGGATTACACGGTTTGCTGGGGAAAACCATGTCACCGTGGGGGTAGGATCTCCTGTGGCCCGGCAGGGAATGGTGGCAGTCGCTCCCTGACGTACTTTAGTAACATGGTAGCTTCTGTCGTTGGTAAAGGCTGGTGGAGATGTCCTCATGACCTTTACTTTTACCTAAAATGAATGAATACATGTTGGAAAATGAAGGTAAGTTAATAAAACCAGCAGAAGAGCAGTTGAAAAAGTGACTGAAGCCCCGACTAAAAAGGACAATACAAATTTCTCAAGTCTCCTCGAAGAAGAAACGTCTTTTGTACCTTCATGGTGTCTTGACCTCCTTGATTCTCAGCATAACATGTATACTCCCCCTCTTCTCCCAAACCCACTGCGGGAACCAGTAACGTCCCATTGTCAAAGACAGTCAGTCGTCGTGCACGCCCTCCTCTGTCTTCCCCATGCAGCACACTGTTCACCATGGTTCCATCTGGCAAGCTCCAGTGAACAGCTGGGTCAGGCAGTCCTGATGCTTGGCAGTCCACCTGCAGAGGATCATTTAAAAGTTTTTTGCCTTTCAGAGTTGTAAGGACTGTTGATAAAAAAAACAATTTCTTTTCTTTTTAATAAATAATGCATGCTGTGCTCAATATTAAGGCTTTTATGGCTATTTTTAGGCCCATGAAAAAATGAAAATTCATAGTACAAGATGTATCTAACAAGAAATTTAGGAACACTCAAAAGATCTGAAAAAGCTCATGAATGTTTAAATGAAAATAATAAATAAAAGGCAAAACATTCCCACAATAATACTGCATCTTATTTCTTGCATTTCACCCCCACTTGACATTATTTTTCATTGAGTCTTTAAATATTGATGTGTGCAGTGATATTCCCTGAAGGCCACTGTTTATGATTCATAACAGCCAGCCGTATGATCTGGGAGGTTTTTCATTTCTCGAAAAAGTCGAAAAATATGAAACACTTTTCGATCAAAAAATGAATAAAAAGCCTAGCTGAGAGGCTGAACTTTGGACCCCAACATACTGTGTATCAACAAAAAATAAAGCACTAAAAATCAACAGTGGAGGTTTGAAATAAGGACTGTTTGGCTATAAAAATGGGGAAATATTCCAAAGAACTCCTATTGCCAGAATTAGCACAATTTTGTGCCAAACAGTGTGACATGATTTACAGTAAAGCACATCTTACTTGTACCAAATTAGTTATTCGAATGGAATTGTAAAATACTGAAACCATAATAAAGACCTCAATATTCAACACAACGGGCAACAAATAGGATTCAGAGAAAAACTGAATAAAACAATCACATTAAACTAGCCTAACATTTACTGATACATATCTACTACAATATAATAACATTATTTATTCAGGAAAGTTGAAAACACATTCTTTTATTCTTCATTCAGCTCACCTTCAGTGGTTTACCAAATGACACCATCTGATTAAGAGGTTGTTTTGGCTCAATCTTGGCAGGTTTGGTAGCCACAGAGACGCGCAGGAGGCGATAATCATCTGCGACTTTGTTTCGTGCAATGCATAGGTAGTCTCCAGCATCCTTCTCTGTTACTGACTGCACCAACAGGGTGCCATTTGGATGCACCTTCAGGCGTCGGTCAAAACTGTAATTGAATTGTAGACACACAAACACATGCACGTTAAAAAAAGGATGGTCATGTGAATTTGATACATTACCGACAGAAATACCACAATATATAATGATGCAACCAGCAACATTACCTGAAGTGCATGTCCACCAGCTTTCTGTTGGGGGTCCTCCAGATAATGATGGGCGCTGGGTTGCCAGTTACAGTGCAATGAAGCTGTAAAATGCCCCCATAGTGGACAGTAGAAACAGAGGGTGATGTGGAGACAATACGGGCTTTACTGAAAGGAGAAACAGGCGAGGGATGCAGAACAGCTGGAGCTCTTCTGTCAGTGGGGAAAGAAGAAATAACTCTGGTGATGTTGATACTGGGTGAGAGTCTGGTGTTGTTTGTTGCCACAGTGGAGGTCAGGGAAGGAGAGGACGGATCCTTTTTTCTGATATTGGTAAAGTGTGTGGGGGAGGCAGTGACTGTTTTATGGATTTTAGGAAATGAGTTAGAGGAATTGGTTTGATGAGGGTAAGACAAGGGGCGAGAAAAGCTTGGTGTGAGTGACAAGGTCCTAGATCTCTCAGCGACAGATGGAGGAGAAAATTTATTGGAGCTGAATGGACCTGAGGGGTAGCCAGGGATAGCCAAAGTTTTATCTTTATTGACTGAAGGAGGTGGTTTTTCTGTGGCAACTGCTTTTGTCCCTTCATTTATTGCTACTCCCTGTCTTCTTTCTCCTTCTGCTCCCCCTTCAATTTCTACCTTCACTGTTCTCTTAACGGCCCCCACAGCATTACTTGCCATGCACTCATAACTCCCTGACTCCTTTAGCCCAACTTTTCGAATATGCAGCGTCCCGTTGGGCAAGACAAAGAGGTTGCCATGGAGAAACTGAGATGGACGAACTAGGGTCCCATCTGGGATTCGCCAGCGCAAAGTTGGTGGTGGAGCACCTCGGGCAGAGCAGTGAGCATAAACAGGCCTCCCTGGAGACAAGAGCAGGTGTTCCTCTCTGGGTTGCTGTATCACCGGGGGCAATGAGGACACGTGTACACGCACAGAGGCACTGGCAGCACCTGCTGAGTTGGAAGCCACACAGCGGTACGCTCCTCGGTCACTCTGTAAAGTCACTGAGATATGAAGGGTTCCATTCGTGTCCATGGTGATTCGGCGGTTGAAGGGGCCAGCAGAGGTCAGGACAGAGCGATCGGGCAGAACCCAAGAGAGTAGAGGGGTGGGAACACCATCCGCTTGGCACTCCAAACGTACTTCTCCACCTTGATGAATCGTGACTTCTCTGTAACTAGCCAGCTGCATACGAGGGGGGCGAGTCCAGACTTCCAGGGTAGTTAGCAACCTGTCATGAAGAAGCACATCATACTCAATATAAATACACTTTTCCAAAGTCTAAGCATTTCGAATTTACATGTTGGAAACATCCAAAGGATTATATACAGTGCATAATACAAACCACAATCCTGACAGAAACTTGGACACAGGAAACAATTAAACAGATTTCATGTACAGGCATTTGCATATGTCTGGAGGCTACGTGCAAATGTTCAATCAAATAGCTGTGTAATCGTGTTTGCAAGCACAACAAGTAGGTTTAACAACAAAACAACACACACTCTCTAATTAAATTGCAGCTTACTGTAGTCCTTTGTGATAAACACTGAAAATGTTGTGTCCCCTGGCCATTATTACTGAACGCTGTATTGTATAGTGAATTAATATGGATAACTGGTATCAGTGGGCTCACCTGTCACGACCCAGGTAGCTGTGTGCACTGCAGATGTACGTGCCCCTGTCCTGCAGCTGAACATTCTGGATAACAAGGGTGCCATTTGGCAAGACCTCAAAACGCTGAGCCCTGGAGTGGACTGACATCACCGCTCCTGAGAGAAAGACAGAGGGTGAGACAGTACGACAGACAGCCAGAGAGCAGCAGCAATGAGGAGACAGGAGTGAGAAAAACAGAGACAAATTGGGAAAGAAAGTTAGAGAGTGAGAAGGAGACAAGAGAGCAGAGGAGGAACAGGGGCACATCGAATGGCACAGCATGAAGTAAAGTCAGTGATGCAATGCACGAAATGTTCCATTACTTGCTTGCAATGTATTTCCCACATGGCAAGCAAGAGAAAAGCCTATTGTGTGCATGCCAGTGTGTAATGTTGCTGTTAATGTTTTTTTTTCATCACAGTAAAATGTGTTCATATTTAGTCAGTCATAGTACACACTAAAGCTGAGCGTAATTTCCTTTAGAACTGGTGACTTCAGGTTGTAAATACAAAGCTTTATTTATTCATTTCAAAAGCAAAGTCTGTAGTTTTAGTTTTTTACCATACAAATGACAGATATGTAGACACTTCTGTGTTTTCCAACACAGAAATGCTTCATACTTAAAAATATAGCCTTGCTCCAAAATGCATCTGGAAAGTTAAGTTTTTGCATCTGTCCATGAACAGGATTTGATTGGCCTCTAGAAGGCAAAACTCTTCCCTGATCTACCTCTGATGCTGCTAATAGTGTTTAAAACATGTGCAGACTGTACGTGTGGATGTTCAGATAAATGTCAGCTACACTGCACATACCTGTGGCTACTTTCGTCCATGTGATGGACGGTTTTGGTTCTCCTTCTGCTTCACAATCCAGCCTGGCAGTGCTTTCTGCTGGGAAAGACACTGTCCTGATGTGTGGGTCTGCAATCCTTGGTCTGGATCTCAATACTGGAGCCTGTGCAAAAGATTTCAAAAACATATTAAAGCGGCAAATAAAGCAATGAAGATTAGAATTAATGACTACTTAAAAAGTGGAAGACATTGAGAGAATGATTCCACTAATGATGATTCTTCAATTTGCAAAGTTGCAGAATTATATTGGTTTTGGAGTTTTAATTTGTCATCTAAATGGCATGCGACTGGAGGACTTGCAACAACTTAAGTTTAGTAGAGCTGTGATGGATGAAGGAGAACTGTCTAAAATCCAACGATATTAAACATGCACTATTGCTGAAATGTAATCAACAGATCATGTGGTCAAGTGCATTCTAAACAGGAGTTCTCAAGGAAAAGAAAACAACATCCAACCAAAATGAAACCATTAAATGGATGAATCAATTTACTTGTGGAAGTAAGGATAAAGTAAGATTGCAAATTCAATATAGCATTACTGAGGTCCTTAGATGTAGAATGACTCATTGATGGTGGGCCCCGGAGGTTTGGTCTACTGAGGCTTGAAAAAAGAGCTATGGAAATTAATCTACAATTGATTACTTTAAATCCCTTGGGATTAAGCTCTCAAAACGCATAATGTTGTTCGTTATGGAACATATGTTTTTCATCTCTTCTTTAGATCCCTGACGGAGAAACTCCATGAAATTGGAGAATTGTCATAAACATCCTTTAGTTTTAATAGCAGGCCATGTGGATAAAGATTAGACTGTTTTCAGATCTATTGTGCATTTTCTGCTAAGCTTTTGCCCCGAGGGCTCTTTCCCAGTTGGGTGTAATGTGTGTGTAAGTGGTGTGGGTGGGTGTGTGTGTGCGCGTGCGCGTTTGCATGTGTGTGTGCTGTTATTTTGTAGGTCAGCACTCTCTTACAAAAGAAATGTTAATTTGAGTTCCATATATATGAACTGCAAACTGCATTCAAAAGTGCACTTAAAAGAATTACTAATTGAACGAATAAAAGCAAGAAAAATTGGGGAAATAATAAATTTACAACTAAATTAGCAAATAAAGAACAAACTGTGGTCCAAGCTTGGCTCTTATCCCTTTTTGCACTGTAATGTATGCGTTTGCTTTAAGACCCATTACTGGGAAACACCATCCACAAAGAAGAAATATTATGTTATTTAAATTAATTTGGACTTACCACAGGCGCGGCAGGGAGCGAAGGAGAAGGAGACCACTGAGACCTGCTGCTGTGTGAATCTGGAATAGAATTAGCTCCAGGGTTCTTCCAGTCAGTAGAGGGACGATTCTCGCTTGGAAACCCAGAACCAAGCCTCCCTTTGGGGTCAACTTGGACAATGCCTGACCTTTCTCTGGATGACGCTTTGGTAACTGTTGACGTCAATGTTGTGGTAGTACTGGACAGTGTACTAGGTGTAGCTGACCTTGTAGTTGCAGAAATTTTTGCTGAAACAGTAGTCGTAGTACTAGTACTTGGAGTAGTAGTTTTAGAAGTTGGAGGAGAAGTCATGGTAGTAGTGGGGTTAACAGTCCTGGGGATACCATTAAATGGGATTGTACTAGTAGCAGCAGCAGTAGCAGGAGGAGGAGTAGTAGTTTTAGAAGTTGGAGGAGAAGTCATGGTAGTAGTGGGGTTAACAGTCCTGGGGATACCATTAAATGGGATTGTACTAGTAGCAGCAGCAGTAGTAGGAGGAGGAGTAGTAGTTTTAGAAGTTGGAGGAGAAGTCATGGTAGTAATGGGGTTAACAGTCCTGGGGATACCATTAAATGGGATTGTACTAGTAGCAGCAGCAGTAGTAGGAGGAGTAGTAGTAGAAGTAGTAGTAGCAGCAGTGCTAGTATCAGCTGTGGTACTTGTGGTAGAGGTTCCAGCTGTAGAAGTAGTAGTCGGAGTAGTCGATGTAAGAATAGGAGTTGTGGTGGTAGTAGTAGTAGTAGTGGTAGTAGAGGTAGCAGAAGATGTAGTATGTCTGGTAGTGCTAGATGCATTAATATAGGTAGTAGTTGTAGTTGTAGACACAGTGGGACTGGTAGTCAAAGGAGTAACTGTAGTAGTAGATGTACTTTTTGTGCTGCAAGTAGAACCAGTAGAATGAGCTCTCCTGGGAGTCACTGAAGGAGTTGTTATGGTTTTTGCAGTAGCAGTAGTGTCTGTTCTGGGGACTGAGGAAACAATGGAGGAGTGAGTGGTTGAAGAGTGGGACTCATTAGGTACACTCAAGAAAGTCCTCTCTCGCTCTTCATCGTGTTTGCTTGAGGGTCTATCAACATGTTTGTCTAAGACTGTTTGTGTTTCTGTGTGTGTCTGCCTGCCATGTGTAAATGTCCCAGAGTGTGTGTCTGGCACATGTGTTTCTGAAATCCAAATATCAGAGTGAGTGGGTGCTGGTGTGTTCAAAAGAGAGGACTCTTCACCGTCTGTTATCTTGTCTGAGTGAGTCATCATGTCTGCATGTGTGTCTGTGTTTGTATGGGGAAGGGAGGGAGGCAGTGAGGGCGAGGCAGGTTTTGAAGTGGAGATACCAGGAGTGCGAGAAACAGGGGGGGACACAGGATTTAGAACCACAAGATTTGGAGCAGTCTTAATTTGGTCACTCGGCGTCAACAAAATAGCTGGAGCCGTGGTCGTTGACACCAGCAACAACATATTGGTTCGATCTGTTGAAGTGTCAGGTGTCACAGTCTGTGACCTTGGGTTCACAGGGTCGGGGAGAGGTTGGGGTGGGGTCAGAGGTTGTCCCCTAGTCCTGTTGATGATTCGTCTTCGCTGTCCAATCTTTCTGCGTGAGTGCCCAGGACTCTGAGGCCGGACGTTTGGAACCAAATTAGGAAATAGTCCCTGTCGAGGATTCTGAGGCCTGGTTCTTGGGGGGCTGGGGTTTGCTCCTTGTTCATTCCCTTCAGCTAGTTCTTTAACAGTTTCATTTGTTCCTGGCATTGGGTTAGATGTAACTGGTTCTTTCTGTGTCACTGGGTTTGTTGGTGTCTCTGTTTGTGGACCCGCTTTCTCTGTCTGCATGGGTGTCTCTGTTTCCTTGTCTATTATTATCTGTTCTTCTGTTGGATGTTCTGTACTTGTCTCTATCTCAGTGTTTACATCTGTTTTTGTCTCCATTTTTGTCTGTGTTTCTGATTGAACAGTTTGTACGGGCTGTAGCTCTTCCTCCTGTAGAACAGTATCATCAACAGATGACCCCTCAGTTTCTGCTTCTACCTCTGCTCCTTCAGCATCTTCATCTCCCTCATGTCCTCTTGTGTCTTTATCTTTGCCTCCTCGTACTGGTTCAGTTGTGGGCTTTTCTGTTGTCATAGGTTGACTGTTATTAGTGTGAGCAGTCTTTTGACGTATTTTAGCCAGTAGATCAGCCCATTTCTGAGGGTCTATCCTTTGTTTGTTTGTAGCAACTCTATGTCTGTTCTGAAAGCGGTTTCTTCTCTGGTCAGTGGATGAAACAGGCCCCCCACCTCTTCTCAGGTGACCTTCTCTGATGGGACCACGTCTTCGAGGATTTCCTATTGGATATCGTCTGTTTGGAGTTGGCTGAAGAGATATTGGTCGCCTCTTATTGCCAACAACAGTCCTCTCTTCTTCTTCTTCTCCGTCCCCTGATGCTTCATCCACCTGACCTAATAAAGGGGCTCTTATTCTGGTTGACCGGCCAGAGGCTGACTGCGGCCCTCTGGGAAATACAGCCCTAAGTGAAGGGATTTGTTGTGAATTCAATATCAGCTGCACAGACCGAGAGTCGCTACCATACTGGTTGACCGCAATGCAGCGGTAATGACCAGCATCCAGTAGGGAAGGGTTGGGCAGAGAGAGACTCCCATTTGATTCTATTGTGAGTCCACCTGACACAGCTAACCCCTGTCTTATTAGATTTCCATCTGGCAAAATCCAACTCATGTAAGGTTCTGGTGAACCAGACACCATGCAGGGCAGACTGATTGGATCCTCAACTGTTCCCATGAAAGGAGGTTCTACTTCCTCTCCTGAAGGTGGAACAGACGACCCCTCCACTGCCAGGTGTAGGGGGAGAACATCTACATCTTTTCCAGCCCAGGCAACACAGTAGTAAATCCCAGCGTCTGAAAGTCGTACTCTCTGTAGAAGCAAACCAGAAGCTGAGGCCCGCAGCCGACCATCTGGACTGCTGGAGGGTGGGATAAGCCTGGATCCATCTGGGAGAATCCACTGTACTTTGGGGTTGCCAGAACTGAGAAGAGGGCAGGAGAGCTCTACCTTACTGCGTGGTACTGCTGCCAGTGCTGTGGTAGTATGATTAGAAGACATCAGTACCCATCGCTGAGAAGCAGCGGAGGATGATGAGACATGAGAGGAAGCGTCAGGATGAGCAGAAACTCTTGTTGAGTATATAAGTTGAACTTTATGTCCATTAGACTGTGCTCTGTTTAGTTGAATACTAATGGCCGTCTGTAATAACCAATGTGGCCTGGCTTTAACCGAAGCTCTGACTCCAGTGTGATAATATCCAATTGTCTCCGCCGCCTGCCTATAGCGGTAGGCCAATGCCGGGGCTTTACTCAGCATGATCTCCCTCTCGAGGCGAACCGCAGTCTCACTGTAATAAGCCAGAATCCTCCAAAGTTTCTCATAGCTTTGTCTCTCCATAGGGCACTTCAGAGTGAGTGACAGAGCAAGGGGGAGAGGGGCAGAGGAGGCCAGGGAGAGATCTGGAAGAGGAGCAATATCCTGGGAGTCAGAAGAATGAGTGATGTTGCAACTCAGAGCCACACTGTTTCCTTGCTCGTCAGACAGACCCAGAGAGACGCTGCCCAAAGGCTCTCTGAAAGTTTCACTTGTTAGAATTTCACTTGGATCTGTCTCCAGATGTGTTTCTTTTCCTGTGGAGAGGATGACGGGTGAGCTGCACAATAAGGCAGTCTGCTCAAGCAAGCCGTGCCCTTGAAGTGAATTGGGCGAGTCACAGACTGGACACTGAGGGCCACCGGGACATTTCATTAAGCCTAATTGAAAGAGAGAGAGAGAAAATTATTTCATGAAAGGCAATCTTACCACGTCTAGCAAATTAACTGCATTATTCTCTGGTGATATGCTCATAGCAACTATACAAATATATTACTGCACAATTCAGCTATTTGCACATATTAGTGGATCATGAGTCATTTATTAGTCATGCCATCTCATTTTAGACATTAATTACACTTTATATCTCTTACTAATTAGGTATGGTTACTTCATCTACTCATAAATCAGAAGTATGCTATCACTTTATTATCACACAGGAATCATTAGCCTATATTTCAGCTGCCACACATCAGTGCTGTCATCACGGATTAGTCATGGCAGGTTAAGTCTGGCATATCAATGAGACACATTTCACGGTCCAGCCTTCTTTCACATCTCAATAACAGCCACAAGTCAAGACTGGAAGAGCTATAGAAAATGGGGGGAAACAATGAAGAATGTGTGACAAAAAAGCAGGTGGAGGGTGGTCGTCAATGGTGTCAAGATAGCAATACCAGATGTATAAAAAAGTAGGTTTAACTCATCCCTCAACATCTGGATGGAATTGTTAACTAATGAGTTTCTCGGCTTATTTCCCAGGTTTCTACTCACCTTATCTCCTTAGTCAATCAAGCAACTTTTATATTGCATTAACCACTTATTATTATTGCATCTTTGACTGAATGAAACTGGCTCAGAGGTACAGTCATAACTGAGAACCATATACGCCATGTACCCATGGGAAATAAAAAAAAATGGTGAAAGCAAATGATTGTTTAAATGTGACAGTCACCTGGGTGAGCCAGACTCCAAGTGAGCAGCCAGCTCATCCTACAGTCGCAACTCCATGGATTAGCCTGCAGCACAAGAGTCTCCAGCAGAGGTGCTGTTGATAGGGTGTCTTTGGGCAAAGTAGTTAGACTGTTATTGGAGAGGTCTAGGTGTCTAAAAGAGGGAAAGACAGAGCAAAAAAGAAGAGAACAGAGAGACTGAATCCAAATGAAATAAATTAATGTGAAAGTAAGAGGTGGCAGGTTAGAAGTTGGAAAATCATCAATCATTTATATCATTTTCACTGTCACCTCCCTGTTCAGTTACTCAAGTTTAATCCACTTATACTGTGCTGTAACCACACGGAAGAAGAAAAAGGGTGAAGAGGTGGTGCTATGGCTTCAGGATTAAAAGCTGATTTATCTAAATGCCAATAATCAGCTGCGGAAGTATCCCCTTTTTCATCAGACTACAGTCAATCAAGCATCCCATTATTACCAGGTATGTGGAGTAATTTCTTCAATTTAACATTTTGCTATTGCTTGTGCGTAAATCAGCCCATTTCAAAGTAGTTTTCTCTGATTTTGACTGTTTATTTTAGGATGACATGGCACTAGTTTTGATGAGGAACTAGTAAATCAGTTGACTGTGTTGGATTTAAGCTTGCATTCCTGTCAACACTGCCAGAATGACAGGCCCGGCTAAATCTGACGACATTTAAAATCAAACACTGATTACTACGTTATGCGCTTTAGGTGTGAAAGCTCACCTGAGTGTAGAAAAGTAATATGTATTCAGCAGGGACAGTGTGCACAAAGTGTGAGGATGCAGCTGATGCAGCCTGTTCCCTTGCAGACGTAGTAGCCTGAGGCTAGGCAGCTGGAGCAGGGCCCGGGGGTGGATGTGCTGGAGGAGATTGTGATCCAAGTACAGGCGCAGCAGTGAGGTCAAGCCAGAAAAGGTCAGAGATGAAGAGATCTCTCTCAGCTTGTTATAGCTTAGCTTTAGTATCTGGGGGGGTAGAGGAAATGAAGTGAGCAGAAGAAATGAAGGATTAGAAGAACAGACATCAAGGCCGATTAAAAAAAATACTGAGTCTATCTGTAATCATAAGTCTGTCACTGGACACCACATGCTTGTAAATTGAATTTATAACAAATGATGTTCAGGGAATTGGAATGAGGAAGGAAGAGTTGGATAAAAAATAATAAAGAAAAGTTTTTGTAGCAAAAATGATTGATAACACCTTGTGTATAATTTTAAAATATGGGAATATGTTTCTCGCATTTCACCATCTCACGTAAAAACTGAAAAAATAGCCCACAGCCTATAACCACACAATATGTTCATGCTGTTACCAAAGCAGCAAAAACGAAAAGGATATTCTAGAACTGGGGGTCTACAGCTTTCCAAATATGAATTTTAGCCCTTTATCCCCAACAGAAGACTTTAAGGAATCTATTGCTATTCCAGTCATGTGTGAAGAACCTACCAAAAATGTAAGAAGGCACACCATGAAAATCAGGTTGTGAAATTTTGTTTCTGTGAGGCTTATGTTAAATCTGCCCTCCAGGGAGGCTACTTAGCTGGAAAAGTTCCAGCTGCTGACAGATCTAACGTGAAGATGTCAGCACATGGAAATATGGATCCTATTATCACAGAGTGGCAAATATATCAGCATCTGCCTGGGAGATGAAGGGAACAATTGCTTGTTGAGTAATATCACCTCCCCACGGACTGCTAACTCTGCCCTTAGGTTGCTGCTAAAATGTCCAGTGTGTTTCCTGTCACTGAACAGTGAAAAGAATGATGGCACATAAATTATGCATTAGTTGTAGAGAAATTAGAAAAATGTACTGAAGATATGAGCAGAATTGTGTTGACTGTTATATTAATTTCATTCACAGATCAAAGCTTTTTTCTTTTTCCATGAATCCATTTGCTAATCTTGCAGTATGACTGCAAGATTTAGGCACATTTATCAATGTAGCGTCTTCTCTAAATTGCACCAAACCTTTCTGACAAATACTGTATATGTTGATAATCCCTGGATTACTCATGTTATTAAAAACCAAAGTCTTTTCTGACAAGCAGTTTCAATATATTAGTCTCTCATCTCTAGAGAGCCGTGCAGACTTCAAACTACAAGTGCTGCACATGGAGAATTTTGGAGAGCTGATCTTTCTGCAACAAAGCATCTGAAATAGTAGAGGAGCCCCTGTGTGGTCCTCTCTGCCTGAGGCTGGAGAATGATGAAAGTAAATTTTTGTGTCCTGCAAAAACCTTCATCTCTGAAGAGCCAAAGGTTAAATCTGTGAAGAAACACTGATTTATTTTACACATTACCTGAAATATATATTCTATAACCGAACATCAGCAGTTTGGCAAAGGAGAGATCAGGACACTTTTACTACTTGCTGGAATTAACTACCTAAGAAAGAGGTCCACTATAGTTCAATGAAGAAGAACTTAAAAACAAAAGGCTGAAGTTTCTGTAGGATCACTTCTCCACTGCCAAAATGTTGTCTACGCATCATTTTCCCCAATTTTCTTCTCTGTCTCCTCAATTAGATAATGGAACCTCTGTACTGTATGGAGGTTCCAGGGGAATAGTGCATAGTGTTGTTGATGCTCTGATATGTTTACCTGCAGTGACTTCATATCTCTGAATGCTTCATCTGGAAGATGATGGAGGTCATTGCTGTGGAGCATCAGAAGCTCCACCTTCTTCAGTCCAACAAAAGATGTGTCATGGAGCCTGTTGATGCTGTTAAATCTGCAACAACACAAAAACAACATCTTCAGCTTAAACATCAATACGCCAACATGAGCTATTTCCATGTGAGCTCATTACTTCACTCTACTTCTGACACTTCATTCCAGCTTTTGTGGGCATGTTGGCAAAGTAAATAAAACGCTTCAGCTTTGAATCTTATTTGTGTCAGTGAAGGTTAGATAGCTGCATGTACTTGCCCATTTTGCAATCATATGTGTGTTCCACATACCCTAAGTTTATGCGGCGTGTGTGTGCAGGCAGGCCAGGAGGAACAGTGAGCAGTGAGCGGAAGGTACAGTGGACTTCGTTGGCCTGGTAGCAGTTACAGCTCCTGGGACAGGACCGGCCCCCGGGCACCACGAGGATCAACACCAGGAGGGCCAGCGATGCCGCCGACACACAGACACTCCGATACATCTTCACTCACAAGAGGAGAAGCTGCACTGAGATTATCACTGCCAAAGAGAAAAGGGAAAGTGAAGAAGAGTGCAGAGAGTGCACAGTCCACCTTAACGCAGCCCAAAACCACCACTTTGACTTAGAGGGCTTTGCAATCTGTTCAACAAGTGATACCCTCCAATCTTCCACCCACACTGCACCCATACAACCATACTGGCACATTACACCTGCCTCAAATAAAACACTTTTATCCAACCACACATGCGCATGCTCAGAAGGAACATTAAGTGACAATCATGTAAAAAAGAAACTAAACAAAAAACGCATCAGGATTCAATTAAAGGGAATTCAGGGTAAAGTTGGGATAAACTGCCCCGCTGATCTCTCTCTTTCTTATCTCATCTCACACAAGCACAGATTCACTTTAACCATTCAAATTCATCAAACCAACTGTAGAGCCAAACGCTGCGAGAGGCTTTCTTAACTTCGAGCCGAAATTAAAGTAAATGACTTCTCCGTAGCAGGACGCTTTGGAGATGAATAGATTATTGTAATGCGTGGTCACGGTAGATAAGAACATACCTTGAAATCCTCTGGTCCGGAGGAGTGAAATTATTTCACGGAATTATTCATTTTTGCTCATCAAATGCTGATTTTAATCCAGTTGCGCGCTTCGGGAGTTTCCTATGCAATTACCCAGTTTATTCACCCATTAGCTCCGATACCGCGGAGAAAATTCCAACAACCAAAAAAAAAAAAAGTTGTCACTTCAGATGTCACTAAGGAAAGCGAGGAAAAAGCCTGTGAAGTAGTGCCACTTTTGTTCACAAGCAAAGTTTTTTTTCTTAAATGCGTTCAGCTGCATCCAAGAGTTGTTCTTGTGCGCTCTTGGAGAGGAAAGTAGTGCAAGAAGCGGCAGGCGGGCTGTTTGCAGAACGCGTCTGGCGCTGAGTGAATGTGTGTGACTTGTGTTTGTGTGTGTGTGTTGTGTGTGTTGTGTGTGTCTGCAGGACAGTGAATGTGTATTTGAGCAGAGGAAGGGGGACTGAAGTGAATAGAGTGACGCTCAGGCTAAGGGTCTAACCGAGGAGGGGCTTTTTGGAAACTCAGAGGTTACACGTTGCTGCGCTCCAGTCTGCCTCCCAAATCCTTTAACTCCGAGGCAGGCCATGGAAACAGGCAGCTAAATGATCTAAATGAGGGGCTGTGGCACATTTTAACCCGTTTAACCCTCTTATAACATGTTAAAGAGCTGCATCCCCTTTTATTTTGTTACTTAATTTTGGGGAGGAATGCTGGCTTTCAGTTGCATGGATGGTCATTATGCTGTTTTTTTACCTTCTTTTTTCAGTTGGAGGAGATTGCAGCAGAGGCTCACCAAGGATTTTCAATGAAAAAATAAAATCCCCAGAGCCCCAAAATTACATTTCCAAGAACATTTTTGATTCACCACAAAAAAAGCCTAAGGACTAACTAATAACTATAACAAAGTAACAAAAACAAACAATAAACAAAAGACAACAATCACAGCTTCCTTATTTTATAAGCTAATATTATACATTTCATCTCTTTACATGTAGTTCCACACTGCAAGAAAATAATTCAGGTTAGAAAGTACTAAATCCATTTTGATATGTCTCTTTTTAAACCACATTACACACTTTAAGTCACGAAAACTTCCAGAATACCAAAGATACTACAGAAGACGCGACCTCTGTGTCTTCATTAGTATCTCATTTTTTGGCATCAAACAATTGCTGTTGTCATTTCCATTTACATGATATGTGCAAAGTTTGATTCTTGAAGTGCAAAACAGTGGTGTCAACAGGCTGCATTTATTTCTCATCAATACCTTTTTTTCATGTAATTCATTTTAAGTCAATAGGACAATGAAGCACAAACTGGACTTCAGCTTGCAGTTTTAGGAAATTCCCATAGTTTCACAAAATTTCCCTGAAATGTGGGTTTAAAGCAGCCAAATAAGGGATTGTCCGGCTTTTTTTTGTGATCTCAGATTCTCAGGCACCCGATAATGATCACACCTCCTTCTGAGAGAACAGAAATAGATTGATGCTCCTCAGCTGTTGTCTCCTGTAAGTGTCCCTCCCACCCCCCCAAGTGTTTGTATGTTTGTGGCCCAGAGTGTGTAAGTGGGTGATAAGCCAGCAAGCAAGGGAGTGGCTGTTTTCACATGAAGTTGATTGACATAAGTAAGATTTTCTTGCATCAACTTTATTTTCCATCTTCAGAATAAAACAGCCAGAATCTCCACCTTCACTCACAGACTGTTCCGGTAGATCTGAAGGTTTTCTGCGCTCACCACAGGGGGCAGCAGAGCTAGAGAGCAGCAGCAGATGTAAGAACAAGGTCACCATTGAAGATGTTTGAATTTCCACATCAGCTGCTTGAATAATGGATCTTAACGTTTCT
The DNA here is from genome assembly GCF_021347895.1 of Acanthochromis polyacanthus. Classification (NCBI taxonomy): domain Eukaryota; kingdom Metazoa; phylum Chordata; class Actinopteri; family Pomacentridae; genus Acanthochromis; species Acanthochromis polyacanthus. The sequence continues at coordinate 28,780,174 of NC_067126.1, forward strand.
CTTGAATGGCTGTTAACACCCTCCAGCTTTACAGTCGACATGAACATCCGTAGATGTTGAATGGTGGATGTGATTTGATGCTTTACAATTGCCAGCAAAAAACTCTCTGTGATGTTTCTCAACGGATGATCCAATCCTCACCACCTTATAACCCTTCTCTCTGCAGGCGGCGTTTTTTTCTGTGAGTGCTGAACAGTTCTCATGCTGCACTGGTTCCCTGTAGCTGTAATATGACTGCAAAAAGTATTAGGCGCAATCCTGGCTCACTTCATTACAATGCTCATCACTGTTACTGGAATGTGTTGGACCATATTAAATGAATCATAGTCTGTCTGACTGGAAACAACTGAGGAATGAAGACATAATGTAATATCAATGCCTCCATGGGAGAGGTGAATGAATGAATAAAGGGAGGCAGAGATTGAGGGTTATGATGTTGATTTCTTTTGTGGACCGTAACTAACAATAAATGAATCAGTCAATCAGTAAATCACTAAACAAATGGCTTCCACCTATCTCACTTACAACAAGTGGTGGGCAAGTTACTGAATGAATGTAATCAATCTCACAGTATTACATATTACTAACTGAAGGTTGAAGAGGTAATTACATTACCCAATTAGTCAAAAGAAAAATAATTGTTAGCTTCTGCTTCTCAGCACAGTTCTGTCAGTGGCACCTTCAACCCTTTGAACTTCTGAACCTCAAGCAGATTCTAGGCAATTTTCACTCCTGTCACATTTTTCCTCACTGTGGGCTCATTTTATACTGCAATATAAAGTCCTACATCTTCATGGAAACAGCACAGTTATTGCCAGAAGTAGAGAGAACTCAAATATGTCTTTTGTGAAGCATAGCAAATGTATATTTTACATAAATCATTTTTAAGTGTTTTTTTGCCACTTGCATTTTAATTTGTTTCCATACCGTCTGTTCTCTGCTCTGTGTAAACACATCCTGTAACTTAATCTAGTTCAGCAGAAGAGACTCAAAATGTCTGTCTTGTAACTGCCAGCAAAGGAGCAAAGATTTTTTTGCTTTTGTACAGAATCTTGTTAGGGAAAACATGTTATTTTTGCAAAAATGAGACATGTACAATAAAGTAAATATTGACTAAATATGATTTGAAGCTTACATTTGATTACATTTTCCAGTGGAATAGCAGGTTACAGGTGATTTGTTCAAGAACCATTAGAAAGTAAAAAAAAATCTGATGATTGTTTTTTTTTTTTGTTTTGTTTAACTTTCTGTCTCTGATAAATTGTATAATTATAATAAGATGACATGTCTCTGAAACCCACCAACGGTTTACCGGGTTCAGAGGGTTAAACAACCCTAAAGTCCACGCTCACCTGTCATATTTTGTATTTAAAAATGAGAAAATAGAAAACATGTTATCAGTTATCAAAACGCAAGTTTTTTGGAAAAGTATCTTTCTTTGACTCCTGTTTTTTACATTGCAGAGTTTTGAGGTAATTACTGACCTTCAACAACTAGTTTAATATTTGACACATCCCATCCCCACAGGAATTCTGCATTCCAGTGAAAAAAAAAAATTCCAGTCTCTTGGAAACAATGGTGGAATAATTCTAAAACTCAGAGCTCTAAATGCAAAACTGGGCCATGGGGAAGCAGGTGCTCTGATATCACTCGAGATGGAAATGAAAAAAGTAAACTTTTCCTGTCTGAAACATGTAATGTTGATAGTACATGCAAAGCATTTCTGTGCAATATTATGATGTGAACTAGTAAGTGAGAAATGCTTTGTCTGCCATTTAGATTCAGCTTGTTATGTATCCAATATAGCCCTGCTGACAATGCAAATATTCATATGCTGCTGAATTTCTTGCAGTCAGTCAAGTTGCTTGTCTACATTTGGCATCGTGAGCCATCGAATGCTTTAAGCTCAGAATTCATAATGCTCAACTTTCCGACCTCTGAGTTAAATCACAATTTGCCGTATTGCTCGAGACAAAAGCAGGTCATTCTAAAAGTAGAGTTATTAGTGAACAACAATTCAACATGTAAATAACATAAGGTTTCTGGGAGGTGTAGTTCTCTCAGTTTAAGCTCCTCCTCCAAGCCTCCGGTTCTTTAACCAAGAAATTCCATCCTCGGCAAATCCTTCCGTCAAATGAATGGAGACAAAACCGATATGAAAATGTCAAATTGAAGGAGCCCCTCTAAGATCAGCAACTTTAATTCTGATTATAATACTCATTATTGAAAAAAGTAATCACATTATTACATTATGTTACTGAGTAATGCTTTAATGTAACACTTTCAATTAGTCACCCACATCTCAACCTACACTTCAGAAGGTACACTGTCTCCTTCACTTTTTCCACTCTTTATTGCACTGTAAATTAAAAGAGGCACTTCTTTCCAGCCAATTCTGGTCAGGGAGGTGACCAGGGCCCCACTTCTGTCTAACAGAGCTTTAGAAGTCATCTGCAGTGATGTGAGAACCTGCCCAAAAGGACAACAATCTCAGCAGCGTTCCAAGAATCAGGCCTTTATGATAGAACAGCTAGAGGGAAACCGCACTGAATAAAAGAGACATGCCTGTCAAACTGTATTTAATGAGCTCTGAGAGCTTGAGGTAAAAGATTCTCTGATCTTGTGAGTCAAAAACTGAACTATTGGGCAGAGCTCCAAACACTAAGTCTGGCAAACACCAGGCACTGCTCATCATCTGGCGAACACCATCCCCACAGTGAAGCATGGTGTTGGCAGCATCTCGCTATGGGGGGGGGGGGGTGCTTCTTTAGGTGGCGAGGAGACTGGTTGGCCAGAGATGACAGAAATATTAATGCAGCCATTACAGAGGGGTCCTTAAAGAAAACCTGCTCCTGAGTGTATGTGACCTCATATGGGTAGTCAACTGAACCAAAGCATACGGCCACGATAACGCTGGCGCAGCTTTAGGAGAGCTGTCCTTGAGTGACTCAGTCAAAGACCACATTTAAACCCCATAAAACATCTGTGGAGAAACATAAACATGACAGTTCACAGACGCCCATCCATTCAGACAAGATCTGCCTGAAAGAATGGGATAAACTGTCCAAATCCAGGTGTGCAAAACCTGTGTGGACTCACCCAAGAAGTTTCAAAACTGTAATGACTGTCAAAGGCGCCTCTACAAAGTGTAGAATTAGTGGTCTTAATACTTTTGTAAATGAGAAAATTCAGTTGTAGATTTAAAGTAGTTTGCAAAGACTTCTAAAAACATGTTTTCACTTTATCCTTATGGGCTACAGAGTGTAGATTTTTACCGTCTAAAAGTCAGTTTAGAACACTAAAATGTATGCAAAAAGTGAAGGGGACCCAATCGTCTCTGTGGCACCTGTACAGTTCGCAATAAGTACCGGTAAAACTGCAGTCTGGCTCTCTGTGCCTGCTAACCGGTCTCTCCCAGTGAGATTTTAAAAAATACACTGGTCATCAGTGCTCTCTATCTTTTTGTCTCTGGGGTTTGGAGCTATCTAGGTCAACAACTGGAGTGCTGACTCATGAATTCAGGAAGTAAACAACTTGGTGCTGAGATGAGACCAGCTTGCTGATACATAATTTCAAATCATGTGCATTATGTATTCTTTTTGATCTGGCTTTGATATGCAAAAAAACACTTTGAAAGTCCTCACTGAGAAATCATCGGATTCCGAGAGCTTATGTTCTTCTTCCGTCTTCTTCACTGTTTTGGTTATTCTCTTTAATTACAGAACATGTTGAATCAGTTCTCATTGTGTCAGGAAATGTGTCAGTAATAAAAAATAACTAATGGTGGAGAGGGGAAGGTGCACGGATCAGAGGTGTTCGTGCAGAGTGCTTGATCATCGAAGGGACCATATAACTGCACTACAGTCATTAAAACACAATCATTTACTTTTTTCAGAACTGTAATTGTTAGTTTGTTTATCCTGGAGTCCATATGGTACACTGTTTAAAACTTAAAACTAAGAACAGAAAAGAAGAACACTGCAAACGTCCCCACTCACGGGCCCCTTGCTCTCAAAGTCCTTTCAAAAAGTGAAAACAGGACTAGAGAGATCAGAAAGGGCAGGAAGCCAAGAGCTATCCTTAGAAGAACCAAGACCTTTAATTACATTCTTCATGACCTCAAGGCTCCGAGCAGGTTGAGACTGCGGGATCATTAAATGCTGGTTAAAGGCGGGGACAGGTTGTTGAACACAGTCACTGGTTGGACAGACATCACACATATTTAAATCAGCATTCTTGTTGGCTCCTATTGCAAAGAAAGACATTTTTCATTAATAGTTTACAGCATGGCACAAGAAATATGCAGAACTGTCACAGAGATTATACAGAATACCATGCCTTGTTTTCCATTTTTACATCCAACCAGCACAGAGAACTACCTCTTGTGCAGCTATAGTGACAACACTGTGTTTCTGCGCAATCTTCCAGTGGGCGATTATAAAGATTAATCAATTTCATCGTTTAACTCTGGCTAAATCTCTTGCAACCTTTTGAGAATTCCAGTTTGGATGACAGCTAAGTTTCCTGTCATCTAATTTTGCAGCTGAGAGGTTCTTGCACAGCCTGAAGGCAAGCTGTCGCACCAGGACCACGACCATGTGGTCTATTATTGATGAGGCTCCGACACTCCAAGGGGTCAAGGCCTGTCTGGCCAAGTGAGAGCTTGGAGCTCAGCTGTCTATTGGGCAGTTCTCCACTGGGCTGATGCCTGGATGGACACAAGGACTTAAACTTGCTCAACAAGCATAAATATTCACTGTGAAGTGATCGTGTCCTTGGTGCAATACATGAGCTCTGGCTTTAGGGGAAGGAGAGGGATCACTGACAACGAGGATATAAAGATGAAGGGAGATAAAAATGGTTATAAAAACTAAGAAAGAAATATGGATATGACAAGGGAGTCAAGGAGATCTACCAGATCCAGGCCTGATTAGAGTAAAATAGAGAGCTGATAGAGCAGGAGGTATGTAAGGAGTATGGTCAGAGGTGGAGGCTGCTGTGTGGTGACCCTGGAGGCATGGTGCCTGCAGTCCTTTACATATGCACCCATAATAGGGGCTTTTGAATGAGCATTAAACACCAACACACACATAAAACATCATTAACAAAGGTTCAAGTGAGACATTCCTTTTCTTTTCTCCATCACAGCTCTCTTTCACCCCTCACACTTCTGCTCACACTCTGTTTCTGGTTTTTTTCCCCCTCCCAGTTTCTGCAAGGACAGCTCATTAGCAGCATTACACATGATTTCATTACGCTGTGTAACAGACACAAACAACATAAATAACTTAATACAGTGTTAACTTGCTCTAATTAGATCCATAAATTACTCATGGCCACCTTATGAAAGATGATTTAATTCCACATCATATTTCATGTTCCTAAACACAGGGAGCAATCAGAGCAATTACGAGTGCAATTTTAAGCAGACCTTTAAGTCAGTCTGTTTTGTGAGTTTATGGCCACATCGTATGACATATGGTATCTACAAGAAATATCAACTAATCTTGTTGCTCAGTTGCGATATAGTGGCTATTTCTCCACCACCATAGAGTACTTTATTAAATGTACATTTAAAATCTGTCTTCTTTGCCAATTACTTTATTTTTTAGTCATGTTTTTGTTTTCCGGTGGAATTTGTGTCCGTTTCAGTCAGTAGCCAGTCTTTTTTTTCTAACCTCTGGAGAGAAGGGATTCATCTTTGCTGTTCTGAGAAGTTCATCTAATTCTACTTCTTTCAGAAAGTTAGATGAAAGCTTTATTTCTAGATCTGTCTATAATTATGGACCTACAGCCAGTTAGCTCAGCCTAGAGACTGTAAACAAGAAGAAAAGAAAGGCCTGACTGAAAAAAGTAAGTTCATTATGTTTTTATTTATTATTTAATTCCAAATTACTGCTTCCAGTTGTTGTTCTAAAGCTGAGCAAAACTGAAACTACGCTACTGTATCAACCTTTCAGTAGAACCCTACAGTAAAGGGGTAGTATCAGTGTACTTCTTCATCAGAGACCCGAACTTCCTCAAAGGATTCTTCTGTTTCTGCCCTCTCCCTTCACAGAGCAGCACAGCAGTATGTTTTATCCAATCTGGATCACTGGGAGAAACTACAATTTTCCCCACTTTGCCTAAAAAAGTTGAGGAGCCCCCAATCTAAAAAAAAAAAAAGAAAGATAAAAGTATATCTTCTTTATCTTTTGCTTTGTAGTGAATCTGTCTCAGCTGCAGCTATTAGGACAGTCAATTACTCCAATTGGTGCAGTTCTCAATTCACGTCCATAAAGTTCATTCACATGGAGGTGTGAGTAAGCTGTTGTGCTGACTACCTCAAACACATGGGACTTTTTAGAGGGTTTCTCAGCTCCCTCTGGTCTTCCAGGCCTCGTTTCCCACTGATGGCCCGAGGCTGAAAGCGAACTGCAAGATTCTGTGAGCTAATTTAGCTGAAAGGTTGACATTCAACAACAACAAAAAAAACATCTGAAGAAAGAAAATACAATGCAAAAATACCACTTTGACTGTAATTGGCACTGGCACTGGCATGGCATAATTAGGACTAAATCTGGTTAAAATAAGAAGCTGGTATAGCGCAGTCACAATTTTGTCCAAGACAGGATCATGTTTGCTAAATAAATATAACATGTCTCCTTTTTAATTGCTGGCAAACTAGAAGTGTGGAACTTTATTGATGCTCTAAGGGAAACACTGTTTTCTGAGCTACAGTCCTCCCAGTGCAGCCAGTGGACTATTCAGTGCTGAATATTACCACAGGGGTGGATGTTTGCTGACATGGGGTACAAACCCAGGTCATCAGCCTTCTCACATAAAACTGCTCGAGTAAAGGCTCTAAATTGTAGTCTTATACTTGAAAAAAATGTGGAGATAAGATGCACTTTATTGATCCTGCACCAGGGAAATTTAGAATTGCATTTAAAACAAGATCTGTCAAAGGTCAAAGCCTGTTCAATAAACAGACCCTATTGTGGAACACAAATACAATTTAAGGTTGAGAGGTAATCACTTACCTTAAATAGCTATAAAATGGCATTTTACAGCACAGTAATTTAGTCAGTTTACCTAAGAGTGCGAAAAGTGGCAACTAACCGAGCAGCTAGGTTAGAACAGAGCTGTTCTATTGCACTATGACAGACACCGGCAGATGGAATGCAAAGAAAACATCTTAAATAACATTATGACAAGAACAAGAACGTCAGAGATGTGAATGTCAGATTACAGGCAGTGAATGAACAGCAGCAACGTGTCCTGGAGAATGACAGGGACTGCAAAAGATTGTTTTTTCAACGTTATATGTGGCCTGATGAAAATAACTGATTTTGCCACCAGTTCATATTTACTCATTAAAAGCAAGGGCTCCCTCACACCCAGTGAAAGGCTTTTTCCTGTGGAGACATCTTTCTATCTTTTCTCCTCTTTTCTCTCACATATAGACCTAGATATGAACTTACACTCACATCCGTCCTTATGGAAATGCACAAATGCACCAGAGCAGACGCATTAGCTGCCCTGCAGGTCACACAATGAATCTGTAATTATCTCAATGGACCACTATGACTTTTGCATTGAACTTTCACATAAGAATTAAAGAACTTCTTATGTAAGAGCAAGTCTTAGTCAGAAATATCTTGAAGACACTAATTAAATTCATTTCTGAATGTCACATGAATGTGTCTCACCTATTAGTCCCATGACTAGTTTAGCAGCAGGATGCACGCCTCAGTGAGTAACAACAGAAATTCTCCCCCATGGCTTGGTCTAGATCCTGCTACATCTTTAGAGACAAGTCCAGCTAGACCTTCAGTGTAGGGGTGTAGGGGTCATGTAGTGAAATTACACTTGTGGTTTTCAGTCATATACGTCACATTCTGAATAGCCTTTTTTTTTAAATTAGATGATCATTTTGTTATATATCACGCCAGCCCATAGCCACCATAACTAAGATTAAAACACGTTTGCTGAACATAGGTGGTCCTTTCTTTCATGGAAAGTATAAAACAAGATGTGTCTTAAGCATTGCTCTCTGCTAATGCTAACACCAGCATGATCACAATGATAATGCTACCATGCTGATGCTCAGCAGGTACACAATGTATATTTGCTATCTTAGCTTAGCCTGTTGGCATGCTAATTTAGCATGCTTGTTATTGCTACTGTTTTGTCATAAACCAAATCATGAACCAAACAAAATTCAGTATCACCAAATCTGTAATGATTCATCCTGAACAGAATGTGAATGATTGTACCAAATATGGTTGTCCATCCAGTGGATATTGTTGCAGATACATTTTTCTAAAAATCACAAATGTGGGCTGTATGTGCTACAAGAAAGGTCAGAGGGTTTGTGTGATTCATCCCCTGAGCATCATAGGGATGAACTTTTGTGCAAAATTCCACAGAAGTTCAGGAGCTGTTGAGATACTTCATTCTATTGGTGGACCAGCCAACCAACCAGCATTGCCATTCAAGCCTCAGTGCTAGCTTTTCTACACAAAGACACGTTTGCCGTATGCTGAGTGTCTAAATTTAACTATGTTTGGAGGAGAAACATCAAGGTGATTTGACTTTATTCCTCTTGTGCACTTTGACGATCTGTAAACAATTCATTTGTTTGAACCACTGCGAGGGCGTTTCTGCCATTAAGGAAGATGAAGAAGCTAACTTAATCTTGTTCCCGTAGAAATATGATCCTTCATCTCCTACAAGAGCTTGTCCTTTGAATTAGCTTTAAATATGACTGAGATGAAGGAAGCTGATTAAACTCGCTCTGGTGGAAATGCTATCCTTCATACACTTCAAGAGCTTGTATTCCTAATTAGTTCAGACGATAAGTTGGCAATCTATCACTATGGCAGGCGCTGCACTTGGGCTAAGTTCAAGGCGGGAAAGTGACTCACCCTGTAAAGAAGTTACTTGTGTTGCTATTGAAAATTTTCCTACCATATCCCCACTTAGATGCAAACTACTGTGTAAGGAGAGCGCTGTTTCTGAATACACTAAAAACCGTAAACCCATCAGCATCAAGACATGAACTCTGCAGAACCTCCAAAGGTGCCCTGTGGTGTTTGGCACCAAGATGTTAGTCGCAGATCCTTAAATCTCTTGTAGGAGATGAAATCCTGTAAGCTGTGAGTTGGAGTCACTGCAGATCAGACTTATTCCAGCATATTCCCAAGCACCATGTCACCTCTTAATGGTTTGACCCTTATCTGTCCACAGCAAGTAGTTTCTCACCACGGTTGAAATGGGAGCACCCCAAAACTTTGAGAGATGCTATTACCCAGTCATCTGGCCCTCTAACCAGGGCCACACAACTGGTCAAAGCATCCATTACATTCAGTATGAGATATACTGAACCTTGAAATGTGGCATTTTTATGAGATTATTCATTCTATCTGTGAGTGGTCATGTTTTTGGCTCAATGTGTGTTGATTTGTGCACTGCAACACACTGTTCTTGTCCTGTGATGCCCTTTTCGCCAGTTTGTTTACAGCCAGAGTTGGGGTCTTAGAGCTATTACAATCAATATTTATACTAGCAGTGGATCATTGACTATGCAGCCTATATGTGTAAGTGGAAATTGTCACTTCTGGTGATGCGCCCAAAGGTTATCGTCTGAGTCTGCATTGCCCCTCAGCTTTATGGAGCTTTAAAGCATCTTCCAGCTCACTATTTTGGCTTTCCTGCCCACAGCTTTACTGTTTCTCACTGCTGTCATCAAAGTTGTTTCCAACAGCAGCAGCAGGAAGCTGTTTTCAGACCCCACTATACACTGATTGCCCAGTACCAAATGGCAGATGGACACAGCCAGTAATTAGCTGATTTTTCTCTCAATATTAATAATGAACAAAACAGAGCTTAAAGAAGAGTGAATATTAAACCTGTATTCACTAGCTGGCCAACAAAAAGGACTCCAAGGAGACAAAAAAGTAGCTGTTTAAAAGTGATAATGGTAATATGTCAGTGTTGTGTTCACATAATAAGGTAGAAAATACCTAAATATCTAAATTGTGAGGAGTAATATCTGTGTTAGATGAGTATAATTCCTCTTTCTCTTTCTCAAAGTTTTCAGTTCAATTCAAATTCATTTAAAGAACTTTACTTGCATGGAGTTTCAAGAAACTGCACTGCCAAAAACAGAATTTGTCCAAATACATGGATAGTAAAATAAATGCCTTCTCTAATTCTCCCAGGAGTCGACTATTTTAGTTGAACTTGTTAAAGGAAGTGTTCTGTATTACATTGAATATTTACATTTTAAAAGGAAATGCATCTCTGTCTCAACCTCACCTGTCGACCTGTCTGTGATCAGATATTCTGTTTTCTTTTGCTGGCCATTATTTATTTCTTTCCGTCTCTTTTTCTCACTCTGTATCCATCTTTATATTTATATATGTGCACAATAAATTCAGTCAAATAGTGGCTGTGCAAATGTCTTGTCAGACATAAAACTAAGCACAAATCTTGTTGTAGCGACACACCACACAATGATACCACACAGTAGCATAACAGAGCAGCTCCGATAAATGGAAATATACTTTCCTGTCGTGGATGGATTCAGTGATAAGCATACAAATATGTGATTTCAACCAGAGGAAAGGAAAGGCAGATAGTTTAGATACTTTTTTCCCAGGTATAATGATAGAAATCATCACGTTTACTTTTAAAGTAGAAGATTACCATGTCAAATTAAGGGGGGGTGTGCAATTGTAATAATCCCCCAGGGAAAATAAATTACTGCCGCAGTAAGTTCAGGCATAGGGCTATGACATGCAATTCAGCTTCAGGGCAAAGTATTCTACCGAGACAGATGATTTTTTCTTTTTAAATAGAAAAGTCAAACCTTTTTGTTATTGCTCTGTGTGCTTATATCTTAGTGGAATAATGGTTTTAATTTAGCATTCTCATTTTACTCTGCTCCGGGAATAAACCAAACAAGTAAAGGCAGAATATTGAAATAGGAGATGTAATTATGAAATGGTGTATAAATAGCAGGAGAGCCTTTCTGACAGAAATACAGGTACATCTGTAAGTGACATGCTGAGGAGAGAGCCCATAGAGTTCTCATTAACATAGCCTCCTATACTCTGCCTTAATAACTCACAATACCGTCTACCTGAGCAGAATAAAATCTGTGCTGAATAATGACAGTCCAACAGTAGCATGATATGTTACCGCCATTAGACCTCGCCCATATCTCTGAGCTCCTCTCTGCTCTTTCTTTCTTTCCATCTACTCCACCCTTTACCTCACTCTTCTCTCTTCTCCTCTCCGCTGCAACACTTTCACTCTCAGACAGTGTGTGTGTCAGTGTGTGTGTGCTCCCGTCGTTGTTCCTCAGCCCATCTCCAGATGTCATGGGGCAGGAGGGCTGCAGATGGTCGTCATTCCCCTCTGACAGCGACAGGAAAAGCAAGATTGAGAGAGGAGCAGAGAAATAGAAGGAGAGAGAGAGGGGGGAAAGAAAGAAGAATTGGAGCGTGTGAGGAACAGAAGGAGTGAGAGAGACGGAGCGATAAAAGACAGTAAAGAGGCTTCTCTTGTCACAACAGTGGCAATATTGCTAACACTCTGCTTGAGGGGACATTCTGTACAAGGAAACTGATGGAGTGAAAGCATATCAGAAATGTGTTTTTTTACACTTGTAACTGTGCTTTACAGAGTAAATTCTCCTTTTTGTGCTGTCAGAACGTACATGGTTATTTTATTCTTTTATTCAAACTCCATTCAGAATTTTTCATGTGAAATTATTCCAGCGATGTTACAGATTCAAATTTCAAATACTTGTGTAAGGCCTTACTTGTCTCATTGTTTAATGTTTGAATAATGAACATTGTGTGAAAAATACCTGCCAATATTTGCCTTTTTATAACTGGCAGGTCATCAAACATGGAGTCTTATGCTGGATTCATACGCAAACAGAAAATCGGATTCTTAACCGTACATGACACTAACTGTCTCTCCATCTGTCCGTCTTTAAAGTTATGGTAATGCACCTTCGGGTACATGTATTTGATGATCCTAGACATGTGGTATGCATACGTAATCGCTGTCGTTTCAAACAGACGAAATGTCCTTGAGCACAGACAAAAATTCTGGCACTGAAAAAAATCACTATGTAACAGAAAGAGAGCCTTAATGAATGACTAAATTATCACATTGCATCCGCTTTGATGTGAATGCTGGCGTTTGGAGAGGAAGAAGAGGAGGAGGAGGGACTTAGGAATGTTGGTTTGGGCAGAAAGAGGAAAGAGAGGAATGGAAAGATGAAGTGAAGGTTAATGAGGAGTCTGACGCCCCAGGGAACCTTTCCTTGGCTCCAGACATGCATACAAATGCACACAGACACCTGAACACCGTGGTAAAACCCCAGGAAAAGCCGTTAACCTATAGTTTAGCTTATCAACAGGCCAATAACACAGGAAGGCTGCCTCATTAACACACATAAATATACTCACAAGACAACAGCCACTTTTGTAAGAACAAGAACAGGACTACAAACAAAACATGACAGTGCACTGGTGCTCTGTGACACAGAAAGCAATCATGCACATATAAATTACAACTCCCAAAGCCTGCCGCCTGGATGAAACTTCATAAATAAAGAAAAGGTTACAATTCCAAGTGCTGCTGGTTTGGCTTACAGCGTGTGTTTAGCACGCTTCGAGCCAGTGTCGCGTTTTGTTATGATGAAGAACAATCTATTTTTACTACAATCTCAAAAAAAAAAAACGTAGTATTGTGACAAGATCCGTTCAAAGTGGAGACTGCTCTGCTCTGACACTGCAGCATGGAGAAGAAGTGTGAACTTGAAAATAAACTGTAAGATGTGAGGTGGAGGATTTTAAGTGTTGTCTGGTTCTGATTGAAAAAGAGCTCATTGTGCCTCTGTATTGCATATGTGTTGTCACATTAGTGAATGGTCTCATAATGCCCTTGTTTTTTATTGATTGCAGCTTCTTATATGTAAGAAATCCATGTGTTGTCAAGATGAATAGTTTGTCTTCATCTGCTTATGCTTTAAGAACTCTGTATAAACAAATACTGAGGTGTTGTCGTAATATTTTGTACAGTTCATTTCTGTCGCCCTCTCAGTGGACTGTAACAACTTTACTGAACTTTTCATTTTTACCTTATTTATTTGACATCAGGTTGAAGAAAATAGTACATATACTGACCAAAATAATGACATTCCCTTAAATCTCAGTTGTGTTTTGTGATTAATTCTAATTAGCAAATACTTTCATACTAACAGGTCAAATGATGGTGAGTACAGCTGAGGGAGAAACTCACCACTTAAAGAATTTGGAATAAAAATCAATTTCTCATAACATCCAGCCAATCCTGTTGTTGCACTGACTCAAACAAGGTGTCGTGAAGCTGAGTAGTAGAAGTATAATTGCTCTTAAAACCCTAGTTTTGGGCAAAGTCGCTAAACTTTAAGTGTTTTTTAGATCAAATTAAACGGGTGATGAATATAGTTTTGTCTTGCTTATCACTGAAATTGCAGTTTGGTTCTTCCCCCCTATCATTTAGATAGGGCGTCTGGTCTTGTTCGCCTAAAATAACTGCCTGGAGGCGTTAACTACCAAGTGGCTAGACTTGTCGATAAGGACTTGCAACTTTCCAACAGGCTTTCCAACAATCAATCACGTCTACTTCACACACAATTTCCCAGTTATGAGGAGGTGAGAAAGAAAGCAGGTTGGACTTTTCCTTTAAGTCAACATTTTCAATCATCTCTGTGACTTTCAGTCCATTCAACTCGTGCACCATTATTCAAATAACTTGCGGAAGACTAGTAGACAAGTAATTGTGTGATGTTAGTCCATAATTAAATTTGATTATTGTATTTCACCCTTCTCAATGAAAGTCAGCTTCTTGCCCTACCGTCATGTGCGCATCACCTGGTCATTATTCTTGTTTCTGTTTGCTTGTGTTTTTTTGATGTTAATCTGCAGCATCATAAGCGCTCTGTAATTCTGGCGTTTCATTGTAGGTGGCAAACTTTTTGTGAGATTCTAGATTTTTCTGCATTTCTGTCGACATGGCCTCGCTCGGAAAATTGCCCCACACGCTCACCAAAGTAACCGTATTCTGTGATGACTGGGCTTTAGTCAGACATCTCACAGCAAAAAACACAACAAAGAGCATGTCTGAAGTAGTTAGACAAAGTCCCGTTGCTTTGTAGCTCAGCCTTTCAAAATACATTTTTCATCGATTCTGTTAAAAATCCTGCCTGCAGTTCCAGGAGCTTTGATCATCACTGATTGCCTCTACCTTTCTGTCCTCAGCTCTTTCCTGCGAGCTAAATAATGAAAAGACTTCACTCGGCAAGCGGCATTTGAAGGCGAGTGTGAAGCGAGTGAGTGTCAAATGTCGACGGGCACGGTGGATGTGTGTATTTGTGTGTTTTGTTAGAGGGGATGCTCTTTATTCTTTGACCAGCTGGAGAGAGGAGTACTGTGCTTCATCGTTGTAGTGTGAAGTGACTAGTACCACACACACACACACACACACACACCAATCAATCATTCACACGGTTTCTGTATGACCTACTGCCAAAACAGGAAGCAAACAGACCCACAGAGTAAATATAGAGACTGATGAGGTGTAGAAATTGTAATACAAACCATATAAAAACCAAACTGTGCAAACCCATGGTGCTGTGTGGAGGCACATTTTGGAAAAGCAATGGAATTCCAGTGCTTGTGGCACAAATAAATGTTTTCTTGAATGAGAATTAGCAAATCCAACATACTGGCTTCAATCCTCCCTAAACTAGGAGACAAACACTGAAAATGTTGCCATAAAATCCTGTTCAAGTGAACGCAAAATTGCTTTTTGACCTTTTTACTTTCGCAAAAGCATGCACAACAGGCAAGCCAACAGTGAATCAGTGATGTACAAAAAATGCTTTAATTCCACATTATTACACTCTTTTGGGTTTAAGATAATAAGCAGCATCTTGGAAAGGTGCTTTAGACAACAAACTAGACAGAAAAGCAGAGAAACTGACTGAAGCAGAGAAAAATAAAAGCTTTATTAATACATGGATATATCTGCTATCTGAGTTTTGACGGAGTGTCTTCAAACCGTTTTTGAAGGGCTTCTGTTGCTCTGTGGTATTCTGGATAGGATGATATGCTGTTTCAAATCATCAGATGTGACAGGGGATTTTGCAGCGAGAGCCCACAGTGATCCTGAGATCTGATGCTGGCAAGTCATTGAGAGGGAAGTGGATTTGGAAGACGTGCAAGAGAATGACCAAGAACTGGAAGGAGGACACGAAAAGAGGTTTAGCAGAGACAGAGAGCATGATAGAGAGTTGAAAGGATGAGGAGCCTGTAAAGAAAGATGAAAAGTAAGGTCAGTGTAATTCCCGAGAGGGATTAGTGCTATCCTCCGCAGGGTTTTGGACATTTACACACGGTTCGGCACACACGCGCGCACACACACACTTAAACACATGCAGACGTACAGTATCAGCATGTGCGCACACACATGCAGGATTTATCCTGATCCAGTAATAATCACATCACATCTGATGCTCTGTTCATGACTTCTGGCAACATGCGTACTGGCTGAGTCTGTGTGTGTGTGTGTGTGTGTGTGTGTGTGTGTGTGTGTGTGTGTGTGTGTGTGTGTGTGTGTGTGTGTGTGTGTGTGTGTGTGTGTGTGTGTGTGTCAGTTTCTATGCATCTTCTGTGAGATAAAGCAGTCTAATCCTGAAGGAATGGAACATCTTCCCTCTTTCATCTTTCCAACCCTCTCTTTTTCTTTTTCACAACATTAAAGGACAATGTAAGGCTCCTCAGGTCTACTCAGAGGGAGGGGAGAAGACACAGCAAAAATGGGCAGAGATAAAGGCTAACAGAGATGAAGAGATTAAGAATAAAGGCAGAGGAGATTAAGCAGGGAAAGGATGCACTTCCAGGTTGTCTCTCTCTTTTTCTCTCTCGTTCTTAAATATCATATATTACTTTTTTTTTTTTGGTTGAAGTGTTGTGTTATTGTCAAAGACTACAATAAGATATTTACAACATAATGTTCAAAATTCAGAGAGAAAGACAAGAAAACAAACACATTACTACATCATATAGTTGCATACTAGGCTAACAATGTTCATATTCATTCAAAGTAATTGAATCATAATCAAATCATAATGCTGCATTGGCTGGTTAGCTAACATCAGCTGTTTCATTCATGCTTTGCAATCTTTGGCTTATTCACATCAGCTATAGTTAGTAAAATCCAGTTACATGCATAGAGGTAAACGGTGCAGCCATCATAACCTGACGCAATTATTATGCAAATGCAACAGTCTTTTTCTGCCCTGCAGCTCCCTCTGTCACCCATATGTTCCCTTATCATGGTATTTTTGATAGCGTTGTTTCAAATAAGATGGAATTGTCATGTATGTTCTCTGAGAGAAATCCACTCACAGATTGGTTTTCCAGTGAATTAGTGTAAATAACTATTTGGCGGAGATTAAGTAAATGTCTCTGATTGACATGTATTACGAGATGAGGTTTTACAGTTCAATATAATGGCAACGAGGAGATTCGCAGAGGAAAGGAAATAAAATGGAAACATCAAAAAGAGGAGGCAGTTTTGGTGTCAGCTCAGTACACTTTAATGTGCTATCCTGCTGGTTTTCCCTTCAGGCTGTAACATGCCCTGACATATTTCACTACTTCTGCCCCAAATACGTGCTGAAGTTTGTTTATTCCTAAGAGTGTGCCAATCTTGTGGTGTTAGATATTTTTTTTTAGTTTGGTAAGAAAGTTGTTTCTTGTGTCTTGACTTGCATCTGACTCTTGTTGTTGGCAGAACTGGTAAAATCTGCATCTGACTCTTGTTGTTGGCAGAACTGGTAAAATCTGCATCTGACTCTTGTTGTTGGCAGAACTGGTAAAATCTGCTTACTCTGGGTTTGTATGTGTCTGCAAATGTCTCTCTCAGTTTCTGGTTGGTTGCTCATGGTGATCAGATAATGTGACACTCGGTACTGTCTGTGCATTTTAAATACTATTAGAGGGTACTTTTATTTACTGTTTTTATTGTAGAAGCTCATTTTGAGGACTGAACTCAGATTGTGTACTGCTCTCTCGTCCCTCTTTCTTCCCTATAGAAAGTTGCGATAACATGTGTCCAGTTACGCCATACATTTTACAATGGTAGAGAGAAACAGCCAAAGACTAAATGAATAGCAGAGCAAACCCAGAAACCTCCATAAAACACACACGCACACATATCCACAGCATGCAAGCACGCATACACACATACAGATAAATGTGTGTATGCGTGTTAGAGCAACACACACACCTACAGCATTAAGCACCCATTGAACGTATACAGAGGCTGCTGATGTGTCGGTAGTTCAAGGGAAACACCACAAACAGGAAATTCTGCAGGATTTCCCACAGATCTCTCTCTTTATGTGGCGGATAGCTGGTAGCTCAGGCTTGGCCACAAACATGTAAATAGACAGAGAGAAGCTGTTTTTCTTGAGGAGCACAGGATCTACATCAGACTTTTTCAGGAAGTGGAACAAAAAGTAACACTTGCGGACAAACAATGATTTTAGAGAACCACCTATGGAAAATATTGGTACAATAATCAATCATCTCATAAAATATGTGGCACATTTTGTATCATGGAGACATTTTATAAAGCCAGTGAAAATGACTGATTGGCTGATTTATAGTTACAAGCAGTGACAACATGTAATAAAAAGATTTCTCTGAGTGAGCAGGAAGTTTTATTGACAGTATATTAATAGCAAAGTCCAGTTTGATCCCACAGTATACAAACTAAAGCTATTACCGTTTGAGAAAAAATGGATTCACTTCATGCCGTCTGACTGTAGTTTGCCACCTGGTTTCATCTTTTTCCCCTATATTTTCTGAATTTCTAACCTCCACATTGCCATTTGCTTCTCTGAACGCTGCCACTGCAACTTTTTTAATCCTATCTTTATTCAGTCACTTTTTTAAAATCATTCCAGAAATGTACAGCGTTGTCTTCAAAATTCTGAAATCTCCGGGGAAACCTTTTTTTTCCCCGTTATTCTGATTGTAAGCAGGTACACAGAGCACTCGCGCTAGATGTTTGGAGAGGACCACAAACCCTCGAAACCCCTCAAAAATCTGACCATTGCCCCTACCAGTTCTATTATTTCCGACAAAATGGCCAAATGAAACAAAAATACCAAAACGTGTCTTTCAGATCTTACTTGAGACACTCCGTTTGGTGCACCTTTAAAAATAGAGATATTTGTTGCTAATGATTAGAGTGCACACACTCATGGGTGGCCAGTGGGATTTGGACCCATGGCCTCAGCCGTGTGTTTATGCCAAATCTAAGATGTGACCCAAAGAGATTAATTAAACCTAATACATCTGAGTAATCTTCAGCAGATTTTGCTCTTGGTTTTATGAGATCATCAAAGCTCCACATGCACTGACTCAGTCTCCTGCCCCTCTGATAAAGAGCACACTTCCCTCCAATCTGTTCTCAAAGAATGACCTTTGAGAAAGCAGCGGAAAACTCCCTGTGGCGAGAGCATGTTTAGATCTCACTAATGCCTCTGATAGGAACGTCCACTTTGACAAACAAGCAGCAGATTCAAAACCAGACTATCAAAAGCCCTGTGATTACTTTTAGCACAGGCTTGGGAAGCGTGCTTTCAAAACATTGCTTCATATCTAAAATTTCTATAGCACACATCGAGTTCTGCTTGACTATCTCGGACACAAAAGAGTTGGTTTAGCAAACTTTTGAAACCTGAAAGAAATCAGGAACAACACAAGTAAATGCTATCAATGCAGCTTTTGGCAGACTAAACAGAATAAGGACACAAACTGGGAAAAGGAAAGAAAAATGGTAAACATAAATAAACATTAACAGCTTCTCCTTGATTAAGTAAACATTAGATACGCATGAAACATTCATTAATAAGTGAACAGCGGAGACCGCCAGCTGCAGAATAAGGTTAAGCTTCTTTCCGCCTGTTGTCTGAAAGAAAACCAGGCGATCATCAATCCTGCTGACACACACACTCACATTTAAACTGTGGTCCCAGGATGGTAAAATCATTGAAAATGTAAGGGCCTCTCTCCAACTAAATCCATGTTGCTATGACGACCGCCAAGGAGAGGGTGTGTAAAACTCTGGTCCTGGGTTGTGGTTATGTAACCAACATCATTTGCTCAACCTGTTTAAATTGTGACCAGCTTTCATTCTCCACCATGAAAGGATCCGCTGATAAAATTCAGTCTGGATCAATGCAGAGTAAAGCTGTGACACAGATCAGATAATCTTTAGGCTTTTTAAACTGGAAGAAACCATGTTGTGAAAGACCCGATCTATGCTGCTAAAGACTTCAAATCCAACATAAGGTTTTCTGATATGACTGAGAGGAAAGGAGTTTATGGTTGGGAGAAAAATTAAACAATAAAACCCCGAATAAATGAATAAATAAATGAGAAACATAACAAACACTAAAGCTTTCAGACAAGTGCACTTCATGGTACAATTAAGCAATTAACACCCAATCAGGCTCTGTGCCATGTTGAGCAGAACAAGTGGATTCTGGTTTCGTATCAAGATGCTATGAGGAAAAGATCAAAGTGGCTCTAAAAAGGGGTCATTGTTGGGATACAGATGGAAAGAGCCTCAGTCACAAGACTGCTCAACTGCCTAGGGTTTCAATAGGAACAGTGACATCTGTATTTAGATCTACAGAAAAGACGCAAATAAGAAATTGTTATTGATGGTGCCTGTTTGATGAATATGAGGACAGAAAGCGCAGTTTTCCTGGGGGTGATAGTCATGCAAAATTGTTGGAAAAACAGATGAGTATCTGTTCCACAGGTGAATGAAAATGTCCTTGGTCCCCGATTGGTTTGGCGGCAATAAACATGATGCACCAGCGTGCTAAAGAATACTCTTGACCACAATCCTCAAATTAGGGAATATGTTTTGGAATAATGAGGTTCCATCCTTCAGGTAGAGCTCTAGTAAATTGGAGAGTTGTTGCCAAGGCACACTGAAGCTGTAATGACAGCACATTGTAGCCCAACACCTTACTAAGACATTTTATGTTGTTATACTATATAACCAAACAATATGGAAGAAGATAAACCAGATAAATGTGTGGCGAGGAGTAAAACAAGTGCATAAGAGTAAAATGTCTCATTTAAAAAAAAGCCCTTTTTCCTAAAAGCATTACGAGCTTTTAAATAAAGTCTTTTCTTTTCTGATTGTACTCCTGAGGAATGATTTTGCAGATGCGATTCTAGTTCTCCATTGTTTGCCTCGCTGCAGCAGTATTTCAATGAGAACTGCACATGTGTTAATGCGTGAAATCAGACCTTGCTTACGTATACAGCTCTTGTTCACTCTGAAAAGGTCCAGTGTTCAACTGGTTGTCCGCGGCTGCTGGTAGCAATAACACTGATCATTGATCCCCAGGTACCAATAGACCATTCTCTGGCCTGAACGCACACACACTTACACATTGCATAAGCTCGTACACAAAGAAAGAGGCACCAAATTACAACCAGGAGATGCATGACAAATAAAATGCTACAGATGGGAAATGCTGCAGACACTATCAAACACAAACAGTCTTCAACAGCTGACCGCACCCACCTCCTCATCAACAACACTCACACATGGCCATACAGGTATTAAACATCCCCTCTGGCCTCTGTGTGACCACCTAGAGACTAATAATTGCTGACACACGGAAACACTTTCAGACCTTAGGAGCCAAATGCTACAGCATATGCACACACACACACACACACACACACACACAACTATGTATACAAGCAGGGCAACCGCACAAACGTACACATGTAAACAATTTTGTACACAAGAGGCTCACTCACGTATACTAATCTCCCTGCTTTTTGTGCAGATAAAATATGCTGTCTCTTTGCTTTCCCCCTGATGTGGTTGGATTTGGTTTAGTTTGGTCGTATCAAACAACAAGCACATGCAGTGCAGGAAGACGACGCTCCTTTTTCTTCCCCTTCAACATCATCTCTCAAGCATGTACCACGACACTGATTTAACGCTCAACAAATATAGCTGTGCGATTTACGGGCATCATTGACGGATCCTTGTGTTTTGGGCTATCAATTAAGAAATAATGAGCTGCTTGGACGTGTATTATAAATTATATTTTCCATTCAGATGTTATTAAGTGCTACGTGTTGATGGGTAAAATTGCAGTGCAGATTTGTTTGTAAGTTAGATTCCAAGTTTATATGGAGTGACACCTGAATCGCACAGTATTCAGTTCACATTAAAACCAGTGTCTGCTCCATGCACAAGGGTGCGTCCCCCAAACCGATGCCAAATTCAATTTTAATAAATATTTCGTATCTGTCCTATAATCCTTGCCCTCCCTCTCTGTTGCTTTTATTCATTTGTGAAGGAGGCTAAATGTTTCTTGCAGATTATGTTAACCATCACAGATGTGTGGAAATAATTAAAGCAAAAACATCTCATGAGGGACTACCGTCTGAAGCCAACATCTGATCCTATGCACACTTCCTCGTCACACTGAATTGAGGGCCAGAGCAAACTGGCCAATTTATTTTTAATTATCAGAAAAGGCTCAACAAAATATTAGTGAATTGTGGTCCCACCCTGTTGATTGAAAATGGAATTACTGGATCCTTGCAGTTTCTGAAGGCTCACAATAACAAACATGACCTGAAATCACTTAAGTAAAGAATAAGTGGACAGACAGACAGACAGACAGACAGACGGACAGACAGACGGACAGACAGACGGACAGACAGGGGAGAGTTCTCTTCCAAAGTTTGCCTTTCCTTTTACATCATCTTTCACTACAAAGACCTGACCTTTAACCTGAAGCAACTCCATACTGACATGGAGAAAGTTCACCACGTATTGGGAAATGTCCAGGTCAAAGATCAAACTTCATATTTCAGCTGTATAATTCAAAGTCAAAGCTTTCTTTCCTCCTTCTCTTCAGCACTGGCACAAGAAAACCTCTATGCTCTGTGTATATTTATGATGTTAGTGCCAATAAACATTTCTTTTAAATGTGGCGCATGTCCCAAAATTCCTAGAAGCAATAAATATTTTTCGCTCAGTGTTTTTGACAGTGCAACACCTCAAAAATTTGAAAATATTATTCCAAAAATTTCGCACCACAACCCTAATGAGTGCCCGAGGCAAAACTGGTGCTGCATTATAAATAATAGAGTGAATCATCCCCAAAATTAGTACTTTTCGAGTGATTTTGGAGGTGCAAAGTTCTCCAAAGTAGTAGGCCCATGATGGTAAAGTCAAGCCAGCGACATGAAAGTGAACTAAGGTTATACGTCTAAAGTGCCTCTGCTATCAGAATATGGCTGCACTTAGACTGCGAGCCTGTGATTTGTGAACTTGTGAACTTAGTGATGATGACTGCTTCTGAAAACTACTCACATTATACATAGAGGAGACTCCAAACGGATCTACAAGTCAAGTCAAGTCACCATGATTTATATACTTGAAACAACAGCTGGTGAGCCAAAGTGCTTTCCAAAAGAGATTGCTGCTGCGAAATTACCCAACAAGTTTAAATATTAAGGCTATTACCATTCAGTGAGAAGTATGAGCACATGTGAAGACTTCCATGTGAACAACATAGATAAGAAAGCGCATTGGCTAGATTTGAAAAAATAAAAATAAATAAATAAAAATAAAGGTGAAAGATTAAGTGAAACCAGACAACTAACTGAACCGAAACAGGAGAGTGATAAGAATATACTGCAGCTAGCGTAAGCATGAGCAGAGCAGCTTCAGGAGCCTTTCAATAGAAAAAAGTGAGTCTTTCCTTTTTTTAACGAGAAGACCGTTCCAGAGTCGGGGTACAGTAACAACAAAATCCCTGTTGCCTTTGGTTTTGAAGCGTGAGTGATGAACTGAGAAGGGTAATTGTGAAAATGACCTAAGTGACCTGGGGGCAGAAAATGAAGTTAACATACTGGTAATGTATTGTGGAGCTAAACTTTTAAGGGCAAAGGGGATATGAAGGAAGAGAGACAGTAAGCTAGCTTTACGAAAAAAAATGTGCAAAGTGCTCCATCCAAAATAGAGCATTATATCTATAGTGTGAGTATTCAGGTCAAAGTAACTTCAAGTTTATCAGGCTGTGAAAACACTTTAATGATACTTTTCAGTTTCTATACTACAGTGATCAGTTCCTTCTGAAATGTGAATTATTTCCAGTCAGTGCAGTTAGCAATAGTCCTAGTTTGGCCATGTGACTCTTGCAGCAATTTCCCAACAAATTACACTTCTAACAATGGTTATTCAATCTCGGTTACAGGTTTTCTCTGTTTCTAGAAGGAAGAGTGGTGAGGGTAAGTATCTGTACAAAAGTTTATGTACAGTTAACAATGCTAATGTTGCAATCACATTTCTATATATCAAAAGCCAAACATTTCAAAGACAAAAAATGAAAACTAGTTTAGTGCTGCTGCAGAACAAGTGAAACAAAGTGGTGATAATGAAAATAGATGCATTTTATCTGACCGTAATTACTGCAAACTGATGTCAGTAATTTTTACAAGGCTAGTTCTACAGTGCTTGATCTTTGATATTAATGTAAGTTATTGATCCCTTGTATAATTTATTTCTGTGGTACTGAGCAGTTTATGGAGGAGGAAGAGGCGCCTGTCTGCAGAAATGCATACCTCGATATAATTCTGATCAATTCCAATGTGTGGATGAGTGTGTGCGGGTATGTTTCCAAAAGCAATTTTTGTCTCTTCGTGCTAAAATATTGCCGTTACATTTTCCCTGACGGAGCAGATTGCACCTCAGTTTTAAATTCTGCAATGCTGAAGATGAAACTCAGAAGAAAGATGGTTATTCTAAGCAGGCCGTTGATTCCTGTAAGAGATAAACCTTCCCTGCAGAGAGTGTTGTTTGTCTAAGTGTTTCTCCAGCCAGTGGATATCAAACCACGCATGAGTCTGAATGTAGAGGCAACAGTGCAAAAGGAGACAACTGTTTCTGTCTGAAAAGTAAAATACCAGGGTTGCATGATGCTCCTTGGCTAAAGGAAGAGCTACATTCCCAGACACATGGCTATTCCATTGCTTCAGCGACTGCACACATGCACATGAGTACACACACATATAACCAAAAAAAAGGAAATTGTGTAGACAGAGAATGTCACATATAGTAATATTAAACTGAAACATGCATATGTACAGACATACGGTGGTACAAAGAGCAACATGCATGAAGGCGCACACAAGCTGCGCACACAGAGGCATAGTTAAGGTTTACAGGAAACAGAGGTAGTAGTTTGTCCTTTGAGGAGCACTTAGAGAGTCACTAATGTCAGCGCTAAAACTAAAACATTGCCTGCAGTCAAACATGCCCCAAGAGTGACACACGCACACAGGAAGATACATACACACACTCTTGTTGCACACACACACACACACACACCTGTTTGACGCCTGGGGCCTTGTCTCTGATGGCCTTGACACACCTGCACTGCATCGGCCTGTTCAGACAGAGATGTAAGCGGGAATCCATCAAGTTTGGCAACATGGGTCTATGCGAGTGAGTAAAATACACAAAGAGCAAAAAGACAGATCCAAGTAGATAACAGAGCGAGGAAGTTGTTTGAAGTGAATTTGAGTTTGTGAATTCGTATCACAATTGGCCACGGGGAAGTGACCTCTGCTACGCAATGGAGAAGCAATCTGCCTCTCCAGAGAGAAACAGACAAGTGGATTTGTTTTTGGGCAGACAGCAGATATTGAACTCCAGCAGAGTGTTTATACAACTGAATTCCGATTCCTCTACAAGTTCTACAAAAGCAGCTATTAGGTCTATTCAATACTTTGAGACCGTCAGAGAGGCAGCGAGGAAAAAGAGACGCAGGCCGACATTATTACGGAACAAATCTACACTGTGACAGATGCGCATTCAAAGCCGAAAATATTGGGTTTGCGAAAGCGTCTGGTGAAAGATAGAGGATGGGCAAAGTGAAGGGAAGACGGAGAAAACAGGCAAAAAAAGCAAGAAATCAAAGAGTTGAGAGGAACGAACAAGTCACAGGGATTTGGGAAGGCATCAAGATGGCGATGAAAAATTGCCATTCTGTTTGTGTGCTGCAGCAGAGGTAACAAGAGGAGGAGGGGCAGGAAAAGGAGGCGAGCAGGAGACTGAGGGTACCTTAACATCAAAGAAGACGAAAGGAATATGAGTTTGACCTCTGCAGAGGAGGCCAAAAGGGTTTGGCCTGTGACCCTTGTAAAGATACAGTTACTCAGAAACATCTTTAATAAACGCAGACACACTCGCACACAAAGGGGAACAAACACTGAGAGAGTTATCTGCCATTTTCAATTTTCATGCTCCTTACTCTCTGTTCTGCATGGCCTGCTCTGTGTCTTTATCTCTCCCCGTCCCATCCGAACACAAATACCCACTCAGCCTATACTTTAAATAAAATACAAGCTGCTTGACTTCGCCTTCTTCATCCTGAAACACACATTATACAAACTCACAGATAAGCAAGCGTGGGCGTGCGATGACTAAGATCTAAATACTGCAAAGGTTCGTAATGACTCCACTACACAATAATGCACTTGTCTCATCTGCCAGAATCATAAAGTGAAGTCGCACTAGAGTCAAGTGTCACCTTCTCTGTAATTGAGAAACTGCAGTTTCACCCTGTTTGTTCGTGTTATTAGTATTCTGCAGCTGGGCATGTTCGCTGGTAGAAGTCGTATCAGCATAACCATCAAAACTGAAGAGCGGAATACAAAATTGCTTCAAACCGCGTCAACAAAGCTTCATTCACCAACAACAGCCGAAGCTGCTAGAAAAAAGGAATTCTCATTTCCTGCAGACATGAATAAGATGATATTAAAGTCTTAGAAGTAAACAGCTTACTGATGTGGCCCTTTACAGTTCCTGGATAATTGAGTCCACACAATCTCAACTTTTTCTGCCTTTTAGAGAAGCCAAATGTGCCTAATTGAATCAAGAAAATGCTGACAAAGTATGTTCTCACTCATTTTCTGACCACCTTAACCTTAACTAGAAACATCATGAGGTCAAGGAAATGTAGCATGGGGATTAGTAGGGAGTTAGGAAAATTTAAGTCAGCTGAAGAAGATATAAAAGGAAGCAATATATTTTTAACCTTAATATCCAGGCTTATTTAATTTTTTATTTGCTTGTTGCAGTTGTTCGTTAAAGTTAGACAACATTAGCACCACGATGAAAAAAGCGACTTGTTGAATCAGCTTAATACGCAATGTATTCATGTATTTATTTACTTAAATCATTTGATTCCCCTGAAATGAAAAGTGGTGCAACTTGATTGTAAGTAAAGTTTCCAATTTTTTTCAACTTAAGTATTCATTTTGCCGAACATAAAATTCAAAACATGATTTTGTCATTAAACTTTAGTTTTTTCATTTTCTTTACTGTTTTCTTTTCTACTTTAAGAAAACAACAGTTTAGTAGTAGCAGAAACAGGGACATCATGATGTCAGCACAGTGCTAAAGGAGTAGTAAAGCTATTTTTGCATTTTCTATGAAATTAACTTACCAATTTGAAGGGACAAACGTTATTTCAAATTGACAGAATTCACAAAGTATACCGCCATCACTGAAGGAGAAAGATAAATGAGATTTCTTTGAAACGGCATCCTACAGCTCAGATGCACTCTTTGTTGTGTAGTTAGCCTATTCAAATCCAAGACTACGTGTTTCTTGGCTGTACCATTCCATGAAAAGAAAATATGTTTGAAGTCTTGTATATCCTTCATCCTGAGACATTTGGGGAAGTTAAAATCTTTCTCCAGTCATTGATGAAACCACTAAAAACTCATATTTTTGTATCAATGTCACATATATGAAATCAGCTTCCTTGGACAACTATTTAGCTTAAAAACAACTAAAAACACACTAAAACAGATGTGATTTCAGAGCACACTGACAAGAAGACAAACAAAAGACAGTGCTGGCGGACATCTTCTCCACTTACAGCAGCCCGAGCACATCAGCTTACCAACAACTCTGTATAACTACTCAACGATACACATTGGTAAGTTTTATTACTGAAATAATTCAGCAATACACCTACTAACCGGAAGCTGATTCTGAAGAAAGCTCTGTTATGGTTGGTTACTTAGGTCTGTTATATCTAAAACTCTGGACGCTTGAATCTGTATTTTTGAGAAAATCATCAATTTACTGCAGTTTCAAGGTGAAAATATTCAGTCATGGCATTGGCTGCTTATTTCATACACGATATGTCTGGCATTTTAAAAAATGCTACATAGACTTTTGTCATTAGAGAAGGTCTAAAAATGCTTTGATCCCCAGAAATTTTTAAAATAAAGCTATGAGGCTTTGACTAGACTGCATGAGTTTGTGCTGACTGTTGTACCAGCGGCTGAAGAGATTAATTAGCACTAAGAGAGTCCAGTTCTTATCATGACTGCAGCACAGTACTTTAAGGTCAATGATTTCAATTAGAAACCTTCCTTGACAAAAGTGAAAAAAAAACTGACTTTCATCACAGTCTCTATAACAAAGTTTAGTCTGTATTTTATGACTGTTGCTTTATGTTTTTGTTTTTCTGCTGTTGAACCCTAACCCTATAAAACAAAGCTTTTAGTTAAAGCAGTGCCAAAAACAGCCTGAACTGACTTTTGCTTTGGTTTTTGGGCCTTTATAAGTGGCGTGTGATCAGACAGCTAAAGGTGTCAACACTGTCAGGTATACTCAAGTCCTCTGGAACATGCAGCTCAGGGCTATTTGGTTAGTTTCCCTGAGAAAAACTTGCACCATCACAAGGTCAAAAGGGAACCTTGCTCTGATATAATCAGCTTATCTAAGTAAGAGGACATCCAGAGAGCACAGGCTATTAAAATAATTTGTACATGCACGTGCACACACACAGACACGCGCACACATTCAGGTAGTTATCTGTGTCTCCCAGCTGTGGGCCTACTAACCTGGGTTACATCACAGCTCAGAGAGACACCTGGGAATACTTTGCATAACACACAAAACACACACAGACATGCGCACGTATGCACAAAAACGGAAGAATCGCATGCACACACTTATGTACACATACCGTGCACGATATTGTAGATGCCTGCGTGCAGGTCTGGAGCAGGCTAGATAAAATTAGGAATACATCAGTCTCAGTGGACGGTGCCTGTGCATCTGTCGAGTGAATCAGCACACAGACAGTACAGTACCTGGCTAGCTGGCTAAGTGATTCTGTTTGTCTCATCTGTCTCTACATGACCAGAGTGAATAAGCAGACCTATTTGTCAAAGAGAGTCCTGTCACTTAAACAACCGAGCCCAGGGCAGTTCCACTTTCTGGATGCATAATGAGCGAAGGCTGTTGGGTGACAAAAGTAAGAAGGAAAGGGTAAACAACAGCACTGCTAGAGAAGGAAACCCAGTGGCTTGAATTGTTTCACAAAATGCAAGTTGAGGGACTTTTTTTTAGCAAAGCATGTGATGACAAATATAAAGCTAATGTGATGCTAATTCTACTAATAGAACTCTATGAGATTAATTGAAATCCTCAGCATGTGACCTTGTTAATTAAAGTATCAGTAATTTATTCACATAGAGGCAGATTGGACCATGCTGAGCAGCAGAGTTTCTGTGAATGATACAACATTTTAACCATATAGAAAAAAAGAATCTACAGAAATTTCTAATTTTGCTTTGTTGTGTCTGAGGCAGGAAGTGATGCCGCATTGTCATGGCATTGTCAGATAGGAACAGGCACAACATGACAATCATTTTTTGGTACAATGCTTGCAATCATATAAGCACAAGGCTACAGGTGCTGTGTAGTTACTGTAGACAGAAAAATAACCCAATTATTATCAGCCTGGAGACCCAAATTTGACAGTTTGCGCTGTAATTTGGTAAACAACTACACAGAAAACGCTGACAGCAACTACATAGAAAACAACTGTCTGTGACATTAAAATTATAGTCAGTCTACAGGTTTCACTGTGTGCTCCGGATGTGTTTTATGCTGGAAGGGATTTGGCCACCAGCTGATTGAGTGATTTATTAAATGTCAACCTGCGTGGTGGAGTTGTTCTCGCTCTGCAGCAGTTCCTTTTTCGTACATTGTCAAAATGGTGAGAATGTATCCTCAGTTTGCTTGTGTTTTGCCTATTCACTCATGTTTTCATAAGCTGCAGTGCGGTGAACTATGAGGGCCACCACAGAAAAAGAGCCTGAACCTTGGATGGTGCGAGTTACAGACCGTGTGGCTGAGGCTGCAAAATGTGGTCGAGATAAAGCAATAACATGAGCAATAACAATGAGATATTTTCTGCATTAATTTGCTCCACTCAGTTACGTGGCTCATTTCAATGTAGCAAACACACTGAAAAATTAATAAATGAGGCCCAGTGGGAATATAGGGACGCGCTGCATCCTTAAACAAACACAAGCAGCCAGACAAACTTGGAGCACAGTGGGCTTCAGTGTGACACAGAAGGTCACACTGCAATACCAATTAGGCTGGTCGTTGGACTATGTGGGGGGACATCGTGGCATAAAGCATGAGAACTTGCAAGGAATTTGAGAGTAAATAGAAATGACTCTGGTTCTGTGCCTGCAGCCACTGAAGTTGCAGGGTGTGAGCCGACCAGATTTTATCTTCACAGAATCAAAGAGAGTTCACACCCTTGTAATGGAAAGTGTGTGTGTGTGTGTGTGTGTGTGTGTGTGTGTGTGTGTGTGTGTGTGTGTGTGTGTGTGTGTGTGTGTGTGTGTGTACTGCTCATGTTGTGAGGACATAAATCTGTTTACACTGTCACATTGTAGGGGGGGGCTTAGCTTCCTTTTGGGGACAAAAAGCAAGTCCCTATGTAGTAAATCATTAAACAGTAGGCAGACAACTTGGTTTAAGAAATGGCTGAGGTACAGTTTAGTCGGCAAATACTGGTTTTTCTTAGTGTGTGTGTGTGTGTGTGTGTGTGTGTGTGTGTGTGTGTGTGTGTGTGTGTGTGTGTGTGTGTGTGTTTGGTAGGAGAGTTTTTGCAGTGAGGAAAGTCAATGCTGAAAAGCCCAACTTCCTTCCTGTCTGAGAGACATCACAGGCCAACAATAACACACATATTCCCTCCATTTTCATCTATCTCTCCGTCTCTCTTTACTTGAGGGCAGTGCACACGGATCAGACAGGGACGGTCCAAGTGAATCGCACACACACACACAAACATGCACACACACACACTAAAATCCTGTCTAGCAGCAGGGCAGCCTGGGAATGCTCTCCTCCACCCCTCCTCAGGAAAAGAATAGCAACAGAGAGTAAGAAAGTGCAGTTTTATTGCTTTTGTTAATGCCCTGGTATTGTGTAAATGAGAATATACACGTTTCCCCCCTGACTTGGACAAATGCTGACATTTTAGAACTGTAAATTAGTTGTAGCACTGGTGCTAATTCATGTAATCCTCTAATATTTGGCCAGCAGATGTGACTGCTTTCCAAAACATGTAGCTTGTGCTTTTCTGCAAAAAATATTGTTTTAGACATCGCTTGAAGTTGTTGACAAGCATAGTACAGTAGTTCTCTATATTGCAAACAGGACCAACATCAATGGTGTAATATTAATTTAGTCAAGGGAGAAGAAGATGCTTTGCAAAGAAACAGCCCCTACTCTCTCTGGTTCAGTGCACTTGTGATCAAGTAATTATAACGCAAAAAAAACAGCCCAAAAGAGTTTTTTAAAAAGTGAAACTTTGCTAAAAACTCTTTCCTCAAGGCATGTCCTCTCTTAATTATCAGGAACAATGCTGACCTCAGCTGGACCAAGTGAGTTACTGCTGTTGTTTACGCTGTTTTGAGAAAAGCAGGGGGCATCAGAGAGGACTGAATAATGTAGCAATTCTTCCAAAGAGAGAAATCTAACGGAGCATACAATAAGAACGAGAGAGAGAGAGAGAGACAAACAGAAAGGAAGAAATGAAGACAAAGGAAGAGTGAGACAGGCGAGACAACAGAGACAGACAGATGGAGAATATGTCTATGGATGTAGGCAGACTGTGCAATAATGGCAACAGAGAGGTGAGAGATAGACAGATGGTCAACAGGCAGAAAGCAAGTGAGAGAGATGAGCAACAGAAAGACTAAAGCATCCCACGCTTAATTAATTAGAGAGCGAAAACACTGCGGGGCTCTGGGCTGCTTGAAAGACAGTTAAGCGTGTAACATCCCCACAACAACACACCCACACTCGAAACATCCAGACACGTGCAATAAACAAGCATGCACACACACATGACAGCAGGAACCTCGTATTACCCCTTTTCACTGCGTTTTAGACAAGAAGATGGGGGGGAAAACCGGGAGAAGAGAGGAGAGGAGAGGAGAGGAGAGGAGAGGAGAGGAGAGGAAGGAGAGGAGAGGAGAGATGCACAAAGCAGAGATGGAGCGAAGATCAGATGTGAGGCGATGAGACCAGATGAGGTAGAGATAGATGGTAGCAGCGGAGGAGAGAAATGGAGTGTGAGATGGAAAAAAGAGAGAATGATGCAGAGGGAGAGAATGGAGGAGGAGAAGGGCAGATTAGATGGAAGAAGGAGAGTCAAAAAAAATAAGTGTAGTGAAGTGCAGTAGAGAGGAGAGAGGAGAGAAACAAGAGGGGAGCAGGCGGATGAGAGAGGGGAGACGCTGTGACCTCACATGCTCGGCTGCAATGACGCTTTGAAGATCATCTCAAGGTTGTTAGATAAGAGGGAACCCATCCAGACAGGAGGAGAGGAGGGGAGCAGGGTGACGAAGGAATGGGGAGGGTGGGGGGACGTGATAGTGAGAGGGCCAACAGGAGGGAGGAGAAGAGAGAAAGCATATAAAGCAAAAAAAAAAAAAAAAACAGGGGAGAAGGATGAGAGGGAGGCTGAAGGAATTGTGAGGAGATAAAAGGAGGATAGTGTAATAGTGAGAGAGAGTGATGAAGACCACAGAGAAAATGAGTCAACGACTCAAGTTGCCATGAGGTGTGCAGCAGAGTGTGTGTTTTGTGCTGTTGTGTATTGAGCGGGTAGGAGGCATGCATGTGAGTGCAGCATGCACGCGTCAGTGGAGAAAGGAACATGCAGAAATGTGCGAGTTTGCATGCAGGAGTGTTTGTGTGGATGTTGATGTGTGTGCACTTTGGCAGGAGTGATTAAGTACTGCGAGACTGCCAGCCAATAAACAAGCAGCCAGGCTGTGTTCCATTCCTTAATGAGTTACCCTTATCTGTTAGCCTGCTCTCCTCTCCTCCTTCCATGCATCCTTTATTTACTCTCCATTACATTATCTCCTTCACTCCCCCCCTCTTTCTCACCACGCATTTACTTCCCCCATATGTACCATTATCATTCATCTCGCACCCTCCACTTCTACTTCTCTTTTAATATTTCCCAGCTCACCTGCTTTTTTTTAGCTTTATCTTCCTACTCCTCCCTTTTTGTACTCGTTCCCTCAATTTACCTCAAAAGAAAAGAAGAGGAGGAGATCACACTGTCACGCTCTTTTAAGGCTGTGGGATGGAACACAAGTAGGGATAATTTGCTCAAAACAGAAGCCTGATAAGCAGACGTCTAGTGAATGTGACCGTGATCGTATCCTATACTGCACTCATTTTAATGTACATGTCACAACACTTCTAACAACAGCAAAAAAGAAAAAGAAAAAAATATGATGCTTGAGGCCAATCTGTCAGTTTGCATAGATTTAATACAGACATGTTCCCCTTCATGTCTTCCCGACGAAGGCTAATGAGTTTGGTGATCATTTGTCTTGTGATCAAATAGTTGCAAAATTAGCATCGTATCCTTCTGCCTCAGCTTTGTGTTTCGTACAAGCCAATTAGCATGTTATTGCAAGTCACTGTAAGCATGTTAGCACGCTGATTTTAGCATTTAACTCACAGAGCTGCTTCCACAGAATCGCCACCTTGCAGGGGGCGATTCTAGGATTAGAGGTTTAGGGGTGCTGAGCACCCAGAGGTGCCCAGCCAGGCAAGATAAATTTCAATGTTTTGTACATTTTAACGCAATTTCATTCCCACATTTGTGACAGAAAAGCGTAACACTTTTTGAAAAAGTCTGTGACTAAACCATCCAATCTGATAAAGGTTATTTAAATGCTGAGTCACAGCAAAGGAGAAACGCACTGGAATCATAAAAGAAGCATATCGTAACCCTAATTTCTGGGAAAAGACGACTCATTTAGATACAGCAGCTCCTCAACATACACTTAAACAGCATGTATGTTTCTGGAGTAAACCAGCCCCCTATACTAAGAACCAAAAACACCAAAAATGGACCTTGGACTTATTTTTTGACTTTTATTTGAAATGCGCTGCATAGCATCTCTCTCCCTGGTCTGCTCTCTCTCATCTCCCAGAGTCTCTCCCTGCTCTCCTCCTCCTTGTATAGTGAAATTAGGCAAATAGAAAAGCATATAGATAATAATTAGGAAAATTTAATGAAGATGTTCTGTTTAGAATGAAGTCCACTGATATCTGGTAAGTGTGCTTCTGAAAAGCATTTAATGTGGGTAGAACACATAACATTCATGACATATATGTAAAACTATATTGTGAATGGAATGTTTTTCTTTGTCATCTTAACAGTTGCTGTTTTGCATGCTACTATTCTGTTTGTTTTCTTACCTGGTTCTTCCTGACCTTGCACACTCTCCTCTCCTTCCGCTTTTTCATCTCTCCCTCTTTGGACTGGCAATCATACACAAATAGATTATATTCAACTAGATGAAAAATTACATAAATATGAAAAAATACCAATAAGAATACGAATAAATAACGTCCTCTCTCTCTCTCTCTCTTTGTACTGTCAACCTAAAGGCAAATAACCAAACAATGCGTTTTATATCTAATAAGAGATACACACATTGATACATTGATTCAACTTACAACATTACTCATGACATATAGACCATTTCATCTTACACTCTTACCTGAACCTGGCTCTTTTTTTCGAAAAATCAATTTTATGTCCATGATGAGGCTGTCTGTCTGTCTGTACACACGCACACATACACAATAGGAGTTATGTTATTGGGCATCCAGTCGGTTAGCTAGTCAGTAGCACCTTGCCTTTTATATTAACACATGCACTGACAACAGCTAGCTTCTCTCAGTCCAATTCAAACAGACACTGGCCCCCTGTAACGTTTGCTAGCCAGAAAAACGTCAGCTAACTCCTACCTAACAACATAAACAGTAACCTATGATTAAATGCAGCAAAAATGAGGACTTGTAATGATAAAAATGTGTTGGTATTGAGTGGTAGAAGTTAAGAATTGTGCTACATATCGTGGTTTAAACCAGCTACTTACACCACTGCAGCGCTTAGCTCTGCAGGTAGAGGCTCAGAGCCCGAGTTGGGAAAGGTGGGCTGGATCAAACCATTTTTGAGGTAAGTGTTGAGAGAGGGGAGAAACGCTTATGCCGCCTTGTTTAAACAGAGCCTTTGTTCAGACTTTGTAAAATCCAAGTGCTTAAAACACCCCATTAAGAATGTGCTTGACTCCCTGTTGTTTCTGTTCTAACAAATTTCACCTCCGCTAAGCAGCGTGCATTCTTCAATATGGCACAGACGAGTAGTCACAATGGTCACTGCTGCACAAAAAGTGAGCATTGAGTCATTGACTGTGTTTACAGCATTTCACAAGTAGAACGGAGAACACTGAAGATTAGCATTTAGATTAAAAAAGCAGGATTAAAACACTTCAGTGATGGACTTTATATCTCTTACAGGTGCTTGAGGTTTAGCACTTATCAAATGCTGAATAAATCTCCTAAAGTTTGCAACATTTAGTCAAATCTTATCTTCAAATAGTCGCCAGATGCTTCACTTTTAACTTTTGAGTATAAGTCAGTTATCTGTGAAAATGATCCACTCCCCACCATCTGTACACATTCACAGACATAATATCTGACTGCACTTGTTGAAAACATCCTGATGAAATAACATCAATCTAGCAGGAGCAGTCCAAGTAAAAGCCAAGATTCAAGATGTTCAGTTAAACTGTGGGGAAAAGTGTTTCTGTCTCCAAGTGACTTGTGATTCATTAAAAAAAGAAGCCTGCTATGCATTTAGCTGTTTCCAAACTGTCAGCCTGACGATGGAGTGATTTTTCAGTTCTGAGCAATTCCTAGCGACTTCTCAGGGCCCTCGGTACACATGTTGATGTAAAACAAAAACAAAAAAAACACCTGGTCATGACTTGAACTTGCGCTTTCTGATGTGTTGCCTTCCATAAATCAAATTAACTGCAGTTATATCTAGTTAATGGGATTAGAGCAGGGACACAATGTAGGAGACATCAATCTGGTCTGGAAGTCAGCCATGAATTGGGTTCTTTCACATCTCACAGGGTCTCTTTGGCCAGCTGGCAGAGCTGCTGGTCCATGATGATATACAGTAATGTCTCCCTGTTTTGCTGCAGTAGTGACTTCAGTAATTGTACAACATATGCACTAAAGAGCAAAGCTAAAGATAATCCATTTGAAATTCAAAGAAATAATTTCTCATTTTAGGAAATACCCTTGATAGATTTTGTTGCAGGAAAATGTATACCACTCTTATATCTGCATAGTAAAAATACTAAAGTGGTTAGTCTTGACAAATATGGAAATCATCACCTCCAAAATTTATGAATTGGTTACGTATCCTTTTTTTCTTCATACAGAGAGCAAATTGTGATAGTAGCAAGTCATGTCTTTACCAGGGGTTATGGGCTGAAACTGTTCCTTGGCTGGGCACAATGACTTCATCGAGTCATGAGCAGAGACTCCAGGAAGTCACTGCTCCCAGCCAAGAAACAGACAAGCGCATAACTCCCCATAGAAACCATAGATTTTTATTTAAAGCTGCAGTGCAGGACTACATATTAGATGAACACCCATTACATTCAAGCCCTTACTGATGAGTTCACACAAATCAGCACCAGATACATCTCTCTGTATTTGGCAGTGCCAAATACCAGAGTTTCAAATCTGATGACACTTCCATGCTGGTGCACTGGTAGAAATGTGCTTTCAGTAAAACAGTAATGATTGCATTGGCAGAGCTGAAGAGGGGAGCAACAGAGATCCAGCAGGCTACAGCAAAAAGGAGTATAACGGAGCCTATGGCAGAAAAACCCAAGGAGTGCCTCATGCTCCAGATAAAAAAGAAACTCAGCACTTAGGGGAAGGATTAGAGTCTTAAAAAAGGCATATTTCATATATGCATCAACAGTGTGCACGTAATTATTCCCATTGCCAGAAGGGAGGGGGGTGGGGTGGGCGGGCACAAAAGTTGCACACTGCAGGGTTTAACCACAAATGAGATATAGGGTGGGTATTAGAAATTTTAACCAAGTGGTGCTGCTCCCCCTGTTTTCAGTCTTTATGCTAAGCTAAGCTAAGCTAAGCTATGCTAAGTGGCTGCTGAAAAGCAATGTAATTTTACTACTTTTCTGAAAATGTTTAGTGACATATCATTGCATTTGGTGATATATTACTGATAGCTTTCACATGTACACTATCATTCAAAAGTTTGGGGTCACTTAGAAATGCCCTTTTTTTTGAAAGGATAACAGTTTTTTTCAATGAAATAACATTAAATGAATCAGAAATCCAGTTATTATTATTAACAATTAACACGATTGCCCATTGTTAATATTGTCAATGACTATTCTAGCTGGAAATGGCAAATTTTTTAAAGGAATATCTACACAGAGGAACATTTCCAGCAACCATCACTCCTGTGTTCTAATGCTACATTGTGTTAGCTAATCGTCTTGAAAGGCGAATTGACGATTAGAAACCCTCGTGCAGTTATGGTAGCTCATGAATGAAAGTGTGAGTTTTCATGGAAAACATGAAATTGTCTGGGTGACCCCAAACTTTGAACGGTAGTGTATATGACAGAAAGTCCTATGATAAAGAATCATTTATATGCCAAAACCAGAGGTGGTAACATGGAAAGCTTGCCTCTACATTTCTGTAAACCTTGGCACACACTTTGAAAATGAAAAACATACACGACATTTAAAATGCTGATAAATTGTAAAATACTGATATTTTTATTTTTCAAAAATGCAGCAGAAATGTTTTATGCTTGACACAATCGAGCCATCCGCTGAGTCAGTAAACCCATATGAAAAAAATATTCAATCAAACATCCATTAAATGTTATTCTTTATGTCATTTTGTAAAAGTTCTTTGCTTGCCATCCACAAATTTTTCAGCTTTCATTTTTCATGTATTCAGTTTGACAATGAACTAAATCTCTCATGAAGAAGTTACTTAGGATGAGAGGAGGTTAAATAGGCCTCACTGTGGCAAAGCTGCATGTAGTCGCACAGATGAGGCTGGGACGGGGGGGTGGATGGGACACAGCCAGGGGTAAGGAAAGGGGAAAGGGGAAAGGAGGACAACCAGGAATACTGTGAAACCAGTGATAGGGCCTTTGGTTGAGTTACAGGAATTGGTGTTGGTTGTTTGAAAAGGTTTTTAGCTTCACAGTAGCAATTAAAGAACCAGAGTTTGCCCGTTTTGAGAAGTTTCTAAGAAGTACCACATCTTAAACACACAACTTATCCATATAAAGTGTTTGGAGCTGATTTTTCTAAATGCTTGGTATCTTATTTTAGTGGCACAAGCAATAATCTTCAAGCATCCACAGTGAAGTCAGAAGAAAAACCTCAGTAAAGTGAGTCATGATTTCCACAGGATGTTGATTGGGTTTTTTTCCCAATTAATTTCCCTTTTTTTAAAGAATATCTTAGTGGAGATTTGAAAGAAAAAAAAGCTCCATTAAGAGGATATTAAGGCTTAAAAAGCAGCATGTTCGGTGGCGCATTTGCTTTCAGTGTCAAGTCTTTCACACTATCGCACAAAGCCTCTGTGATCGTTTCTCCTCAGCTCCACCTCATCAATCAAATCTGGCTCCAAACAATTGACACCAGGGTGACAGGTAGTAAACCAAACTCCAGGCTTCAAAATGTGGGTGACAAAACCACATTATTCTAAACACTTTGGGTGACACTGGGGAGAGATTTTAGGCTACAACCATTTTGGAGAAAGGAGTTAAATACACCTTGACCAAATACTTTTAAGAGGGACAGGGTTTCAGTCAGCATTAGGTGGCTCAATCAGGGGCTCTTTTTTGAAATACCCGGTTCCTTGGTGACGTGTAAAACATAAAAGTCAGACAAATAAGAGAATGCATCCTTAATTTTGGGGATCATACTCTGATTTAGGACCTCCTGAATCATCACCACCTGTCTGTGTGTCTGCAGAGATATTTTTCAGGGTTTCTTAGCAAGTAAAGGGAAAGGCCTTTAAGCAGAATTGTAGGATCAGGGTCGGGGAGGACAGCAGGGAAGGGTTAAGTTCAAAGGGGCTCATGGTTTTGGCTGGTGCTCAATCATCAAACCAATATTGCATTATCTACACAGTACTAGCTCATCATCCATGGTCAAAAAATAGACAGGATGGTGTGAAAATGTCTTATACTTCAACTACTAAACGAGTATCTAAATGCTCACATAGTTAAGAATTATTGAAATGACAGTGCATAGCAAATATAGCCTTTAAATAACGGTACTGTGTACATATTACAGTGGGTGAGATAGAAAGACAACCAGCCTCGATTCAGGACATCTATACAATAATATAGTAATATCTGAATGAAAGCAATAATGTGGTTAAATAAGTCATGTTTTAATGCAAGAGCAGGTAAATGCTATAAATCATAATATATCATCTGTATCTTTCCATTCTATTTACAAGAGTTTAACACATAGCTGGTTAGAGTGATTCTGTAAGTCTGGCAACCCACTCAGAGGCCCTTTCTTCTTCTGAACCTAATTTCTGTCTCTTGGCACACTTTTCTGCGTTTTTCGTATCACTCTATCTCCTTCGTTTTTCTCACTCGCGCAGCTGTTAAATCCTCTAAAGGAAATCTTAATCTCTTTCCCACCACCATCTCGGTAACTTTTTCCTTCAGCTAATGTTGCCCGTTTTCTAATCCCGCACTCCCCCTCTGTCTGTTTTACATCCATCTCTCATTGAAATTATTTGTTGTTTTCTCCTCAGCTTAGTTTGATCCTTGGCAGATAGGGCCTTTTGATCTTTTAATGGAAAAAAAATGCTACATTCACATTTCACAGGTTGTTCAAGTTGACATCAGCAGTCTGTGTGTGGTACTTCTTTGCTCAGTTCTACATCTGCATCTGCTCACCTCGGTCCCAGCACGGCTGCTCTGTGCAACTCAGGTACAGTAGGAGATGTAAATTAACTGACCCCCTTGCCTCAGCACTCCTCCTCCTCTTCCTCCTCGGGTGTGGAGAAAGCAGATTTAATATCCAAAGCAGGTTTGAGACATTTGATGGATGTCTTGGCTCGCCAGGTTATGAGCAAATGATGCACAGAACTGCATCTCCTGGGATCCAGTTTTGTCTTCAGTTTCCCCGACATGCAACACACACACACAGCTGTCTGTCTTTTCATCCTGTTACTGAAAAATGTCTTTCTGTCATTCCATCTGTAACAATCCTGCAGGGTAATTAGTAGAGGTATTTAAGTCTTTTGTTTTATCCGTGTCTGTGTGTGTGCGTGTGTTAGCATGAGTGTGTGTTGCAACTATGTCCCTGTGTGTGCGAGTATCTTGCTGCGGTTATACACGTGTAGTGGAGTGTGTGTGCGTGGAGATGTGTGTGTGTGGCAAGTGTGTATTACTATACGGGCTATGGTGTGTGTAACCCTGGTGAGGATGCCCCATCCTCATCCCAACCACCGATCCAGGTGTCATTGGGGTCATTGGCGTCGCAGGGGTAACAGGGTGCGACCCAGGGGTGACGGGCAGTGATCCTGGGGTCAGAGAGGTCATGAGGGGGACGTCGTCAGGGGAGCGACGCAGGGTGAGGGTGTAGTCAGGCGGGCAGGTGAGGCGTACAGTGTCCAGCGTGCTGTAGATGTCCTGGGTGTCCAAACCGTCCAGAGCGTCCAGCGTGTCCAGAGTGTGATGGTGGTGAGTGTTGTTCCTCTCGTCTGCTGACGCAACGTCACACTCCAGCTGCTTCACCTGGAAATAAAAATGGTTGGATAAGTGGTGAGAGATCAGTGAGAAGTGAAAACAATTGAAGGCACACAGAGAGAAGTAGAGAGGACAAAACTGAAAATCACATTCATCATTTTGTTACAGAAATTAGGGTGGCAACTAGGTAAGCATTTTATTATAGATCAGGGGTCTCATGGTAAGTCGATATTGACTGTAGTAGATTTTTTTTAATGAAATATTGATCAAAATGTTAATAATACATATGTTATAATATTTTAAATAATTCCAACAAAGCAATTGTATTTTAAACGTTATTTATTTATTAGAAATATATCAGTTTGGATGATTGTGTGATTTTAAAAAATGCCAGTAGTTAAAGCCTGATATGATGACAGTCATGTCATAAATTAATCCACCAGTCATTTTAATGAGTAATCAATTAATCATTATAGATCTAAAGTGCAAAATCTTAGAAAATGGATAAAGTTTAGTAGGTTCAAGATGTATGTTTTGTGCAGCCAACCTGCAGATTTTAAATTTACAATAATATATAACAGGGAAAATCACCAAAACCTTACACTCTGACTCATCTGACTGATATTTTATCCAATCCCTTTTCACTATGGAGAGGGCAAGAGTTTAAAATCAATATCAGACATCATGATACAGTCAATGTATGCATAATCATGCATAGCACAGTCAAACCTCAGTCAATAGAATAAATTGTATTGCACAGTCTAGGTTATTAATTTTACCTGACAGACATCTTTGCATGTACAACAAGAGGTTCAATAACTAATTTTGTTTCTTTTTAAATGGAATTTACCAGAATTCATGAGCAAATACCACATATTCATAATACAAAAATCACCAGTATATGCAAGTTAATAATTAATCCAACATTTAAAGAAAACTGTAATTCAAAGTCATTGTAAGAACTGGCAACCCATGTCTCCAAATGCACTTGCAGTCTCTGTGAACCTTAATTTACTTAAGTGTAAGACTCATTTTAAAATCACCAACATCACACATTAAAATAAGAGAGAATAAATTCCTGAGAAAGCTGGGTTTTATTGCACCTGTTTAAGAGCCAGATTTAAGCCTTTGCACATTTGGACCGGTCTTTTAACCAAAGACTGAGTTCAAATTAAATCCAGACTATGTCGTGCCATCCGTCACTTCATTAGTTTGGGTGATGCTCCACAAGGCTAATATGCTTTTCCTTACCCGGAATTATGTATAACTCAAGCACAAATTACAATAATGGTTGCTCGTGCAAAAGAGGCTCTGTGTGAGTGTAGCATGCAAAATGGCAGAAAACATCACATAAGAAAAATGGCCGTCAGAATAAATAAAACACAATTTAAGCTGCAGTAGTGTTGAGCTATATTACTATAGTTCAATTGCCAATTAACACAATTTGTCAGCCATAAAAGATATCTAACATTTAGCACTCACTGTGTGAGATTTCAAAGCAGCACAGAGCACAAAAGAGGCCAAATAGTGTGTGGATGAATTAGAGGCAATTGGAAGCAATTCAAGCAATTGTACACAGCTCTCTCTCACACACACACACACACACACACACACACACACACACACACACACACACACACACACACACACACACACACACACACACACACACACACACACACACACACACACACACACACACGCATGAAAACACTCAGATACACACACATTCTCACACTGATAATGCCTGCTGATGAAAGACTGTGTTTTGCAAGAGTGCTCCTCTGGCAGCTGCTCCACTGACAAGACAAGAGTTTAGTCCTGTCGTCAGGCATCCTCAGCGGGCTTAATGTTACTTCACCTTCAAACAATGTTTCATTATTAACACTTAGCATGATTCTTTTTGTGAGGTTCAACACTATGTAGCTTCAGCAGTGATGAAATTACCAACACATGCATGGCTGTGTGACTCACCTGTAATGACATCAGGCCCTCCCCCTGCAGGTGAGCTGCAACGTCTGCAGGTGTGATGTCTCGTCTCGGTGGGGGAAGCGGCCGTGGTCTACGATGCTCCAGACGCCTTTTGTCTTTCTTGTACAGCAGAGCTGCGAACGCCAGTATATTAAGAAACAACAGCGATGCTCCCACTGCAATTGTCACTGAGAGTTCAGTGGAGTAGTCCTCATTAGGGACACGGACCCCATTTTCTCCTCCATCTTGGCCTACTGCGGACTCGGGTGGCTGCGGCGTACCTCCCGGCGAGCCTGGGTGCCGTGTGCTGCTGGGAGGCCAACCTTTGGACAGACGTTTGGTGTAAGAATAAGGGGTGTCGTCCTGCGGAGAGGGACTGTGCGTGAAGGAGGAGACCGACTGGAGGAGTTCGTTGACGTGATGCAAGTGAGGAACCAGCTGCAGCCAGAAGGAGATTTTGGTTGCACGGTAGTGGTCTCTGACACGAGGCTTGAGGCCAATGTGGAGGTACAGCTGCTCTTTGGGGGTGTATTTAGACCAGGCCACTTCTTCAAAGCGATTAGGCTTTGTGTGGATGAACTTGGTATCTTGAGGAACTGGCTGGTTTGGATCACTGGAAAGACAGAAATTCAGAGTTATTTATTCATATTTTTTAGACTGTTGCTTGTAAATATACAGGAGAATAAAGAAAGCTACACTTACTCAGCAATACTAAAATATCTGAATGCTGCTACTATCCTGAGATGTGAAACATCAGGAGGAAATCTTCATTAAAACAGTGACATGTGAAGAGCAGGAATATAACAGCTAAGAAGCAGTATACAGTTGCTATGAAAAGAATCCACCCCCTTTCAAAGTTTTCCCCTTTTATTCCTTTCCAACATTGACTCATGATCAATATAATTTGTCTTTTTGGACAAAAAACTAAACAACAGTGTACCTGCTAAAGAATGAATTAAAAGGGGTGAATACTTATGCAATCTTATTACATCTGCTTTCATTTGGACATGAAAGACTTTTTTTTTTGGTAAGTTCTTGTCCAGAAAGCTACATTTTATTAACCCTGCTTCAGTGCTGAAAAGAAATAAAAGGGTTCAACTTCCAAGGAGGGTCAATACTCTTTAAAGGCTCTGTAACTGCTAATATATCAACAGCACCCAACAGTTAATATACAC
Source organism: Acanthochromis polyacanthus (assembly GCF_021347895.1). Taxonomy (NCBI): domain Eukaryota; kingdom Metazoa; phylum Chordata; class Actinopteri; family Pomacentridae; genus Acanthochromis; species Acanthochromis polyacanthus. Next base: position 28,823,440 of record NC_067126.1, read on the forward strand.
GAACAGCAAAGGATTTAAAAGGAACACAAAAAATGCAGCTGAGAATGCAGGGTTTCAACCCACATTACATTTTGATCAAATAAATCATTAAGATTTAAAAAAATAATAATAAAATTAGCACATTAATTCAGTGCCCTGTGTTCTATTACTTGTGGTTCCAATATTCAATTGAAGTATAAACACCGATAATTTATTCAACTTCTCAAATGTCAGGGAGTTCAAACAGAGCTGGCAACCGCCCCTCAGAGGATGCTGAGTTTCTCTCAAGCTGGCCAACAGTTTCACCAGACATCTTTCTAATCAATATCAGAGTGACAACAAAAACTGTTGCAAAAAGTATTTGTACCAAGCAAAACAAGATTTATCTTCCTGATAACATGGCTCAAAGGTAGCTTAGCTATAGATCACTGCTTTTTGTCCAGTTTATATGCCTCTTACAGAACATCCCCGCTAATGCACAGCTCAAACTCCTGCAATTTGTGCTGCTAGAGATCTACATTGGAGATAAATGCGTGCCTCTCACGGCGAAGACATTCTGAAAAATCACTTCTCTGACATATCCGGACAGGCATTTATTTGTTGGTTTTACTGACTTATTTGTGTCAGCAGCGAAAACGCTGTGAATGAAACGGCAGCACATCTTCACAGACTTGCCAGTTGTGCGCCGTGTGCTTACTTGTCAATCAGCACCTTATGAACGGCACAAAAAGGCAGCCAGCGTAAAGACCTACCGTCACGCAAACACACACAAGCTGAGGATTTATACGCCCACACGGAGGCTTACAAATATACATCAGGGAGCATCACATCTCTCCCGTTAAATTGAGCTGTCGCAGAGTTCCATCACCCTCTGAGGCACTCTCGGCAGAGTGAAATCTTTCCTCAGAGAAAGTTCCCCCATTGATAATTGAAGTGTATACTGAAATCTTCACTTGCCTCCTTGGCGATTTTGCTCTGCGGCTCTCTGCGGTGGTAATGACAATACAGGCTATAGGATAGAAAGTGCTATCTTAATGCACTGACACTGCCTTAATGCATCTGCTTTAAAGACAGTTTTTTCTTCATGCCACAGTCAAAGTATGTGAGAGCACTGTGCTGATTCTTTATGTTGTCAGATAACAAGGCACTGTGGTGTTTTAGATCAAGGAATAGACTGCAGATGTCTCTGTAAATCTGAAGAGGTCTCAGTGGAGCGAGCCTCAATTGGATTAATTACTGGTAATTACTCACTTCGAGCACTGCCGAAGGAGGGTCCATCCTCAACAATTACTTTTATCTTGTATATCATGTCAGAGTGGAGAGATAAAAGGTACTCTTATCAGTATGGAGTGTCAGGTTGGTAAAGTTTTAATGTGGACGTTCCGTAAAAACAATATTTTTCGGAGCTACTGGCAGATCATTTCATTTCCAATTTCATACATTGGATCTCTCCTCGCTGCTAGCAGTTTTTTAGAATTTTAATTTAGCATGTTGAATAAATTCCGTATCTCAAGGCGTCTGTTTTTAAGCATAAATGACTGAGCCGAGAAGAGAAGAGAAGAGAAGAGAAGAGAAGAGAAGAGAAGAGAAGAGAAGAGAAGAGAAGAGAAGAGAAGAGAAGAGAAGAGAAGAGAAGAGAAGAGAAGAGAAGAGAAGAGAAGAGAAGAGAAGAGAAGAGATTTATAAAGCAGTGGCCAATCAATCAATTCAGTAGTTCTTCTTTTAGGACATTACCTTGGCTTTCCTCAAGGACTTTTTCAAGAGCACGGTCCAAAAAAGGAAAACCTTGTCAAGGTTTTGACATGACAGAGAACCTTTGTGCAGCCTTTACCAAAATTAGTCTGCAGCGCTGCTTTCATGAACGTGTCTAAAGTTCTGTCTTCTCGTCAAACATCAGAGACCTTTTTGAAGGGAAAGGCATTATAATATATCTTTTGCCTGTGAGCTCATTATTTTTGTTGCTCTAAAACTTCAGTTTTCCTCTAATGCTGCATTAATACTCAGCCTCTCTCGGTTCAAACATCCCTTCCAAATGAAGCCTCGTATTTCTGGAAAACATGTTTTATTTTCTGTGCTATTAAAATGCTACTTATCTTGATGGAAAAACACAGTATTTAAGCCAATTTGCTTGCTGCACATTTCCTGCAAACTGATGCCTTTTTCTGATGCATTTATCCAAAATGGGTTTTTAGCTAATGCAAAACAATATTGTACGAACATCTTTTATGGGAAACACATGAGCTTTTCATTTGCATATTTTCACAGAGACTATTGACATCACTGTGAATGTGCCAGTGTTCGACCAATTTGCGACTGTTCTCTCTTGGCCAGATGATAAATTATTAATTACAATCTATAGCATTAAATGAATGCTTCAATTATCAACACATTTATATTTCCCCTGTTGCTGCGCGTCCTTGATTGTCCTCTTTCTGTGTAATCGCTGGCAGATAAAGCCACTCTGCTCCTCTGTTCATCTTTACTATTAATCGATCCAGCAAATTAAACATATGGAGGGGTATCAAGCACAGCTAAGTGGAGAGGCACTGCGCTGTTTATCTTGATAACGCCATAGACTTGAATCTTGGCTGTCTTATTTCCAGCTTGGAGAGGATTTGTTCCTGTAAAATCAAGAGTGAGCTGTCCACAGTTACAGCAGCAACACTTCACGCTGCCAAAACCTTGTCTCTGCGGAGTGGAAGAAAAAACGGATGAGGAACAACTGATCTTCCATTTACAGCTATGCATTTCCTTAAATGTGATTAAATGTGCTGGATTGAATTCATCGCCATGAGATATATTCTACATGTGGATGGGGATTAGATATTAATAGCAGAAATTAGAAATGGCTCTTTCCGTCTAAAAGGCTGAAATAAAGAGAACTGAATGATGCTGAAGCTGTGTTTTGTTTTGTCTTGTTTTCTGGGTTTTCGCTGCGCATGGTGAAAATGAATGCTCTTCTCAGTGGGATTTTATAACAACAACAACAACAAGATCTCACATCGGTGTACATTTTAATAGCTCACCCAGTCTTGGCAAAGTTGGTCCAGTATGTCATAACCACTGCGCTCAGCATCACGTCGTTCTTGGAGAAGTTACAGTTGAACAGATCAGTGGGTCCCACCATGGGCACGCCGAACACATAGGGCACCTACGCACACACATGCTCAAGATGGAACAACTCGCTGTTGGAGTCAACAGATTGAATTTCCTGACCGTAACTGAATCATATCAAACTGCTCATATGTATTTGCGGTGAAACTAAACTCAGGTCACTTATGCATCACTTTGATACCTCCCACACATTCAGTTACGCCACACTGAAGTGGAAAGGAATCAAAATAAGCACTAAACTTTCCTCTTTAATAATATCCCAAAAGCAACAGCTACTTTAAGAAACTAGAAGCATCATGTAAATACATATGAGGAATGCCAATAGTGTAAAGTCAGACCCAGCAGTAAAGTAGCATTTAACTGGATCACTTTCTTCGTATTCTGGTATTTGAGCATTTTTCATGTTACATCATATCTCATGTTTATAATGTTACTGTGAGTTGCAGCAGTCGGAGCACAGTGTTTCTATGCTTTCTTATATCTTATGTTAATGTCATTTTACCACCAGCAGTATAAAAGCAGAGGTGGTATCCGAAGGGCTTCAGCAGGGAGAAAATAGAGCTCTTCCGTTATGTAAAGACTCACATCTCAGCCTCCTCTCAGGCACTGTCAGACTGCATGTAAAAAATGGAAGTTGCTGCTGTAGTGGCAGCAGGGGGCGACTCCTCTGGTTGCAAAGAAGTCCAATTGTGTGGAACAGAAAATGAGACAACTTCTCATTTGATTTGTTACCTCAGTAAAGATTTTCCTAATGACTTTGTGATCCCAACCTCTAATATAAAGACTTTTTAAATACAGTATGATATTCATGTAGTAAATTATGGGTGCAATTTTAAGTAAAATCACAATACTGCATCTAACAACTTCTAAGTCAAATCCACCCCTCGCTTCACAAAAATAATTCTAAACTTGATGCTTGATGTAATTACATCCATTATTGAATATACAGCTGTGCTGAAATCACACATGAGCGAGCAAAGTTCGTGTCCAATGTTCTTCTTTTTAGGTGAGTCCCCTCATGATAACGGTTTATAATAGATGAAATGTACAGACGCTCATGTAGATTACCTTAACCTTTGGGTATGTGGGAGTAAATTAGATAAATTACCGAGGAAACAGTTAAGCTAGTCTCCTCAAGTTTACCCCCTGCAATGAGGAAATGGCCACATGGCTGGTGTTGTAGTATCTAGCCTCTTTTTTTAGATACCTTGCAGAAAGAGTGTATTGTTATTGTTGTTTAAATTATGATTATTAGAAGAAACACTGCAGTTTGTTTAAAAAAAACAAATTCTAAGCTGCAGTATATCCTGGTTCATCCTGTGTTTGAGTTTAGCGGGAATAACTTTCCACATTGTGACTCTGTTCACTGTATGAGGTCATCATGATAAGTGAGTCATTACACACATAAGCAGAGGAAAGTTTGTGCCCATACAACTTTCATACAAAGGATTCCCTTTTCAGCACTTGTTTAGATAAATGAGACAGCTACAAAGTTAGACCTGAGGAAAATAAATTTATTTACCATATCAAATATTTCAAGCTCTAAATGACTGCTTAATTCCACGCATTTAAGCACTTTGAACACATCAATACAAAGCAGCATTCTAAACCAAAAGCTCGCTGATTTATCATCTGAATGTTTCAAAATTCTTTGAACATCAGTCATTTGCATTTTTGCCTCAGTTGCGTTTGAAGTTAATTTACCCAAAACTAATCACTGTGTTTTAGAATCTTGTCTACTCTACTTGATGTTGAATCTCCTCCTTGTGTTAACGCTCAAACACTCTTGATTACAGATGTCCAAAGTATCTTGTGTGTGTGAGGGCATCGCCTCTTACCTCGTCGCCGTGGGCGAGTCAGCAGGGCGGCGTAGCGTCACTCTGGCAGTGGTGATAAAAGGAGTAGAAGTAGGTAGGAGACCCATACTGAGCGTGGAGGTCGGCTGTGGCGATTGCCGGCGCCACCCATTGGTGGTCTGTAAAAAGCGCTACCAGTGTCTTCCGGCGGGTTTCTGCATTGTCGCGGTCCGCCCAGTCCGTGTACATGAACCTTTGATAAACACATTTAAAGTTAGCCAGTAGTCTGTCTATCAGCCAGTCTTTCAACAAATCTATCGCTAGAACATTACACAGTGTTTGCATATTCATAAATACATGAATGTGCTTATACTAAAATCCTTTTACGGTATACTTTGCTTGTTACATTTAGAGCTATTTTCTTGCCAAGAGTTTGACGAGAAAATTGGTACCACTCATGTCTTGCAAGTGTGTCTAATAAATGTGAAGCTACAGCCAGAGGATGCTTAGTTTAGCTCATCAGCACCTCCAAAACTCACTCATTAATATGTTGCATCTTTTTCAAACTATTTATGATTCTGACGCTGCTTTCCTGGAACTTAATTACTGCCAAAGGCAAGAAAACCATCAATGACTGGGGTGGAAGTAACAAATTAGGTTTACTCTCATAATAGTAACTAAAATCATTTTTTGTGTATCTGTGTTCGAATCTTTTTCATTTTTTTTTAAATAAGCCATCCGTCTTTTACTTAATTATTGTTCATCTCAAACATTTAACTTCAGTGCATTGGCTTCTTTTACAGAGTAAAAACAAACATCATGTGAAGAATTAGAATGAGAAAAAGGAAGCTGGAGCTGCTGGAGGTCAGAGCTTCATGTCAGAGGAGACACTCGGTCGCTCTCAGCAACTTCTGCAAAACATGCGTGTTATAAATGTGATCTCTTGTGATGTGGTGGCAGCGAGTGCAGATGAGAGGTCAAACCCAGGCTGGGCCTAGCAGCTTTAAATACTGTCAATAAAATGAAGGATGGCACCATACAGTACATGCATCTATAATTTTGCCAAAAATGTCCTTTGAATTTTACAGATTTTTTCCATATTTTTGAAATATTGTATACTAAATGTTAATAAAACTACGCAAATAAACTGAATTTACATGTTTAATGAAAATGACAATCAAAACCTACAACTGTAAATAATCATTTTTTTAAGAAATGTGAAATTTTTTGACACAAAAAGACTGCTAAAACGGCCACGCAAATTTATTGTAATGTTTTTATATAAAAGACAAAACTGTTCAATTTAAGTTTATAGTGTGTGTGTGTGTGTGTGTGTGTGGTGTGTGTGTGTGTGTGTATATATGTATTTTAAAAATAAATATAATTAGTGACAACCAACAGTAAATAATTGGTTTCTCATTTTATGTGGTTTTTTGTTAAGTGAGTCTTGTATAATGACAGAAGTTTTTAAAAACAAAAATGTTTAAATGAATGTGTTTGCATCACTCTATGACATCTATAAACACCAGTAATCAGTCAGAATACTATTATTGTCCCTGTACTATATTTATTTAGGTAATTTAATTGTTTTTACAAAATAAACACAAAAGCGCAAAAAATTACACACAATCTTCTGTAGACAAAAATGTTAGAAAATGTATTTTAATTGTGTGAAAGTACTGTGTTTTATTGGGATGGTCAGTTTTATAACTAGTAGACAGTTTCTTACAGCGTTTATGTGCAATTTTAAGACTGGAATCAGTTAAAGTTCAAGAAAAAAACTGAGCCTATAATTAACTATGATTTAATGCACCACCCCGCAATCACGTTAAGTGATCCAAATCAAACACACCCAATTCTTGCATGACCAAACAGGTTGCATGCTGAGTCCAGCTGAGAGCTTAAATTCTGAAATGCTGGATTCTCCAGCTGTGACTTCTACCTTCACTTAGCTTCGTCACTCAGTGAGGCGTGCACGTCTGCTGCTACTGATTCAGCTCACCGTCTGAAAACTTGCAGCCAGACTGAAAAGACTTTGCACTTTGCATTGAGAGGGAACAAAAAGAGAAGGTGATCCCAGAGCAGAATAACGATCGGACAGGTGAAGTACAGCAAACTGACTGGGGGGGGGGGGATGTTTGTCCAGAGGGAACTTTCAAATACAAACGGTGTTGCCTAGTAACACACAGTTTTGTGTTGCTCACTGCTACATGTTTTGTTGGGCTGCAGCTGCCGTGTATATATTCTGAGTTTTTATGTCCAGAGGATCTCTTTTATCACCATATAGATGCTTCATCTGCTAATTGTATTGAAATAGCTAGGTTTTTAACTGATGTAGTTTAAATAGCTACAAAAAAAAATCTATGGACGCCTGCGGGTTTGGTTTGTTCTTTTTTCTGGTAAATTACAGTCAGGTTTTTCGCATATTTTATAACTTACAATCAGGCTGCAAAGTGGATTCTGTTCCATATTTAAACATTAGGCTCAGTGCAGAAAACCTAGGAAGGTTTAAGGATGGTTCACTAAAATATAGCGCATTATTATTATCAAAATCACAAGTTTCAGTATCACACCTTACCTAAAATCACCACTCCTTAACTCTTCACTGCATATCCTGTCATCCTGTTAAGATACACCCAGTAAGTTATAAGAAAACCCTAAAAGCAGAGCCCTCTTCCTTTTGCAACAAGAGCAAAGAGAGAATCACTCCGAGTTAAAGAATAGATTCTCTAACCTACTTCTGTTATTTTACGTGTTTAACATTTCATAGCAAGCGTCTCGCGGTTGCTTCGGATGTCTATTATCTGCATTGTATCAGAATCCTGTGTGTAATGCTGTGAAGACAAAGAAAATGCAAGATAGTCCTTGGTTGCTTCAATGAAGTAAGACCAAGTCAATTTCAGGCTGCTTAACTGTATTCATTTAGCAATTTGCAAGTCTTCCGTCCATCCATCCATCCATCCATCCATCCATCCATCCATCCATCATTGTAACAAACAAACTGTTAGAGCCCGCTTTCTAGATCCTTGTTTAAATGTGCACTCCAAGAACACCACTTTCACGTGTGTTTTTCCCCCAGATATATTGCATTATCTTACCCTTTAATTTGTAGCTTATAGATGTCTTATACATTTAAATCAAGAACCTCCACTCCCCATTTAATCTACTGCACCCTTAGAAAACGTAAGAGAATTGCTCAGAGACAGGTTAACTCATTTACTTTTAAAGTTTTGAATAATTCTATCTTACTGATGGTAAATTTCTTGTTAAAATTGTATTTCTACTTGAGAACTGTTTTCCAATTCTCCTTCCCATCCATAATAAATGTTCCCTACCTGCCAAACGATTTAAACAAACAGGACATAATGTGTTCATTTAAGAGCTTCAGAGACGCTAGACACCGCCAGGTCTGCTGTTCCAACGGTTTACCCTTCTTACTGCAGCTTCATATTTAATGGACGGGTGTCAATGTTCTCATATAATCCTCAGCAAGATGGCTGATGAGTATATTTCTCAAAATGTCAAAATATTCCATAAACACATTCAGATATTTGCAGCCTCACTCACCGAATGCTCTCCCTCAGCGTGTCTCGGCCCTCCGGGTATCCGTACAAACTATCCACAAAGTCCGACACGGCGAAGTCAAAGTCCTCAGCGGTGACCCCGTCCTCTGAGTCCACGATGCCCTCCACAACTTGACGCCCTCGCCCTGGTTGACCCCCAGCATCACGTCGTAGTTGAGGAACTCTCCCTGCTCCATCAGAATCTGGGGGTCGTCAGGTATAACATCACCATCAATCACGGGGCAAAAGCTGTGTGATACTTGGCCGGCGTTACGTTCTGCTCCACCAGCTCGCGGTAACTCCGGCCCTGCAGGCAGGCGACCAGTTGCGTGCTGTCGTCAATGCCGCAGCCCACCCGTTCACCGAGCTGCCGGGCGTACTTGCTTGGCTGGTAGTTGACAGCCCAACTGGCTAAAGCGCTGCCACTCTGGATGATGGCTCTGTGGAACAAGTCTGGCACACATGAACACACAAACATGAATGAAAATCGGGGTGTGTTAAGTACATACAAAGAGGCCTATGTATACATTTATGAATGCACATGCACACATGCTTGAATGCATATGATTGCACACTAGGGGGTACATTTGAACACATAAACAGATGCAAAGGAAAGCACTCACACGGGCATGCATTATTCAAAACAATGACTGGTCATAGTATGAGCACCAGGTTATAATGGATAAGGGTTAAAAGTTACAACAGTAAAAATAATACAGCTCTTAGCTATATGAGTCAGAGGCTGGCTGTATTATTCAGAGAATTCAAAGGCTTTTTTTAGGCGTTCAGGCCAGTAAATGAAGGCTGTGTCGCTTCACTGGAGGCATTGAAAAGTTTCATCGCCCTAAATGTGAGAGCCTCCACGGCACCTACAACCAACTATCATCAGTATCTAGTAGAAATAAGGTTCTCTGCACTTCTTCTAGCAAAATGCAACTGGAGCAGGTGCCTCTCAGCTCGAGGACAGCAGAAATTCAGAAAGCAAAAAGAGGGGCAGGAGCACACTGCATAGCCTTTGTATTGGGCAAACAGAGTAAATGTGGCACTTGGACACAGATCACGGCACCTCAGACCTTTTGATTTATCATCCAATAGATTTGAAATCCCATTTCAACCAATTAACCACCGCCAATAATGCACTTGGTTTGGGGTGAATCAATCTGTTTGCCTCATGTTTTTGACAACTTTGACTCCGATAAGGACACAGTAGAGTTGAAACATTAGTCTGTTTGCCCAATTAAAGGTCATAAATTTAGCAGTGTGCTCAAGTCCCAATTGTCTCCTTCTGAATATCATCAGTATCTGTCCATATTAAAAGCTGAAAGTTATTTCTTACCCTCGGAGTAGTGAGACAAAGTGAGGAGGCTCACACAGGAGGCTCCAGCCCCGGATCCAAACACCGTCACCCTGCTTGGATCTCCCCCGAAGGCCGCGATGTTCTCCTTCACCCAGCGCAGAGCCTGGATCTGATCGAGCAGGCCGTAGTTCCCTTTTGCTGCCTGGTCGCCTGTGCTAAGAAATCCTAGAGGCAGGCAGAAAGAATATATTTAATATGAAATCAAAGATGTGCAGAACTGAGCGAAGTATGTTTTAAAAAATTCCATCACAAGAAGATATTCCAGCAGACTGCTCAAAGACAGAATATCTTTATCTCACAATTGTGCAAACAGGAGCACACAAGGGAGGTGGTTGGTTAGACATGAGATGATGTTAAGACCAATTATGCACAAGTTAAGAGAAGATTCATGAAAAGGGGGAGTGGATCAACTCAGCAAGGTACATCCATATTCATATAAGAGAATGTTAAATTACACACAGGTATTAACGTACACATAATTGCAGCTTTCCTATATTCCCTTTGCTACAAACATTAAGTAAACGCAGAGGATCCTAACGGATTACTGCAGAAACTCATTTCTTCAAATCTAAAGCACATAAGAGCAGCTATGTTAAGAAAGAGAGGCGGCGCTAAAATAATATCTTTGGTCATTTATGCACAGTTTGTCTGAAATTTCTCTGAAGCAAAAAGTAAAGGGTAATATTCATTTAGAATAGTTTCAGGATGATTTCATATACGTACTATATGGTGTGCTTTCATAAAATTTGGGTCAATCTTTTAATTTATTTGTGTTCTTCACATACAAAGACACTCAACGTCTAGGCCATGACAGTAAGGTGAGCAAGAAACAACTATGTGCATAATTGTACGTTATTTTTACACACATGGGCTCACCTCATGCATCCGACTCATGACGACAATGAAGAGGAGGAGGACGAACTGCAAACTACTCGAGATGATGGTGATGATGGTGAAGATGGTGAAAACATATAGGATGGAGATGAAGACACAAAGAATCATGTAGGGTTGGCTTTATTTGGCTCAGAATGATGATTGCAGCTGCAGCAGCCATTTTCCCCCTCCAAGGTCAGAACTAAATAGTATTTTGTTTCAGCCACTAATTGCATGCAGATTTATGCCAACTTATAAAATCAATAACTAATGAAAACCTTGAGAATCCGCATTTAAAAGCCTTCTAACCTTTCAGCATGTATTCGAGTTGGCGGCATTTTATTTTCATAAAAGCGTCCTCTGCCTAATTAAAACAGAACCCAGATGTGCGCTTTGCTCCGGAAGAGAAACATATCTTGTGCACTCCTTGCATGTATACATGATCAATAAAAAGTGCAAAAAAAATTTATAAAAAAGCCTTCTAACACAGCACAAGTGCCAAAATACTTGTTGAGAAACAACACGCAAATGAGGCAGAGCTTGCTTCACTTTCGCGTTTTGATGGATAAATCTACATAAATCTCATAAAAATCCTCATTTAAATACATGCTTTTTCTCAGGTTAACAGTTTGAATTTGAAATGATAAAACAAACCAACATACTGAGGTAGATTAAAATGAGGCAAGTGGATTACATCACTTTAACACTGCTGCATAAGCTAAATGGGATGATTAATTATAAAAGATACGGTATCCACACATTTGGTTAACCTGCCAGCACATTTTAATTAATTTCATCATTTGAATCACTAAATGGTGGGCAACTCCTCATGAGCGAGGGCATTTTTTCTCCCCCAGCGGAATGATATGTATCTTGTGCACTTGGCTTAATCAATATGAAGGCAAAACTCTGCACACACAAATGACTCAATACTCCTGCCCTCGGGATAGTACAGTAAATGATGCCTCATGATTCTGTATGTTTTTAACCCTCCTGTGGCCCAGCTCAGGCTTTGTGTTTTTTTAATTATTACAGCACAAAAAGCCTAAATGCCAGAATTCTAAGATATTCTATTTATTCAGCCCGTGAGCTCCGCAAAGCTGTCTAAAATTAGAAAAACCACAGGGAATCATATTTTCGCTGTTCAGAGAGCAATGAGTCAGAGAGTCATGGAGGTAAAAAGGATCAGATTTGAGTCGATGCTAGCAGTGGAAAAAATTGGCTTCGGGGGGTTTATTTCCACTAGGGACACCCATACTGAACATGTTTTCACTCAAAAAAACAAAACAAAACAAAAAAACAAAAAGGCGCTCTGGGTAAAAAGAACTCGCTAATGGTTTTCACATTTTATAGCTCGTTGAAGGATTAAACAATCCAGATGGTGAATATACACTAAATTTGATCACAAAACTGAACGGTTTTGTTGAGACATTAAAAACAGCATTTCATTTTAAGCAGAACTGTCACATCCTAAAAGGAAAATCCCCAGACGATGATGGGGAAGAAAGTGAAATGAGCAGTACGGAAGAACTGAAAATAAAATACATGAAATGAAATTGCATCTACAAGCTACACATTGCATCAATCCTTTAAATTTGGCTCCTAATAATTAATGAACCACCCCAGAGGAAAAGGAAAATAAAGCTGAATTACTGTCAAACAGCTACACTAAATGTCTGTGAGTACATTATGTGATCTGAGTGGCACATTTACAGGTGAAGCTACATTTAAACACAGATGAGTTTAAATGTCTTTAACACCTTTTCCCAGCTCTGATCAATCTAACGAGCAACCACAGTCGTCCACTTCCATCACGTGTCCATTACTATCTTCACTTGTCCTCCTCTGCGTCTAATATGACTGAGAGACCCATTGAGCAGATGAATTCCCCACTTGCATAAATGCTGCTGAGATGTGTACGATGCGTTTTCCGATTATTATCCATTCATCATCCTGTTGGCGAGCCCGCCCCCCGCTCTTCATAAAGTAAATGACTATACAGTAGGTGCATGAGACTGCAGTGATACCCAGAGCACCTTAGCAGTAATTGCACTGCTATTGTTCTTGCTCAAAGGGTGGAGCATCGGCTTTGAAGCTCAAACACAGGCATTTTTGATGTGCATTGTTTCGCTGTAGACCGCTTCCTCGCTGCTTGCTTTTGGGGCGTCTCCCATAAAAAACAACCAGCACTAGAAACACTAAAGGCATCTATTTAACAGCAAAGAATATTAATTGATTCTTAAGTGTGGTGACATATGTATGGCTATGTACTGAATATAATATATTAAAGGGGAAAAAATCAACTCCATTATTGAATTTTACGGATTAGAGGCCTTATTTGAAAATGAGCCTATATCCACACCATACAGAAGAAGAATATTATGCATTAAACAGAGAATATTTACCCAGTACTCCCAGACGGTAGTTCAGGGTTATGACAATGACGTTGCCGTAGCTTGCGAGCACACTGCCGTCCATCATGTTCCCAGTTCCTTCTGTGTAAGAGCCGCCGTGGACGTAGACCATCACCGGACGCTGACCCCCCTCCTCATGGATGTCTGGGAAAAGAGAGAAAGGTGAGTCAAGATAGATAGATAGATAGATAGATAGATAGATGCGGCAACATATGGCCTGGAAACGTGCTCAAACTATCAAGGTGACATCACTGAAGCACCTGATGCCAGGTTTTTTTTTGTGCACGCCTCCCTTCTGCTTCCGTTCTGTGAATAAAACGGCTAACTCTGCCGTTTCTAGGTGTGTCTGAATGTTCATGTGCCCATTTTCATGCATCTCAGCCTTTGATCACTACGTTTGCTCAACACATACAAAAGCAGAAACAGCCTGTGCCTCCCCTGCTTCCCTATGCTTCACATTACCCTGCCTGCTTTTCAGCAGGTGGATATAAATTGAGGTCGTGGGAGTGTTCATTACCATTGCGTGCATGTGTGTGTGTGTGTGTGTGTGTGTGTGTGTGTGTGTGTGTGTGTGTGTGTGTGTGTGTGTGTGTGTGTGTGTAGGGTCACATGCATGTGTATGAACCAATATGCATGCATGAGTGAGTCTGTGTCCTTCCCACTTTCCTCCACAAGTAAAGGCGTAAACCCCGTGGCGACTGACGCAGGTGTCTGCATATTAAGTGTCGGTTCAACCAGCGGCATGCAGAAAGGGTAGAGGGAGCAGGGCACTTTTTGACAAAAAAAAAACTTTATTTATTTATTAAACAAGAGCATGTCTATCCGCTAACAGGATGCTTCCATGTTTAGATGATCTGTCACAGTCAAAATGTCACCCTCAGGTATCATTCTCTTAGCTCATGTGTGAAGTTTAGGCTAAATTAACCAAAATCCCCTCCCTGCATGC